>NW_027476105.1:1446635-2169953 GCF_051020955.1 Megalopta genalis
CATTTGTTCATTTGTTCATTCGTTCATTTGTTCATTTGTTCATTTGTTCATTTGTTCATTTGTTCATTTGTTCACTTGTTCACTTGTTCATTTTGTTCCTTTGTTTGTTTGTTCGTTTGTTCGTTTGTTCATTTGTTCATTTGTACATGTGTTCATTTGTTCATTTGTACATGAGTTCATTTGTTCATTTGTACATGTGTTCATTTGTTCATTTGTTTATTTGTTCATTTGTTCAATTGATCCTTTGTTCATTTGTTCATTTGTTCATTTGTTCCTTTGATCATTTGATCATTTGTTCCTTTGTTCATTTGTTCATTTGTTCATTTGCTCATTTGTTAATTTGTTATTTGATCATTTGTTCATATGTTCATTTGATTGTTTGTTCATTTCTCAACGTATTCATTTGTTCATTTGTTCATTTGTACATTTGTTCATTTGTTCATTTGTTTATTTGATTATTGGTTCATTTGTTCACTTGTTCATTTGTTCATTTGTTCATTTGTTCATTTGTTCATTTGTTCATTTGTCCATTCGTTCGTTTGTTCATTTGTTCATTTGTTTATTTGTTCATTTGTTCATCTGTTCATTTGTTCATTTCTTCATTTGTTCATTTGTTCATTTGTTCACTTGTTCATTTGTTCATTTCTTCATTTGTTCATTTGTTCATTTGTTCATTTGTTCATTTGTTCATTTGTTCATTTGTTCATTTGTTCATTTGTTCATTTGTTCATTTGTTCAGTTGTTTATTTGTTCATTTGTTCATTTGTCCATTCGTTCGTTTGTTCATTTGTTCATTTGTTCATTTGTTCGTTTGTTCATTTGTTCATTTGTTCATTTTTTCATTTGTTCATTTTTTTCACTTGTTCATTTGTTTATTGGTTCATTCGTTCATTTGTTCATTTGTTCATTTGTTCATTTGTTCATTTTTTAATTTGTTCATTTGTTCATTTTTTAATTTGTTCATTTGTTCACTTGTTCATTTGTTCATTTGTTCATTTGTTCAGTTGTTTATTTGTTCATTTGTTCATTTGTCCATTCGTTCGTTTGTTCATTTGTTCATTTGTTCATTTGTTCGTTTGTTCATTTGTTCATTTGTTCATTTTTTCATTTGTTCATTTTTTCGTTTGTTCATTTGTTCATTTGTTCACTTGTTCATTTGTTCATTTATTCATTTGTTCATTTGTTCATTTGTTCATTTGTTCATTTGTTCATTTGTTCATCTGTTCATTTCTTCATTTCTTGATTTCTTCATTTCTTCATTTCTTCATTTCTTCATTTGTTCATTTGTTCATTTGTTCATTTGTTCATTTGTTCATTTGTTCATTTGTTCATTTGTTCATTTGTTCATTTGTTCATTTGTTCATTTGTTCATTTGTTCATTTGTTCATTTGTTCATTTGTTCATTTGTTCATTTGTTCATTTGTTCATTTGTTCATTTGTTCATTTGTTCATTTGTTCATTTGTCCATTCGTTCGTTTGTTCATTTGTTCACTTGTTCATTTGTTCATTTGTTTATTTGTTCATTTGTTCATTTGTCCATTCGTTCGTTTGTTCATTTGTTCATTTGTTCATTTGTTCGTTTGTTCATTTGTTCATTTGTACATTTGTTCATTTGTTCATTTGTACATTTGTTCATTTGTTCATTTGTTCATTTGTTCATTTGTTCATTTGTTCATTTGTTCATTTGTTCATTTGTTCATTTGTTCATTTGTTCATTTGTTCATTTGTTCATTTGTTAATTTGGTCATTTTTTCATTTGTTCACTTGTTCATTTGTTCATTTGTTCTTTTGTTCATTTGTTCATTTGTTCATTTGTTCATTTGTTCATTTGTCCATTCGTTCGTTTGTTCATTTGTTCGTTTGTTCATTTGTTCATTTGTTCACTTGTTCATTTGTTCATTTGTTCATTTGTTCATTCGTTCATTTGTTCATTTGTTCATTTGTTCATTTGTTCATTTGTTCATTTGTTCACTTGTTCATTTTGTTCCTTTGTTTGTTTGTTCGTTTGTTCGTTTGTTCGTTTGTTCATTTGTTCATTTGTACATGTGTTCATTTGTTCATTTGTACATGAGTTCATTTGTTCATTTGTACATGTGTTCATTTGTTCATTTGTTCATTTGTTCATTTGTTCATTTGTTCATTTGTTCATTTGTTCATTTGTTCATTTGTTCATTTTTTAATTTGTTCATTTGTTCATTTTTTAATTTGTTCATTTGTTCACTTGTTCATTTGTTCATTTGTTCATTTGTTCATTTGTTCATTTGTTCAGTTGTTTATTTGTTCATTTGTTCATTTGTCCATTCGTTCGTTTGTTCATTTGTTCATTTGTTCATTTGTTCGTTTGTTCATTTGTTCATTTGTTCATTTTTTCATTTGTTCATCTTTTCACTTGTTCATTTGTTTATTGGTTCATTCGTTCATTTGTTCATTTGTTCATTTGTTCATTTGTTCATTTGTTCATTTTTTCATTTGTTCATTTTTTCACTTGTTCAATTGATCCTTTGTTCATTTGTTCATTTGTTGATTTGTTCCTTTGATCATTTGTTCATTTGGTCCTTTGTTCATTTGTTCATTTGTTGATTTGTTCATTCGTTCATTTGTTCATTTGTTCATTTGTTCATTTGTTCATTTGTTCATTTGTTCATTTGTTCATTTGTTCATTAGTTCATTTGTTCATTTGTTCATTTGTCCATTTGTTCATTTGTTCATTTGTTCATTTGTTCTTTTGTTCATTTGTTCGTTTGTTCACTTGTTCATTTGTTCATTAGTTCATTTGTTCATTTGTTCATTTGTTCATTTGTAAATTTGTTCATTTGTTCATTTGTTCATTTGTTCATTTGTTCATTTGTTCATTTGTTCATTTGTTCATTTGTTCATTTGTTCATTTGTTCATTTGTTCATTTGTCCATTCGTTCGTTTGTTCATTTGTTCAATTGATTCTTTGTTCATTTGTTCATTTGTTCATTTGTTCATTTGTTCATTTGTTCATTTGTTCATATCTACATTTGTGCATCTTTTCATTTGTTCATTCGTCCATTTGTACATTTGTTCATTTGTTCAATTGATAATTCGTTCATTTGTTCATATGTTCATTTGAATGTTTCTTCATTTGTTCAATGGTTCATTTGTTCATTTGTTCATTTGTCTACTCGCTCGTTTGTTCATTTGTTCATTTGTTCATTTGTTCATTTGTTTATTTGTTTATTGGTTCATTTGTTCATTTCTCGACTTATTCACTTGTGCATTTGTTCATTTGTTCATTTGTTCATTTGTTAATTTTTTCGTTTGTTCATTTGTTCATTTGTTCACTTGTTCACTTGTTCATTTGTTCATTTGTTCATTTGTTCATTTGTTCATTTGTTCATTTGTTCATTTGTTCATTTGTTCATTTGTTCATTTGTTCATTTGTTCATTTGTTCATTTGTTCATTTGTTCATTTGTTAATTTTTTCGTTTGTTCATTTGTTCATTTGTTCACTTGTTCATTTGTTCATTTGTTCATTTGTTCATTTGTTCATTTGTTCATTTGTTCATCTGTTCATTTGTTCATTTCTTCATTTCTTCATTTCTTCATTTCTTCATTTCTTCATTTCTTCATTTGTTCATTTGTTCATTTGTTCATTTGTTCATTTGTTCATTTGTTTATTTGGTCATTTTTTCATTTGTTCACTTGTTCATTTGTTCATTTGTTGATTTGTTCATTTGTTGATTTGTTCATTTGTTCATTTGTTCATTTGTTCATTTGTTCATTTGTTCATTTGTTCATTTGTTCATTTGTTCATTTGTTCATTTGTTCATTTGTTCATTTGTTCATTTGTTCATTCGTTCATTTGTTCATTCGTTCATTTGTTCATTTGTTCATTCGTTCATTTGTTCATTTTTTCATTTGTTCATTTGTTCATTTGTTCATTTGTTCATTTGTTCGTTTGTTCATTTGTTCATTTGTTTATTTGTTTATTGGTTCATTTGTTCATTTGTTCATTTGTTCATTTGTTCATTTTTTCATTTTTTCATTTGTTCATTTGTTCATTTGTTCATTTGTTCATTTGTTCATTTGTTCATTTGTTCATTTGTTCATTTGTTCCTTTGTTCATTTGTTCATTTGTTCCTTTGTTCATTTGTTCATTTGTTCATTTGTTCATTTGTTCATTTGTTATCTGATCATTTGTTCATATGTTCATTTGATTGTTTGTTCATTTCTCAACGTATTCATTTGTTCATTTGTTCATTTGTACATTTGTTCATTTGTTCATTTGTTTATTTGTTTATTGGTTCATTTGTTCATTTGTTCATTTGTTCATTTTTTCATTTTTTCATTTGTTCATTTGTTCATTTGTTCATTTGTTCATTTGTTCATTTGTTCATTTGTTCATTTGTTCATTTGTTCATTTGTTCATTTGTTCATTTGTTCATTTGTTTATTTGTACATTTGTTCAATTGTTCATTTGTTTATTTGTTTATTGGTTCATTTGTTCATTTGATCATTTGTTCATTTGTTCATTTGTTCATTCGTCCATTTGTACATTTGTTCATTTGTTCAATTGATAATTCGTTCATTTGTTCATATGTTCATTTGAATGTTTCTTCATTTGTTCAATGGTTCATTTGTTGATTTGTTCCTTTGATCATTTGTTCATTTGGTCCTTTGTTCATTTGTTCATTTGTTGATTTGTTCATTCGTTCATTTGTTCATTTGTTCATTTGTTCATTTGTTCATTTGTTCATTTGTTCATATGTACATTTGTGCATCTTTTCATTTTTTCATTCGTCCATTTGTACATTTGTCCATTTGTTCAAATGATAATTCATTCACTTGTTCATATGTTCATTTGATTGTTTCTTCATTCGTTAAATGGTTCATTTGACCATTTGTTCATTTATCTACCCGCTCATTTGTTCATTTGTTCATTTGTTCATATGTTAATTTGTCCATTTTTGGATTTATTCATTTCTTCAATTCTTCATTTCTTAAGTTGTTCATTTGTTCATTTGTCCATTTGTTTATTTGTTCATTTGTTCATATGTTCATTTGATTGTTTGTACAATTCTCAACATATTCATTTGTTCATTTGTTCATTTGTACATGTGTTCATTTGTTCATTTGTTAATTTGTTCAATTGATCCTTTGTTCATTTGTTCATTTTTTCATTTGTTCATTTGTTCAATTGTTCATATGTTCATTTGTTCATTTGATCATTTGTTCATTTGTTCATTTGTTCATTTGTTCATTTGTTCATTTGTTCATTTGTCCATTCGTTCGTTTGTTCATTTGTTCATTTGTTCATTTGTTCATTTGTTCACTTGTTCATTTTGTTCCTTTGTTCGTTTGTTCGTTTGTTCATTTGTTCATTTGTACATGTGTTCATTTGTTCATTTGTACATGTGTTCATTTGTTCATTTGTTCATTTGTTCATTTGTTCAATTGATCCCTTGTTCATTTGTTCATTCGTTCGTTTGTTCATTTGTTCATTTGTTCATTTGTTCGTTTGTTCAATTGTTCATTTGTTCACTTGTTCATTTGTTCATTTGTTCATTTGTTCATTTGTCCATTTGTTCATTTGTTCATTTGATCATTTGTTCATTTGTTCATTTGTTCACTTGTTCATTTTGTTCCTTTGTTCGTTTGTTCGTTTGTTCATTTGTTCATTTGTACATGTGTTCATTTGTTCATTTGTACACGTGTTCATTTGTTCATTTGTTCATTTGTTAATTTGTTGAATTGATCCTTTGTTAATTTGTTCATTTGTTCATTTGTTCCTTTGTTCATTTGTTCATTTGTTCATTTGTTAATTTGTTATTTGATCATTTGTTCATATGTTCATTTGATTGTTTGTTCATTTCTCAACGTATTCATTTATTCATTTGTTCATTTGTTCATTTGTTCATTTGTACATTTGTTCATTTGTTCATTTGTTTATTTGTTTATTGGTTCATTTGTTCATTTGTTCATTTGTTCATTGTTCATTTGTTCATTTTTTCATTTTTTCATTTGTTCATTTGTTCATTTGTTCATTTGTTCATTTGTTCATTTGTTCATTTGTTCATTTGTTCATTTGTTCATTTGTTCATTTGTTCATTTGTTCATTTGTTCATTTGTTCATTTGTTCATTTGTTGATTTGTTCATTTGTTCATTTGTTCATTTGTTCATTTGTTCATTTGTTCATTTGTTCATTTGTTCATTTGTTCATTTGTTCATTTGTTCATTTGTTCATTTGTTCATTTGTTCATTTGTCCATTCGTTCGTTTGTTCATTTGTTCACTTGTTCATTTGTTCATTTGTTCATTTGTTCATTTGTTCATTTGTCCATTCGTTCGTTTGTTCATTTGTTCATTTGTTCGTTTGTTCATTTGTTCATTTGTTCATTTGTTCATTTGTTCATTTGGTCATTTTTTCATTTGTTCACTTGTTCATTTGTTCATTTGTTCTTTTGTTCATTTGTTCATTTGTTCATTTGTTCATTTGTCCATTCGTTCGTTTGTGAATTTGTTCATTTGTTCGTTTGTTCATTTGTTCATTTGTTCACTTGTTCATTTGTTCATTTGTTCATTCGTTCATTTGTTCATTTGTTCATTTGTTCATTTGTTCATTTGTTCACTTGTTCATTTTGTTCCTTTGTTTGTTTGTTCGTTTGTTCGTTTGTTCATTTGTTCATTTGTACATGTGTTCATTTGTTCATTTGTACATGAGTTCATTTGTTCATTTGTACATGTGTTCATTTGTTCATTTGTTTATTTGTTCAATTGATCCTTTGTTCATTTGTTCATTTTTTCATTTGTTCATTTGTTCAATTGTTCATTTGTTCATTTGTTCATTTGATCATTTGTTCATTTGTTCATTTGTTCATTTGTTCATTTGTTCATTTGTCCATTCGTTCGTTTGTTCATTTGTTCATTTGTTCATGTGTTCATTTGTTCACTTGTTCATTTGTTCATTTGTTCATTTGTTCATTTGTTCATTTGTTCATTTGTTCATTTGTCCATTCGTTTGTTTGTTCATTTGTTCATTTGTTCATTTGTTCACTTGTTCATTTGTTCATCTGTTCATTTGTTCATTTCTTCATTTGTTCATTTGTTCATTTGTTCATTTGTTCATTTGTTCATTTGATCATTTGTTCATTTGTTCATTTGTTCACTTGTTCATTTTGTTCCTTTGTTCGTTTGTTCGTTTGTTCATTTGTTCATTTGTACATGTGTTCATTTGTTCATTTGTTCATTTGTTCATTTGTTCATTTGTTCGTTTGTTCATTTGTTCATTTGTTCATTTGTTCATTTGTTCATTTGTTCATTTGTTAATTTTTTCGTTTGTTCATTTGTTCATTTGTTCACTTGTTCATTTGTTCATTTGTTCATTTGTTCATTTGTTCATTTGTTCATTTGTTCATCTGTTCATTTGTTCATTTCTTCATTTCTTCATTTCTTCATTTCTTCATTTCTTCATTTGTTCATTTGTTCATTTGTTCATTTGTTCATTTGTTCATTTGTTCATTTGTTTATTTGGTCATTTTTTCATTTGTTCACTTGTTCATTTGTTCATTTGTTCATTTGTTCATTTGTTCATTTGTTCATTTGTTCATTTGTTCATTTGTTCATTTGTTCATTTGTTCATTTGTTCATTTGTTCATTTGTTCATTTGTTCATTTGTTCATTTGTTCATTTGTTCATTTGTTCATTTGTTCATTTGTTCATTTGTTCATTTGTTCATTTGTTCATTTGTTCATTTGTTCATATGTACATTTGTGCATCTTTTCATTTGTTCATTCGTCCATTTGTACATTTGTCCATTTGTTCAAATGATAATTCGTTCACTTGTTCATATGTTCATTTGATTGTTTCTTCATTCGTTAAATGGTTCATTTGACCATTTGTTCATTTGTCTACCCGCTCATTTGTTCATTTGTTCATTTGTTCATATGTTAATTTGTCCATTTTTGGATTTATTCATTTCTTCAATTCTTCATTTCTTAAGTTGTTCATTTGTTCATTTGTCCATTTGTTTATTTGTTCATTTGTTCATATGTTCATTTGATTGTTTGTACAATTCTCAACATATTCATTTGTTCATTTGTTCATTTGTACATGTGTTCATTTGTTCATTTGTTCATTTGTTCAATTGATCCTTTGTTCATTTGTTCATTTTTTCATTTGTTCATTTGTTCAGTTGTTCATTTGTTCATTTATTCATTTGATCATTTGTTCATTTGTTCATTTGTTCATTTGTTCATTTGTCCATTCGTTCGTTTGTTCATTTGTTCATTTGTTCATTTGTTCATTTGTTCATTTGTCCATTCGTTCGTTTGTTCATTTGTTCATTTGTTCATTTGTTCATTTGTTCACTTGTTCATTTTGTTCCTTTGTTCGTTTGTTCGTTTGTTCATTTGTTCATTTGTACATGTGTTCATTTGTTCATTTGTACATGTGTTCATTTGTTCATTTGGTCATTTGTTCATTTGTTCAATTGATCCTTTGTTCATTTGTTCATTCGTTCGTTCGTTCATTTGTTCATTTGTTCATTTGTTCGTTTGTTCAATTGTTCATTTGTTCACTTGTTCATTTGTTCATTTGTTCATTTGTTCATTTGTTCATTTGTTCATTTGTTCATTTGATCATTTGTTCATTTGTTCATTTGTTCACTTGTTCATTTTGTTCCTTTGTTCGTTTGTTCGTTTGTTCATTTGTTCATTTGTACATGTGTTCATTTGTTCATTTGTACACGTGTTCATTTGTTCATTTGTTCATTTGTTCCTTTGTTCATTTGTTCATTTGTACATTTGTTCATTTGTTCATTTGTACATTTGTTCATTTGTTCATTTGTTCATTTGTTCATTTGTTCATTTGTTCATTTGTTCATTTGTTCATTTGTTCATTTGTTCATTTGTTCATTTGTTCATTTGTTCATTTGTTCATTTGTTCATTTGTTAATTTGGTCATTTTTTCATTTGTTCACTTGTTCATTTGTTCATTTGTTCTTTTGTTCATTTGTTCATTTGTTCATTTGTTCATTTGTCCATTCGTTCGTTTGTTCATTTGTTCATTTGTTCGTTTGTTCATTTGTTCATTTGTTCACTTGTTCATTTGTTCATTTGTTCATTTGTTCATTCGTTCATTTGTTCATTTGTTCATTTGTTCATTTGTTCATTTGTTCATTTGTTCACTTGTTCACTTGTTCATTTTGTTCCTTTGTTTGTTTGTTCGTTTGTTCGTTTGTTCATTTGTTCATTTGTACATGTGTTCATTTGTTCATTTGTACATGAGTTCATTTGTTCATTTGTACATGTGTTCATTTGTTCATTTGTTTATTTGTTCATTTGTTCAATTGATCCTTTGTTCATTTGTTCATTTGTTCATTTGTTCCTTTGATCATTTGATCATTTGTTCCTTTGTTCATTTGTTCATTTGTTCATTTGCTCATTTGTTAATTTGTTATTTGATCATTTGTTCATATGTTCATTTGATTGTTTGTTCATTTCTCAACGTATTCATTTGTTCATTTGTTCATTTGTACATTTGTTCATTTGTTCATTTGTTTATTTGATTATTGGTTCATTTGTTCACTTGTTCATTTGTTCATTTGTTCATTTGTTCATTTGTTCATTTGTTCATTTGTCCATTCGTTCGTTTGTTCATTTGTTCATTTGTTTATTTGTTCATTTGTTCATCTGTTCATTTGTTCATTTCTTCATTTGTTCATTTGTTCATTTGTTCACTTGTTCATTTGTTCATTTCTTCATTTGTTCATTTGTTCATTTGTTCATTTGTTCATTT
Organism: Megalopta genalis; assembly: GCF_051020955.1. Lineage (NCBI taxonomy): Eukaryota > Metazoa > Arthropoda > Insecta > Hymenoptera > Halictidae > Megalopta > Megalopta genalis. The sequence continues at coordinate 1,456,398 of NW_027476105.1, forward strand.
GTTCATTTGTTCATTTGTTCATTTGTTCATTTGTTCATTTGTTCAGTTGTTTATTTGTTCATTTGTTCATTTGTCCATTCGTTCGTTTGTTCATTTGTTCATTTGTTCATTTGTTCGTTTGTTCATTTGTTCATTTGTTCATTTTTTCATTTGTTCATTTTTTTCACTTGTTCATTTGTTTATTGGTTCATTCGTTCATTTGTTCATTTGTTCATTTGTTCATTTGTTCATTTTTTAATTTGTTCATTTGTTCATTTTTTAATTTGTTCATTTGTTCACTTGTTCATTTGTTCATTTGTTCATTTGTTCAGTTGTTTATTTGTTCATTTGTTCATTTGTCCATTCGTTCGTTTGTTCATTTGTTCATTTGTTCATTTGTTCGTTTGTTCATTTGTTCATTTGTTCATTTTTTCATTTGTTCATTTTTTCGTTTGTTCATTTGTTCATTTGTTCACTTGTTCATTTGTTCATTTATTCATTTGTTCATTTGTTCATTTGTTCATTTGTTCATTTGTTCATTTGTTCATCTGTTCATTTCTTCATTTCTTCATTTCTTCATTTCTTCATTTCTTCATTTCTTCATTTGTTCATTTGTTCATTTGTTCATTTGTTCATTTGTTCATTTGTTCATTTGTTCATTTGTTCATTTGTTCATTTGTTCATTTGTTCATTTGTTCATTTGTTCATTTGTTCATTTGTTCATTTGTTCATTTGTTCATTTGTTCATTTGTTCATTTGTTCATTTGTTCATTTGTCCATTCGTTCGTTTGTTCATTTGTTCACTTGTTCATTTGTTCATTTGTTTATTTGTTCATTTGTTCATTTGTCCATTCGTTCGTTTGTTCATTTGTTCATTTGTTCATTTGTTCGTTTGTTCATTTGTTCATTTGTACATTTGTTCATTTGTTCATTTGTACATTTGTTCATTTGTTCATTTGTTCATTTGTTCATTTGTTCATTTGTTCATTTGTTCATTTGTTCATTTGTTCATTTGTTCATTTGTTCATTTGTTCATTTGTTCATTTGTTAATTTGGTCATTTTTTCATTTGTTCACTTGTTCATTTGTTCATTTGTTCTTTTGTTCATTTGTTCATTTGTTCATTTGTTCATTTGTTCATTTGTCCATTCGTTCGTTTGTTCATTTGTTCGTTTGTTCATTTGTTCATTTGTTCACTTGTTCATTTGTTCATTTGTTCATTTGTTCATTCGTTCATTTGTTCATTTGTTCATTTGTTCATTTGTTCATTTGTTCATTTGTTCACTTGTTCATTTTGTTCCTTTGTTTGTTTGTTCGTTTGTTCGTTTGTTCGTTTGTTCATTTGTTCATTTGTACATGTGTTCATTTGTTCATTTGTACATGAGTTCATTTGTTCATTTGTACATGTGTTCATTTGTTCATTTGTTCATTTGTTCATTTGTTCATTTGTTCATTTGTTCATTTGTTCATTTGTTCATTTTTTAATTTGTTCATTTGTTCATTTTTTAATTTGTTCATTTGTTCACTTGTTCATTTGTTCATTTGTTCATTTGTTCATTTGTTCATTTGTTCAGTTGTTTATTTGTTCATTTGTTCATTTGTCCATTCGTTCGTTTGTTCATTTGTTCATTTGTTCATTTGTTCGTTTGTTCATTTGTTCATTTGTTCATTTTTTCATTTGTTCATCTTTTCACTTGTTCATTTGTTTATTGGTTCATTCGTTCATTTGTTCATTTGTTCATTTGTTCATTTGTTCATTTGTTCATTTTTTCATTTGTTCATTTTTTCACTTGTTCAATTGATCCTTTGTTCATTTGTTCATTTGTTGATTTGTTCCTTTGATCATTTGTTCATTTGGTCCTTTGTTCATTTGTTCATTTGTTGATTTGTTCATTCGTTCATTTGTTCATTTGTTCATTTGTTCATTTGTTCATTTGTTCATTTGTTCATTTGTTCATTTGTTCATTAGTTCATTTGTTCATTTGTTCATTTGTCCATTTGTTCATTTGTTCATTTGTTCATTTGTTCTTTTGTTCATTTGTTCGTTTGTTCACTTGTTCATTTGTTCATTAGTTCATTTGTTCATTTGTTCATTTGTTCATTTGTAAATTTGTTCATTTGTTCATTTGTTCATTTGTTCATTTGTTCATTTGTTCATTTGTTCATTTGTTCATTTGTTCATTTGTTCATTTGTTCATTTGTTCATTTGTTCATTTGTTCATTTGTTCATTTGTTCATTTGTTCATTTGTTCATTTGTTCATTTGTTCATTTGTCCATTCGTTCGTTTGTTCATTTGTTCAATTGATTCTTTGTTCATTTGTTCATTTGTTCATTTGTTCATTTGTTCATTTGTTCATTTGTTCATATCTACATTTGTGCATCTTTTCATTTGTTCATTCGTCCATTTGTACATTTGTTCATTTGTTCAATTGATAATTCGTTCATTTGTTCATATGTTCATTTGAATGTTTCTTCATTTGTTCAATGGTTCATTTGTTCATTTGTTCATTTGTCTACTCGCTCGTTTGTTCATTTGTTCATTTGTTCATTTGTTCATTTGTTTATTTGTTTATTGGTTCATTTGTTCATTTCTCGACTTATTCACTTGTGCATTTGTTCATTTGTTCATTTGTTCATTTGTTAATTTTTTCGTTTGTTCATTTGTTCATTTGTTCACTTGTTCACTTGTTCATTTGTTCATTTGTTCATTTGTTCATTTGTTCATTTGTTCATTTGTTCATTTGTTCATTTGTTCATTTGTTCATTTGTTCATTTGTTCATTTGTTCATTTGTTCATTTGTTCATTTGTTAATTTTTTCGTTTGTTCATTTGTTCATTTGTTCACTTGTTCATTTGTTCATTTGTTCATTTGTTCATTTGTTCATTTGTTCATTTGTTCATCTGTTCATTTGTTCATTTCTTCATTTCTTCATTTCTTCATTTCTTCATTTCTTCATTTCTTCATTTGTTCATTTGTTCATTTGTTCATTTGTTCATTTGTTCATTTGTTTATTTGGTCATTTTTTCATTTGTTCACTTGTTCATTTGTTCATTTGTTGATTTGTTCATTTGTTGATTTGTTCATTTGTTCATTTGTTCATTTGTTCATTTGTTCATTTGTTCATTTGTTCATTTGTTCATTTGTTCATTTGTTCATTTGTTCATTTGTTCATTTGTTCATTCGTTCATTTGTTCATTCGTTCATTTGTTCATTTGTTCATTCGTTCATTTGTTCATTTTTTCATTTGTTCATTTGTTCATTTGTTCATTTGTTCATTTGTTCGTTTGTTCATTTGTTCATTTGTTTATTTGTTTATTGGTTCATTTGTTCATTTGTTCATTTGTTCATTTGTTCATTTTTTCATTTTTTCATTTGTTCATTTGTTCATTTGTTCATTTGTTCATTTGTTCATTTGTTCATTTGTTCATTTGTTCATTTGTTCATTTGTTCCTTTGTTCATTTGTTCATTTGTTCCTTTGTTCATTTGTTCATTTGTTCATTTGTTCATTTGTTCATTTGTTATCTGATCATTTGTTCATATGTTCATTTGATTGTTTGTTCATTTCTCAACGTATTCATTTGTTCATTTGTTCATTTGTACATTTGTTCATTTGTTCATTTGTTTATTTGTTTATTGGTTCATTTGTTCATTTGTTCATTTGTTCATTTTTTCATTTTTTCATTTGTTCATTTGTTCATTTGTTCATTTGTTCATTTGTTCATTTGTTCATTTGTTCATTTGTTCATTTGTTCATTTGTTCATTTGTTCATTTGTTCATTTGTTTATTTGTACATTTGTTCAATTGTTCATTTGTTTATTTGTTTATTGGTTCATTTGTTCATTTGATCATTTGTTCATTTGTTCATTTGTTCATTCGTCCATTTGTACATTTGTTCATTTGTTCAATTGATAATTCGTTCATTTGTTCATATGTTCATTTGAATGTTTCTTCATTTGTTCAATGGTTCATTTGTTGATTTGTTCCTTTGATCATTTGTTCATTTGGTCCTTTGTTCATTTGTTCATTTGTTGATTTGTTCATTCGTTCATTTGTTCATTTGTTCATTTGTTCATTTGTTCATTTGTTCATTTGTTCATATGTACATTTGTGCATCTTTTCATTTTTTCATTCGTCCATTTGTACATTTGTCCATTTGTTCAAATGATAATTCATTCACTTGTTCATATGTTCATTTGATTGTTTCTTCATTCGTTAAATGGTTCATTTGACCATTTGTTCATTTATCTACCCGCTCATTTGTTCATTTGTTCATTTGTTCATATGTTAATTTGTCCATTTTTGGATTTATTCATTTCTTCAATTCTTCATTTCTTAAGTTGTTCATTTGTTCATTTGTCCATTTGTTTATTTGTTCATTTGTTCATATGTTCATTTGATTGTTTGTACAATTCTCAACATATTCATTTGTTCATTTGTTCATTTGTACATGTGTTCATTTGTTCATTTGTTAATTTGTTCAATTGATCCTTTGTTCATTTGTTCATTTTTTCATTTGTTCATTTGTTCAATTGTTCATATGTTCATTTGTTCATTTGATCATTTGTTCATTTGTTCATTTGTTCATTTGTTCATTTGTTCATTTGTTCATTTGTCCATTCGTTCGTTTGTTCATTTGTTCATTTGTTCATTTGTTCATTTGTTCACTTGTTCATTTTGTTCCTTTGTTCGTTTGTTCGTTTGTTCATTTGTTCATTTGTACATGTGTTCATTTGTTCATTTGTACATGTGTTCATTTGTTCATTTGTTCATTTGTTCATTTGTTCAATTGATCCTTTGTTCATTTGTTCATTCGTTCGTTTGTTCATTTGTTCATTTGTTCATTTGTTCGTTTGTTCAATTGTTCATTTGTTCACTTGTTCATTTGTTCATTTGTTCATTTGTTCATTTGTCCATTTGTTCATTTGTTCATTTGATCATTTGTTCATTTGTTCATTTGTTCACTTGTTCATTTTGTTCCTTTGTTCGTTTGTTCGTTTGTTCATTTGTTCATTTGTACATGTGTTCATTTGTTCATTTGTACACGTGTTCATTTGTTCATTTGTTCATTTGTTAATTTGTTGAATTGATCCTTTGTTAATTTGTTCATTTGTTCATTTGTTCCTTTGTTCATTTGTTCATTTGTTCATTTGTTAATTTGTTATTTGATCATTTGTTCATATGTTCATTTGATTGTTTGTTCATTTCTCAACGTATTCATTTATTCATTTGTTCATTTGTTCATTTGTTCATTTGTACATTTGTTCATTTGTTCATTTGTTTATTTGTTTATTGGTTCATTTGTTCATTTGTTCATTTGTTCATTGTTCATTTGTTCATTTTTTCATTTTTTCATTTGTTCATTTGTTCATTTGTTCATTTGTTCATTTGTTCATTTGTTCATTTGTTCATTTGTTCATTTGTTCATTTGTTCATTTGTTCATTTGTTCATTTGTTCATTTGTTCATTTGTTCATTTGTTGATTTGTTCATTTGTTCATTTGTTCATTTGTTCATTTGTTCATTTGTTCATTTGTTCATTTGTTCATTTGTTCATTTGTTCATTTGTTCATTTGTTCATTTGTTCATTTGTTCATTTGTTCATTTGTTCATTTGTCCATTCGTTCGTTTGTTCATTTGTTCACTTGTTCATTTGTTCATTTGTTCATTTGTTCATTTGTTCATTTGTCCATTCGTTCGTTTGTTCATTTGTTCATTTGTTCGTTTGTTCATTTGTTCATTTGTTCATTTGTTCATTTGTTCATTTGGTCATTTTTTCATTTGTTCACTTGTTCATTTGTTCATTTGTTCTTTTGTTCATTTGTTCATTTGTTCATTTGTTCATTTGTCCATTCGTTCGTTTGTGAATTTGTTCATTTGTTCGTTTGTTCATTTGTTCATTTGTTCACTTGTTCATTTGTTCATTTGTTCATTCGTTCATTTGTTCATTTGTTCATTTGTTCATTTGTTCATTTGTTCACTTGTTCATTTTGTTCCTTTGTTTGTTTGTTCGTTTGTTCGTTTGTTCATTTGTTCATTTGTACATGTGTTCATTTGTTCATTTGTACATGAGTTCATTTGTTCATTTGTACATGTGTTCATTTGTTCATTTGTTTATTTGTTCAATTGATCCTTTGTTCATTTGTTCATTTTTTCATTTGTTCATTTGTTCAATTGTTCATTTGTTCATTTGTTCATTTGATCATTTGTTCATTTGTTCATTTGTTCATTTGTTCATTTGTTCATTTGTCCATTCGTTCGTTTGTTCATTTGTTCATTTTTTCATGTGTTCATTTGTTCACTTGTTCATTTGTTCATTTGTTCATTTGTTCATTTGTTCATTTGTTCATTTGTTCATTTGTCCATTCGTTTGTTTGTTCATTTGTTCATTTGTTCATTTGTTCACTTGTTCATTTGTTCATCTGTTCATTTGTTCATTTCTTCATTTGTTCATTTGTTCATTTGTTCATTTGTTCATTTGTTCATTTGATCATTTGTTCATTTGTTCATTTGTTCACTTGTTCATTTTGTTCCTTTGTTCGTTTGTTCGTTTGTTCATTTGTTCATTTGTACATGTGTTCATTTGTTCATTTGTTCATTTGTTCATTTGTTCATTTGTTCGTTTGTTCATTTGTTCATTTGTTCATTTGTTCATTTGTTCATTTGTTCATTTGTTCATTTGTTCATTTGTTCATTTGTTCATTTGTTAATTTGTTATTTGATCATTTGTTCATATGTTCATTTGATTGTTTGTTCATTTCTCAACGTATTCATTTATTCATTTGTTCATTTGTTCATTTGTTCATTTGTACATTTGTTCATTTGTTCATTTGTTTATTTGTTTATTGGTTCATTTGTTCATTTGTTCATTTGTTCATTGTTCATTTGTTCATTTTTTCATTTTTTCATTTGTTCATTTGTTCATTTGTTCATTTGTTCATTTGTTCATTTGTTCATTTGTTCATTTGTTCATTTGTTAATTTTTTCGTTTGTTCATTTGTTCATTTGTTCACTTGTTCATTTGTTCATTTGTTCATTTGTTCATTTGTTCATTTGTTCATTTGTTCATCTGTTCATTTGTTCATTTCTTCATTTCTTCATTTCTTCATTTCTTCATTTCTTCATTTGTTCATTTGTTCATTTGTTCATTTGTTCATTTGTTCATTTGTTCATTTGTTCATTTGTTTATTTGGTCATTTTTTCATTTGTTCACTTGTTCATTTGTTCATTTGTTGATTTGTTCATTTGTTGATTTGTTCATTTGTTCTTTTGTTCATTCGTTCATTTGTTCATTTGTTCATTTGTTCATTTGTTGATTTGTTCATTCGTTCATTCGTTCATTTGTTCATTTGTTCATTTGTTCATTTGTTCATTTGTTCATTTGTTCATTTGTTCATTTGTTCATTTGTTCATTTGTTCATTTGTTCATTTGTTCATTTGTTCATTTGTTCATTTGTTCATTTGTTCATTTGTTCATCTGTTCATTTGTTCATTTCTTCATTTCTTCATTTCTTCATTTCTTCATTTCTTCATTTGTTCATTTGTTCATTTGTTCATTTGTTCATTTGTTTATTTGTACATTTGTTCATTTGTTCATTTGTTTATTTGTTTATTGGTTCATTTGTTCATTTGTTCATTTTTTCATTTTTTCATTTGTTCATTTGTTCATTTGTTCATTTGTTCATTTGTTTATTTGTTCATTTGTTCATTTGTTCATTTGTTCATTTGTTCATTTGTTCATTTGTTCCTTTGTTCATTTGTTCATTTGTTCATTTGTTAATTTGTTATCTGATCATTTGTTCATATGTTCATTTGATTGTTTCTTCATTTCTCAACGTATTCATTTGTTCATTTGTTCATTTGTACATTTGTTCATTTGTTCATTTGTTTATTTGTTTATTGGTTCATTTGTTCATTTGTTCATTTGTTCATTTTTTTCATTTTTTCATTTGTTCATTTGTTCATTTGTTCATTTGTTCATTTGTTCATTTGTTTATTTGTACATTTGTTCATTTGTTCATTTGTTTATTTGTTTATTGGTTCATTTGTTCATTTGTTCATTTGTTCATTTTTTCATTTGTTAATTTGTTCATTTGTTCATTTGTTCATTTGTTCATTTGTTCATTTGTTCATTTGTTCATTTGTTTATTTATTCATTTGTTCATTTGTTCATTTGTTCATTTGTTCATTTGTTCATTTGTTCATTTGTACATTTGTTCATTTGTTCATTTGTTCATTTGTTCATTTGTTCATTTGTTCATTTGTTCATTAGTTCATTTGTTCATTTGTTCATTTGTTCATTTGTTCATTTGTTCATTTGTCCATTCGTTCGTTTGTTCATTTGTTCAATTGATTCTTTGTTCATTTGTTCATTTGTTCATTTGTTCATTTGTTCATTTGTTCATATGTACATTTGTGCATCTTTTCATTTGTTCATTCGTCCATTTGTACATTTGTTCATTTGTTCAATTGATAATTCGTTCATTTGTTCATATGTTCATTTGAATGTTTCTTCATTTGTTCAATGGTTCATTTGTTCATTTGTTCATTTGTCTACTCGCTCGTTTGTTCATTTGTTCATTTGTTCATTTGTTTATTTGTTTATTGGTTCATTTGTTCATTTCTCGACTTATTCACTTGTGCATTTGTTCATTTGTTCATTTGTTCATTTGTTAATTTTTTCGTTTGTTCATTTGTTCATTTGTTCACTTGTTCACTTGTTCATTTGTACGTGTGTTCATTTGTTCATTTGTTCATTTGTTCATTTGTTCATTTGTTCATTTGTTCATTTGTTCATTTGTTCATTTGTTCATTTGTTCATTTGTTCATTTGTTCATTTGTTCATTTGTTCATCTGTTCATTTGTTCATTTCTTCATTTCTTCATTTCTTCATTTCTTCATTTCTTCATTTGTTCATTTGTTCATTTGTTCATTTGTTCATTTGTTTATTTGTACATTTGTTCATTTGTTCATTTGTTTATTTGTTTATTGGTTCATTTGTTCATTTGTTCATTTGTTCATTAGTTCATTTTTTCATTTTTTCATTTGTTCATTTGTTCATTTGTTCATTTGTTCATTTGTTCATTTGTTCATTTGTTCATTTGTTTATTTGTTCATTTGTTCATTTGTTCATTTGTTCATTTGTTCCTTTGTTCATTTGTTCATTTGTTCCTTTGTTCATTTGTTCATTTGTTCATTTGTTCATTTGTTAATTTGTTATCTGATCATTTGTTCATATGTTCATTTGATTGTTTGTTCATTTCTCAACGTATTCATTTGTTCATTTGTTCATTTGTACATTTGTTCATTTGTTCATTTGTTTATTTGTTTATTGGTTCATTTGTTCATTTGTTCATTTGTTCATTTTTTCATTTGTTCATTTGTTCATTTGTTCATTTGTTCATTTGTTCATTTTTTCATTTGGTCATTTGTTCATTTGTTCATTTGTTCATTTGTTCATTTGTTCATTAGTTCACTTGTTCATTTGTTCATTTGTTCATTTGTTCATTTGTTCATTTGTTCATTTGTTCATTTGTTCATTTGTTCATATGTACATTTGTGCATCTTTTCATTTGTTCATTCGTCCATTTGTACATTTGTCCATTTGTTCAAATGATAATTCGTTCACTTGTTCATATGTTCATTTGATTGTTTCTTCATTCGTTAAATGGTTCATTTGACCATTTGTTCATTTGTCTACCCGCTCATTTGTTCATTTGTTCATTTGTTCATATGTTAATTTGTCCATTTTTGGATTTGTTCATTTCTTCAATTCTTCATTTCTTAAGTTGTTCATTTGTTCATTTGTCCATTTGTTTATTTGTTCATTTGTTCATATGTTCATTTGATTGTTTGTACAATTCTCAACATATTCATTGGTTCATTTTTTCATTTGTTCATTTGTTCAATTGTTCATTTGTTCATTTGTACGTGTGTTCATTTGTTCATTTGTTCATTTGTTCATTTGTTCAATTGATCCTTTGTTCATTTGTTCATTCGTTCGTTTGTTCATTTGTTCATTTGTTCACTTGTTCGTTTGTTCAATTGTTCATTTGTGCACTTGTTCATTTGTTCATTTGTTCATTTGTTCATTTGTTCATTTGTTCATTTGTTCATTTGTTCATTTGTTCATTTGTTCATTTGTTCATTCGTTCACTTGTTCATTTTGTTCCTTTGTTCGTTTGTTCGTTTGTTCATTTGTTCATTTGTACATGTGTTCATTTGTTCATTTGTACACGTGTTCATTTGTTCATTTGTTCATTTGTTAATTTGTTATTTGATCATTTGTTCATATGTTCATTTGATTGTTTGTTCATTTCTCAACGTATTCAATTTGTTCATTTGTTCATTTGTTCATTTGTTTATTTGTACATTTGTTCATTTGTTCATTTGTTTATTTGTTTATTGGTTCATTTGTTCATTTGTTCATTTGTTCATTTGTTCATTTGTTGATTTGTTCATTTGTTGATTTGTTCATTCGTTCATTTGTTCATTTGTTCATTTGTTCATTTGTTCATTTGTTCATTTGTTCATTTGTTCATTTCTCAACGTATTCATTTGTTCATTTGTTCATTTGTTCATTTGTTCATTTGTTCATCTGTTCATTTGTTCATTTCTTCATTTCTTCATTTCTTCATTTCTTCATTTCTTCATTTGTTCATTTGTTCATTTGTTCATTTGTTTATTTGTACATTTGTTCATTTGTTCATTTGTTTATTTGTTTATTGGTTCATTTGTTCATTTGTTCATTTGTTCATTTGTTCATTTTTCATTTTTTCATTTGTTCATTTGTTCATTTGTTCATTTGTTCATTTGTTCATTTGTTCATTTGTTCATTTGATCATTTGTTTATTTGTTCATTTGTTCATTTGTTCATTTGTTCATTTGTTCATTTGTTCATTTGTTCATTTGTTCATTTGTTCATTTGTTCATTTGTCCATTCGTTCGTTTGTTCATTTGTTCAATTGATTCTTTGTTCATTTGTTCATTTGTTCATTTGTTCATTTGTTCATTTATTCATTTGTTAATTTTTTCGTTTGTTCATTTGTTCATTTGTTCACTTGTTCATTTGTTCATTTGTTCATTTGTTCATTTGTTCATTTGTTCATTTGTTCATTTGTTCATCTGTTCATTTGTTCATTTGTTCATTTCTTCATTTCTTCATTTCTTCATTTGTTCATTTGTTCATTTGTTCATTTGTTCATCTGTTCATTTGTTCATTTCTTCATTTCTTCATTTCTTCATTTCTTCATTTGTTCATTTGTTCATTTGTTCATTTGTTCATTTGTTCATTTGTTCATTTGTTCATTTGTTCATTTGTTCATTTGTTCATTTGTTCATTTGTTTATTTGGTCATTTTTTCATTTGTTCACTTGTTCATTTGTTCATTTGTTGATTTGTTCATTTGTTCATTTGTTCATTTGTTCATTTGTTCATTTGTTCTTTTGTTCATTTGTTCATTTGTTCATTTGTTCATTTGTTCATTTGTTCATTTGTTCATTTGTTCATTTGTTCATTTGTTCATTTGTTCATTTGTTCATCTGTTCATTTGTTCATTTCTTCATTTCTTCATTTCTTCATTTCTTCATTTCTTCATTTGTTCATTTGTTCATTTGTTCATTTGTTTATTTGTACATTTGTTCATTTGTTCATTTGTTTATTTGTTTATTGGTTCATTTGTTCATTTGTTCATTTGTTCATTTTTTCATTTTTTCATTTGTTCATTTGTTCATTTGTTCATTTGTTCATTTGTTCATTTGTTCATTTGTTCATTTGTTTATTTGTTCATTTGTTCATTTGTTTATTTGTTCATTTGTTCATTTGTTCATTTGTTCATTTGTTCATTTGTTCATTTGTTCATTTGTTCATTTGTTCATTTGTTCATTTGTTCATTTGTTCATTTGTTCATTTGTTCATTTGTTCATTTGTTCATTTGTTCATTTGTTCATTTGTTCATTTGTTCATTTGTTCATTTGTTCATTTGTTCATTTGTTCATTTGTTCATTTGTTCATTTGTTCATTTGTTCATTTGTTCATTTGTTCATTTGTTCATTTGTTCATTTGTTCATTTTTTATTTGTACATTTGTTCATTTGTTCATTTGTTTATTTGTTTATTGGTTCATTTGTTCATTTGTTCATTTGTTCATTTTTTCATTTTTTCATTTGTTCATTTGTTCATTTGTTCATTTGTTCATTTGTTCATTTGTTCATTTGTTCATTTGTTCATTTGTTCATTTGTTCATTTGTTCATTTGTTCATTTGTTCATTTGTTCATTTGTTCAATTGTTCATTTGTTCATTTGTTCATTTGTTCATTTGTTCATTTGTTCATTTGTTCATTTGTTCATTTGTTCATTTGTTCATTTGTTCATTTGTTCATTTGTTCATTTGTTCATTTGTTCATTTGTTCATTTGTTCATTTGTCCATTCGTTCGTTTGTTCATTTGTTCAATTGATTCTTTGTTCATTTGTTCATTTGTTCATTTGTTCATTTGTTCATTTGTCCATTCGTTCGTTTGTTCATTTGTTCAATTGATTCTTTGTTCATTTGTTCATTTGTTCATTTGTTCAATTGATTCTTTGTTCATTTGTTCATTTGTGCATCTTTTCATTTGTTCATTCGTCCATTTGTACATTTGTTCATTTGTTCAATTGATAATTCGTTCATTTGTTCATATGTTCATTTGAATGTTTCTTCATTTGTTCAATGGTTCATTTGTTCATTTGTTCATTTGTCTACTCGCTCGTTTGTTCATTTGTTCATTTGTTCATTTGTTCATTTGTGCATTTGTTTATTTGTTTATTGGTTCATTTGTTCATTTCTCGACTTATTCACTTGTGCATTTGTTCATTTGTTCATTTGTTCATTTGTTAATTTTTTCGTTTGTTCGTTTGTTCATTTGTTCACTTGTTCACTTGTTCATTTGTTCATTTGTTCATTTGTTCATTTGTTCATTTGTTCATTTGTTCATTTGTTCATTTGTTCATTTGTTCATTTGTTAATTTTTTCGTTTGTTCATTTGTTCATTTGTTCACTTGTTCATTTGTTCATTTGTTCATTTGTTCATTTGTTCATTTGTTCATCTGTTCATTTCTTCATTTCTTCATTTCTTCATTTCTTCATTTCTTCATTTCTTCATTTCTTCATTTGTTCATTTGTTCATTTGTTCATTTGTTCATTTGTTCATCTGTTCATTTGTTCATTTCTTCATTTCTTCATTTCTTCATTTCTTCATTTCTTCATTTCTTCATTTCTTCATTTCTTCATTTGTTCATTTGTTCATTTGTTCATTTGTTCATTTGTTCATTTGTTCATTTGTTCATTTGTTCATTTGTTCATTTGTTCATTTGTTCATTTGTTCATTTGTTCATTTGTTCATTTGTCCATTCGTTCGTTTGTTCATTTGTTCAATTGATTCTTTGTTCATTTGTTCATTTGTTCATTTGTTCATTTGTTCATTTGTTCATTTGTTCATATGTACATTTGTGCATCTTTTCATTTGTTCATTCGTCCATTTGTACATTTGTCCATTTGTGCAAATGATAATTCGTTCACTTGTTCATATGTTCATTTGATTGTTTGTACAATTCTCAACATATTCATTGGTTCATTTTTTCATTTGTTCATTTGTTCAATTGTTCATTTGTTCATTTGTACGTGTGTTCATTTGTTCATTTGTTCATTTGTTCATTTGTTTATTTGTACATTTGTTCATTTGTTCATTTGTTTATTTGTTTATTGGTTCATTTGTTCATTTGTTCATTTGTTCATTTGTTCATTTGTTCATTTGTTCATTTGTTTATTGGTTCATTTGTTCATTTGTTCATTTGTTCATTTGTTCATTTTTTCATTTTTTCATTTGTTCATTTGTTCATTTGTTCATTTGTTCATTTGTTCATTTGTTCATTTGTTCATTTGTTCATTTGTTCATTTGTTCATTTGTTCATTTGTTCATTTGTTTATTTGTTCATTTGTTCATTTGTTCATTTGTTCATTTGTTCATTTGTTCATTTGTTCATTTGTTCATTTGTTCATTTGTTCATTTGTTCATTTGTTCATTTGTTCATTTGTTCATTTGTTCTTTTGTTCATTTGTTCATTTGTTCATTTGTTCATTTGTTCATTTGTTCATTTGTTCATTTGTTCATTTGTTCATTTGTTCATTTGTTCATTTGTTCATTTGTTCATTTGTCCATTCGTTTGTTTGTTCATTTGTTCAATTGATTCTTTGTTCATTTGTTCATTTGTTCATTTGTTCATTTGTTCATTTGTTCAATTGTACATTTGTTCATTTGTTCATATGTAAATTTGTGCATCTTTTCATTTGTTCATTCGTCCATTTGTACATTTGTTCATTTGTTCAATTGATAATTCGTTCATTTGTTCATATGTTCATTTGAATGTTTCTTCATTCGTTCAATGGTTCATTTGTTCATTTGTTCATTTGTCTACTCGCTCGTTTGTTCATTTGTTCATTTGTTCATTTGTTTATTTGTTTATTGGTTCATTTGTTCATTTCTCGACTTATTCACTTGTGCATTTGTTCATTTGTTCATTTGTTCATTTGTTCATTTGTTAATTTGTTCGTTTGTTCATTTGTTCATTTGTTCACTTGTTCATTTGTTCATTTGTTCATTTGTTCATTTGTTCATTTGTTCATTTGTTCATTTGTTCATTTGTTCATTTGTTCATTTGTTCATTTGTTCATTTGTTCATTTGTTCATTTGTTCATTTGTTCATTTGTTCATTTGTTCATTTGTTCATTTGTTCATTTGTTCATTTGTTCATTTGTTCATTTGTCCAATCGTTCGTTTGTTCATTTGTTCACTTGTTCATTTGTTCATTTGTTCATTTGTTCATTTGTTCATTTGTTCATTTGTCCATTCGTTCGTTTGTTCATTCGTTCATTTGTTCATTTGTTCGTTTGTTCATTTGTTCATTTGTTCGTTTGTTCATTTGTTCATTTGTTCGTTTGTTCATTTGTTCATTTGTACATTAGATCATTTGTTCATTTGTACATTTGTTCATTTGTTCATTTGTTCATTTGTTCAATTGATCCTTTGTTCATTTGTTCATTTGTTCATTTGTTCCCTTGTTCATTTGTTCATTTGTTCATTTGTTAATTTGTTATTTGATCATTTGTTCATATGTTCATTTGTTCATTTTTTCATTTGTTCATTTGTTCATTTGTTCATTTGTTCATTTGTTCATTTGTTCATTTGTTCATTTGTTCATTTGTTCATTTGTTCATTTGTTCATTTGATCATTTGTTCATTTGTTCATTTGTTCATTTGTTCATTTGTTCATTTGTTCATTTGTTCATTTGTTCATTTGTTCATTTGTTCATTTGTTCATTTGTTCATTTGTTCATTTGTTCATTTGTTCATTTGTTCATTTGTTCATTTGTTCATTTGTTCATTTGTTCATTTGTTCATTTGTTCATTTGTTCATTTGTTCATTTGTTCATTTGTTCATTTGTTCATTTGTTCATTTGTTCATTTGTTCATTTGTTCATTTGTTCATTTGTTCATTTGTTCATTTGTTCATTTGTTCATTTGTTCATTTGTTCATTTGTTCATTTGTTCATTTGTTCATTTGTTCATTTGTTCATTTGTTCATTTGTTCATTTGTACATTTGTTCATTTGTTCATTTGTCCATTCGTTCGTTTGTTCATTTGTTCAATTGATTCTTTGTTCATTTGTTCATTTGTTCATTTGTTCATTTGTTCAATTGTACATTTGTTCATTTGTTCATATGTACATTTGTGCATCTTTTCATTTGTTCATTCGTCCATTTGTACATTTGTTCATTTGTTCAATTGATAATTCGTTCATTTGTTCATATGTTCATTTGAATGTTTCTTCATTCGTTCAATGGTTCATTTGTTCATTTGTTCATTTGTTCATTTGTTAGTTTGTCCATTCGTTCGTTTGTTCATTCGTTCATTTGTTCATTTGTTCGTTTGTTCATTTGTTCATTTGTTCGTTTGTTCATTTGTTCATTTGTACATTAGTTCATTTGTTCATTTGTACATTTGTTCATTTGTTCATTTGTTCATTTGTTCAATTGATCCTATGTTCATTTGTTCATTTGTTCATTTGTTCCCTTGTTCATTTGTTCATTTGTTCATTTGTTAATTTGTTATTTGATCATTTGTTCATATGTTCAATTGTTCATTTTTTCATTTTATCATTTGTTCATTTGTTCATTTGTTCATTTGTTCATTTGTTCATTTGATCATTTGTTCATTTGTTCATTTGTTCATTTGTTCATTTGTTCACTTGTTCATTTGTTCATTTGTTCATTTGTTCATTTGTTCATTTGTTCATTTGTTCATTTGTTCATTTGTTAATTTTTTCGTTTGTTCATTTGTTCATTTGTTCACTTGTTCATTTGTTCATTTGTTCATTTGTTCATTTGTTCATTTGTTCATTTGTTCATCTGTTCATTTGTTCATTTGTTCATTTGTTCATTTGTAAATTTGTTCATTTGTTCATTTGTTCATTTGTTCATTTGTTCATTTGTTCATTTGTTCATTTGTTCATTTGGTCATTTGTTCATTTGTTCATTTGATCATTTGTTCATTTGTTCATTTGTTCATTAGTTCACTTGTTCATTTGTTCATTTGTTCATTTCTTCATTTGTTCATTTGTTCATATGTACATTTGTGCATCTTTTCATTTGTTCGTTCGTCCATTTGTACATTTGTCCATTTGTTCAAATGATAATTCGTTCACTTATTCATATGTTCATTTGATTGTTTCTTCATTCGTTAAATGGTTCATTTGACCATTTGTTCATTTGTCTACCCGCTCATTTGTTCATTTGTTCATTTGTTCATATGTTAATTTGTCCATTTTTGGATTTGTTCATTTCTTCAATTCTTCATTTCTTAAGTTGTTCATTTGTTCATTTGTCCATTTGTTTATTTGTTCATTTGTTCATATGTTCATTTGATTGTTTGTACAATTCTCAACATATTCATTTGTTCATTTTTTGATTTGTTCTTTTGTTCAATTGTTCATTTGTTCATTTGTACGTGTGTTCATTTGTTCATTTGTTCATTTGTTCATTTGTTCAATTGATCCTTTGTTCATTTGTTCATTCGTTCGTTTGTTCATTTGTTCATTTGTTCATTTGTTCGTTTGTTCAATTGTTCATTTGTTCACTTGTTCATTTGTTCATTTGTTCATTTGTTCATTTGTTCATTTGTTCATTTGTTCATTTGTTCATTTGTTCATTTGTTCATTTGTTCATTTGTTCATTTGTTCATTTGTTCACTTGTTCATTTTGTTCCTTTGTTCGTTTGTTCGTTTGTTCATTTGTTCATTTGTACATGTGTTCATTTGTTCATTTGTACACGTGTTCATTTGTTCATTTGTTCATTTGTTAATTTGTTATTTGATCATTTGTTCATATGTTCATTTGATTGTTTGTTCATTTCTCAACGTATTCAATTTGTTCATTTGTTCATTTGTTCATTTCTTTACTTGTTCATTTGTCCATTCGTTCGTTTGTTCATTTGTTCAATTGATTCTTTGTTCATTTGTTCATTTGTTCATTTGTTCATTTGTTCATTTGTTCAATTGTACATTTGTTCATTTGTTCATATGTACATTTGTGCATCTTTTCATTTGTTCATTCGTCCATTTGTACATTTGTTCATTTGTTCAATTGATAATTCGTTCATTTGTTCATATGTTCATTTGAATGTTTCTTCATTCGTTCAATGGTTCATTTGTTCATTTGTTCATTTGTCTACTCGCTCGTTTGTTCATTTGTTCATTTGTTCATTTGTTTATTTGTTTATTGGTTCATTTGTTCATTTCTCAACGTATTCATTTGTTCATTTGTTCATTTGTTCATTTGTTCATTTGTACATTTGTTCATTTGTTCATTTGCTTATTTGTTTATTGGTTCATTTGTTCATTTGTTCTTTTGTTCATTTGTTCATTTGTTCATTTGTTCATTTGTTCATTTGTTCATTTGTTCATTTGTTCATTTGTTCATTTTTTCATTTTTTCATTTGTTCATTTGTTCATTTGTTCATTTGTTCATTTGTTCATTTGTTCATTTGTTCATTTGTTCATTTGTTCATTTGTTTATTTGTTCATTTGTTCATTTGTTCATTTGTTCATTTGTTCACTTGTTAATTTGTTCGTTTGTTCATTTGTTCATTTGTTCATTTGTTCATTTGTTCATTTGTTCATTTGTTCATTTGTTCATTTGTTCATTTGTTCATTTGTTCATTTGTTCATTTGTTCATTTGTTCATTTGTCCATTCGTTCGTTTGTTCATTTGTTCACTTGTTCATTTGTTCATTTGTTCATTTGTTCATTTGTTCATTTGTTCATTTGTCCATTCGTTCGTTTGTTCATTTGTTCATTTGTTCATTTGTTCGTTTGTTCATTTGATCATTTGTACATTAGTTCATTTGTTCATTTGTACATTTGTTCATTTGTTCATTTGTTCATTTGTTAATTTGTTCAATTGATCCTTTGTTCATTTGTTCATTTGTTCATTTGTTCCCTTGTTCATTTGTTCATTTGTTCATTTGTTAATTTGTTATTTGATCATTTGTTCATATGTTCATTTGTTCATTTGTTCATTTGTTCATTTGTTCATTTGTTCATTTGTTCATCTGTTCATTTGTTCATTTCTTCATTTCTTCATTTGTTCATTTGTTCATTTGTTGATTTGTTCATTTGTTCATTTGTTCATTTGTTCATTTGTTCATTTGTTCATTTGTTCATTGGTTCATTTGTTCATTTGTTCATTTGTTCATTTGTTCATTTGTTCAATTGTACATTTGTTCATTTGTTCATATGTACATTTGTGCATCTTTTCATTTGTTCATTCGTCCATTTGTACATTTGTTCATTTGTTCAATTGATAATTCGTTCATTTGTTCATATGTTCATTTGAATGTTCCTTCATTCGTTCAATGGTTCATTTGTTCATTTGTTCATTTGTCTACTCGCTCGTTTGTTCATTTGTTCATTTGTTCATTTTTTCATTTGTTCATTTGTTCATTTGTTCATTTGTTCATTTGTTCATTTGTTCATTTGTTCATTTGTTCATTTGTTCATTTGTTCATTTGTTCATTTGTTCATTTGTTCATCTGTTCATTTGTTCATTTCTTCATTTCTTCATTTGTTCATTTGTTCATTTGTTGATTTGTTCATTTGTTCATTTGTTCATTTGTTCATTGGTTCATTTGTTCATTTGTTCATTTGTTCATTTGTTCATTTGTTCATTTGTTCAATTGTACATTTGTTCATTTGTTCATATGTACATTTGTGCATCTTTTCATTTGTTCATTCGTCCATTTGTACATTTGTTCATTTGTTCAATTGATAATTCGTTCATTTGTTCATATGTTCATTTGAATGTTCCTTCATTCGTTCAATGGTTCATTTGTTCATTTGTTCATTTGTCTACTCGCTCGTTTGTTCATTTGTTCATTTGTTCATTTGTTCATTTTTTCATTTTTTCATTTGTTCATTTGTTCATTTGTTCATTTGTTCATTTGTTCATTTGTTCATTTTTTCATTTTTTCATTTGTTCATTTGTTCATTTGTTCATTTGTTCATTTGTTCATTTGTTCATTTGTTCATTTGTTCATTTGTTCATTTGTTCATTTGTTCATTTGTTCATTTGTTCATTTGTTCATTTGTTCATTTGTTCATTTGTTCATTTGTTCATTTGTTCATTTGTTCATTTGTCCATTCGTTCGTTTGTTCATTTGTTCAATTGATTCTTTGTTCATTTGTTCATTTGTTCATTTGTTCATTTGTTCATTTGTTCATATGTACATTTGTGCATCTTTTCATTTGTTCATTCGTCCATTTGTACATTTGTTCATTTGTTCAATTGATAATTCGTTCATTTGTTCATATGTTCATTTGAATGTTTCTTCATTTGTTCAATGGTTCATTTGTTCATTTGTTCATTTGTCTACTCGCTCGTTTGTTCATTTGTTCATTTGTTTATTTGTTTATTGGTTCATTTGTTCATTTCTCGACTTATTCACTTGTGCATTTGTTCATTTGTTCATTTGTTCATTTGTTAATTTTTTCGTTTGTTCATTTGTTCATTTGTTCACTTGTTCATTTGTTCATTTGTTCATTTGTTCATTTGTTCATTTGTTCATTTGTTCATTTGTTCATTTGTTCATTTGTTAATTTTTTCGTTTGTTCATTTGTTCATTTGTTCACTTGTTCATTTGTTCATTTGTTCATTTGTTCATTTGTTCATTTGTTCATTTCTTCATCTGTTCATTTGTTCATTTGTTCATTTGTTCATTTGTAAATTTGTTCATTTGTTCATTTGTTCATTTGTTCATTTGTTCATTTGTTCATTTGTTCATTTGTTCATTTGTTCATTTGGTCATTTGTTCATTTGTTCATTTGTTCATTTGTTCATTTGTTCATTTGTTCATTTGTTCATTAGTTCACTTGTTCATTTGTTCATTTGTTCATTTGTTCATTTGTTAATTTTTTCGTTTGTTCATTTGTACATTTGTTCACTTGTTCATTTGTTCATTTGTTCATTTGTTCATTTGTTCATTTCTTCATCTGTTCATTTGTTCATTTGTTCATTTGTTCATTTGTAAATTTGTTCATTTGTTCATTTGTTCATTTGTTCATTTGTTCATTTGTTCATTTGTTCATTTGTTCATTTGGTCCTTTGTTCATTTGTTCATTTGTTCATTTGTTCATTTGTTCATTTGTTCATTAGTTCACTTGTTCATTTGTTCATTTGTTCATTTGTTCATTTGTTCATTTGTTCATTTGTTCATATGTACATTTGTGCATCTTTTCATTTGTTCGTTCGTCCATTTGTACATTTGTCCATTTGTTCAAATGATAATTCGTTCAATTGTTCATATGTTCATTTGATTGTTTCTTCATTCGTTAAATGGTTCATTTGACCATTTGTTCATTTGTCTACCCGCTCATTTGTTCATTTGTTCATTTGTTCATATGTTAATTTGTCCATTTTTGGATTTGTTCATTTCTTCAATTCTTCATTTCTTAAGTTGTTCATTTGTTCATTTGTCCATTTGTTTATTTGTTCATTTGTTCATATGTTCATTTGATTGTTTGTACAATTCTCAACATATTCATTTGTTCTTTTTTTCATTTGTTCATTTGTTCAATTGTTCATTTGTTCATTTGTACGTGTGTTCATTTGTTCATTTGTTCATTTGTTCATTTGTTCAATTGTTCATTTGTTCATTTGTTCATTTGTTCATTTGTTCATTTGTTCATTTGTTCATTTGTTCATTTGTTCATATGTTCATTTGTTCAATTGATCCTTTGTTCATTTGTTCATTCGTTCGTTTGTTCATTTGTTCATTTGTTCGTTTGTTCAATTGTTCATTTGTTCACTTGTTCATTTGTTCATTTGTTCATTTGTTCATTTGTTCATTTGTCCATTCGTTCGTTTGTTCATTTGTTCATTTGTTCATTTGTTCGTTTGTTCATTTGTTCATTTGTACATTTGTTCATTTGTTCATTTGTACATTTGTTCATTTGTTCATTTGTTCATTTGTTCATTTGTTCATTTGTTAATTTGGTCATTTTTTCATTTGTTCACTTGTTCATTTGTTCATTTGTTCTTTTGTTCTTTTGTTCATTTGTTCATTTGTTCATTTGTCCATTCGTTCGTTTGTTCATTTGTTCATTTGTTCATTTGTTCACTTGTTCATTTGTTCATTTGTTCATTCGTTCATTTGTTCATTTGTTCATTTGTTCATTTGTTCACTTGTTCATTTTGTTCCTTTGTTTGTTTGTTCGTTTGTTCATTTGTTCATTTGTACATGTGCTCATTTGTTCATTTGTACATGAGTTCATTTGTTCATTTGTACATTTGTTCATTTGTTCATTTGTTCATTTGTTC
The DNA here is from genome assembly GCF_051020955.1 of Megalopta genalis. Taxonomy (NCBI): domain Eukaryota; kingdom Metazoa; phylum Arthropoda; class Insecta; order Hymenoptera; family Halictidae; genus Megalopta; species Megalopta genalis. The sequence continues at coordinate 1,478,280 of NW_027476105.1, forward strand.
ATTTGTTCATTTGTTCATTTGTTCATTTGTTCATTTGTTCATTTGTTCATTTGTTCATTTGTTCATTTGTTCATTTGTTCATTTGTTCATTTGTTCATTTGTTCATTTGTTCATTTGTTCATTTGTTCATTTGTTCATTTGTTCATTTCTTCATTTGTTCATCTGTTCATTTGTTCATTTCTTCATTTCTTCATTTCTTCATTTCTTCATTTGTTCATTTGTTCATTTGTAAATTTGTTCATTTGTTCATTTGTTCATTTGTTCATTTTTTCATTTGTTCATTTGTTCATTTTTTCATTTTTTCATTTTTTCATTTTTTCATTTGTTCATTTGTTCATTTGTTCATTTGTTCATTTGTTCATTTGTTTATTTGTTCATTTGTTCAATTGTTCATTTGTTCATTTGTTCATTTCTTCATTTGTTCATTTGTTTATTTGTTCATTTGTTCATTTGTTCATTTGTTCATTTGTTCATTTGTTCTTTTGTTCATTTGTTCATTTGTTCATTTGTTCATTTGTTCATTTGTTCATTTGTTCATTTGTTCATTTGTCCATTCGTTCGTTTGTTCATTTGTTCAATTGATTCTTTGTTCATTTGTTCATTTGTTCATTTGTTCATTTGTTCAATTGTACATTTGTTCATTTGTTCATATGTACATTTGTGCATCTTTTCATTTGTTCGTTCGTCCATTTGTACATTTGTTCATTTGTTCAATTGATAATTCGTTCATTTGTTCATATGTTCATTTGAATGTTTCTTCATTCGTTCAATGGTTCATTTGTTCATTTGTTCATTTGTCTACTCGCTCGTTTGTTCATTTGTTCATTTGTTCATTTGTTTATTTGTTTATTGGTTCATTTGTTCATTTCTCGACTTATTCACTTGTGCATTTGTTCATTTGTTCATTTGTTCATTTGTTCATTTGTTAATTTGTTCGTTTGTTCATTTGTTCATTTGTTCACTTGTTCATTTGTTCATTTGATCATTTGTTCATTTGTTCATTTGTTCATTTGTTCATTTGTTCATTTGTTCATTTGTTCATTTGTTCATTTGTTCATTTGTTCATTTGTTCATTTGTTCATTTGTTCATTTGTTCATTTGTTCATTTGTTCATTTGTCCATTCGTTCGTTTGTTCATTTGTTCATTTGTTCATTTGTTCGTTTGTTCATTTGTTCATTTGTACATTTGTTCATTTGTTCATTTGTACATTTGTTCATTTGTTCATTTGTTCATTTGTTAATTTGTTCAATTGATCCTTTGTTCATTTGTTCATTTGTTCATTTGTTCATTTGTTCCCTTGTTCATTTGTTCATTTGTTAATTTGTTATTTGATCATTTGTTCATATGTTCATTTGATTGTTTGTACATTTCTCAACGTATTCAATTTGTTCATTTGTTCATTTGTTCATTTGTTTATTTGTACATTTGTTCATTTGTTCATTTGTTCATTTGTTCATTTGTTCATTTGTTCATTTGTTCATTTGTTCATTTGTTCATTTGTTCATTTGTTCATTTGTTCATTTGTTCATTTGTTCATTTGTTCATTTGTTCATTTGTTCATTTGTTCATTTGTTCATTTGTTCATTTGTTCATTTGTTCATTTGTTCATTTGTTCATTTGTTCATTTGTTCATTTGTTCATTTGTTCATTTGTTCATTTGTCCATTCGTTCGTTTGTTCATTTGTTCAATTGATTCTTTGTTCATTTGTTCATTTGTTCAATTGATTCTTTGTTCATTTGTTCATTTGTTCATTTGTTCAATTGTTCATTTGTTCATTTGTTCATTTGTTCATTTGTTCAATTGTACATTTGTTCATTTGTTCATATGTACATTTGTGCATCTTTTCATTTGTTCATTCGTCCATTTGTACATTTGTTCATTTGTTCAATTGATAATTCGTTCATTTGTTCATATGTTCATTTGAATGTTTCTTCATTCGTTCAATGGATCATTTGTTCATTTGTTCATTTGTCTACTCGCTCGTTTGTTCATTTGTTCATTTGTTCATTTGTTTATTTGTTTATTGGTTCATTTGTTCATTTCTCGACTTATTCACTTGTGCATTTGTTCATTTGTACATTTGTTAATTTTTTCGTTTGTTCATTTGTTCATTTGTTCACTTGTTCATTTGTTCATTTATTCATTTGTTCATTTGTTCATTTGTTCATTTGTTCCTATGATCTTTTGTTCATTTGTTCCTTTGTTCATTTGTTCATTTGTTCATTTGTTGATTTGTTCATTTGTTGTTTTGTTCATTTGTTCATCTGTTCATTTCTTCATTTCTTCATTTCTTCATTTCTTCATTTCTTCATTTCTTCCTTTCTTCATTTGTTCATTTGTTCATTTGTTCATTTGTTCATTTTTTCATTTGTTCATTTGTTCATTTGTTCATTTGTTCATTTGTTCATTTGTTCATTTGTTCATTTGTTCATTTGTTCATTTGTACAATTGATCCTTTGTTCATTTGTTCATTCGTTCGTTTGTTCATTTGTTCATTTGTTCGTTTGTTCAATTGTTCATTTGTTCACTTGTTCATTTGTTCATTTGTTCATTTGTTCATTTGTTCATTTGTCCATTCGTTCGTTTGTTCATTTGTTCATTTGTTCATTTGTTCGTTTGTTCATTTGTTCATTTGTACATTTGTTCATTTGTTCATTTGTACATTTGTTCATTTGTTCATTTGTTCATTTGTTCATTTGTTCATTTGTTCATTTGTTCATTTGTTCATTTGTTCATTTGTTCATTTGTTCATTTGTTCATTTGTTCGTTTGTTCATTTGTTCATTTGTACATTTGTTCATTTGTTCATTTGTACATTTGTTCATTTGTTCATTTGTTCATTTGTTCATTTGTTAATTTGGTCATTTTTTCATTTGTTCACTTGTTCATTTGTTCATTTGTTCTTTTGTTCTTTTGTTCATTTGTTCATTTGTTCATTTGTCCATTCGTTCGTTTGTTCATTTGTTCATTTGTTCGTTTGTTCATTTGTTCATTTGTTCACTTGTTCATTTGTTCATTTGTTCATTCGTTCATTTGTTCATTTGTTCATTTGTTCATTTGTTCATTTGTTCATTTGTTCATTTGTTCATTTGTTCACTTGTTCATTTTGTTCCTTTGTTTGTTTGTTCGTTTGTTCATTTGTTCATTTGTACATGTGTTCATTTGTTCATTTGTACATGAGTTCATTTGTTCATTTGTACATGTGTTCATTTGTTCATTTGTTTATTTGTTCATTTGTTCAATTGATCCTTTGTTCATTTGTTCATTTGTTCATTTGTTCCTTTGATCATTTGATCATTTGTTCGTTTGTTCATTTGTTCATTTGCTCATTTGTTAATTTGTTATTTGATCATTTGTTCATATGTTCATTTGATTGTTTCTTCATTCGTTAAATGGTTCATTTGACCATTTGTTCATTTGTCTACCCGCTCATTTGTTCATTTGTTCATTTGTTCATATGTTAATTTGTCCATTTTTGGATTTGTTCATTTCTTCAATTCTTCATTTCTTAAGTTGTTCATTTGTTCATTTGTCCATTTGTTTATTTGTTCATTTGTTCATATGTTCATTTGATTGTTTGTACAATTCTCAACATATTCATTTGTTCATTTGTTCAATTGTTCATTTGTTCATTTGTACGTGTGTTCATTTGTTCATTTGTTCATTTGTTCATTTGTTCAATTGTTCATTTGTTCATTTGTTCATTTGTTCATTTGTTCATTTGTTCATTTGTTCATTTGTTCATTTGTTCATTTGTTCAATTGATCCTTTGTTCATTTGTTCATTCGTTCGTTTGTTCATTTGTTCATTTGTTCGTTTGTTCAATTGTTCATTTGTTCACTTGTTCATTTGTTCATTTGTTCATTTGTTCATTTGTTCATTTGTCCATTCGTTCGTTTGTTCATTTGTTCATTTGTTCATTTGTTCGTTTGTTCATTTGTTCATTTGTACATTTGTTCATTTGTTCATTTGTACATTTGTTCATTTGTTCATTTGTTCATTTGTTCATTTGTTCATTTGTTCATTTGTTCATTTGTTCATTTGTTCATTTGTTCATTTGTTAATTTGGTCATTTTTTCATTTGTTCACTTGTTCATTTGTTCATTTGTTCTTTTGTTCTTTTGTTCATTTGTTCATTTGTTCATTTGTCCATTCGTTCGTTTGTTCATTTGTTCATTTGTTCATTTGTTCACTTGTTCATTTGTTCATTTGTTCATTCGTTCATTTGTTCATTTGTTCATTTGTTCATTTGTTCACTTGTTCATTTTGTTCCTTTGTTTGTTTGTTCGTTTGTTCATTTGTTCATTTGTACATGTGCTCATTTGTTCATTTGTACATGAGTTCATTTGTTCATTTGTACATTTGTTCATTTGTTCATTTGTTCATTTGTTCATTTGTTCATTTGTTCATTTGTTCATTTGTTCATTTGTTCATTTGTTCATTTGTTCATTTGTTCATTTGTTCATTTGTTCATTTGTTCATTTGTTCATTTGTTCATTTGTTCATTTGTTCATTTGTTCATTTGTTCATTTGTTCATTTGTTCATTTGTTCATTTGTTCATTTGTTCATTTGTTCATTTGTTCATTTGTTCATTTGTTCATTTGTTCATTTGTTCATTTGTTCATCTGTTCATTTGTTCATTTCTTCATTTCTTCATTTCTTCATTTCTTCATTTGTTCATTTGTTCATTTGTAAATTTGTTCATTTGTTCATTTGTTCATTTGTTCATTTTTTCATTTGTTCATTTGTTCATTTTTTCATTTTTTCATTTTTTCATTTGTTCATTTGTTCATTTGTTCATTTGTTCATTTGTTCATTTGTTTATTTGTTCATTTGTTCATTTGTTCATTTGTTCATTTGTTCATTTCTTCATTTGTTCATTTGTTTATTTGTTCATTTGTTCATTTGTTCATTTGTTCATTTGTTCATTTGTTCTTTTGTTCATTTGTTCATTTGTTCATTTGTTCATTTGTTCATTTGTTCATTTGTTCATTTGTTCATTTGTTCATTTGTTCATTTGTCCATTCGTTCGTTTGTTCATTTGTTCAATTGATTCTTTGTTCATTTGTTCATTTGTTCATTTGTTCATTTGTTCAATTGTACATTTGTTCATTTGTTCATATGTACATTTGTGCATCTTTTCATTTGTTCATTCGTCCATTTGTACATTTGTTCATTTGTTCAATTGATAATTCGTTCATTTGTTCATATGTTCATTTGAATGTTTCTTCATTCGTTCAATGGTTCATTTGTTCATTTGTTCATTTGTCTACTCGCTCGTTTGTTCATTTGTTCATTTGTTCATTTGTTTATTTGTTTATTGGTTCATTTGTTCATTTCTCGACTTATTCACTTGTGCATTTGTTCATTTGTTCATTTGTTCATTTGTTCATTTGTTAATTTGTTCGTTTGTTCATTTGTTCATTTGTTCACTTGTTCATTTGTTCATTTGATCATTTGTTCATTTGTTCATTTGTTCATTTGTTCATTTGTTCATTTGTTCATTTGTTCATTTGTTCATTTGTTCATTTGTTCATTTGTTCATTTGTTCATTTGTTCATTTGTTCATTTGTTCATTTGTTCATTTGTCCATTCGTTCGTTTGTTCATTTGTTCATTTGTTCATTTGTTCGTTTGTTCATTTGTTCATTTGTACATTTGTTCATTTGTTCATTTGTACATTTGTTCATTTGTTCATTTGTTCATTTGTTAATTTGTTCAATTGATCCTGTGTTCATTTGTTCATTTGTTCATTTGTTCATTTGTTCCCTTGTTCATTTGTTCATTTGTTAATTTGTTATTTGATCATTTGTTCATATGTTCATTTGATTGTTTGTACATTTCTCAACGTATTCAATTTGTTCATTTGTTCATTTGTTCATTTGTTTATTTGTACATTTGTTCATTTGTTCATTTGTTCATTTGTTCATTTGTTCATTTGTTCATTTGTTCATTTGTTCATTTGTTCATTTGTTCATTTGTTCATTTGTTCATTTGTTCTTTTGTTCATTTGTTCATTTGTTCATTTGTTCATTTGTTCATTTGTTCATTTGTTCATTTGTTCATTTGTTCATTTGTTCATTTGTTCATTTGTTCATTTGTTCATTTGTTCATTTGTTCATTTGTTCATTTGTTCATTTGTTCATTTGTTCATTTGTTCATTTGTTCATTTGTTCATTTGTTCATTTGTCCATTCGTTCGTTTGTTCATTTGTTCAATTGATTCTTTGTTCATTTGTTCATTTGTTCATTTGTTCAATTGTTCATTTGTTCATTTGTTCATTTGTTCAATTGTACATTTGTTCATTTGTTCATATGTACATTTGTGCATCTTTTCATTTGTTCATTCGTCCATTTGTACATTTGTTCATTTGTTCAATTGATAATTCGTTCATTTGTTCATATGTTCATTTGAATATTTCTTCTTTCGTTCAATGGTTCATTTGTTCATTTGTTCATTTGTCTACTCGCTCGTTTGTTCATTTGTTCATTTGTTCATTTGTTTATTTGTTTATTGGTTCATTTGTTCATTTCTCGACTTATTCACTTGTGCATTTGTTCATTTGTTCATTTGTTAATTTTTTCGTTTGTTCATTTGTTCATTTGTTCACTTGTTCATTTGTTCATTTATTCATTTGTTCATTTGTTCATTTGTTCATTTGTTCCTTTGATCTTTTGTTCATTTGTTCCTTTGTTCATTTGTTCATTTGTTCATTTGTTGATTTGTTCATTTGTTGTTTTGTTCATTTGTTCATTTGTTCATTTGTTCATTTGTTCATTTGTTCATTTGTTCATTTGTTCATTTGTCCATTCGTTCGTTTGTTCATTTGTTCAATTGATTCTTTGTTCATTTGTGCATCTTTTCATTTGTTCATTCGTCCATTTGTACATTTGTTCATTTGTTCAATTGATAATTCGTTCATTTGTTCATATGTTCATTTGAATGTTTCTTCATTCGTTCAATGGTTCATTTGTTCATTTGTTCATTTGTCTACTCGCTCGTTTGTTCATTTGTTCATTTGTTTATTTGTTTATTGGTTCATTTGTTCATTTCTCGACTTATTCACTTGTGCATTTGTTCATTTGTTCATTTGTTCATTTGTTAATTTTTTCGTTTGTTCATTTGTTCATTTGTTCACTTGTTCATTTGTTCATTTATTCATTTGTTCATTTGTTCATTCGTTCGTTTGTTCATTTGTTCATTTGTTCGTTTGTTCAATTGTTCATTTGTTCACTTGTTCATTTGTTCATTTGTTCATTTGTTCATTTGTTCATTTGTCCATTCGTTCGTTTGTTCATTTGTTCATTTGTTCATTTGTTCGTTTGTTCATTTGTTCATTTGTACATTTGTTCATTTGTTCATTTGTACATTTGTTCATTTGTTCATTTGTTCATTTGTTCATTTGTTCATTTGTTCATTTGTTCATTTGTTAATTTGGTCATTTTTTCATTTGTTCACTTGTTCATTTGTTCATTTGTTCTTTTGTTCTTTTGTTCATTTGTTCATTTGTTCATTTGTCCATTCGTTCGTTTGTTCATTTGTTCATTTGTTCATTTGTTCACTTGTTCATTTGTTCATTTGTTCATTCGTTCATTTGTTCATTTGTTCATTTGTTCATTTGTTCACTTGTTCATTTTGTTCCTTTGTTTGTTTGTTCGTTTGTTCATTTGTTCATTTGTACATGTGCTCATTTGTTCATTTGTACATGAGTTCATTTGTTCATTTGTACATTTGTTCATTTGTTCATTTGTTCATTTGTTCATTTGTTCATTTGTTCATTTGTTCATTTGTTCATTTGTTCATTTGTTCATTTGTTCATTTGTTCATTTGTTCATTTGTTTATTTGGTCATTTTTTCATTTGTTCACTTGTTCATTTGTTCATTTGTTGATTTGTTCATTTGTTGATTTGTTCATTTGTTCTTATGTTCATTCGTTCATTTGTTGATTTGTTGATTTGTTGATTTGTTGATTTGTTCATTCGTTCATTTGTTCATTTTACTATTTGTTCATTTGTCTACCCGCTCATTTGTTCATTTGTTCATTTGTTCATATGTTAATTTGTCCATTTTTGGATTTGTTCATTTCTTCAATTCTTCATTTCTTAAGTTGTTCATTTGTTCATTTGTCCATTTGTTTATTTGTTCATTTGTTCATATGTTCATTTGATTGTTTGTACAATTCTCAACAGATTCATTTGTTCATTTGTTCATTTGTTCATTTGTTCATTTGTTCATTTGTTCATTTGTTCATTTGTTCATTTGTTCATTTGTTCATTTGTTCATTTGTCCATTCGTTCGTTTGTTCATTTGTTCAATTGATTCTTTGTTCATTTGTTCATTTGTTCATTTGTTCATTTGTTCATTTGTTCATTTGTTCATATGTACATTTGTGCATCTTTTCATTTATTCATTCGTCCATTTGTACATTTGTTCATTTGTTCAATTGATAATTCGTTCATTTGTTCATATGTTCATTTGAATGTTTCTTCATTTGTTCAATGGTTCATTTGTTCATTTGTTCATTTGTCTACTCGCTCGTTTGTTCATTTGTTCATTTGTTTATTTGTTTATTGGATCATTTGTTCATTTCTCGACTTATTCACTTGTGCATTGGTTCATTTGTTCATTTGTTCATTTGTTAATTTTTTCGTTTGTTCATTTGTTCATTTGTTCACTTGTTCATTTGTTCATTTGTTCATTTGTTCATTTGTTCATTTGTTCATTTGTTCATTTGTTCATTTGTTCATTTGTTCATTTGTTAATTTTTTCGTTTGTTCATTTGTACATTTGTTCACTTGTTCATTTGTTCATTTGTTCATTTGTTCATTTGTTCATTTCTTCATCTGTTCATTTGTTCATTTGTTCATTTGTTCATTTGTAAATTTGTTCATTTGTTCATTTGTTCATTTGTTCATTTGTTCATTTGTTCATTTGTTCATTTGTTCATTTGTTCATTTGGTCATTTGTTCATTTGTTCATTTGTTCATTTGTTCATTTGTTCATTAGTTCACTTGTTCATTTGTTCATTTGTTCATTTGTTCATTTGTTCATTTGTTCATATGTACATTTGTGCATCTTTTCATTTGTTCGTTCGTCCATTTGTACATTTGTCCATTTGTTCAAATGATAATTCGTTCACTTGTTCATATGTTCATTTGATTGTTTCTTCATTCGTTAAATGGTTCATTTGACCATTTGTTCATTTGTCTACCCGCTCATTTGTTCATTTGTTCATTTGTTCATATGTTAATTTGTCCATTTTTGGATTTGTTCATTTCTTCAATTCTTCATTTCTTAAGTTGTTCATTTGTTCATTTGTCCATTTGTTTATTTGTTCATTTGTTCATATGTTCATTTGATTGTTTGTACAATTCTCAACATATTCATTTGTTCATTTTTTCATTTGTTCATTTGTTCAATTGTTCATTTGTTCATTTGTACGTGTGTTCATTTGTTCATTTGTTCATTTGTTCATTTGTTCAATTGTTCATTTGTTCATTTGTTCATTTGTTCATTTGTTCATTTGTTCATTTGTTCATTTGTTCATTTGTTCATTTGTTCAATTGATCCTTTGTTCATTTGTTCATTCGTTCGTTTGTTCATTTGTTCATTTGTTCGTTTGTTCAATTTTTCATTTGTTCACTTGTTCATTTGTTCATTTGTTCATTTGTTCATTTGTTCATTTGTCCATTCGTTCGTTTGTTCATTTGTTCATTTGTTCATTTGTTCGTTTGTTCATTTGTTCATTTGTACATTTGTTCATTTGTTCATTTGTACATTTGTTCATTTGTTCATTTGTTCATTTGTTCATTTGTTCATTTGTTCATTTGTTCATTTGTTAATTTGGTCATTTTTTCATTTGTTCACTTGTTCATTTGTTCATTTGTTCTTTTGTTCTTTTGTTCATTTGTTCATTTGTTCATTTGTCCATTCGTTCGTTTGTTCATTTGTTCATTTGTTCACTTGTTCATTTGTTCATTTGTTCATTCGTTCATTTGTTCATTTGTTCATTTGTTCATTTGTTCACTTGTTCATTTGGTTCCTTTGTTTGTTTGTTCGTTTGTTCATTTGTTCATTTGTACATGTGCTCATTTGTTCATTTGTACATGAGTTCATTTGTTCATTTGTACATTTGTTCATTTGTTCATTTGTTCATTTGTTCATTTGTTCATTTGTTCATTTGTTCATTTGTTCATTTGTTCATTTGTTCATTTCTTCATTTCTTCATTTCTTCATTTCTTCATTTGTTCATTTGTTCATTTGTAAATTTGTTCATTTTTTCATTTGTTCATTTGTTCATTTTTTCATTTTTTCATTTTTTCATTTTTTCATTTGTTCATTTGTTCATTTGTTCATTTGTTCATTTGTTTATTTGTTCATTTGTTCATTTGTTCATTTGTTCATTTGTTCATTTCTTCATTTGTTCATTTGTTTATTTGTTCATTTGTTCATTTGTTCATTTGTTCATTTGTTCTTTTGTTCATTTGTTCATTTGTTCATTTGTTCATTTGTTCATTTGTTCATTTGTTCATTTGTTCATTTGTCCATTCGTTCGTTTGTTCATTTGTTCAATTGATTCTTTGTTCATTTGTTCATTTGTTCATTTGTTCATTTGTTCAATTGTACATTTGTTCATTTGTTCATATGTACATTTGTGCATCTTTTCATTTGTTCATTCGTCCATTTGTACATTTGTTCATTTGTTCAATTGATAATTCGTTCATTTGTTCATATGTTCATTTGAATGTTTCTTCATTCGTTCAATGGTTCATTTGTTCATTTGTTCATTTGTCTACTCGCTCGTTTGTTCATTTGTTCATTTGTTCATTTGTTTATTTGTTTATTGGTTCATTTGTTCATTTCTCGACTTATTCACTTGTGCATTTGTTCATTTGTTCATTTGTTCATTTGTTCATTTGTTAATTTGTTCGTTTGTTCATTTGTTCATTTGTTCACTTGTTCATTTGTTCATTTGATCATTTGTTCATTTGTTCATTTGTTCATTTGTTCATTTGTTCATTTGTTCATTTGTTCATTTGTTCATTTGTTCATTTGTTCATTTGTTCATTTGTTCATTTGTTCATTTGTTCATTTGTTCATTTGTTCATTTGTCCATTCGTTCGTTTGTTCATTTGTTCATTTGTTCATTTGTTCGTTTGTTCATTTGTTCATTTGTACATTTGTTCATTTGTTCATTTGTACATTTGTTCATTTGTTCATTTGTTCATTTGTTAATTTGTTCAATTGATCCTTTGTTCATTTGTTCATTTGTTCATTTGTTCATTTGTTCATTTGTTATTTGATCATTTGTTCATATGTTCATTTGATTGTTTGTACATTTCTCAACGTATTCAATTTGTTCATTTGTTCATTTGTTCATTTGTTTATTTGTACATTTGTTCATTTGTTCATTTGTTCATTTGTTCATTTGTTCATTTGTTCATTTGTTCATTTGTTCATTTGTTCATTTGTTCTTTTGTTCATTTGTTCATTTGTTCATTTGTTCATTTGTTCATTTGTTCATTTGTTCATTTGTTCATTTGTTCATTTGTTCATTTGTTCATTTGTTCATTTGTTCATTTGTTCATTTGTCCATTCGTTCGTTTGTTCATTTGTTCAATTGATTCTTTGTTCATTTGTTCATTTGTTCATTTGTTCAATTGTTCATTTGTTCATTTGTTCATTTGTTCATTTGTTCAATTGTACATTTGTTCATTTGTTCATATGTACATTTGTGCATCTTTTCATTTGTTCATTCGTCCATTTGTACATTTGTTCATTTGTTCAATTGATAATTCGTTCATTTGTTCATATGTTCATTTGAATGTTTCTTCATTCGTTCAATGGTTCATTTGTTCATTTGTTCATTTGTCTACTCGCTCGTTTGTTCATTTGTTCATTTGTTCATTTGTTCATTTGTTTATTTGTTTATTGGTTCATTTGTTCATTTCTCGACTTATTCACTTGTGCATTTGTTCATTTGTTCATTTGTTAATTTTTTCGTTTGTTCATTTGTTCATTTGTTCACTTGTTCATTTGTTCATTTATTCATTTGTTCATTTGTTCATTTGTTCATTTGTTCCTTTGATCTTTTGTTCATTTGTTCCTTTGTTCATTTGTTCATTTGTTCATTTGTTGATTTGTTCATTTGTTGTTTTGTTCATTTGTTCATTTGTTCATTTGTTCATTTGTTCATTTGTTCATTTGTTCATTTGTTCATTTGTCCATTCGTTCGTTTGTTCATTTGTTCAATTGATTCTTTGTTCATTTGTGCATCTTTTCATTTGTTCATTCGTCCATTTGTACATTTGTTCATTTGTTCAATTGATAATTCGTTCATTTGTTCATATGTTCATTTGAATGTTTCTTCATTCGTTCAATGGTTCATTTGTTCATTTGTTCATTTGTCTACTCGCTCGTTTGTTCATTTGTTCATTTGTTTATTTGTTTATTGGTTCATTTGTTCATTTCTCGACTTATTCACTTGTGCATTTGTTCATTTGTTCATTTGTTCATTTGTTAATTTTTTCGTTTGTTCATTTGTTCATTTGTTCACTTGTTCATTTGTTCATTTATTCATTTGTTCATTTGTTCATTTGTTCATTTGTTCATTTGTTCATTTGTTCATTTGTTCATTTGTTCATTTGTTCATTTGTTCATTTGTTCATTTGTTCATTTGTTCATTTGTTCATCTGTTCATTTGTTCATTTCTTCATTTCTTCATTTCTTCATTTGTTCATTTGTTGATTTGTTCATTTGTTCATTTGTTCATTTGTTCATTTGTTCATTTGTTCATTTGTTCATTTGTTCATTTGTTCATTTGTTCATTTGTTTATTTGGTCATTTTTTCATTTGTTCACTTGTTCATTTGTTCATTTGTTGATTTGTTCATTTGTTGATTTGTTCATTTGTTCTTTTGTTCATTCGTTCATTTGTTGATTTGTTGATTTGTTGATTTGTTGATTTGTTCATTCGTTCATTTGTTCATTTTACCATTTGTTCATTTGTCTACCCGCTCATTTGTTCATTTGTTCATTTGTTCATATGTTAATTTGTCCATTTTTGGATTTGTTCATTTCTTCAATTCTTCATTTCTTAAGTTGTTCATTTGTTCATTTGTCCATTTGTTTATTTGTTCATTTGTTCATATGTTCATTTGATTGTTTGTACAATTCTCAACATATTCATTTGTTCATTTGTTCATTTGTTCATTTGTTCATTTGTTCATTTGGTCATTTGTTCATTTGTTCATTTGTTCATTTGTTCATTTGTCCATTCGTTCGTTTGTTCATTTGTTCAATTGATTCTTTGTTCATTTGTTCATTTGTTCATTTGTTCATTTGTTCATTTGTTCATTTGTTCATATGTACATTTGTGCATCTTTTCATTTATTCATTCGTCCATTTGTACATTTGTTCATTTGTTCAATTGATAATTCGTTCATTTGTTCATATGTTCATTTGAATGTTTCTTCATTTGTTCAATGGTTCATTTGTTCATTTGTTCATTTGTCTACTCGCTCGTTTGTTCATTTGTTCATTTGTTTATTTGTTTATTGGTTCATTTGTTCATTTCTCGACTTATTCACTTGTGCATTTGTTCATTTGTTCATTTGTTCATTTGTTAATTTTTTCGTTTGTTCATTTGTTCATTTGTTCACTTGTTCATTTGTTCATTTGTTCATTTGTTCATTTGTTCATTTGTTCATTTGTTCATTTGTTCATTTGTTCATTTGTTCATTTGTTCATTTGTTCATTTGTTCATTTGTTAATTTTTTCGTTTGTTCATTTGTACATTTGTTCACTTGTTCATTTGTTCATTTGTTCATTTGTTCATTTGTTCATTTGTTCATTTGTTCATTTGTTCATTTGTTCATTTGTTCATTTGTTCATTTGTTCATTTGTTCATTTGTTCATTTGTTCATTTGTTCATTTGTTCATTTGTTCATTTGTCCATTCGTTCGTTTGTTCATTTGTTCATTTGTTCATTTGTTCGTTTGTTCATTTGTTCATTTGTACATTTGTTCATTTGTTCATTTGTACATTTGTTCATTTGTTCATTTGTTCATTTGTTAATTTGTTCAATTGATCCTTTGTTCATTTGTTCATTTGTTCATTTGTTCATTTGTTCCCTTGTTCATTTGTTCATTTGTTAATTTGTTATTTGATCATTTGTTCATATGTTCATTTGATTGTTTGTACATTTCTCAACGTATTCAATTTGTTCATTTGTTCATTTGTTCATTTGTTTATTTGTACATTTGTTCATTTGTTCATTTGTTCATTTGTTCATTTGTTCATTTGTTCATTTGTTCATTTGTTCATTTGTTCATTTGTTCATTTGTTCATTTGTTCATTTGTTCATTTGTTCATTTGTTCATTTGTTCATTTGTTCATTTGTTCATTTGTTCATTTGTTCATTTGTTCATTTGTTCATTTGTTCATTTGTTCATTTGTTCATTTGTTCAATTGATCCTTTGTTCATTTGTTCATTCGTTCGTTTGTTCATTTGTTCATTTGTTCGTTTGTTCAATTGTTCATTTGTTCACTTGTTCATTTGTTCATTTGTTCATTTGTTCATTTGTTCATTTGTCCATTCGTTCGTTTGTTCATTTGTTCATTTGTTCATTTGTTCGTTTGTTCATTTGTTCATTTGTACATTTGTTCATTTGTTCATTTGTACATTTGTTCATTTGTTCATTTGTTCATTTGTTCATTTGTTCATTTGTTCATTTGTTCATTTGTTCATTTGTTCATTTGTTCATTTGTTCGTTTGTTCGTTTGTTCATTTGTTCATTTGTACATTTGTTCATTTGTTCATTTGTACATTTGTTCATTTGTTCATTTGTTCATTTGTTCATTTGTTAATTTGGTCATTTTTTCATTTGTTCACTTGTTCATTTGTTCATTTGTTCTTTTGTTCTTTTGTTCATTTGTTCATTTGTTCATTTGTCCATTCGTTCGTTTGTTCATTTGTTCATTTGTTCGTTTGTTCATTTGTTCATTTGTTCACTTGTTCATTTGTTCATTTGTTCATTCGTTCATTTGTTCATTTGTTCATTTGTTCATTTGTTCATTTGTTCATTTGTTCACTTGTTCATTTTGTTCCTTTGTTTGTTTGTTCGTTTGTTCATTTGTTCATTTGTACATGTGTTCATTTGTTCATTTGTACATGAGTTCATTTGTTCATTTGTACATGTGTTCATTTGTTCATTTGTTTATTTGTTCATTTGTTCAATTGATCCTTTGTTCATTTGTTCATTTGTTCATTTGTTCCTTTGATCATTTGATCATTTGTTCGTTTGTTCATTTGTTCATTTGCTCATTTGTTAATTTGTTATTTGATCATTTGTTCATATGTTCATTTGATTGTTTGTTCATTTCTCAACGTATTCATTTGTTCATTTGTTCATTTGTACATTTGTTCATTTGTTCATTTGTTTATTTGATTATTGGTTCATTTGTTCACTTGTTCATTTGTTCATTTGTTCATTTGTTCATTTGTTCATTTGTTCATTTGTTCATTTGTTCATTTGTTCATTTGTTCATTTGTTCATTTGTCCATTCGTTCGTTTGTTCATTTGTTCATTTGTTCATTTGTTCGTTTGATCATTTGTTCATTTGTTCATTTGTTCATTTGTTCATTTGTTCATCTGATCATTTGTTCATTTCTTCATTTGTTCATTTGTTCATTTGTTCACTTGTTCATTTGTTCATTTCTTCATTTGTTCATTTGTTCATTTGTTCATTTGTTCATTTGTTCATTTCTTCATTTGTTCATTTGTTCATTTGTTCACTTGTTCATTTGTTCATTTGTTCATTTGTTCATTTGTTCATTTGTTCATTTGTTCATTTGTTCATTTGTTCATTTGTTCATTTCTCAACGTATTCATTTGTGCATTTGTGCATTTGTTCATTTGTTCATTTGTTCATTTGTTCATTTGTTCATTTGTTCATTTGTTCATCTGTTCATTTGTTCATTTTTTAATTTGTTCATTTGTTCATTTTTTAATTTGTTCATTTGTTCACTTGTTCATTTGTTCATTTGTTCATTTGTTCATTTGTTCATTTGTTCATTTGTTCATTTGTTCATTTGTTCATTTGTTCATTTGTTCATTTGTTCATTTGTTCATTTGTTCATTTGTTCATTTGTTCATTTGTTCATTTGTTCATTTGTTCAATTGATCCTTTGTTCATTTGTTCATTTGTTCATTTGTTCATTTGTTCAATTGATCCTTTGTTCATTTGTTCATTTGTTCATTTGTTCATTTGTTCCTTTGATCATTTGTTCATTTGTTCATTTGTTCAATTGATCCTTTGTTCATTTGTTCATTTGTTCATTTGTTCCTTTGATCATTTGATCATTTGTTCGTTTGTTCATTTGTTCATTTGCTCATTTGTTAATTTGTTATTTGATCATTTGTTCATATGTTCATTTGATTGTTTGTTCATTTCTCAACGTATTCATTTGTTCATTTGTTCATTTGTACATTTGTTCATTTGTTCATTTGTTTATTTGATTATTGGTTCATTTGTTCACTTGTTCATTTGTTCATTTGTTCATTTGTTCATTTGTTCATTTGTTCATTTGTTCATTTGTTCATTTGTTCATTTGTTCATTTGTTCATTTGTCCATTCGTTCGTTTGTTCATTTGTTCATTTGTTCATTTGTTCGTTTGATCATTTGTTCATTTGTTCATTTGTTCATTTGTTCATTTGTTCATCTGATCATTTGTTCATTTCTTCATTTGTTCATTTGTTCATTTGTTCACTTGTTCATTTGTTCATTTCTTCATTTGTTCATTTGTTCATTTGTTCATTTGTTCATTTGTTCATTTGTTCATTTCTTCATTTGTTCATTTGTTCATTTGTTCACTTGTTCATTTGTTCATTTGTTCATTTGTTCATTTGTTCATTTGTTCATTTGTTCATTTGTTCATTTGTTCATTTGTTCATTTCTCAACGTATTCATTTGTGCATTTGTGCATTTGTTCATTTGTTCATTTGTTCATTTGTTCATTTGTTCATTTGTTCATTTGTTCATCTGTTCATTTGTTCATTTTTTAATTTGTTCATTTGTTCATTTTTTAATTTGTTCATTTGTTCACTTGTTCATTTGTTCATTTGTTCATTTGTTCATTTGTTCATTTGTTCATTTGTTCATTTGTTCATTTGTTCATTTGTTCATTTGTTCATTTGTTCATTTGTTCATTTGTTCATTTGTTCATTTGTTCATTTGTTCATTTGTTCAATTGATCCTTTGTTCATTTGTTCATTTGTTCATTTGTTCAATTGATCCTTTGTTCATTTGTTCATTTGTTCATTTGTTCATTTGTTCCTTTGATCATTTGTTCATTTGTTCCTTTGTTCATTTGTTCATTTGTTCATTTGTTGATTTGTTCATTTGTTGTTTTGTTCATTTGTTCATCTGTTCATTTCTTCATTTCTTCATTTCTTCATTTCTTCATTTCTTCATTTCTTCCTTTCTTCATTTGTTCATTTGTTCATTTGTTCATTTGTTGATTTGTTCATTTGTTGTTTTGTTCATTTGTTCATGTGTTCATTTCTTCATTTCTTCATTTCTTCATTTCTTCCTTTCTTCATTTGTTCATTTGTTCATTTGTTCATTTGTTCATTTGTTCATTTGTTCATTTGTTCATTTGTTCATTTGTTCATTTGTTCATTTGTTCATTTGTTCATTTGTTCATTTGTTCATTTGTTCATTTGTTCAATTGATCCTTTGTTCATTTGTTCATTCGTTCGTTTGTTCATTTGTTCATTTGTTCGTTTGTTCAATTGTTCATTTGTTCACTTGTTCATTTGTTCATTTGTTCATTTGTTCATTTGTTCATTTGTTCATTTGTTCATTTGTTCATTTGTTCATTTGTTCATTTGTTCATTTGTGCATTTGTTCATTTGTTCATTTGTTCATTTGTTCATTTGCTTATTTGTTTTTTGGTTCATTTGTACATTTGTTCATTCGTTCATTTGTTCATTTGTTCATTTGTTCATTTGTTTATTTGTTCATTTGTTCATTCGTTCATTTGTTCATTTTTTCATTTGTTCATTTGTTCATTTGCTCATTTGTTAATTTGTTATTTGATCATTTGTTCATATGTTCATTTGATTGTTTGTTCATTTCTCAACGTATTCATTTGTTCATTTGTTCATTTGTACATTTGTTCATTTGTTCATTTGTTTATTTGTTGATTGGTTCATTTGTTCATTTGTACATTTGTTCATTTGTTCATTTGTTCATTTGTTCATTTGTTCATTTGTTCATTTGTTCATTTGTTCATTTGTTCATTTGTTCATTTGTTCATTTGTTCATTTGTTCATTTGTTCATTTGTTCATTTGTTCATTTGTTCATTTGTTCATTTGTTCATTTGTTCATTTGTTCATTTGTTCATTTGTTCATTTGTTCATTTGTTCATTTGTTCATTTGTTCATTTGTTCATTTGTTCATTTGTTCATTTGTTCATTTGTTCATCTGTTCATCTGTTCATTTGTTCATTTCTTCATTTCTTCATTTCTTCATTTCTTCATTTGTTCATTTGTAAATTTGTTCATTTGTTCATTTGTTCATTTGTTCATTTGTTCATTTGTTCATTTGTTCATTTGTTCATTTGTTCATTTGTTCATTTGTTCATATGTACATTTGTGCATCTTTTCATTTGTTCATTTTTTAATTTGTTCATTTTTTAATTTGTTCATTTGTTCATTTGTTCACTTGTTCATTTGTTCATTTGTTCATTTGTTCATTTGTTCATTTGTTCAGTTGTTCATTTGTTCATTTGTTCATTTGTCCATTCGTTCGTTTGTTCATTTGTTCATTTGTTCATTTGTTCGTTTGTTCATTTGTTCATTTGTTCATTTGTCCATTCGTTCGTTTGTTCATTTGTTCATTTGTTCATTTGTTCGTTTGTTCATTTGTTCATTTGTTCATTTGTTCATTTCTCAACGTATTCATTTGTGCATTTGTGCTTTTGTTCATTTGTTCATTTGTTCATTTGTTCATTTGTTCATTTGTTCATTTGTTCATTTGTTCATTTGTTCATTTGTTCATTTGTTCATTTGTTCATTTGTTCATTTGTTCATTTGTTCATTTGTTCATTTGTTCATTTGTTCATTTGTTCATTTGTTCATTTCTCAACGTATTCATTTGTGCATTTGTGCATTTGTTCATTTGTTCATTTGTTCATTTGTTCATTTGTCCATTTGTTCATTTGTTCATTTGTTCATTTCTCAACGTATTCATTTGTGCATTTGTGCATTTGTGCTTTTGTTCATTTGTTCATTTGTTCATTTGTTCATTTGTTCATTTGTTCATTTGTTCATTTGTTCATTTGTTCATTTGTTCATTTGTTCATTTGTTCATTCGTTCATTTGTTCATTTGTTCATTCGTTCATTTGTTCATTTGTTCATTTGTTCATTTGTTCATTCGTTCATTTGTTCATTTGTTCATTTGTTCATTTGTTCATTTGTTCATTTGTTCATTTGTTCATTTGTTCATTTGTTCATTTGTTCATTTGTTCAATTGTTCATTTGTTCATCTGTTCATTTGTTCATTTCTTCATTTCTTCATTTCTTCATTTCTTCATTTGTTCATTTGTTCATTTGTTCATTTGTAAATTTGTTCATTTGTTCATTTGTTCATTTGTTCATTTGTTCATTTGTTCATTTGTTCATTTGTTCATCTGTCCATTTGTTCATTTCTTCATTTGTTCATTTGTTCACTTGTTCATTTGTTCATTTGTTCATTTGTTCATTTGTTCATTTGTTCATTTGTTCATTTGTTCATTTGTTCATTTGTTCATTTCTTCATTTCTTCATTTGTTCATTTGTTCATTTGTTCACTTGTTCATTTGTTCATTTGTTCATTTGTTCATTTGTTCCTTTGATCATTTGTTCATTTGTTCATTTGTTCATTTGTTCATTTGTTCGTTTGTTCATTTGTTCATTTGTACATTTGTTCATTTCTTCATTTGTTCATTTGTTCATTTGTTCATTTGTTCATTTGTTCATTTGTTCATCTGTTCATCTGTTCATTTGTTCATTTCTTCATTTCTTCATTTCTTCATTTCTTCATTTGTTCATTTGTAAATTTGTTCATTTGTTCATTTGTTCATTTGTTCATTTGTTCATTTCTCAACGTATTCATTTGTTCATTTGTTCATTTGTTCATTTGTTCATTTGTTCATTTGTTCATTTGTTCATTTCTCAAAGTATTCATTTGTGCATTTGTGCTTTTGTTCATTTGTTCATTTGTTCATTTGTTCATTTGTTCATTTGTTCATTTGTTCATTTGTTCATTTGTTCATTTGTTCATTTGTTCATTTGTTCATTTGTTCATTTGTACATGTGTTCATTTGTTCATTTGTACATGAGTTCATTTGTTCATTTGTACATGTGTTCATTTGTTCATTTGTTTATTTGTTCATTTGTTCAATTGATCCTTTGTTCATTTGTTCATTTGTTCATTTGTTCCTTTGATCATTTGATCATTTGTTCCTTTGTTCATTTGTTCATTTGTTGATTTGTTCATTTGTTGATTTGTTCATTTGTTGATTTGTTCATTCGTTCATTTGTTCATTCGTTCATTTGTTCATTTGTTGATTTGTTCATTTGTTCATTTGTTGATTTGTTCATTCGTTCATTTGTTCATTTGTTCATTTGTTCATTTGTTCATTTGTTCATTTCTTCATTTCTTCATTTCTTCATTTCTTCATTTCTTCATTAATTCATTTCTTCATTTCTTAATTTCTTCATTTCTTCATTTCTTCATTTCTTCATTTCTTCATTTCCTCATTTCTTCATTTGTTCATTTGTTCATTTGTTCACTTGTTCATTTGTTCATTTGTTCATTTGTTCATTTGTTCATATGTTCATTTGTTCATATGTTCATTTGTTCATATGTTCATTTGTTCATTTGTTCATTTGTTCATTTGTTCATTTGTTCATTTGTTCATTTGTACATTTGTTCATTTGTTCATTTGTTCATTTGTTCATTTGTTCATTTGTTCATTTGTCCATTCGTTCGTTTGTTCATTTGTTCACTTGTTCATTTGTTCGTTTGTTCATTTGTTCGTTTGTTCACATGTTCATTTTTTCATTTGTACATTTGTTCATTTGTTCATTTGTTCATTTGTTCATTTGTTCATTTGATCATTTGTTCATTCGTTCGTTTGTTCATTTGTTCATTTGTTCATTTGTTCATTTGTCCATTCGTTCGTTTGTTCATTTGTTCATTTGTCCATTCGTTCGTTTGTTCATTTGTTCGTTTGTTCATTTGTTCATTTGTTCATTTGTTCATTTCTTCATTTGTTCATTTGTTCATTTGTTCATTTATTCACTTGTTCATTTGTTCATTTGTTCATTTGTTCATTTGTTCATTTGTTCATTTGTTCATTTGTTCATTTGTTCATTTGTTCATTTGTTCATTTGTTCATTTGTTCATTTGTTCATTTGTTCATTTGTTCATTTGTTCATTTGTTCATTTGTTCATTTGTTCATTTGTTCATTTGTTCATATGTTCATTTGTTCATTTGTTCATTTGTTCATTTGTTCATTTGTTCATTTGTTCATTTGTACATTTGTTCATTTGTTCATTTGTTCATTTGTTCATTTGTTCATTTGTTCATTTGTCCATTCGTTCGTTTGTTCATTTGTTCACTTGTTCATTTGTTCGTTTGTTCATTTGTTCGTTTGTTCACATGTTCATTTTTTCATTTGTACATTTGTTCATTTGTTCATTTGTTCATTTGTTCATTTGTTCATTTGATCATTTGTTCATTCGTTCGTTTGTTCATTTGTTCATTTGTTCATTTGTTCATTTGTCCATTCGTTCGTTTGTTCATTTGTTCATTTGTCCATTCGTTCGTTTGTTCATTTGTTCGTTTGTTCATTTGTTCATTTGTTCATTTGTTCATTTCTTCATTTGTTCATTTGTTCATTTGTTCATTTATTCACTTGTTCATTTGTTCATTTGTTCATTTGTTCATTTGTTCATTTGTTCATTTGTTCATTTGTTCATTTGTTCATTTGTTCATTTGTTCATTTGTTCATTTGTTCATTTGTTCATTTGTTCATTTGTTCATTTGTTCATTTGTTCATTTGTTCATTTGTTCATTTGTTCATTTGTTCATTTGTTCATTTGTTCATTTGTTCATTTGTTCATTTGTTCATTTGTTCATTTCTCAACGTATTCATTTGTGCATTTGTGCTTTTGTTCATTTGTTCATTTGTTCATTTGTTCATTTGTTCATTTTTTAAATTGTTCATTTGTTCAATTTTCAAATTGGTTCATTTGTTCACTTGTTCATTTGTTCATTTGTTCATTTGTTCATTTGTTCATTTGTTCAGTTGTTCAATTGTTCATTTGTTTATTTGTCCATTCGTTCGTTTGTTCATTTGTTCATTTG
Source organism: Megalopta genalis (assembly GCF_051020955.1). NCBI lineage: Eukaryota > Metazoa > Arthropoda > Insecta > Hymenoptera > Halictidae > Megalopta > Megalopta genalis. The sequence goes on from NW_027476105.1 coordinate 1,500,703, forward strand.
TTCATTTGTTCATTTGTTCATTTGTTTATTTGTTTATTGGTTCATTTGTTCATTTGTTCATTTGTTCATTTGTACATTTGTTCATTTGTTCATTTGTTCATTTGTTCATTTGTTCATTTGTTCATTTGTTCATTTCTTCATTTGTTCATTTGTTCATTTGTTCACTTGTTCATTTGTTCATTTGTTCATTTGTTCATTTGTTCATTTGTTCATTTGTTCATTTGTTCATTTGTTCATTTGTTCATTTGTTCATTTGTTCATTTCTCAACGTATTCATTTGTGCATTTGTGCTTTTGTTCATTTGTTCATTTGTTCATTTGTTCATTTGTTCATTTGTTCATTTGTTCATTTGTTCATTTGTTCATTTGTTCACTTGTTCATTTGTTCATTTGTTCATTTGTTCATTTGTTCATTTGTTCATTTGTTCAGTTGTTCAATTGTTCATTTGTTTATTTGTCCATTCGTTCGTTTGTTCATTTGTTCATTTGTTCATTTGTTCATTTGTTCATTTGTTCATTTGTTTATTTGTTTATTGGTTCATTTGTTCATTTGTTCATTTGTTCATTTGTTCATTTGTTCATTTGTTCATTTGTTCATTTGTTCATTTCTTCATTTCTTCATTTCTTCATTTCTTCATTTCTTCATTTCTTCATTTCCTCATTTCTTCATTTGTTCATTTGTTCATTTGTTCACTTGTTCATTTGTTCATTTGTTCATTTGTTCATTTGTTCATTTGTTCATTTGTTCATTTGTTCATTTGTTCATTTGTTCATTTGTTCATTTGTTCATTTGTTCATTTGTTCATTTGTTCATTTGTTCATTTGTTCATTTGTTCATTTGTTCATTTGTTCATTTGTTCATTTGTTCATTTGTTCATTTGTTCATTTGTTCATTTGTTCATTTGTTCATTTGTTCATTTGTTCATTTGTTCATTTGTTCATTTGTTCATTTGTTCATTTGTTCATTTGTTCATTTGTTCATTTGTTCATTTGTTCATTTGTTCATTTGTTCATTTGTTCATTTGTTCATTTGTTCATTTGTTCATTTGTTCATTTGTTCATTTGTTCATTTGTTCATTTGTTCATTTGTTCATTTGTTCATTTGTTCATTTCTCAACGTATTCATTTGTGCATTTGTGCTTTTGTTCATTTGTTCATTTGTTCATTTGTTCATTTGTTCATTTGTTCATTTGTTCATTTGTTCATTTGTTCATTTGTTCATTTGTTCATTTGTTCATTTGTTCATTTCTTCATTTGTTCATTTGTTCATCTGTTCACTTGTTCATTTGTTCATTTGTTCATTTGTTCATTTGTTCATTTGTTCATTTGTTCATTTGTTCATTTGTTCATTTGTTCATTTGTTCATTTGTTCATTTCTCAACGTATTCATTTGTGCATTTGTGCTTTTGTTCATTTGTTCATTTGTTCATTTGTTCATTTGTTCATTTGTTCATTTGTTCATTTGTTCATTTGTTCATTTGTTCACTTGTTCATTTGTTCATTTGTTCATTTGTTCATTTGTTCATTTGTTCAGTTGTTCAATTGTTCATTTGTTTATTTGTCCATTCGTTCGTTTGTTCATTTGTTCATTTGTTCATTTGTTCATTTGTTCATTTGTTCATTTGTTTATTTGTTTATTGGTTCATTTGTTCATTTGTTCATTTGTTCATTTGTACATTTGTTCATTTGTTCATTTGTTCATTTGTTCATTTGTTCATTTGTTCATTTGTTCATTTGTTCATTTGTTCATTTGTTCATTTGTTCATTCGTTCATTTGTTCATTTGTTCATTTGTTCATTTGTTCATTCGTTCATTTGTTCATTTGTTCATTTGTTCATTTGTTCATTTGTTCATTTGTTCATTTGTTCATTTGTTCATTTGTTCATTTGTTCATTTGTTCATTTGTTCATTTGTTCATTTGTCATTTGTTCATTTGTTCAATTGTTCATTTGTTCATCTGTTCATTTCTTCATTTCTTCATTTCTTCATTTCTTCATTTCTTCATTTCTTCATTTGTTCATTTGTTCATTTGTTCATTTGTAAATTTGTTCATTTGTTCATTTGTTCATTTGTTCATTTGTTCATTTGTTCATTTGTTCATTTGTTCATTTGTTCATTTGTTCATTTGTTCATTTGTTCATTTGTTCATTTGTTCATTTGTTCATTTGTTTATTTGTTTTCTGGTTCATTTGTTCATTTGTTCATTCGTTCATTTGTTCATTTGTTCATTTGTTCATTTGTTTATTTGTTCATTTGTTCATTCGTTCATTTGTTCATTTTTTCATTTGTTCATTTGTTCATTTGTTCATTTGCACATTTGTTAATTTGTTATTTGATCATTTGTTCATATGTTCATTTGATTGTTTGTTCATTTCTCAACGTATTCATTTGTTCATTTGTACATTTGTTCATTTGTTCATTTGTTCATTTGTACATTTGTTCATTTGTTCCTTTGATCATTTGTTCATTTGTTCATTTGTTCATTTGTTCGTTTGTTCATTTGTTCATTTGTACATTTGTTCATTTCTTCATTTGTTCATTTCTTCATTTGTTCACTTGTTCATTTGTTCATTTGTTCATTTGTTCATTTGTTCATTTGTTCATTTGTTCATTTGTTCATTTGTTCATTTGTTCATTTGTTCATTTGTTCATTTGTTCATTTGTTCATTTGTTCATTTGTTCATTTGTTCATTTGTTCATTTGTTCATTTGTTCATTTGTTCATTTGTTCATTTGTTCATTTGTTCATTTGTTCATTTGTTCATTTGTTCATTTGTTCATTTGTTCATTTGTTCATTTGTTCATTTGTTCATTTGTTCATTTGTTCATTTGTTCATTTGTTCATTTGTTCATTTGTTCATTTGTTCATTTGTTCATTTGTTCATTTGTTCATTTGTTCATTTGTTCATTTGTTCATTTGTTCATTTGTTCATTTCTTCATTTGTCCAATCGTTCGTTTGTTCATTTGTTCAATTGATTCTTTGTTCATTTGTTCATTTGTTCATTTATTCATTTGTTCATTTGTTCAATTGTACATTTGTTCATTTGTTCATTTGTTCATTTGTTCATTTGTTCATTTGTTCATTTGTTCATTTGTTCATTTGTTCATTTGTTCATTTGTTCATTTGTTCATTTGTTCATTTGTTCATTTGTTCATTTGTTTTTTGGTTCATTTGTTCATTTGTTCATTTGTTCATTTGTTCATTTGTTCATTTGTTCATTTGTTCATTTGTTCATTTGTTCATTTGTTCATTTGTTCATTTGTTCATTTGTTCATTTGTTCATTTGTTCATTTGTTCATTTGTTCATTTGTTCATTTGTTCATTTGTTCATTTGTTCACTTGTTCATTTGTTCATTTGTTCATTTGTTCATTTGTTCATTTGTTCATTTGTTCATTTGTTCATTTGTTCATTTGTTCATTTGTTCATTTGTTCATTTGTTCATTTGTTCATTTGTTCATTTGTTCATTTGTTCACTTGTTCATTTGTTCATTTGTTCATTTGTTCATTTGTTCATTTGTTCATTTGTTCATTTGTTCATTTGTTCATTTGTTCATTTGTTCATTTGTTCATTTGTTCATTTGTTCATTTGTTTATTTGTTTATTGGTTCATTTGTTCATTTGTACATTTGTTCATTTGTTCATTTGTTCATTTGTTCATTTGTTCATTTGTTCAATTGTTCATTTGTTCATTTGTTCATTTGTTCATTTGTTCATTTGTTCATTTGTTCATTTGTTCATTTGTCCATTCGTTCGTTTGTTCATTTGTTCATTTGTTCGTTTGTTCGTTTGTTCATTTGTTCATTTGTTCATTTGTTCATCTGTTCATTTGTTCATTTCTTCATTTGTTCATTTGTTCATTTGTTCACTTGTTCATTTGTTCATTTGTTCATTTGTTCATTTGTTCATTTGTTCATTTGTTCATTTGTTCATTTGTTCATTTGTTCATTTGTTCATTTGTTCACTTGTTCATTTGTTCATTTGTTCATTTGTTCATTTGTTCATTTGTTCATTTGTTCATTTGTTCATTTCTCAACGTATTCATTTGTGCATTTGTGCATTTGTTCATTCGTTCATTTGTTCATTTGTTCATTTGTTCATTTGTTCATTTGTTCATTTGTTCATTTGTTCATTTCTCATCGTATTCATTTGTGCATTTGTGCATTTGTGCTTTTGTTCATTTGTTCATTTGTTCATTTGTTCATTTGTTCATTTGTTCATTTGTTCATTTGTTCATTTGTTCATTTGTTCATTTGTTCATTTGTTCATTTGTTCATTTGTTCATTTGTTCATTTGTTCATTTGTTCATTTGATCATTTGTTCATTTGTTCATTTGTTCATTTGTTCATTTGTTCATTTGTTCATTTGTTCATTTGTTAATTTGTTATTTGATCATTTGTTCATATGTCCATTTGATTGTTTGTTCATTTCTCAACGTATTCATTTGTTCATTTCTTCATTTGTTCATTTGTTCATTTGTTCATTTGTTCATTTGTTCATTTGTTCATTTGTTCATTTGTTCATTTGTTCATTTGTTCATTTGTTCATTTGTTCATTCGTTCATTTGTTCATTTGTTCATTTGTTTTTTGGTTCATTTGTTCATTTGTTCATTCGTTCATTTGTTCATTCGTTCATTTGTTCATTTGTTCATTTGTTCATTTGTTCATTTGTTCATTTGTTCATTTGTTCATTTGTTCATTTGTTCATTTGTTCATTTGTTCATTTGTTCATTTGTTCATTTGTTTATTTGTTTTTTGGTTCATTTGTTCATTTGTTCATTCGTTCATTTGTTCATTTTTTCATTTGTTCATTTGTTCATTTGTTCATTTGTTCATTTGTTCATTTGTTCATTTGTTCATTTGTTCATTTGTTAATTTGTTATTTGATCATTTGTTCATATGTCCATTAGATTGTTTGTTCATTTCTCAACGTATTCATTTGTTCATTTCTTCATTTGTTCATTTGTTCATTTGTTCATTTGTTCATTTGTTCATTTGTTCATTTGTTCATTTGTTCATTTGTTCATTTGTTCATTTGTTCATTTGTTCATTTGTTCATTTGTTCATTTGTTCATTTGTTCTTTTGTTCATTTGTTCATTTGTTCATTGGTTCATTTGTTTATTTGTTTTTTGGTTCATTTGTTCATTTGTTCATTTGTTCATTTGTTCATTTGTTCATTTGTTCATTTGTTCATTTGTTCAGTTGTTCATTTGTTCATTTGTTCATTTGTCCATTCGTTCGTTTGTTCATTTGTTCATTTGTTCATTTGTTCGTTTGTTCATTTGTTCATTTGTACATTTGTACATTTGTTCATTCGTTCATTTGTTTATTGGTTCATTTGTTCATTTGTTCATTTGTTCATTTGTTCATTTGTTCATTTGTTCATTTGTTCATTTGTTCATTTGTTCATTTGTTCATTTGTTCATTTGTTCATTTGTTCATTTGTTCATTTGTTCATTTGTTCATTTGTTCATTTGTTCATTTGTTCATTTGTTCATTTGTTCATTTGTTCATTTGTTCATTTGTTCATTTGTTCATTTGTTCATTTGTTCTTTTGTTCATTTGTTCATTTGTTCATTGGTTCATTTGTTTATTTGTTTTATGGTTCATTTGTTCATTTGTTCATTTGTTCATTTGTTCATTTGTTCATTTGTTCATTTCTTCATTTGTTCAGTTGTTCATTTGTTCATTTGTCCATTCGTTCGTTTGTTCATTTGTTCATTTGTTCATTTGTTCGTTTGTTCATTTGTTCATTTGTACATTTGTACATTTGTTCATTCGTTCATTTGTTTATTGGTTCATTTGTTCATTTGTTCATTTGTTCATTTGTTCATTTGTTCATTTGTTCATTTGTTCATTTGTTCATTTGTTCATTTGTTCATTTGTTCATTTGTTCATTTGTTCATTTGTTCATTTGTTCATTTGTTCATTTGTTCATTTGTTCATTTGTTCATTTGTTCATTTGTTCATTTGTTCATTTGTTCATTTGTTCATTTGTTCATTTGTTCATTTGTTCATTTGTTCATTTCTCAACGTATTCATTTGTGCATTTGTTCATTTGTTCATTTGTTCATTTGTTCCCTTTTTCTTTTGTTCATTTGTTCATTTGTTCATTTGTTCATTTGTTCATTTGTTCATTTGTTCATTTGTTCATTTGTTCATTTGTTCATTTGTTCATTTGTTCATTTGTTCATTTGTTCATTTGTTCATTTGTTCATTTGTTCATTTGTTCATTTGTTCATTTGTTCATTTGTTCATTTGTTCATTTGTTCATTTTTTAATTTGTTCATTTGTCCATTTTTTAATTTGTTCATTTTTTAATTTGTTCATTTGTTCACTTGTTCATTTGTTCATTTGTTCATTTGTTCACTTGTTCATTTGTTCATTTGTTCAGTTGTTCATTTGTTCATTTGTTCATTTGTCCATTCGTTCGTTTGTTCATTTGTTCATTTGTTCGTTTGTTCATTTGTTCATTTGTACATTTGTACATTTGTTCATTCGTTCATTTGTTTATTTGTTTATTGGTTCATTTGTTCATTTGTACATTTGTTCATTTGTTCATTTGTTCATTTGTTCATTTGTTCATTTGTTCAATTGTTCATTTGTTCATTTGTTCATTTGTTCATTTGTTCATTTGTTCATTTGTTCATTTGTTCATTTGTTCATTTGTTCATTTGTTCATTTGTTCATTTGTTCAATTGTTCATTTGTTCATTTGTTCATTTGTTCATTTGTTCATTTGTTCATTTGTTCATTTGTTCATTTGTTCATGTGTTCATTTGTTCATTAGTTCATTTGTTCATCTGTTCATTTGTTCACTTGTTCATTTCTTCATTTCTTCATTTCTTCATTAATTCATTTCTTCATTTCGTCATTTCTTCATTTCTTGATTTCTTCATTTCTTCATTTCCTCATTTCTTCATTTCTTCATTTGTTCATTTGTTCATTTGTTCATTTGTTCATTTTTTCATTTGTTCATTTGTTCACTTGTTCATTTGTTCATTTGTTCATTTGTACATTTGTTCATTTGTTCATTTGTTCATTTGTTCATTTGTTCATTTGTTCAATTGTTCATTTGTTCATTTGTTCATTTGTTCATTTGTTCATTTGTTCATTTGTTCATTTGTTCATTTGTTCATTTGTTCATTTGTTCATTTGTTCATTTGTTCATTTGTTCATTTGTTCATTTGTTCATTTGTTCATTTGTTCATTTTTTCATTTGTTCATTTGTTCACTTGTTCATTTTGTTCCTTTGTTCGTTTGTTCGTTTGTTCATTTGTTCATTTGTACATGTGTTCATTTGTTTATTGGTTCATTTGTTCATTTGTACATTTGTTCATTTGTTCATTTGTTCATTTGTTCATTTGTTCATTTGTTCAATTGTTCATTTGTTCATTTGTTCATTTGTTCATTTGTTCATTTGTTCATTTGTTCATTTGTTCATTTGTTCATTTGTTCATTTGTTCATTTGTTCATTTGTTCATTTGTTCATTTGTTCATTTGTTCATTTGTTCATTTGTACATGTGTTCATTTGTTCATTTGTTCATTTGTTCATTTGTTCATTTGTTCATTCGTTCATTTGTTCATTTGTTCATTTGTTCATTTGTTCATTTGTTCATTTTTTCATTTGTTCATTTGTTCACTTGTTCGTTTGTTCATTTGTTCATTTGTACATGTGTTCATTTGTTCATTTGTACATGAGTTCATTTGTTCATTTGTACATCTGTTTATTTGTTCATTTGTTCAATTGATCCTTTGTTCATTTGTTCATTTGTTCCTTTGACCATTTGATCATTTGTTCCTTTGTTCATTTGTTCATTTGTTGATTTGTTCATTTGTTGATTTGTTCATTTGTTGATTTGTTCATTCGTTCATTTGTTCATTCGTTCATTTGTTCATTTGTTCATTTGTTCATTTGTTGATTTGTTCATTCGTTCATTTGTTCATTTGTTCATTTGTTCATTTGGTCATTTGTTCATTTGTTCATTTGTTCATTTGTCCATTTGTTCATTTGTTCATTAGTTCACTTGTTCATTTGTTCATTTGTTCATTTGTTCATTTGTTCATTTGTTCATTTGTTCATTTGTTCATATGTACATTTGTGCATCTTTTCATTTGTTCATTCGTCCATTTGTACATTTGTCCATTTGTTCAGATGATAATTCGTTCATTTGTTCATTTTTTCATTTGTTCATTTGTTCATTTGTTCATTTGTTCATTTGTTCATTTGTTCATTTGTTAATTTGTTATTTGATCATTTGTTCATATGTCCATTTGATTGTTTGTTCATTTCTCAACGTATTCATTTGTTCATTTCTTCATTTGTTCATTTGTTCATTTGTTCATTTGTTCATTTGTTCATTTGTTCATTTGTTCATTTGTTCATTTGTTCATTTGTTCATTTGTTCATTTGTTCATTTGTTCATTTGTTCACTTGTTCATTTGTTCTTTTGTTCATTTGTTCATTTGTTCATTGGTTCATTTGTTTATTTGTTTTTTGGTTCATTTGTTCATTTGTTCATTCGTTCATTTGTTCATTTGCTCATTTCTTCATTTGTTCGGTTGTTCATTTGTTCATTTGTTCATTTGTCCATTCGTTCGTTTGTTCATTTGTTCATTTGTTCATTTGTTCGTTTGTTCATTTGTTCATTTGTACATTTGTACATTTGTTCATTCGTTCATTTGTTTATTGGTTCATTTGTTCATTTGTTCATTTGTTCATTTGTTCATTTGTTCATTTGTTCATTTGTTCATTTGTTCATTTGTTCATTTGTTCATTTGTTCATTTGTTCATTTGTTCATTTGTTCATTTGTTCATTTGTTCATTTGTTCATTTGTTCATTTGTTCATTTCTCAACGTATTCATTTGTGCATTTGTTCATTTGTTCATTTGTTCATTTCTCAACGTATTCATTTGTGCATTTGTTCATTTGTTCATTTGTTCATTTGTTCCCTTTTTCTTTTGTTCATTTGTTCATTTGTTCATTTGTTCATTTGTTCATTTGTTCATTTGTTCATTTGTTCATTTGTTCATTTGTTCATTTGTTCATTTGTTCATTTGTTCATTTGTTCATTTGTTCATTTGTTCATTTGTTCATTTGTTCATTTGTTCATTTGTTCATTTGTTCATTTGTTCATTTGTTCATTTGTTCATTTTTTAATTTGTTCATTTGTTCATTTTTTAATTTGTTCATTTTTTAATTTGTTCATTTGTTCACTTGTTCATTTGTTCATTTGTTCATTTGTTCACTTGTTCATTTGTTCATTTGTTCAGTTGTTCATTTGTTCATTTGTTCATTTGTCCATCCGTTCGTTTGTTCATTTGTTCATTTGTTCATTTGTTCGTTTGTTCATTTGTTCATTTGTACATTTGTTCATTTGTTCATTTGTTCATTTGTTCATTTGTCCATTCGTTCGTTTGTTCATTTGTTCATTTGTTCGTTTGTTCATTTGTTCATTTGTTCACTTGTTCATTTGTTCATTTGTTCATTTGTTCATTTGTTCATTTGTTCACTTGTTCATTTTGTTCCTTTGTTTGTTTGTTCGTTTGTTCATTTGTTCATTTGTACATGTGTTCATTTGTTCATTTGTACATGTGTTCATTTGTTCATTTGTTCATTTGTTCAATTGATCCTTTGTTCATTTGTTCATTTGTTCATTTGTTCCTTTGATCATTTGTTCATTTGTTCCTTTGTTCATTTGTTCATTTGTTCATTTGTGCATTTGTTGATTTGTTCATTTGTTCATTTGTTCATTTGTTCATTTGTTCATTTGTTCACTTGTTCATTTGTTCATTTGTTCATTCGTTCATTTGTTCATTTGTTCATTTGTTCATTTGTTCATTTGTTCATTTGTTCATTTGTTCATTTGTTGATTTGTTCATATGTTCATTTGTTCATTTGTTCATTTGTTCATTTGATCATTTGTTCATATGTTCATTTGATTGTTTGTTCATTTCTCAACGTATTCATTTGTTCATTTGTTCATTTGTACATTTGTTCATTTGTTCATTTGTTCATTTGTTCATTTGTTCATTTGTTCATTTGTTCATTTGTTCATTTGTTCATTTGTTCATTTGTTCATTTGTTCATTTGTTCATTTGTTCATTTGTTCATTTGTTCATTTGTTCATTTGTTCATTTGTTCATTTGTTCATTTGTTCATTTGTTCATTTGTTCATTTGTTCATTTGTTCATTTGTTCATTTGTTCATTTGTTCATTTGTTCATTTGTTCATTTGTTCATTTGTTCCTTTGTTCATTTGTTCATTTGTTCATTTGTCCATTCATTCGTTTGTTCATTTGTTCATTTGTTCATTTGTTCGTTTGTTCATTTGTTCATTTGTTCATTTGTTCATTTGTTCATCTGTTCATTTGTTCATTTCTTCATTTGTTCATTTGTTCACTTGTTCACTTGTTCATTTGTTCATTTGTTCATTTGTTCATTTGTTCATTTGTTCATTTGTTCATTTGTTCATTTGTTCATTTGTTCATTTCTTCATTTGTTCATTTGTTCATTTGTTCACTTGTTCATTTGTTCATTTGTTCATTTGTTCATTTGTTCATTTGTTCATTTGTTCATTTGTTCATTTGTTCATTTGTTCATTTGTTCATTTGTTCATTTGTTCATTTGTTCATTTTGTTCATTTGTTCATTTGTTCATTTCTCAACGTATTCATTTGTGCATTTGTGCTTTCGTTCATTTGTTCATTTATTCATTTGTTCATATGTTCATTTGTTCATTTGTTCATTTGTTCATTTGTTCATTTGTTCATTTGTTCATTTGTTCATTTTTTAATTTGTTCATTTGTTCATTTTTTAATTTGTTCATTTGGTCATTTTTTAATTTGTTCATTTGTTCACTTGTTCATTTGTTCATTTTTTCATTTGTTCACTTGTTCATTTGTTCATTTGTTCATTTGTTCATTTGTTCATTTGTTCATTTGTTCATTTGTTCATTTGTTCATTTGTTCATTTGTTCATTTGTTCATTTGTTCATTTGTTCATTTGTTCATTTGTTTATTTGTTTATTGGTTCATTTGTTCATTTGTACATTTGTTCATTTGTTCATTTGTTCATTTGATCATTTGTTCATTTGTTCAATTGTTCATTTGTTCATTTGTTCATTTGTTCATTTGTTCATTTGTTCATTTGTTCATTTGTTCATTTGTCCATTCGTTCGTTTGTTCATTTGTTCATTTGTTCATTTGTTCATTTGTTCATTTGTTCACTTGTTCATTTGTTCATTTGTTCATTTGTTCATTTGTTCATTTGTTCATTTGTTCATTTGTTCATTTGTTTATTTGTTCATTTGTTCATTTGTTCATTTGTTCATTTGTTCATTTGTTCATTTGTTCATTTGTTCATTTGTTCATTTGTTCATTTGTTCATTTGTTCATTTGTTCATTTGTTCATTTCTCAACGTATTCATTTGTTCATTTGTGCATTTGTTCATTTGTTCATTTGTTCATTTGTTCATTTGTTCTTTTCTCAACGTATTCATTTGTGCATTTGTGCATTTGTGCTTTTGTTCATTTGTTCATTTGTTCATTTGTTCATTTGTTCATTTGTTCATTTATTCATTTGTTCATTTGTACATGTGTTCATTTGTTCATTTGTACATGAGTTCATTTGTTCATTTGTACATGTGTTCATTTGTTCATTTGTTTATTTGTTCATTTGTTCAATTGATCCTTTGTTCATTTGTTCATTTGTTCATTTGTTCCTTCGATCATTTGATCATTTGTTCCTTTGATCATTTGTTCATTTGTTGATTTGTTCATTTGTTGATTTGTTCATTTGTTGATTTGTTCATTTGTTGATTTGTTCATTTGTTGATTTGTTCATTCGTTCATTTGTTCATTCGTTCATTTGTTCATTTGTTGATTTGTTCATTTGTTGATTTGTTCATTCGTTCATTTGTTCATTTGTTCATTTGTTCATTTGTTCATTTGTTCATTTGTTCATTTGATCATTTGTTCATTTGTTCATCTGTTCATTTGTTCATTTGTTCATTTGTTCATTTCTTCATTTCTTCATTAATTCATTTCTTCATTTCTTCATTTCTTCATTTCTTCATTTCTTCATTTCTTCATTTCCTCATTTCTTCATTTCTTCATTTGTTCATTTGTTCACTTGTTCATTTGTTCATTTGTTCATTTGTTCATTTGTTCATTTGTTCATTTGTTCATTTGTTCATTTGTTCATTTGTTCATTTGTTCATTTGTTCATTTGTTCATTTGTTCATTTGTTCATTTGTTCATTTGTTCATTTGTTCATTTGTTCATTTGTTCATTTGTTCATTTGTTCATTTGTTCATTTGTTCATTTGTTCATTTGTTCATTTGTTCATTTGTTCATTTGTTCATTTGTTCATTTGTTCATTTGTTCATTTGTTCATTTGTTCATTTGTTCATTTGTTCATTCGTTCATTTGTTCATTTGTTCACTTGTTCATTTGTTCATTTGTTCATTTGTTCACTTGTTCATTTGTTCATTTGTTCAGTTGTTCATTTGTTCATTTGTTCATTTGTCCATCCGTTCGTTTGTTCATTTGTTCATTTGTTCATTTGTTCGTTTGTTCATTTGTTCATTTGTACATTTGTTCATTTGTTCATTTGTTCATTTGTTCATTTGTCCATTCGTTCGTTTGTTCATTTGTTCATTTGTTCGTTTGTTCATTTGTTCATTTGTTCACTTGTTCATTTGTTCATTTGTTCATTTGTTCATTTGTTCATTTGTTCACTTGTTCATTTTGTTCCTTTGTTTGTTTGTTCGTTTGTTCATTTGTTCATTTGTACATGTGTTCATTTGTTCATTTGTACATGTGTTCATTTGTTCATTTGTTCATTTGTTCAATTGATCCTTTGTTCATTTGTTCATTTGTTCATTTGTTCCTTTGATCATTTGTTCATTTGTTCCTTTGTTCATTTGTTCATTTGTTCATTTGTGCATTTGTTGATTTGTTCATTTGTTCATTTGTTCATTTGTTCATTTGTTCATTTGTTCACTTGTTCATTTGTTCATTTGTTCATTCGTTCATTTGTTCATTTGTTCATTTGTTCATTTGTTCATTTGTTCATTTGTTCATTTGTTCATTTGTTGATTTGTTCATATGTTCATTTGTTCATTTGTTCATTTGTTCATTTGATCATTTGTTCATATGTTCATTTGATTGTTTGTTCATTTCTCAACGTATTCATTTGTTCATTTGTTCATTTGTACATTTGTTCATTTGTTCATTTGTTCATTTGTTCATTTGTTCATTTGTTCATTTGTTCATTTGTTCATTTGTTCATTTGTTCATTTGTTCATTTGTTCATTTGTTCATTTGTTCATTTGTTCATTTGTTCATTTGTTCATTTGTTCATTTGTTCATTTGTTCATTTGTTCATTTGTTCATTTGTTCATTTGTTCATTTGTTCATTTGTTCATTTGTTCATTTGTTCATTTGTTCATTTGTTCATTTGTTCCTTTGTTCATTTGTTCATTTGTTCATTTGTCCATTCATTCGTTTGTTCATTTGTTCATTTGTTCATTTGTTCGTTTGTTCATTTGTTCATTTGTTCATTTGTTCATTTGTTCATCTGTTCATTTGTTCATTTCTTCATTTGTTCATTTGTTCACTTGTTCACTTGTTCATTTGTTCATTTGTTCATTTGTTCATTTGTTCATTTGTTCATTTGTTCATTTGTTCATTTGTTCATTTCTTCATTTGTTCATTTGTTCATTTGTTCACTTGTTCATTTGTTCATTTGTTCATTTGTTCATTTGTTCATTTGTTCATTTGTTCATTTGTTCATTTGTTCATTTGTTCATTTGTTCATTTGTTCATTTGTTCATTTGTTCATTTTGTTCATTTGTTCATTTGTTCATTTCTCAACGTATTCATTTGTGCATTTGTGCTTTCGTTCATTTGTTCATTTATTCATTTGTTCATATGTTCATTTGTTCATTTGTTCATTTGTTCATTTGTTCATTTGTTCATTTGTTCATTTGTTCATTTTTTAATTTGTTCATTTGTTCATTTTTTAATTTGTTCATTTGGTCATTTTTTAATTTGTTCATTTGTTCACTTGTTCATTTGTTCATTTTTTCATTTGTTCACTTGTTCATTTGTTCATTTGTTCATTTGTTCATTTGTTCATTTGTTCATTTGTTCATTTGTTCATTTGTTCATTTGTTCATTTGTTCATTTGTTCATTTGTTCATTTGTTCATTTGTTCATTTGTTCATTTGTTCATTTGTTTATTTGTTTATTGGTTCATTTGTTCATTTGTACATTTGTTCATTTGTTCATTTGTTCATTTGTTCATTTGTTCATTTGTTCAATTGTTCATTTGTTCATTTGTTCATTTGTTCATTTGTTCATTTGTTCATTTGTTCATTTGTTCATTTGTCCATTCGTTCGTTTGTTCATTTGTTCATTTGTTCATTTGTTCATTTGTTCATTTGTTCACTTGTTCATTTGTTCATTTGTTCATTTGTTCATTTGTTCATTTGTTCATTTGTTTATTTGTTCATTTGTTCATTTGTTCATTTGTTCATTTGTTCATTTGTTCATTTGTTCATTTGTTCATTTGTTCATTTGTTCATTTGTTCATTTGTTCATTTATTCATTTGTTCATTTGTACATGTGTTCATTTGTTCATTTGTACATGAGTTCATTTGTTCATTTGTACATGTGTTCATTTGTTCATTTGTTTATTTGTTCATTTGTTCAATTGATCCTTTGTTCATTTGTTCATTTGTTCATTTGTTCCTTCGATCATTTGATCATTTGTTCCTTTGATCATTTGTTCATTTGTTGATTTGTTCATTTGTTGATTTGTTCATTTGTTGATTTGTTCATTTGTTGATTTGTTCATTTGTTGATTTGTTCATTCGTTCATTTGTTCATTCGTTCATTTGTTCATTTGTTGATTTGTTCATTTGTTGATTTGTTCATTCGTTCATTTGTTCATTTGTTCATTTGTTCATTTGTTCATTTGTTCATTTGTTCATTTGATCATTTGTTCATTTGTTCATCTGTTCATTTGTTCATTTGTTCATTTGTTCATTTCTTCATTTCTTCATTAATTCATTTCTTCATTTCTTCATTTCTTCATTTCTTCATTTCTTCATTTCTTCATTTCCTCATTTCTTCATTTCTTCATTTGTTCATTTGTTCACTTGTTCATTTGTTCATTTGTTCATTTGTTCATTTGTTCATTTGTTCATTTGTTCATTTGTTCATTTGTTCATTTGTTCATTTGTTCATTTGTTCATTTGTTCATTTGTTCATTTGTTCATTTGTTCATTTGTTCATTTGTTCATTTGTTCATTTGTTCATTTGTTCATTTGTTCATTTGTTCATTTGTTCATTTGTTCATTTGTTCATTTGTTCATTTGTTCATTTGTTCATTTGTTCATTTGTTCATTTGTTCATTTGTTCATTTGTTCATTTGTTCATTTGTTCATTTGTTCATTTGTTCATTTGTTCATTTGTTCATTTGTTCATTTGTTCATTTGTTCATTTGTTCATTTGTTCATTTGTTCATTTGTTCATTTGTTCATTTGTTCATTTCTTCATTTCTTCATTTGTCCAATCGTTCGTTTGTTCATTTGTTCAATTGATTCTTTGTTCATTTGTACATTTGTTCATTTATTCATTTGTTCATTTGTTCAATTGTACATTTGTTCATTTGTTCATATGTACATTTGTGCATCTTTTCATTTGTTCATTCGTCCATTTGTACATTTGTTCATTTGTTCAATTAATAATTCGTTCATTTGTTCATATGTTCATTTGAATGTTTCTTCATTCGTTCAATGGTTCATTTGTTCATTTGTTCATTTGTTCATTTGTCTACTCGCTCGTTTGTTCATTTTTTCATTTTTTCATGTGTTAATTTGTCCATTTTTGGTTGTGTTCATGTCTTCAATTCTTCATTTCTTAAGTTGTTCATTTGTTCATTTGTCCATTTGTTTATTTGTTCATTTGTTCATTTGTTCATACGTTCATTTGATTGTTTGTTCATTTCTCAACTTATTCATTTGTTCATTTGTTCATTTGTACATTTGTTCATTTGTTCGTTTGTTCATTTGTTCATTTGTTCATTTGTTCATTTGTTCATTTGTTCATTTGTTCATTTGTTCATTTGTTCATCTGTTCATTTGTTGATTTCTTCATTTCTTCATTTGTTCATTTGTTCACTTGTTGATTTCTTCATTTCTTCATTTGTTCATTTGTTCACTTGTTCATTTGTTCATTTGTTCATTTGTTCATTTGTTCATTTGTTCATTTGTTCATTTGTTCATTTGTTCATTTGTTCATTTGTTCATTTGTTCATTTGTTCATTTGTTCATTTGTTCATTTGTTCATTTGTTCATTTGTTCATTTGTTCATTTGTTCATTTGTTCATTTGTTCATTTGTTCATTTGTTCATTTGTTCATTTGTTCATTTGTTCATTTGTTCATTTCTCAACGTATTCATTTGTGCATTTGTGCATTTGTTCATTTGTTCATTTGTTCATTTGTTCATTTGTTCATTTGTTCATTTGTTCATTTGTTCATTTGTTCATTTCTCAACGTATTCATTTGTGCATTTGTGCATTTGTGCTTTTGTTCATTTGTTCATTTGTTCATTTGTTCATTTGTTCATTTGTTCATTTGTTCATTTGTTCATTTGTTCATTTGTTCATTTGTTCATTTGTTCATTTGTACATGTGTTCATTTGTTCATTTGGACATGAGTTCATTTGTTCATTTGTACATGTGTTCATTTGTTTATTTGTTTATTTGTTCATTTGTTCAATTGATCCTTTGTTCATCTGTTCATTTGTTCACTTGTTCATTTCTTCATTTCTTCATTAATTCATTTCTTCATTTCTTCATTTCTTCATTTCTTCATTTCTTCATTTCTTCATTTCCTCATTTCTTCATTTGTTCATTTGTTCATTTGTTCACTTGTTCATTTGTTCATTTGTTCATTTGTTCATTTGTTCATTTGTTCATTTGTTCATTTGTTCATTTGTTCATTTGTTCATTTGTTCATTTGTTCATTTGTTCATTTGTTCATTTGTTCATTTGTTCATTTGTTCATTTGTTCATTTGTTCATTTGTTCATTTGTTCATTTGTTCATTTGTTCATTTGTTCATTTGTTCATTTGTTCATTTGTTCATTTGTTCATTTGTTCATTTGTTCATTTGTTCATTTGTTCATTTGTTCATTTGTTCATTTGTTCATTTGTTCATTTGTTCATTTGTTCATTTGTTCATTTATTCATTTGTTCATTTGTTCATTTCCTCATTTGTTCATTTGTTCATTTGTGCATTTGTTCACTTGTTCATTTGTTCATTTGTTCATTTGTTCATTTGTTCATTTGTTCATTTGTTCATTTGTTCATTTGTTCATTTGTTCATTTGTTCATTTGTTCATTTGTTCATTTGTTCATTTGTTCATTTGTTCATTTGTTCATTTGTTCATTTGTTCATTTGTTCATTTGTTCATTTATTCATTTGTTCATTTCCTCATTTGTTCATTTGTTCATTTGTTCATTTGTTCACTTGTTCATTTGTTCATTTGTTCATTTGTTCATTTGTTCATTTGTTCATTTGTTCATTTGTTCATTTGTTCATTTGTTCATTTGTTCATTTGTTCATTTGTTCATTTGTTCATTTGTTCATTTGTTCATTTGTTCATTTGTTCATTTGTTCATTTGTTCATTTGTTCATTTGTTCATTTGTTCATTTGTTCATTTGTTCATTTGTTCATTTGTTCATTTGTTCATTTGTTCATTTGTTCATTTGTTCATTTGTTCATTTGTTCATTTGTTCATTTGTTCATTTGTTCATTTGTTCATTTGTTCATTTGTTCATTTGTTCATTTGTTCATTTGTTCATTTGTTCATTTGTTCATTTGTTCATTTGTTCATTTGTTCATTTGTTTTTTGGTTCATTTGTTCATTTGTTCATTTGTTCATTTGTTCATTTGTTCATTTGTTCATTTGTTCATTTGTTCATTTGTTCATTTGTTCATTTGTTCATTTTTTCATTTGTTCATTTGTTCATTTGTTCATTTGTTCATTTGTTCATTTGTTCATTTGTTCATTTTTTCATTTGTTCATTTGTTCATTTGTTCATTTGTTCATTTGTTCATTTGTTCATTTGTTCATTTGTTCATTTGTTATTTGATCATTTGTTCATATGTTCATTTGATTGTTTGTTCATTTCTCAAAGTATTCATTTGTTCATTTGTTTATTTGTTTATTGGTTCATTCGTTCATTTGTTCATTTGTACATTTGTTCATTTGTTCATTTGTTTATTTGTTTATTGGTTCATTTGTTCATTTGTACATTTGTTCATTTGTTCATTTGTTCATTTGTTCATTTGTTCATTTGTTCAATTGTTCATTTGTTCATTTGTTCATTTGTTCATTTGTTCATTTGTTCATTTGTTCATTTGTCCATTCGTTCGTTTGTTCATTTGTTCATTTGTTCATTTGTTCGTTTGTTCATTTGTTCATTTGTTCATTTGTTCATTTGTTCATCTGTTCATTTGTTCATTTCTTCATTTGTTCATTTGTTCATTTGTTCACTTGTTCATTTGTTCATTTGTTCATTTGTTCATTTGTTCATTTGTTCATTTGTTCATTTGTTCATTTGTTCATTTGTTCATTTGTTCATTTGTTCACTTGTTCATTTGTTCATTTGTTCATTTGTTCATTTGTTCATTTGTTCATTTGTTCATTTGTTCATTTGTTCATTTGTTCATTTGTTCATTTGTTCATTTGTTCATTTGTTCATTTGTTCATTTGTTCATATGTTCATTTGTTCATTTGTTCATTTGTTCATTTGTTCATTTGTTCATTTGTTCATTTGTTCATTTGTTCATTTGTTCATTTGTTCATTTGTTCATTTGTTCATTTGTTCATTTGTTCATTTCTCAACGTATTCATTTGTGCATTTGTGCATTTGTTCATTCGTTCATTTGTTCATTTGTTCATTTGTTCATTTGTTCATTTGTTCATTTGTTCATTTGTTCATTTGTTCATTTGTTCATTTGTTCATTTCTCATCGTATTCATTTGTGCATTTGTGCATTTGTGCTTTTGTTCATTTGTTCATTTGTTCATTTGTTCATTTGTTCATTTGTTCATTTGTTCATTTGTTCATTTGTTCATTTGTTCATTTGTTCATTTGTTCATTTGTTCATTTGTTCATTTGTTCATTTGTTCATTTGTTCATTTGTTAATTTGTTATTTGATCATTTGTTCATATGTCCATTTGATTGTTTGTTCATTTCTCAACGTATTCATTTGTTCATTTCTTCATTTGTTCATTTGTTCATTTGTTCATTTGTTCATTTGTTCATTTGTTCATTTGTTCATTTGTTCATTTGTTCATTTGTTCATTTGTTCATTCGTTCATTTGTTCATTTGTTCATTTGTTTTTTGGTTCATTTGTTCATTTGTTCATTCGTTCATTTGTTCATTTGTTCATTTGTTCATTTGTTCATTTGTTCATTTGTTCATTTGTTCATTTGTTCATTTGTTCATTTGTTCATTTGTTCATTTGTTCATTTGTTCATTTGTTCATTTGTTCATTTGTTCATTTGTTCATTTGTTTATTTGTTTTTTGGTTCATTTGTTCATTTGTTCATTCGTTCATTTGTTCATTTTTTCATTTGTTCATTTGTTCATTTGTTCATTTGTTCATTTGTTCATTTGTTCATTTGTTCGTTTGTTCATTTGTTCATTTGTTCATTTGTTAATTTGTTATTTGATCGTTTGTTCATATGTCCATTTGATTGTTTGTTCATTTCTCAACGTATTCATTTGTTCATTTCTTCATTTGTTCATTTGTTCATTTGTTCATTTGTTCATTTGTTCATTTGTTCATTTGTTCATTTGTTCATTTGTTCATTTGTTCATTTGTTCATTTGTTCATTTGTTCATTTGTTCTTTTGTTCATTTGTTCATTTGTTCATTGGTTCATTTGTTTATTTGTTTTTTGGTTCATTTGTTCATTTGTTCATTCGTTCATTTGTTCATTTGTTCATTTGTTCATTTGTTCATTTCTTCATTTGTTCAGTTGTTCATTTGTTCATTTGTTCATTTGTCCATTCGTTCGTTTGTTCATTTGTTCATTTGTTCATTTGTTCGTTTGTTCATTTGTTCATTTGTACATTTGTACATTTGTTCATTCGTTCATTTGTTTATTGGTTCATTTGTTCATTTGTTCATTTGTTCATTTGTTCATTTGTTCATTTGTTCATTTGTTCATTTGTTCATTTGTTCATTTGTTCATTTGTTCATTTGTTCATTTGTTCATTTGTTCATTTGTTCATTTGTTCATTTGTTCATTTGTTCATTTGTTCATTTGTTCATTTGTTCATTTGTTCATTTGTTCATTTGTTCATTTGTTCATTTGTTCATTTGTTCATTTGTTCATTTGTTCATTTGTTCATTTGTTCATTTGTTCATTTGTTCCCTTTTTCTTTTGTTCATTTGTTCATTTGTTCATTTGTTCATTTGTTCATTTGTTCATTTCTTCATTTGTTCATTTGTTCATTTCTTCATTTGTTCATTTGTTCATTTGTTCATTTGTTCATTTGTTCATTTGTTCATTTGTCCATTTGTTCATTTGTTCATTTGTTCATTTGTTCATTTGTTCATTTGTTCATTTGTTCATTTGTTCATTTGTTCATTTGTTCATTTTTTAATTTGTTCATTTGTCCATTTTTTAATTTGTTCATTTTTTAATTTGTTCATTTGTTCACTTGTTCATTTGTTCATTTGTTCATTTGTTCACTTGTTCATTTGTTCATTTGTTCAGTTGTTCATTTGTTCATTTGTTCATTTGTCCATTCGTTCGTTTGTTCATTTGTTCATTTGTTCATTTGTTCGTTTGTTCATTTGTTCATTTGTACATTTGTACATTTGTTCATTCGTTCATTTGTTCATTTGTTTATTGGTTCATTTGTTCATTTGTTCATTTGTTCATTTGTTCATTTGTTCATTTGTTCATTTGTTCATTTGTTCATTTGTTCATTTGTTCATTTGTTCATTTGTTCATTTGTTCATTTGTTCATTTGTTCGTTTGTTCATTTGTTCATTTGTTCATTTGTTCATTTGTTCATCTGTTCATTTGTTCATTTCTTCATTTGTTCATTTGTTCATTTGTTCACTTGTTCATTTGTTCATTTGTTCATTTGTTCATTTGTTCATTTGTTCATTTGTTCATTTGTTCATTTGTTCATTTGTTCATTTGTTCATTTGTTCATTTGTTCACTTGTTCATTTGTTCATTTGTTCATTTGTTCATTTGTTCATTTGTTCATTTGTTCATTTGTTCATTTGTTCATTTGTTCATTTGTTCATTTGTTCATTTGTTCATTTGTTCATTTGTTCATTTGTTCATTTGTTCATTTGTTCATTTGTTCATTTGTTCATTTGTTCATTTGTTCATTTGTTCATTTGTTCATTTGTTCATTTGTTCATTTGTTCATTTGTTCATTTGTTCATTTGTTCATTTGTTCATTTGTTCATTTGTTCATTTGTTCATTTGTTCATTTCTCATCGTATTCATTTGTGCATTTGTGCATTTGTTCATTTGTTCATTTGTTCATTTGTTCATTTGTTCATTTGTTCATTTGTTCATTTGTTCATTTGTTCATTTGTTCATTTGTTCATTTGTTCATTTGTTCATTTGTTCATTTGTTCATTTCTCAACGTATTCATTTGTGCATTTGTGCATTTGTTCATTTGTTCATTTGTTCATTTGTTCATTTGTTCATTTGTTCATTTGTTCATTTCTCATCGTATTCATTTGTGCATTTGTGCATTTGTGCTTTTGTTCATTTGTTCATTTGTTCATTTGTTCATTTGTTCATTTGTTCATTTGTTCATTTGTTCATTTGTTCATTTGTTCATTTGTTCATTTGTTCATTTGTTCATTTGTTCATTTGTTAATTTGTTAATTTGTTATTTGATCATTTGTTCATATGTCCATTTGATTGTTTGTTCATTTCTCAACGTATTCATTTGTTCATTTCTTCATTTGTTCATTTGTTCATTCGTTCATTTGTTCATTTGTTCATTTGTTCATTTGTTCATTTGTTCATTTGTTCATTTGTTCATTTGTTCATTTGTTCATTTGTTCATTTGTTCATTTGTTCATTTGTTCATTTGTTCATTTGTTCATTTGTTCATTTGTTCATTCGTTCATTTGTTCATTCGTTCATTTGTTCATTTGTTCATTTGTTCATTTGTTGATTTGTTCATTCGTTCATTTGTTCATTTGTTCGTTTGTTCATTTGTTCATTCGTTCATTTGTTCATTTGTTCATTTGTTCATTTGTTGATTTGTTCATTCGTTCATTTGTTCATTTGTTCGTTTGTTCATTTGTTCATTTGTTCACTTGTTCATTTGTTCATTTGTTCATTTTTTGATTTGTTCATTCGTTCATTTGTTCATTCGTTCATTTGTTCATTTGATCATTTGTTCATTTGTTGATTTGTTCATTCGTTCATTTGTTCATTTGTTCGTTTGTTCATTTGTTCATTTGTTCATTTGTTCATTTCTCAACGTATTCATTTGTGCATTTGTTCATTTGTTCATTTGTTCATTTGTTCCCTTTTTCTTTTGTTCATTTGTTCATTTGTTCATTTGTTCGTTTGTTCATTTGTTCATTTGTTCACTTGTTCATTTGTTCATTCGTTCACTTGTTCATTTGTTCATTTGTTCATTTGTTCATTTGTTCATTTGTTCATTTGTTCATTTTTTCATTTGTTCATTTGTTCACTTGTTCGTTTGTTCATTTGTTCATTTGTACATGTGTTCATTTGTTCATTTGTACATGAGTTCATTTGTTCATTTGTACATTTGTTTATTTGTTCATTTGTTCAATTGATCCTTTGTTCATTTGTTCATTTGTTCCTTTGACCATTTGATCATTTGTTCCTTTGTTCATTTGTTCATTTGTTGATTTGTTCATTTGTTGATTTGTTCATTTGTTGATTTGTTCATTCGTTCATTTGTTCATTCGTTCATTTGTTCATTTGTTCATTTGTTCATTTGTTGATTTGTTCATTCGTTCATTTGTTCATTTGTTCATTTGTTCATTTGGTCAT
Source organism: Megalopta genalis (assembly GCF_051020955.1). Lineage (NCBI taxonomy): Eukaryota > Metazoa > Arthropoda > Insecta > Hymenoptera > Halictidae > Megalopta > Megalopta genalis. Next base: position 1,523,808 of record NW_027476105.1, read on the forward strand.
TTGTTCATTTGTTCATTTGTTCATTTGTCCATTTGTTCATTTGTTCATTAGTTCACTTGTTCATTTGTTCATTTGTTCATTTGTTCATTTGTTCATTTGTTCATTTGTTCATTTGTTCATTTGTTCATTTGTTCATTTGTTCATATGTACATTTGTGCATCTTTTCATTTGTTCATTCGTCCATTTGTACATTTGTCCATTTGTTCAAATGATAATTCGTTCATTTGTTCATTTTTTCATTTGTTCATTTGTTCATTTGTTCATTTGTTCATTTGTTCATTTGTTCATTTGTTAATTTGTTATTTGATCATTTGTTCATATGTCCATTTGATTGTTTGTTCATTTCTCAACGTATTCATTTGTTCATTTGTTCATTTGTTCATTTGTTCACTTGTTCATTTGTTCTTTTGTTCATTTGTTCATTTGTTCATTGGTTCATTTGTTTATTTGTTTTTTGGTTCATTTGTTCATTTGTTCATTCGTTCATTTGTTCATTTGCTCATTTCTTCATTTGTTCAGTTGTTCATTTGTTCATTTGTTCATTTGTCCATTCGTTCGTTTGTTCATTTGTTCATTTGTTCATTTGTTCGTTTGTTCATTTGTTCATTTGTACATTTGTACATTTGTTCATTCGTTCATTTGTTTATTGGTTCATTTGTTCATTTGTTCATTTGTTCATTTGTTCATTTGTTCATTTGTTCATTTGTTCATTTGTTCATTTGTTCATTTGTTCATTTGTTCATTTGTTCATTTGTTCATTTGTTCATTTCTCAACGTATTCATTTGTGCATTTGTTCATTTGTTCATTTGTTCATTTCTCAACGTATTCATTTGTGCATTTGTTCATTTGTTCATTTGTTCATTTGTTCCCTTTTTCTTTTGTTCATTTGTTCATTTGTTCATTTGTTCATTTGTTCATTTGTTCATTTGTTCATTTGTTCATTTGTTCATTTGTTCATTTGTTCATTTGTTCATTTGTTCATTTGTTCATTTGTTCATTTGTTCATTTGTTCATTTGTTCATTTGTTCATTTGTTCATTTGTTCATTTGTTCATTTGTTCATTTGTTCATTTTTTAATTTGTTCATTTGTTCATTTTTTAATTTGTTCATTTTTTAATTTGTTCATTTGTTCACTTGTTCATTTGTTCATTTGTTCATTTGTTCACTTGTTCATTTGTTCATTTGTTCAGTTGTTCATTTGTTCATTTGTTCATTTGTCCATCCGTTCGTTTGTTCATTTGTTCATTTGTTCATTTGTTCGTTTGTTCATTTGTTCATTTGTACATTTGTTCATTTGTTCATTTGTTCATTTGTTTATTTGTGTATTGGTTCATTTGTTCATTTGTTCATTTGTTCATTTGTTCATTTTTTCATTTGTTCATTTGTTCATTTGTTCATTTGTTCATTTGTTCATTTGTTCATTTGTTCATTTGTTCATTTGTTCATTTGTTCATTTGTTCATTTGTTCATTTGTTCATTTGTTCATTTGTTCATTTGTTCATTTGTTCATTTGTTCCTTTGTTCATTTGTTCATTTGTTCATTTGTCCATTCATTCGTTTGTTCATTTGTTCATTTGTTCATTTGTTCGTTTGTTCATTTGTTCATTTGTTCATTTGTTCATTTGTTCATTTGTTCATTTGTTCATCTGTTCATTTGTTCATTTCTTCATTTCTTCATTTGTTCACTTGTTCACTTGTTCATTTGTTCATTTGTTCATTTGTTCATTTGTTCATTTGTTCATTTGTTCATTTGTTCATTTGTTCATTTGTTCATTTGTTCATTTCTTCATTTGTTCATTTGTTCATTTGTTCACTTGTTCATTTGTTCATTTGTTCATTTGTTCATTTGTTCATTTGTTCATTTGTTCATTTGTTCATTTGTTCATTTGTTCATTTGTTCATTTGTTCATTTGTTCATTTGTTCATTTTGTTCATTTGTTCATTTGTTCATTTCTCAACGTATTCATTTGTGCATTTGTGCTTTCGTTCATTTGTTCATTTATTCATTTGTTCATATGTTCATTTGTTCATTTGTTCATTTGTTCATTTGTTCATTTGTTCATTTGTTCATTTTTTAATTTGTTCATTTGTTCATTTTTTAATTTGTTCATTTGGTCATTTTTTAATTTGTTCATTTGTTCACTTGTTCATTTGTTCATTTTTTCATTTGTTCACTTGTTCATTTGTTCATTTGTTCACTTGTTCGTTTGTTCATTTGTTCATTTGTTCATTTGTTCATTTGTTCATTTGTTCATTTGTTCATTTGTTCATTTGTTCATTTGTTCATTTGTTCATTTGTTCATTTGTTCATTTGTTCATTTGTTCATTTGTTCATTTGTTCATTTGTTCATTTGTTCATTTGTTCATTTGTTCATTTGTTCATTTGTTCATTTGTTCATTTGTTCATTTGTTCATTTCTCATCGTATTCATTTGTGCATTTGTGCATTTGTTCATTTGTTCATTTGTTCATTTGTTCATTTGTTCATTTGTTCATTTGTTCATTTGTTCATTTGTTCATTTGTTCATTTGTTCATTTGTTCATTTGTTCATTTGTTCATTTCTCAACGTATTCATTTGTGCATTTGTGCATTTGTTCATTTGTTCATTTGTTCATTTGTTCATTTGTTCATTTGTTCATTTGTTCATTTCTCATCGTATTCATTTGTGCATTTGTGCATTTGTGCTTTTGTTCATTTGTTCATTTGTTCATTTGTTCATTTGTTCATTTGTTCATTTGTTCATTTGTTCATTTGTTCATTTGTTCATTTGTTCATTTGTTCATTTGTTCATTTGTTCATTTGTTCATTTGTTCATTTGTTCATTTGTTCATTTGTTAATTTGTTAATTTGTTATTTGATCATTTGTTCATATGTCCATTTGATTGTTTGTTCATTTCTCAACGTATTCATTTGTTCATTTCTTCATTTGTTCATTTGTTCATTCGTTCATTTGTTCATTTGTTCATTTGTTCATTTGTTCATTTGTTCATTTGTTCATTTGTTCATTTGTTCATTTGTTCATTTGTTCATTTGTTCATTTGTTCATTTGTTCATTTGTTCATTTGTTCATTTGTTCATTTGTTCATTCGTTCATTTGTTCATTCGTTCATTTGTTCATTTGTTCATTTGTTCATTTGTTGATTTGTTCATTCGTTCATTTGTTCATTTGTTCGTTTGTTCATTTGTTCATTCGTTCATTTGTTCATTTGTTCATTTGTTCATTTGTTGATTTGTTCATTCGTTCATTTGTTCATTTGTTCGTTTGTTCATTTGTTCATTTGTTCACTTGTTCATTTGTTCATTTGTTCATTTTTTGATTTGTTCATTCGTTCATTTGTTCATTCGTTCATTTGTTCATTTGATCATTTGTTCATTTGTTGATTTGTTCATTCGTTCATTTGTTCATTTGTTCGTTTGTTCATTTGTTCATTTGTTCATTTGTTCATTTCTCAACGTATTCATTTGTGCATTTGTTCATTTGTTCATTTGTTCATTTGTTCCCTTTTTCTTTTGTTCATTTGTTCATTTGTTCATTTGTTCGTTTGTTCATTTGTTCATTTGTTCACTTGTTCATTTGTTCATTCGTTCATTTGTTCATTTGTTCATTTGTTCATTTGTTCATTTGTTCATTTGTTCATTTGTTCATTTTTTCATTTGTTCATTTGTTCACTTGTTCGTTTGTTCATTTGTTCATTTGTACATGTGTTCATTTGTTCATTTGTACATGAGTTCATTTGTTCATTTGTACATTTGTTTATTTGTTCATTTGTTCAATTGATCCTTTGTTCATTTGTTCATTTGTTCCTTTGACCATTTGATCATTTGTTCCTTTGTTCATTTGTTCATTTGTTGATTTGTTCATTTGTTGATTTGTTCATTTGTTGATTTGTTCATTCGTTCATTTGTTCATTCGTTCATTTGTTCATTTGTTCATTTGTTCATTTGTTGATTTGTTCATTCGTTCATTTGTTCATTTGTTCATTTGTTCATTTGGTCATTTGTTCATTTGTTCATTTGTTCATTTGTCCATTTGTTCATTTGTTCATTAGTTCACTTGTTCATTTGTTCATTTGTTCATTTGTTCATTTGTTCATTTGTTCATTTGTTCATTTGTTCATTTGTTCATTTGTTCATATGTACATTTGTGCATCTTTTCATTTGTTCATTCGTCCATTTGTACATTTGTCCATTTGTTCAAATGATAATTCGTTCATTTGTTCATTTTTTCATTTGTTCATTTGTTCATTTGTTCATTTGTTCATTTGTTCATTTGTTCATTTGTTAATTTGTTATTTGATCATTTGTTCATATGTCCATTTGATTGTTTGTTCATTTCTCAACGTATTCATTTGTTCATTTGTTCATTTGTTCATTTGTTCACTTGTTCATTTGTTCTTTTGTTCATTTGTTCATTTGTTCATTGGTTCATTTGTTTATTTGTTTTTTGGTTCATTTGTTCATTTGTTCATTCGTTCATTTGTTCATTTGCTCATTTCTTCATTTGTTCAGTTGTTCATTTGTTCATTTGTTCATTTGTCCATTCGTTCGTTTGTTCATTTGTTCATTTGTTCATTTGTTCGTTTGTTCATTTGTTCATTTGTACATTTGTACATTTGTTCATTCGTCCATTTGTTTATTGGTTCATTTGTTCATTTGTTCATTTGTTCATTTGTTCATTTGTTCATTTGTTCATTTGTTCATTTGTTCATTTGTTCATTTGTTCATTTGTTCATTTGTTCATTTGTTCATTTGTTCATTTCTCAACGTATTCATTTGTGCATTTGTTCATTTGTTCATTTGTTCATTTGTTCCCTTTTTCTTTTGTTCATTTGTTCATTTGTTCATTTGTTCATTTGTTCATTTGTTCATTTGTTCATTTGTTCATTTGTTCATTTGTTCATTTGTTCATTTGTTCATTTGTTCATTTGTTCATTTGTTCATTTGTTCATTTGTTCATTTGTTCATTTGTTCATTTGTTCATTTGTTCATTTGTTCATTTGTTCATTTGTTCATTTTTTAATTTGTTCATTTGTTCATTTTTTAATTTGTTCATTTTTTAATTTGTTCATTTGTTCACTTGTTCATTTGTTCATTTGTTCATTTGTTCACTTGTTCATTTGTTCATTTGTTCAGTTGTTCATTTGTTCATTTGTTCATTTGTCCATCCGTTCGTTTGTTCATTTGTTCATTTGTTCATTTGTTCGTTTGTTCATTTGTTCATTTGTACATTTGTTCATTTGTTCATTTGTTCATTTGTTTATTTGTGTATTGGTTCATTTGTTCATTTGTTCATTTGTTCATTTGTTCATTTTTTCATTTGTTCATTTGTTCATTTGTTCATTTGTTCATTTGTTCATTTGTTCATTTGTTCATTTGTTCATTTGTTCATTTGTTCATTTGTTCATTTGTTCATTTGTTCATTTGTTCATTTGTTCATTTGTTCATTTGTTCATTTGTTCCTTTGTTCATTTGTTCATTTGTTCATTTGTCCATTCATTCGTTTGTTCATTTGTTCATTTGTTCATTTGTTCGTTTGTTCATTTGTTCATTTGTTCATTTGTTCATTTGTTCATTTGTTCATTTGTTCATCTGTTCATTTGTTCATTTCTTCATTTCTTCATTTGTTCACTTGTTCACTTGTTCATTTGTTCATTTGTTCATTTGTTCATTTGTTCATTTGTTCATTTGTTCATTTGTTCATTTGTTCATTTGTTCATTTGTTCATTTCTTCATTTGTTCATTTGTTCATTTGTTCACTTGTTCATTTGTTCATTTGTTCATTTGTTCATTTGTTCATTTGTTCATTTGTTCATTTGTTCATTTGTTCATTTGTTCATTTGTTCATTTGTTCATTTGTTCATTTGTTCATTTGTTCATTTTGTTCATTTGTTCATTTGTTCATTTCTCAACGTATTCATTTGTGCATTTGTGCTTTCGTTCATTTGTTCATTTATTCATTTGTTCATATGTTCATTTGTTCATTTGTTCATTTGTTCATTTGTTCATTTGTTCATTTTTTAATTTGTTCATTTGTTCATTTTTTAATTTGTTCATTTGGTCATTTTTTAATTTGTTCATTTGTTCACTTGTTCATTTGTTCATTTTTTCATTTGTTCACTTGTTCATTTGTTCATTTGTTCATTTGTTCATTTGTTCATTTGTTCATTTGTTCATTTGTTCATTTGTTCATTTGTTCATTTGTTCATTTGTTCATTTGTTCATTTGTTCATTTGTCCATTCGTTCGTTTGTTCATTTGTTCACTTGTTCGTTTGTTCATTTGTTCATTTGTTCACTTGTTCATTTGTTCATTTGTTCATTTGTTCATTTGTTCATTTGTTCATTTGTACATTTGTTCACTTGTTCATTTTGTTCCTTTGTTCGTTTGTTCGTTTGTTCATTTGTTCATTTGTACATGTGTTCATTTGTTCATTTGATCATTTGTTCATTTGTTCCTTTGTTCATTTGTTCATTTGTTCATTTGTTCATTTGTTGATTTGTTCATTTGTTGTTTTGTTCATTCGTTCATTTGTTCATTCGTTGATTTGTTCATTTGTTGATTTGTTCATTCGTTCATTTGTTCATTTGTTCACTTGTTCATTTTGTTCGTTTGTTCGTTTGTTCATTTGTTCATTTGTACATGTGTTCATTTGTTCATTTGTACATGTGTTCATTTGTTCATTTGTTCATTTGTTCAATTGATCCTTTGTTCATTTGTTCATTTGTTCGTTTGTTCATTTGTTCATTTGTTCATTTGTTCGTTTGTTCAATTGTTCATTTGTTCACTTGTTCATTTGTTCATTTGTTCATTTGTTCATTTGTTCATTTGTTCATTTGTTCATTTGTTCATTTGTTCATTTGTTCATTTGTTCATTTGTTCATTTGTTCATTTGTTCATTTGTTCATTTGTTCATTTGTTCACTTGTTCATTTTGTTCCTTTGTTCGTTTGTTCGTTTGTCCATTTGTTCAATTGATCATTTGTTCATTTGTTCATTTGTTCATTTGTTCATTTGTTCATTTGTTCATTTGTTCATTTGTTCATTTGTTCATTTGTACATTTGTCCATTCGTTCGTTTGTTCATTTGTTCAATTGATTCCTTGTTCATTTGTTCATTTGTTCATTTGTTCATTTGTTCAATTGTACATTTGTTCATTTGTTCATATGTACATTTGTGCATCTTTTCATTTGTTCATTCGTCCATTTGTACATTTGTTCATTTGTTCAATTGATAATTCGTTCATTTGTTCATATGTTCATTTGAATGTTTCTTCATTCGTTCAATGGTTCATTTGTTCATTTGTTCATTTGTCTACTCGCTCGTTTGTTCATTTGTTCATTTGTTCATTTGTTTACTTGTTTATTGGTTCATTTGTTCATTTCTCGACTTATTCACTTGTGCATTTGTTCATTTGTTCATTTGTTCATTTGTTAATTTGTTCGTTTGTTCATTTGTTCATTTGTTCATTTGTTAATTTGTTCATTTGTTCATTTGTTCATTTGTTCATTTGTTCATTTGTTCATTTGTCCATTTGTACATTTGTTCATTTGTTCAATTGATAATTCGTTCATTTGTTCATATGTTCATTTGAATGTTTCTTCATTCGTTCAATGGTTCATTTGTTCATTTGTTCATAAGTCTACTCGCTCGTTTGTTCACTTGTTCATTTGTTCACTTGTTCATTTGTTCACTTGTTCATTTGTTCATTTGTTCATTTGTTCATTTGTTCATTTGTTCATTTGTTCATTTGTTCATTTGTTCATTTGTTCATTTGTTCATTTGTTCATTTCTTCATTTGTTCATTTGTTCATTTCTTCATTTGTTCATTTGTTCATTTGTTCATTTGTTCATTTGTTCATTTGTTCATTTGTTCATTTGTTCATTTGTTCATTTGTTCATTTGTTCATTTGTTCATTTGTTCATTTGTTCATTTGTTCATTTGTTCATTTGTTCATTTGTTCATTTGTTCATTTGTTCATTTGTTCATTTTTTAATTTGTTCATTTGTCCATTTTTTAATTTGTTCATTTTTTAATTTGTTCATTTGTTCACTTGTTCATTTGTTCATTTGTTCATTTGTTCACTTGTTCATTTGTTCATTTGTTCAGTTGTTCATTTGTTCATTTGTTCATTTGTCCATTCGTTCGTTTGTTCATTTGTTCATTTGTTCATTTGTTCGTTTGTTCATTTGTTCATTTGTACATTTGTACATTTGTTCATTCGTTCATTTGTTTATTGGTTCATTTGTTCATTTGTTCATTTGTTCATTTGTTCATTTGTTCATTTGTTCATTTGTTCATTTGTTCATTTGTTCATTTGTTCATTTGTTCATTTGTTCATTTGTTCATTTGTTCATTTGTTCGTTTGTTCATTTGTTCATTTGTTCATTTGTTCATTTGTTCATCTGTTCATTTGTTCATTTCTTCATTTGTTCATTTGTTCATTTGTTCACTTGTTCATTTGTTCATTTGTTCATTTGTTCATTTGTTCATTTGTTCATTTGTTCATTTGTTCATTTGTTCATTTGTTCATTTGTTCATTTGTTCACTTGTTCATTTGTTCATTTGTTCATTTGTTCATTTGTTCATTTGTTCATTTGTTCATTTGTTCATTTGTTCATTTGTTCATTTGTTCATTTGTTCATTTGTTCATTTGTTCATTTGTTCATTTGTTCATTTGTTCATTTGTTCATTTGTTCATTTGTTCATTTGTTCATTTGTTCATTTGTTCATTTGTTCATTTGTTCATTTGTTCATTTGTTCATTTGTTCATTTGTTCATTTGTTCATTTGTTCATTTGTTCATTTGTTCATTTGTTCATTTGTTCATTTGTTCATTTGTTCATTTGTTCATTTGTTCATTTGTTCATTTGTTCATTTGTTCATTTGTTCATTTGTTCATTTCTCAACGTATTCATTTGTGCATTTGTGCATTTGTTCATTTGTTCATTTGTTCATTTGTTCATTTGTTCATTTGTTCATTTGTTCATTTGTTCATTTGTTCATTTCTCATCGTATTCATTTGTGCATTTGTGCATTTGTGCTTTTGTTCATTTGTTCATTTGTTCATTTGTTCATTTGTTCATTTGTTCATTTGTTCATTTGTTCATTTGTTCATTTGTTCATTTGTTCATTTGTTCCTTTGTTCATTTGTTCATTTGTTCATTTGTCCATTCATTCGTTTGTTCATTTGTTCATTTGTTCATTTGTTCGTTTGTTCATTTGTTCATTTGTTCATTTGTTCATTTGTTCATTTGTTCATTTGTTCATCTGTTCATTTGTTCATTTCTTCATTTCTTCATTTGTTCACTTGTTCACTTGTTCATTTGTTCATTTGTTCATTTGTTCATTTGTTCATTTGTTCATTTGTTCATTTGTTCATTTGTTCATTTGTTCATTTCTTCATTTGTTCATTTGTTCATTTGTTCACTTGTTCATTTGTTCATTTGTTCATTTGTTCATTTGTTCATTTGTTCATTTGTTCATTTGTTCATTTGTTCATTTGTTCATTTGTTCATTTGTTCATTTGTTCATTTGTTCATTTGTTCATTTTGTTCATTTGTTCATTTGTTCATTTCTCAACGTATTCATTTGTGCATTTGTGCTTTCGTTCATTTGTTCATTTATTCATTTGTTCATATGTTCATTTGTTCATTTGTTCATTTGTTCATTTGTTCATTTGTTCATTTGTTCATTTTTTAATTTGTTCATTTGTTCATTTTTTAATTTGTTCATTTGGTCATTTTTTAATTTGTTCATTTGTTCACTTGTTCATTTGTTCATTTTTTCATTTGTTCATTTGTTCATTTGTTCATTTGTTCATTTGTTCATTTGTTCATTTGTTCATTTGTTCATTTGTTCCCTTTTTCTTTTGTTCATTTGTTCATTTGTTCATTTGTTCATTTGTTCATTTGTTCATTTCTTCATTTGTTCATTTGTTCATTTCTTCATTTGTTCATTTGTTCATTTGTTCATTTGTTCATTTGTTCATTTGTTCATTTGTTCATTTGTTCATTTGTACATTTGTTTATTTGTTCATTTGTTCAATTGATCCTTTGTTCATTTGTTCATTTGTTCCTTTGACCATTTGATCATTTGTTCCTTTGTTCATTTGTTCATTTGTTGATTTGTTCATTTGTTGATTTGTTCATTTGTTGATTTGTTCATTCGTTCATTTGTTCATTCGTTCATTTGTTCATTTGTTCATTTGTTCATTTGTTGATTTGTTCATTCGTTCATTTGTTCATTTGTTCATTTGTTCATTTGGTCATTTGTTCATTTGTTCATTTGTTCATTTGTCCATTTGTTCATTTGTTCATTAGTTCACTTGTTCATTTGTTCATTTGTTCATTTGTTCATTTGTTCATTTGTTCATTTGTTCATTTGTTCATTTGTTCATTTGTTCATTTGTTCATTTGTTCATTTGTTCATTTGTTCATTTGTTAATTTGTTATTTGATCATTTGTTCATATGTCCATTTGATTCTTTGTTCATTTCTCAACGTATTCATTTGTTCATTTCTTCATTTGTTCATTTGTTCATTTGTTCATTTGTTCATTTGTTCATTTGTTCATTTGTTCATTTGTTCATTTGTTCATTTGTTCATTTGTTCATTTGTTCATTTGTTCATTTGTTCATTTGTTCACTTGTTCATTTGTTCTTTTGTTCATTTGTTCATTTGTTCATTGGTTCATTTGTTTATTTGTTTTTTGGTTCATTTGTTCATTTGTTCATTCGTTCATTTGTTCATTTGCTCATTTCTTCATTTGTTCAGTTGTTCATTTGTTCATTTGTTCATTTGTTCATTTGTCCATTCGTTCGTTTGTTCATTTGTTCATTTGTTCATTTGTTCATTTGGTCATTTGTTCATTTGTTCATTTGTTCATATGTACATTTGTGCATCTTTTCATTTGTTCATTCGTCCATTTGTACATTTGTCCATTTGTTCAAATGATAATTCGTTCATTTGTTCATTTTTTCATTTGTTCATTTGTTCATTTGTTCATTTGTTCATTTGTTCATTTGTTCATTTGTTAATTTGTTATTTGATCATTTGTTCATATGTCCATTTGATTGTTTGTTCATTTCTCAACGTATTCATTTGTTCATTTGTTCATTTGTTCATTTGTTCATTTGTTCATTTGTTCATTTGTTCATTTGTTCATTTGTTCATTTGTTCATTTGTTCATTTGTTCATTTGTTCATTTGTTCATTTGTTCATTTGTTCATTTGTTCATTTGTTCATTTGTTCATTTGTTCTTTTGTTCATTTGTTCATTTGTTCATTGGTTCATTTGTTTATTTGTTTTTTGGTTCATTTGTTCATTTGTTCATTCGTTCATTTGTTCATTTGCTCATTTCTTCATTTGTTCAGTTGTTCATTTGTTCATTTGTTCATTTGTCCATTCGTTCGTTTGTTCATTTGTTCATTTGTTCATTTGTTCGTTTGTTCATTTGTTCATTTGTACATTTGTACATTTGTTCATTCGTTCATTTGTTTATTGGTTCATTTGTTCATTTGTTCATTTGTTCATTTGTTCATTTGTTCATTTGTTCATTTGTTCATTTGTTCATTTGTTCATTTGTTCATTTGTTCATTTGTTCATTTGTTCATTTGTTCATTTGTTCATTTGTTCATTTCTCAACGTATTCATTTGTGCATTTGTTCATTTGTTCATTTGTTCATTTCTCAACGTATTCATTTGTGCATTTGTTCATTTGTTCATTTGTTCATTTGTTCCCTTTTTCTTTTGTTCATTTGTTCATTTGTTCATTTGTTCATTTGTTCATTTGTTCATTTGTTCATTTGTTCATTTGTTCATTTGTTCATTTGTTCATTTGTTCATTTGTTCATTTGTTCATTTGTTCATTTGTTCATTTGTTCATTTGTTCATTTGTTCATTTGTTCATTTGTTCATTTGTTCATTTTTTAATTTGTTCATTTGTTCATTTTTTAATTTGTTCATTTTTTAATTTGTTCATTTTTTAATTTGTTCATTTGTTCACTTGTTCATTTGTTCATTTGTTCATTTGTTCACTTGTTCATTTGTTCATTTGTTCAGTTGTTCATTTGTTCATTTGTTCATTTGTCCATCCGTTCGTTTGTTCATTTGTTCATTTGTTCATTTGTTCGTTTGTTCATTTGTTCATTTGTACATTTGTTCATTTGTTCATTTGTTCATTTGTTTATTTGTGTATTGGTTCATTTGTTCATTTGTTCATTTGTTCATTTGTTCATTTTTTCATTTGTTCATTTGTTCACTTGTTCATTTGTTCATTTGTTCATTTGTTCATTTGTTCATTTGTTCATTTGTCCATTCGTTCGTTTGTTCATTTGTTCATTTGTTCGTTTGTTCATTTGTTCATTTGTTCACTTGTTCATTTGTTCATTTGTTCATTTGTTCATTTGTTCATTTGTTCATTTGTTCACTTGTTCATTTTGTTCCTTTGTTCGTTTGTTCGTTTGTTCATTTGTTCATTTGTACATGTGTTCATTTGTTCATTTGTACATGTGTTCATTTGTTCATTTGTTCATTTGTTCAATTGATCCTTTGTTCATTTGTTCATTTGTTCATTTGTTCCTTTGATCATTTGTTCATTTGTTCCTTTGTTCATTTGTTCATTTGTTCATTTGTGCATTTGTTGATTTGTTCATTTGTTGTTTTGTTCATTCGTTCATTTGTTCATTTGTTGATTTGTTCATTTGTTGATTTGTTCATTCGTTCATTTGTTCATTTGTTCATTTGTTCATTTGTTCATTTGTTCATTTGTTCATTTGTTCATTTGTTGATTTGTTCATATGTTCATTTGTTCATTTGTTCATTTGTTCATTTGATCATTTGTTCATATGTTCATTTGATTGTTTGTTCATTTCTCAACGTATTCATTTGTTCATTTGTTCATTTGTACATTTGTTCATTTGTTCATTTGTTCATTTGTTCATTTGTTCATTTGTTCATTTGTTCATTTGTTCATTTGTTCATTTGTTCATTTGTTCATTTGTTCATTTGTTCATTTGTTCATTTGTTCATTTGTTCATTTGTTCATTTGTTCATTTGTTCATTTGTTCATTTGTTCATTTGTTCATTTGTTCATACGTTCATTTGTTCATTTGTTCATTTGTTCATTTGTTCATTTGTTCATTTGTTCATTTGTTCATTTGTTCATTTGTTCATTTGTTCCTTTGTTCATTTGTTCATTTGTTCATTTGTCCATTCATTCGTTTGTTCATTTGTTCATTTGTTCATTTGTTCGTTTGTTCATTTGTTCATTTGTTCATTTGTTCATTTGTTCATTTGTTCATCTGTTCATTTGTTCATTTCTTCATTTGTTCATTTGTTCACTTGTTCACTTGTTCATTTGTTCATTTGTTCATTTGTTCATTTGTTCATTTGTTCATTTGTTCATTTGTTCATTTGTTCATTTGTTCATTTGTTCATTTCTTCATTTGTTCATTTGTTCATTTGTTCACTTGTTCATTTGTTCATTTGTTCATTTGTTCATTTGTTCATTTGTTCATTTGTTCATTTGTTCATTTGTTCATTTGTTCATTTGTTCATTTGTTCATTTGTTCATTTGTTCATTTTGTTCATTTGTTCATTTGTTCATTTCTCAACGTATTCATTTGTGCATTTGTGCTTTCGTTCATTTGTTCATTTATTCATTTGTTCATATGTTCATTTGTTCATTTGTTCATTTGTTCATTTGTTCATTTGTTCATTTGTTCATTTTTTAATTTGTTCATTTGTTCATTTTTTAATTTGTTCATTTGGTCATTTTTTAATTTGTTCATTTGTTCACTTGTTCATTTGTTCATTTTTTCATTTGTTCACTTGTTCATTTGTTCATTTGTTCATTTGTTCATTTGTTCATTTGTTCATTTGTTCATTTGTTCATTTGTTCATTTGTTCATTTGTTCATTTGTTCATTTGTTCATTTGTTCATTTGTTCATTTGTTCATTTGTTCATTTGTTCATTTGTTTATTTGTTTATTGGTTCATTTGTTCATTTGTACATTTGTTCATTTGTTCATTTGTTCATTTGTTCATTTGTTCATTTGTTCAATTGTTCATTTGTTCATTTGTTCATTTGTTCATTTGTTCATTTGTTCATTTGTTCATTTGTTCATTTGTCCATTCGTTCGTTTGTTCATTTGTTCATTTGTTCATTTGTTCATTTGTTCATTTGTTCATTTGTTCACTTGTTCATTTGTTCATTTGTTCATTTGTTCATTTGTTCATTTGTTCATTTGTTTATTTGTTCATTTGTTCATTTGTTCATTTGTTCATTTGTTCATTTGTTCATTTGTTCATTTGTTCATTTGTTCATTTGTTCATTTGTTCATTTGTTCATTTCTCAACGTATTCATTTGTTCATTTGTGCATTTGTTCATTTGTTCATTTGTTCATTTGTTCATTTGTTCTTTTCTCAACGTATTCATTTGTGCATTTGTGCATTTGTGCTTTTGTTCATTTGTTCATTTGTTCATTTGTTCATTTGTTCATTTGTTCATTTATTCATTTGTTCATTTGTACATGTGTTCATTTGTTCATTTGTACATGAGTTCATTTGTTCATTTGTACATGTGTTCATTTGTTCATTTGTTTATTTGTTCATTTGTTCAATTGATCCTTTGTTCATTTGTTCATTTGTTCATTTGTTCCTTCGATCATTTGATCATTTGTTCCTTTGATCATTTGTTCATTTGTTGATTTGTTCATTTGTTGATTTGTTCATTTGTTGATTTGTTCATTTGTTGATTTGTTCATTTGTTGATTTGTTCATTCGTTCATTTGTTCATTCGTTCATTTGTTCATTCGTTCATTTGTTCATTTGTTGATTTGTTCATTTGTTGATTTGTTCATTCGTTCATTTGTTCATTTGTTCATTTGTTCATTTGTTCATTTGTTCTTTTGTTCATTTGATCATTTGTTCATTTGTTCATCTGTTCATTTGTTCATTTGTTCATTTGTTCATTTCTTCATTTCTTCATTAATTCATTTCTTCATTTCTTCATTTCTTCATTTCTTCATTTCTTCATTTCTTCATTTCCTCATTTCTTCATTTGTTCATTTGTTCATTTGTTCACTTGTTCATTTGTTCATTTGTTCATTTGTTCATTTGTTCATTTGTTCATTTGTTCATTTGTTCATTTGTTCATTTGTTCATTTGTTCATTTGTTCATTTGTTCATTTGTTCATTTGTTCATTTGTTCATTTGTTCATTTGTTCATTTGTTCATTTGTTCATTTGATCATTTGTTCATTTGTTCATTTGTTCATTTGTTCATTTGTTCATTTGTTCATTTGTTCATTTGTTCATTTGTTCATTTGTTCATTTGTTCATTTGTTCATTTGTTCATTTGTTCATTTGTTCATTTGTTCATTTCTTCATTTCTTCATTTGTCCAATCGTTCGTTTGTTCATTTGTTCAATTGATTCTTTGTTCATTTGTACATTTGTTCATTTATTCATTTGTTCATTTGTTCAATTGTACATTTGTTCATTTGTTCATATGTACATTTGTGCATCTTTTCATTTGTTCATTCGTCCATTTGTACATTTGTTCATTTGTTCAATTAATAATTCGTTCATTTGTTCATATGTTCATTTGAATGTTTCTTCATTCGTTCAATGGTTCATTTGTTCATTTGTTCATTTGTCTACTCGCTCGTTTGTTCATTTGTTCATTTTTTCATGTGTTAATTTGTCCATTTTTGGTTGTGTTCATGTCTTCAATTCTTCATTTCTTAAGTTGTTCATTTGTTCATTTGTCCATTTGTTTATTTGTTCATTTGTTCATTTGTTCATACGTTCATTTGATTGTTTGTTCATTTCTCAACTTATTCATTTGTTCATTTGTTCATTTGTACATTTGTTCATTTGTTCGTTTGTTCATTTGTTCATTTGTTCATTTGTTCATTTGTTCATTTGTTCATTTGTTCATTTGTTCATTTGTTCATTTGTTATTTGATCATTTGTTCATATGTTCATTTGATTGTTTGTTCATTTCTCAAAGTATTCATTTGTTCATTTGTTTATTTGTTTATTGGTTCATTCGTTCATTTGTTCATTTGTACATTTGTTCATTTGTTCATTTGTTCATTTGTTTATTTGTTTATTGGTTCATTTGTTCATTTGTACATTTGTTCATTTGTTCATTTGTTCATTTGTTCATTTGTTCATTTGTTCAATTGTTCATTTGTTCATTTGTTCATTTGTTCATTTGTTCATTTGTTCATTTGTTCATTTGTCCATTCGTTCGTTTGTTCATTTGTTCATTTGTTCATTTGTTCGTTTGTTCATTTGTTCATTTGTTCATTTGTTCATTTGTTCATCTGTTCATTTGTTCATTTCTTCATTTGTTCATTTCTTCATTTGTTCACTTGTTCATTTGTTCATTTGTTCATTTGTTCATTTGTTCATTTGTTCATTTGTTCATTTGTTCATTTGTTCATTTGTTCATTTGTTCATTTGTTCATTTGTTCATTTGTTCATTTGTTCACTTGTTCATTTGTTCATTTGTTCATTTGTTCATTTGTTCATTTGTTCATTTGTTCATTTGTTCATTTGTTCATTTGTTCATTTGTTCATTTGTTCATTTGTTCATTTGTTCATTTGTTCATTTGTTCATTTGTTCATTTGTTCATTTGTTCATATGTTCATTTGTTCATTTGTTCATTTGTTCATTTGTTCATTTGTTCATTTGTTCATTTGTTCATTTGTTCATTTGTTCATTTGTTCATTTGTTCATTTGTTCATTTCTCAACGTATTCATTTGTGCATTTGTGCATTTGTTCATTCGTTCATTTGTTCATTTGTTCATTTGTTCATTTGTTCATTTGTTCATTTGTTCATTTGTTCATTTGTTCATTTGTTCATTTCTCATCGTATTCATTTGTGCATTTGTGCATTTGTGCTTTTGTTCATTTGTTCATTTGTTCATTTGTTCATTTGTTCATTTGTTCATTTGTTCATTTGTTCATTTGTTCATTTGTTCATTTGTTCATTTGTTCATTTGTTCATTTGTTCATTTGTTCATTTGTTCATTTGTTATTTGATCATTTGTTCATATGTCCATTTGATTGTTTGTTCATTTCTCAACGTATTCATTTGTTCATTTCTTCATTTGTTCATTTGTTCATTTGTTCATTTGTTCATTTGTTCATTTGTTCATTTGTTCATTTGTTCATTTGTTCATTTGTTCATTTGTTCATTTGTTCATTTGTTCATTTGTTCATTTGTTCATTTGTTCATTTGTTCATTCGTTCATTTGTTCATTTGTTCATTTGTTTTTTGGTTCATTTGTTCATTTGTTCATTCGTTCATTTGTTCATTTGTTCATTTGTTCATTTGTTCATTTGTTCATTTGTTCATTTGTTCATTTGTTCATTTGTTCATTTGTTCATTTGTTCATTTGTTCATTTGTTTATTTGTTTTTTGGTTCATTTGTTCATTTGTTCATTCGTTCATTTGTTCATTTTTTCATTTGTTCATTTGTTCATTTGTTCATTTGTTCATTTGTTCATTTGTTCATTTGTTCATTTGTTCATTTGTTCATTTGTTCATTTGTTAATTTGTTATTTGATCATTTGTTCATATGTCCATTTGATTGTTTGTTCATTTCTCAACGTATTCATTTGTTCATTTCTTCATTTGTTCATTTGTTCATTTGTTCATTTGTTCATTTGTTCATTTGTTCATTTGTTCATTTGTTCATTTGTTCATTTGTTCATTTGTTCATTTGTTCATTTGTTCATTTGTTCTTTTGTTCATTTGTTCATTGGTTCATTTGTTTATTTGTTTTTTGGTTCATTTGTTCATTTGTTCATTCGTTCATTTGTTCATTTGTTCATTTGTTCATTTGTTCATTTCTTCATTTGTTCAGTTGTTCATTTGTTCATTTGTTCATTTGTCCATTCGTTCGTTTGTTCATTTGTTCATTTGTTCATTTGTTCGTTTGTTCATTTGTTCATTTGTACATTTGTACATTTGTTCATTCGTTCATTTGTTTATTGGTTCATTTGTTCATTTGTTCATTTGTTCATTTGTTCATTTGTTCATTTGTTCATTTGTTCATTTGTTCATTTGTTCATTTGTTCATTTGTTCATTTGTTCATTTGTTCATTTGTTCATTTGTTCATTTGTTCATTTGTTCATTTGTTCATTTGTTCATTTGTTCATTTGTTCATTTGTTCATTTGTTCATTTGTTCATTTGTTCATTTGTTCATTTGTTCATTTGTTCATTTGTTCATTTGTTCATTTGTTCATTTGTTCATTTGTTCATTTGTTCATTTGTTCATTTGTTCATTTGTTCATTTGTTCATTTGTTCATTTGTTCATTTGTTCATTTGTTCATTTGTCAACGTATTCATTTGTGCATTTGTTCATTTGTTCATTTGTTCATTTGTTCCCTTTTTCTTTTGTTCATTTGTTCATTTGTTCATTTGTTCATTTGTTCATTTGTTCATTTGTTCATTTGTTCATTTGTTCATTTGTTCATTTGTTCATTTGTTCATTTGTTCATTTGTTCATTTGTTAATTTGTTCGTTTGTTCATTTGTTCATTTGTTCATTTGTTAATTTGTTCATTTGTTCATTTGTCCATTTTTTAATTTGTTCATTTTTTAATTTGTTCATTTGTTCACTTGTTCATTTGTTCATTTGTTCATTTGTTCACTTGTTCATTTGTTCATTTGTTCAGTTGTTCATTTGTTCATTTGTTCATTTGTCCATTCGTTCGTTTGTTCATTTGTTCATTTGTTCATTTGTTCGTTTGTTCATTTGTTCATTTGTACATTTGTACATTTGTTCATTCGTTCATTTGTTTATTGGTTCATTTGTTCATTTGTTCATTTGTTCATTTGTTCATTTGTTCATTTGTTCATTTGTTCATTTGTTCATTTGTTCATTTGTTCATTTGTTCATTTGTTCATTTGTTCATTTGTTCATTTGTTCATTTGTTCATTTGTTCATTTGTTCATTTGTTCATTTGTTCATTTGTTCGTTTGTTCATTTGTTCATTTGTTCATTTGTTCATCTGTTCATTTGTTCATTTCTTCATTTGTTCATTTGTTCATTTGTTCACTTGTTCATTTGTTCATTTGTTCATTTGTTCATTTGTTCATTTGTTCATTTGTTCATTTGTTCATTTGTTCATTTGTTCATTTGTTCACTTGTTCATTTGTTCATTTGTTCATTTGTTCATTTGTTCATTTGTTCATTTGTTCATTTGTTCATTTGTTCATTTGTTCATTTGTTCATTTGTTCATTTGTTCATTTGTTCATTTGTTCATTTGTTCATTTGTTCATTTGTTCATTTGTTCATTTGTTCATTTGTTCATTTGTTCATTTGTTCATTTGTTCATTTGTTCATTTGTTCAATTGTTCATTTGTTCATTTGTTCATTTGTTCATTTGTTCATTTGTTCATTTGTTCATTTGTTCATTTGTTCATTTGTTCATTTGTTCATTTGTTCATTTGTTCATTTGTTCATTTGTTCATTTGTTCATTTGTTCATTTGTTCATTTGTTCATTTGTTCATTTGTTCATTTGTTCATTTGTTCATTTGTTCATTTGTTCATTTCTCAACGTATTCATTTGTGCATTTGTGCATTTGTTCATTTGTTCATTTGTTCATTTGTTCATTTGTTCATTTGTTCATTTCTCATCGTATTCATTTGTGCATTTGTGCTTTTGTTCATTTGTTCATTTGTTCATTTGTTCATTTGTTCACTTGTTCATTTGTTCATTTGTTCATTTGTTCATTTGTTCATTTGTTCATTTGTTCATTTGTTCATTTGTTCATTTGTTCATTTGTTCATTTGTTCATTTGTTCATTTGTTCATTTGTTCATTTGTTCATTTGTTCATTTGTTCATTTTGTTCATTTGTTCATTTGTTCATTTCTCAACGTATTCATTTGTGCATTTGTGCTTTCGTTCATTTGTTCATTTATTCATTTGTTCATATGTTCATTTGTTCATTTGTTCATTTGTTCATTTGTTCATTTGTTCATTTGTTCATTTTTTAATTTGTTCATTTGTTCATTTTTTAATTTGTTCATTTGGTCATTTTTTAATTTGTTCATTTGTTCACTTGTTCATTTGTTCATTTTTTCATTTGTTCACTTGTTCATTTGTTCATTTGTTCATTTGTTCATTTGTTCATTTGTTCATTTGTTCATTTGTTCATTTGTTCATTTGTTCATTTGTTCATTTGTCCATTCGTTCGTTTGTCCATTCGTTCGTTTGTTCATTTGTTCATTTGTTCGTTTGTTCATTTGTTCATTTGTTCACTTGTTAATTTGTTCATTTGTTCATTTGTTCATTTGTTCATTTGTTCATTTGTACATTTGTTCACTTGTTCATTTTGTTCCTTTGTTCGTTTGTTCGTTTGTTCATTTGTTCATTTGTACATGTGTTCATTTGTTCATTTGATCATTTGTTCATTTGTTCCTTTGTTCATTTGTTCATTTGTTCATTTGTTGATTTGTTCATTTGTTGTTTTGTTCATTCGTTCATTTGTTCATTCGTTGATTTGTTCATTTGTTGATTTGTTCATTCGTTCATTTGTTCATTCGTTCATTTGTTCATTTGTCCATTTGTTCATTTGTTCATTAGTTCACTTGTTCATTTGTTCATTTGTTCATTTGTTCATTTGTTCATTTGTTCATTTGTTCATTTGTTCATTTGTTCATTTGTTCATATGTACATTTGTGCATCTTTTCATTTGTTCATTCGTCCATTTGTACATTTGTCCATTTGTTCAAATGATAATTCGTTCACTTGTTCATATGTTCATTTGATTGTCTCTTCATTCGTTAAATGGTTCATTTGACCATTTGTTCATTTGTCTACCCGCTCATTTGTTCATTTGTACATTTGTTCATACGTTAATTTGTCCATTTTTTGATTTGTTCATTTCTTCAATTCTTCATTTCTTAAGTTGTTCATTTGTTCATTTGTCCATTTGTTTATTTGTTCATTTGTTCATATGTTCATTTGATTGTTTGTACAATTCTCAACGTATTCATTTGTTCATTTGTTCATTTGTACATGTGTTCATTTGTTCATTTGTTAATTTGTTCAATTGATCCTTTGTTCATTTGTACATTTGTTCATTTGTTCATTTTTTCATTTGTTCATTTGTTCAATTGTTCATTTGTTCATTTGTTCATTTGATCATTTGTTCATTTGTTCATTTGTTGATTTGTTCATTTGTCCATTCGTTCGTTTGTTCATTTGTTCATTTGTTCATTTGTTCATTTGTTCACTTGTTCATTTTGTTCGTTTGTTCGTTTGTTCATTTGTTCATTTGTACATGTGTTCATTTGTTCATTTGTACATGTGTTCATTTGTTCATTTGTTCAATTGATCCTTTGTTCATTTGTTCATTTGTTCGTTTGTTCATTTGTTCATTTGTTCATTTGTTCGTTTGTTCAATTGTTCATTTGTTCACTTGTTCATTTGTTCATTTGTTCATTTGTTCATTTGTTCATTTGTTCATTTGTTCATTTGTTCATTTGTTCATTTGTTCATTTGTTCATTTGTTCATTTGTTCATTTGTTCATTTGTTCATTTGTTCATTTGTTCATTTGTTCATTTGTTCACTTGTTCATTTTGTTCCTTTGTTCGTTTGTCCATTTGTTCAATTGATCATTTGTTCATTTGTTCATTTGTTCATTTGTTCATTTGTTCATTTGTTCATTTGTTCATTTGTTCATTTGTTCATTTGTTCATTTGTCCATTCGTTCGTTTGTTCATTTGTTCAATTGATTCCTTGTTCATTTGTTCATTTGTTCATTTGTTCATTTGTTCAATTGTACATTTGTTCATTTGTTCATATGTACATTTGTGCATCTTTTCATTTGTTCATTCGTCCATTTGTACATTTGTTCATTTGTTCAATTGATAATTCGTTCATTTGTTCATATGTTCATTTGAATGTTTCTTCATTCGTTCAATGGTTCATTTGTTCATTTGTTCATTTGTCTACTCGCTCGTTTGTTCATTTGTTCATTTGTTCATTTGTTTACTTGTTTATTGGTTCATTTGTTCATTTCTCGACTTATTCACTTGTGCATTTGTTCATTTGTTCATTTGTTCATTTGTTAATTTGTTCGTTTGTTCATTTGTTCATTTGTTCATTTGTTAATTTGTTCATTTGTTCATTTGTTCATTTGTTCATTTGTTCATTTGTCCATTTGTACATTTGTTCATTTGTTCAATTGATAATTCGTTCATTTGTTCATATGTTCATTTGAATGTTTCTTCATTCGTTCAATGGTTCATTTGTTCATTTGTTCATAAGTCTACTCGCTCGTTTGTTCACTTGTTCATTTGTTCACTTGTTCATTTGTTCACTTGTTCATTTGTTCATTTGTTGATTTGTTCATTTGTTGATTTGTTCATTTGTTGATTTGTTCATTTGTTGATTTGTTCATTTGTTGATTTGTTCATTCGTTCATTTGTTCATTCGTTCATTTGTTCATTCGTTCATTTGTTCATTTGTTGATTTGTTCATTTGTTGATTTGTTCATTCGTTCATTTGTTCATTTGTTCATTTGTTCATTTGTTCATTTGTTCTTTTGTTCATTTGATCATTTGTTCATTTGTTCATCTGTTCATTTGTTCATTTGTTCATTTGTTCATTTCTTCATTTCTTCATTAATTCATTTCTTCATTTCTTCATTTCTTCATTTCTTCATTTCTTCATTTCTTCATTTCCTCATTTCTTCATTTGTTCATTTGTTCATTTGTTCACTTGTTCATTTGTTCATTTGTTCATTTGTTCATTTGTTCATTTGTTCATTTGTTCATTTGTTCATTTGTTCATTTGTTCATTTGTTCATTTGTTCATTTGTTCATTTGTTCATTTGTTCATTTGTTCATTTGTTCATTTGTTCATTTGTTCATTTGTTCATTTGTTCATTTGATCATTTGTTCATTTGTTCATTTGTTCATTTGTTCATTTGTTCATTTGTTCATTTGTTCATTTGTTCATTTGTTCATTTGTTCATTCGTCCATTTGTACATTTGTTCATTTGTTCAATTAATAATTCGTTCATTTGTTCATATGTTCATTTGAATGTTTCTTCATTCGTTCAATGGTTCATTTGTTCATTTGTTCATTTGTCTACTCGCTCGTTTGTTCATTTGTTCATTTTTTCATGTGTTAATTTGTCCATTTTTGGTTGTGTTCATGTCTTCAATTCTTCATTTCTTAAGTTGTTCATTTGTTCATTTGTCCATTTGTTTATTTGTTCATTTGTTCATTTGTTCATACGTTCATTTGATTGTTTGTTCATTTCTCAACTTATTCATTTGTTCATTTGTTCATTTGTACATTTGTTCATTTGTTCGTTTGTTCATTTGTTCATTTGTTCATTTGTTCATTTGTTCATTTGTTCATTTGTTCATTTGTTCATTTGTTCATTTGTTCATTTGTTATTTGATCATTTGTTCATATGTTCATTTGATTGTTTGTTCATTTCTCAAAGTATTCATTTGTTCATTTGTTTATTTGTTTATTGGTTCATTCGTTCATTTGTTCATTTGTACATTTGTTCATTTGTTCATTTGTTCATTTGTTTATTTGTTTATTGGTTCATTTGTTCATTTGTACATTTGTTCATTTGTTCATTTGTTCATTTGTTCATTTGTTCATTTGTTCAATTGTTCATTTGTTCATTTGTTCATTTGTTCATTTGTTCATTTGTTCATTTGTTCATTTGTCCATTCGTTCGTTTGTTCATTTGTTCATTTGTTCATTTGTTCGTTTGTTCATTTGTTCATTTGTTCATTTGTTCATTTGTTCATCTGTTCATTTGTTCATTTCTTCATTTGTTCATTTGTTCATTTGTTCACTTGTTCATTTGTTCATTTGTTCATTTGTTCATTTGTTCATTTGTTCATTTGTTCATTTGTTCATTTGTTCATTTGTTCATTTGTTCATTTGTTCACTTGTTCATTTGTTCATTTGTTCATTTGTTCATTTGTTCATTTGTTCATTTGTTCATTTGTTCATTTGTTCATTTGTTCATTTGTTCATTTGTTCATTTGTTCATTTGTTCATTTGTTCATTTGTTCATTTGTTCATTTGTTCATATGTTCATTTGTTCATTTGTTCATTTGTTCATTTGTTCATTTGTTCATTTGTTCATTTGTTCATTTGTTCATTTGTTCATTTGTTCATTTGTTCATTTGTTCATTTGTTCATTTGTTCATTTCTCAACGTATTCATTTGTGCATTTGTGCATTTGTTCATTCGTTCATTTGTTCATTTGTTCATTTGTTCATTTGTTCATTTGTTCATTTGTTCATTTGTTCATTTGTTCATTTGTTCATTTCTCATCGTATTCATTTGTGCATTTGTGCATTTGTGCTTTTGTTCATTTGTTCATTTGTTCATTTGTTCATTTGTTCATTTGTTCATTTGTTCATTTGTTCATTTGTTCATTTGTTCATTTGTTCATTTGTTCATTTGTTCATTTGTTCATTTGTTCATTTGTTCATTTGTTATTTGATCATTTGTTCATATGTCCATTTGATTGTTTGTTCATTTCTCAACGTATTCATTTGTTCATTTCTTCATTTGTTCATTTGTTCATTTGTTCATTTGTTCATTTGTTCATTTGTTCATTTGTTCATTTGTTCATTTGTTCATTTGTTCATTTGTTCATTTGTTCATTTGTTCATTTGTTCATTTGTTCATTTGTTCATTTGTTCATTTGTTCATTCGTTCATTTGTTCATTTGTTCATTTGTTTTTTGGTTCATTTGTTCATTTGTTCATTCGTTCATTTGTTCATTTGTTCATTTGTTCATTTGTTCATTTGTTCATTTGTTCATTTGTTCATTTGTTCATTTGTTCATTTGTTCATTTGTTCATTTGTTCATTTGTTCATTTGTTTATTTGTTTTTTGGTTCATTTGTTCATTTGTTCATTCGTTCATTTGTTCATTTTTTCATTTGTTCATTTGTTCATTTGTTCATTTGTTCATTTGTTCATTTGTTCATTTGTTCATTTGTTCATTTGTTCATTTGTTCATTTGTTCATTTGTTAATTTGTTATTTGATCATTTGTTCATATGTCCATTTGATTGTTTGTTCATTTCTCAACGTATTCATTTGTTCATTTCTTCATTTGTTCATTTGTTCATTTGTTCATTTGTTCATTTGTTCATTTGTTCATTTGTTCATTTGTTCATTTGTTCATTTGTTCATTTGTTCATTTGTTCTTTTGTTCATTTGTTCATTGGTTCATTTGTTTATTTGTTTTTTGGTTCATTTGTTCATTTGTTCATTCGTTCATTTGTTCATTTGTTCATTTGTTCATTTGTTCATTTCTTCATTTGTTCAGTTGTTCATTTGTTCATTTGTTCATTTGTCCATTCGTTCGTTTGTTCATTTGTTCATTTGTTCATTTGTTCGTTTGTT
The DNA here is from genome assembly GCF_051020955.1 of Megalopta genalis. Classification (NCBI taxonomy): domain Eukaryota; kingdom Metazoa; phylum Arthropoda; class Insecta; order Hymenoptera; family Halictidae; genus Megalopta; species Megalopta genalis. The sequence continues at coordinate 1,549,238 of NW_027476105.1, forward strand.
CATTTGTTCATTTGTACATTTGTACATTTGTTCATTCGTTCATTTGTTTATTGGTTCATTTGTTCATTTGTTCATTTGTTCATTTGTTCATTTGTTCATTTGTTCATTTGTTCATTTGTTCATTTGTTCATTTGTTCATTTGTTCATTTGTTCATTTGTTCATTTGTTCATTTGTTCATTTGTTCATTTGTTCATTTGTTCATTTGTTCATTTGTTCATTTGTTCATTTGTTCATTTGTTCATTTGTTCATTTGTTCATTTGTTCATTTCTCAACGTATTCATTTGTGCATTTGTTCATTTGTTCATTTGTTCATTTGTTCCCTTTTTCTTTTGTTCATTTGTTCATTTGTTCATTTGTTCATTTGTTCATTTGTTCATTTGTTCATTTGTTCATTTGTTCATTTGTTCATTTGTTCATTTGTTCATTTGTTCATTTGTTCATTTGTTAATTTGTTCGTTTGTTCATTTGTTCATTTGTTCATTTGTTAATTTGTTCATTTGTTCATTTGTCCATTTTTTAATTTGTTCATTTTTTAATTTGTTCATTTGTTCACTTGTTCATTTGTTCATTTGTTCATTTGTTCACTTGTTCATTTGTTCATTTGTTCAGTTGTTCATTTGTTCATTTGTTCATTTGTCCATTCGTTCGTTTGTTCATTTGTTCATTTGTTCATTTGTTCGTTTGTTCATTTGTTCATTTGTACATTTGTACATTTGTTCATTCGTTCATTTGTTTATTGGTTCATTTGTTCATTTGTTCATTTGTTCATTTGTTCATTTGTTCATTTGTTCATTTGTTCATTTGTTCATTTGTTCATTTGTTCATTTGTTCATTTGTTCATTTGTTCATTTGTTCATTTGTTCATTTGTTCATTTGTTCATTTGTTCATTTGTTCATTTGTTCATTTGTTCATTTGTTCATTTGTTCGTTTGTTCATTTGTTCATTTGTTCATTTGTTCATCTGTTCATTTGTTCATTTCTTCATTTGTTCATTTGTTCATTTGTTCACTTGTTCATTTGTTCATTTGTTCATTTGTTCATTTGTTCATTTGTTCATTTGTTCATTTGTTCATTTGTTCATTTGTTCATTTGTTCACTTGTTCATTTGTTCATTTGTTCATTTGTTCATTTGTTCATTTGTTCATTTGTTCATTTGTTCATTTGTTCATTTGTTCATTTGTTCATTTGTTCATTTGTTCATTTGTTCATTTGTTCATTTGTTCATTTGTTCATTTGTTCATTTGTTCATTTGTTCATTTGTTCATTTGTTCATTTGTTCATTTGTTCATTTGTTCATTTGTTCATTTGTTCATTTGTTCATTTGTTCATTTGTTCATTTGTTCATTTGTTCATTTGTTCATTTGTTCATTTGTTCATTTGTTCATTTGTTCATTTGTTCATTTGTTCATTTGTTCATTTGTTCATTTGTTCATTTGTTCATTTGTTCATTTGTTCATTTGTTCATTTGTTCATTTGTTCATTTGTTCATTTGTTCATTTGTTCATTTCTCAACGTATTCATTTGTGCATTTGTGCATTTGTTCATTTGTTCATTTGTTCATTTGTTCATTTGTTCATTTGTTCATTTCTCATCGTATTCATTTGTGCATTTGTGCTTTTGTTCATTTGTTCATTTGTTCATTTGTTCATTTGTTCACTTGTTCATTTGTTCATTTGTTCATTTGTTCATTTGTTCATTTGTTCATTTGTTCATTTGTTCATTTGTTCATTTGTTCATTTGTTCATTTGTTCATTTGTTCATTTGTTCATTTGTTCATTTGTTCATTTGTTCATTTTGTTCATTTGTTCATTTGTTCATTTCTCAACGTATTCATTTGTGCATTTGTGCTTTCGTTCATTTGTTCATTTATTCATTTGTTCATATGTTCATTTGTTCATTTGTTCATTTGTTCATTTGTTCATTTGTTCATTTGTTCATTTTTTAATTTGTTCATTTGTTCATTTTTTAATTTGTTCATTTGGTCATTTTTTAATTTGTTCATTTGTTCACTTGTTCATTTGTTCATTTTTTCATTTGTTCACTTGTTCATTTGTTCATTTGTTCATTTGTTCATTTGTTCATTTGTTCATTTGTTCATTTGTTCATTTGTTCATTTGTTCATTTGTTCATTTGTTCATTTGTCCATTCGTTCGTTTGTCCATTCGTTCGTTTGTTCATTTGTTCATTTGTTCGTTTGTTCATTTGTTCATTTGTTCACTTGTTCATTTGTTCATTTGTTCATTTGTTCATTTGTTCATTTGTTCATTTGTACATTTGTTCACTTGTTCATTTTGTTCCTTTGTTCGTTTGTTCGTTTGTTCATTTGTTCATTTGTACATGTGTTCATTTGTTCATTTGATCATTTGTTCATTTGTTCCTTTGTTCATTTGTTCATTTGTTCATTTGTTGATTTGTTCATTTGTTGTTTTGTTCATTCGTTCATTTGTTCATTCGTTGATTTGTTCATTTGTTGATTTGTTCATTCGTTCATTTGTTCATTCGTTCATTTGTTCATTTGTCCATTTGTTCATTTGTTCATTAGTTCACTTGTTCATTTGTTCATTTGTTCATTTGTTCATTTGTTCATTTGTTCATTTGTTCATTTGTTCATTTGTTCATTTGTTCATATGTACATTTGTGCATCTTTTCATTTGTTCATTCGTCCATTTGTACATTTGTCCATTTGTTCAAATGATAATTCGTTCACTTGTTCATATGTTCATTTGATTGTCTCTTCATTCGTTAAATGGTTCATTTGACCATTTGTTCATTTGTCTACCCGCTCATTTGTTCATTTGTACATTTGTTCATACGTTAATTTGTCCATTTTTTGATTTGTTCATTTCTTCAATTCTTCATTTCTTAAGTTGTTCATTTGTTCATTTGTCCATTTGTTTATTTGTTCATTTGTTCATATGTTCATTTGATTGTTTGTACAATTCTCAACGTATTCATTTGTTCATTTGTTCATTTGTACATGTGTTCATTTGTTCATTTGTTAATTTGTTCAATTGATCCTTTGTTCATTTGTACATTTGTTCATTTGTTCATTTTTTCATTTGTTCATTTGTTCAATTGTTCATTTGTTCATTTGTTCATTTGATCATTTGTTCATTTGTTCATTTGTTGATTTGTTCATTTGTCCATTCGTTCGTTTGTTCATTTGTTCATTTGTTCATTTGTTCATTTGTTCACTTGTTCATTTTGTTCGTTTGTTCGTTTGTTCATTTGTTCATTTGTACATGTGTTCATTTGTTCATTTGTACATGTGTTCATTTGTTCATTTGTTCATTTGTTCAATTGATCCTTTGTTCATTTGTTCATTTGTTCGTTTGTTCATTTGTTCATTTGTTCATTTGTTCGTTTGTTCAATTGTTCATTTGTTCACTTGTTCATTTGTTCATTTGTTCATTTGTTCATTTGTTCATTTGTTCATTTGTTCATTTGTTCATTTGTTCATTTGTTCATTTGTTCATTTGTTCATTTGTTCATTTGTTCATTTGTTCATTTGTTCATTTGTTCATTTGTTCATTTGTTCATTTGTTCATTTGTTCACTTGTTCATTTTGTTCCTTTGTTCGTTTGTCCATTTGTTCAATTGATCATTTGTTCATTTGTTCATTTGTTCATTTGTTCATTTGTTCATTTGTTCATTTGTTCATTTGTTCATTTGTTCATTTGTTCATTTGTCCATTCGTTCGTTTGTTCATTTGTTCAATTGATTCCTTGTTCATTTGTTCATTTGTTCATTTGTTCATTTGTTCAATTGTACATTTGTTCATTTGTTCATATGTACATTTGTGCATCTTTTCATTTGTTCATTCGTCCATTTGTACATTTGTTCATTTGTTCAATTGATAATTCGTTCATTTGTTCATATGTTCATTTGAATGTTTCTTCATTCGTTCAATGGTTCATTTGTTCATTTGTTCATTTGTCTACTCGCTCGTTTGTTCATTTGTTCATTTGTTCATTTGTTTACTTGTTTATTGGTTCATTTGTTCATTTCTCGACTTATTCACTTGTGCATTTGTTCATTTGTTCATTTGTTCATTTGTTAATTTGTTCGTTTGTTCATTTGTTCATTTGTTCATTTGTTAATTTGTTCATTTGTTCATTTGTTCATTTGTTCATTTGTTCATTTGTCCATTTGTACATTTGTTCATTTGTTCAATTGATAATTCGTTCATTTGTTCATATGTTCATTTGAATGTTTCTTCATTCGTTCAATGGTTCATTTGTTCATTTGTTCATAAGTCTACTCGCTCGTTTGTTCACTTGTTCATTTGTTCACTTGTTCATTTGTTCACTTGTTCATTTGTTCATTTGTTCATTTGTTCATTTGTTCATTTGTTCATTTGTTCATTTGTTCATTTGTTCATTTGTCCATTCGTTCGTTTGTTCATTTGTTCATTTGTTCGTTTGTTCATTTGTTCATTTGTACACTTGTTCATTTGTTCATTTGTTCATTTTGTTCCTTTGTTTGTTTGTTCGTTTGTTCATTTGTTCATTTGTACATGTGTTCATTTGTTCATTTGTTCACTTGTTCATTTTGTTCCTTTGTTTGTTTGTTCGTTTGTTCATTTGTTCATTTGTACATGTGTTCATTTGTTCATTTGTACATGAGTTCATTTGTTCATTTGTACATGTGTTCATTTGTTCATTTGTTTATTTGTTCATTTGTTCAATTGATCCTTTGTTCATTTGTTCATTTGTTCATTTGTTCCTTTGACCATTTGATCATTTGTTCCTTTGTTCATTTGTTCATTTGTTGATTTGTTCATTTGTTGATTTGTTCATTTGTTGATTTGTTCATTCGTTCATTTGTTCATTCGTTCATTTGTTCATTTGTTGATTTGTTCATTTGTTGATTTGTTCATTCGTTCATTTGTTCATTTGTTCATTTGTTCATTTGTTCATTTGTTCATTTGTTCATTTGTTCATCTGTTCATTTGTTCATTTGTTCATTTCTTCATTTCTTCATTTCTTCATTAATTCATTTCTTCATTTCTTCATTTCTTCATTTCTTCATTTCTTCATTTCTTCATTTCCTCATTTCTTCATTTGTTCATTTGTTCATTTGTTCACTTGTTCATTTGTTCATTTGTTCATTTGTTCATTTGTTCATTTGTTCATTTGTTCATTTGTTCATTTGTTCATTTGTTCATTTGTTCATTTGTTCATTTGTTCGTTTGTTCATTTGTTCGTTTGTTCATTTGTTCATTTATTCATTTGTTCATTTCCTAATTTCTTCATTTGTTCATTTGTTCATTTGTTCACTTGTTCATTTGTTCATTTGTTCATTTGTTCATTTGTTCATTTGTTCATTTGTTCATTTGTTCATTTGTTCATTTGTTCATTTGTTCATTTGTTCATTTGTTCATTTGTTCATTTGTTCATTTGTTCATTTGTTCATTTGTTCATTTGTTCATTTGTTCATTTGTTCATTTGTTCATTTGTTCATTTGTTCATTTGTTCATTTGTTCATTTGTTCATTTGTTCATTTGTTCATTTGTTCATTTGTTCATTTGTTCATTTGTTCATTTGTTCATTTGTTCATTTGTTCATTTGTTCATTTGTTCATTTGTTCATTTGTTCATTTGTTCATTTGTTCATTTGTTCATTTGTTCATTTGTTCATTTGTTCATTTGTTCATTTGTTCATTTGTTCATTTGTTCGTTTGTTCATTTGTTCATTTGTTCATTTGTTCATTTGTTCATTTGTTCATTTGTTCATTTGTTCATTTGTTCATTTGTTCATTTGTTCATTTGTTCATTTGTTCATTTGTTCATTTGTTCATTTGTTCATTTGTTCATTTGTTCATTTGTTCATTTGTTCATTTGTTCATTTGTTCATTTGTTCATTTGTTCATTTGTTTTTTGGTTCATTTGTTCATTTGTTCATTCGTTCATTTGTTCATTTGTTCATTTGTTCATTTGTTCATTTGTTCATTTGTTCATTTGTTCATTTGTTCATTCGTTCATTTGTTCATTTGTTCATTTTTTCATTTGTTCATTTGTTCATTTGTTCAATTGATAATTCGTTCATTTGTTCATATGTTCATTTGAATGTTTCTTCATTCGTTCAATGGTTCATTTGTTCATTTGTTCATTTGTCTACTCGCTCGTTTGTTCACTTGTTCATTTGTTCACTTGTTCATTTGTTCATTTGTTCATTTGTTCATTTGTTCATTTGTTCATTTGTTCATTTGTTCATTTGTTCATTTGTTCATTTGTTCATTTGTCCATTCGTTCGTTTGTTCATTTGTTCATTTGTTCATTCGTTCATTTGTTCATTTTTTCATTTGTTCATTTGTTCATTTGTTCATTTGTTCATTTGTTCATTTGTTCATTTGTTATTTGATCATTTGTTCATATGTTCATTTGATTGTTTGTTCATTTCTCAACGTATTCATTTGTTCATTTGTTCATTTGTACATTTGTTCATTTGTTCATTTGTTCATTTGTTCATTTGTTCATTTGTTTATTTGTTTATTGGTTCATTTGTTCATTTGTTCATATGTTCATTTGTTCATATGTTCATTTGTTCATTTGTTCATTTGTTCATTTGTTCATTTGTTCATTTGTTCATTTGTTCATTTGTTCATTTGTACATTTGTTCATTTGTTCATTTGATCATTTGTTCATTCGTTCGTTTGTTCATTTGTTCATTTGTTCATTTGTTCATTTGTTCATTTGTTCATTTGTTCATTTGTTCATTCGTTCGTTTGTCCATTCGTTCGTTTGTCCATTCGTTCGTTTGTTCATTTGTTCATTTGTTCATTTGTTCGTTTGTTCATTTGTTCGTTTGTTCACATGTTCATTTGTTCATTTGTACATTTGTTCATTTGTTCATTTGTTCATTTGTTCATTTGATCATTTGTTCATTCGTTCGTTTGTTCATTTGTTCATTTGTTCATTTGTTCATTTGTTCATTTGTTCAACTGTTCATTTGTTCATTTCTTCATTTGTTCATTTGTTCATTTGTTCATTTGTTCATTTGTTCACTTGTTCATTTGTTCATTTGTTCATTTGCTCATTTGTTCATTTGTTCATTTGTTCATTTGTTCATTTGTTCATTTGTTCATTTGTTCATTTGTTCATTTGTTCATTTCTTCATTTCTTCATTTGTTCATTTGTTCATTTGTTCACTTGTTCATTTGTTCATTTGTTCATTTGTCCATTCGTTCGTTTGTTCATTTGTTCATTTGTTCATTTGTTCGTTTGTTCATTTGTTCCTTTGTTCATTTGTTCATTTGTTCATTTGTTGATTTGTTCATTGGTTGATTTGTTCATTCGTTCATTTGTTCATTTGTTCATTTGTTCATTTGTTCATTTGTTCATTTGTTCATTTGTTCATTTGTTCATCTGTTCATTTGTTCATTTGTTCATTTCTTCATTTCTTCATTTCTTCATTAATTCATTTCTTCATTTCTTCATTTCTTCATTTCTTCATTTCTTCATTTCTTCATTTCCTCATTTCTTCATTTGTTCATTTGTTCATTTGTTCACTTGTTCATTTGTTCATTTGTTCATTTGTTCATTTGTTCATTTGTTCATTTGTTCATTTGTTCATTTGTTCATTTGTTCATTTGTTCATTTGTTCATTTGTTCATTTGTTCATTTGTTCGTTTGTTCATTTGTTCGTTTGTTCATTTGTTGATTTATTCATTTGTTCATTTCCTAATTTCTTCATTTGTTCATTTGTTCATTTGTTCACTTGTTCATTTGTTCATTTGTTCATTTGTTCATTTGTTCATTTGTTCATTTGTTCATTTGTTCATTTGTTCATTTGTTCATTTGTTCATTTGTTCATTTGTTCATTTGTTCATTTGTTCATTTGTTCATTTGTTCATTTGTTCATTTGTTCATTTGTTCATTTGTTCATTTGTTCATTTGTTCATTTGTTCATTTGTTCATTTGTTCATTTGTTCATTTGTTCATTTGTTCATTTGTTCATTTGTTCATTTGTTCATTTGTTCATTTGTTCATTTGTTCATTTGTTCATTTGTTCATTTGTTCATTTGTTCATTTGTTCATTTGTTCATTTGTTCATTTGTTCATTTGTTCATTTGTTCATTTGTTCATTTGTTCATTTGTTCATTTGTTCATTTGTTCATTTGTTCATTTGTTCATTTGTTCATTTGTTCATTTGTTCATTTGTTCATTTGTTCATTTGTTTTTTGGTTCATTTGTTCATTTGTTCATTCGTTCATTTGTTCATTCGTTCATTTGTTCATTCGTTCATTTGTTCATTTGTTCATTTGTTCATTTGTTCATTCGTTCATTTGTTCATTTTTTCATTTGTTCATTTGTTCATTTGTTCAATTGATAATTCGTTCATTTGTTCATATGTTCATTTGAATGTTTCTTCATTCGTTCAATGGTTCATTTGTTCATTTGTTCATTTGTCTACTCGCTCGTTTGTTCACTTGTTCATTTGTTCACTTGTTCATTTGTTCATTTGTTCATTTGTTCATTTGTTCATTTGTTCATTTGTTCATTTGTTCATTTGTTCATTTGTTCATTTGTCCATTCGTTCGTTTGTTCATTTGTTCATTTGTTCATTCGTTCATTTGTTCATTTTTTCATTTGTTCATTTGTTCATTTGTTCATTTGTTCATTTGTTCATTTGTTATTTGATCATTTGTTCATATGTTCATTTGATTGTTTGTTCATTTCTCAACGTATTCATTTGTTCATTTGTTCATTTGTACATTTGTTCATTTGTTCATTTGTTCATTTGTTCATTTGTTTATTTGTTTATTGGTTCATTTGTTCATTTGTTCATTTGTTCATATGTTCATTTGTTCATATGTTCATTTGTTCATTTGTTCATTTGTTCATTTGTTCATTTGTCCATTTGTTCATTTGTTCATTTGTACATTTGTTCATTTGTTCATTTGATCATTTGTTCATTCGTTCGTTTGTTCATTTGTTCATTTGTTCATTTGTTCATTTGTTCATTTGTTCATTTGTTCATTTGTTCATTTGTTCATTTGTCCATTCGTTCGTTTGTCCATTCGTTCGTTTGTTCATTTGTTCATTTGTTCATTTGTTCATTTGTTCATTTGTCCATTTGTTCATTTGTTCATTTGTTCATTTGTACATTTGTTCATTTGTTCATTTGTTCATTTGTTCATTTGATCATTTGTTCATTCGTTCGTTTGTTCATTTGTTCATTTGTTCATTTGTTCATTTGTTCATTCGTTCATTTGTTCATTCGTTCGTTTGTTCATTTGTTCATTTGTTCATTTGTTCATTTGTTCATTTGTTCAACTGTTCATTTGTTCATTTCTTCATTTGTTCATTTGTTCATTTGTTCATTTGTTCACTTGTTCATTTGTTCATTTGTTCATTTGCTCATTTGTTCATTTGTTCATTTGTTCATTTGTTCATTTGTTCATTTGTTCATTTGTTCATTTGTTCATTTGTTCATTTCTTCATTTCTTCATTTGTTCATTTGTTCATTTGTTCACTTGTTCATTTGTTCATTTGTTCATTGTTTCATTTGTTCATTTGTTCATTTGTTCATTTGTTCATTTGTTCATTTGTTCATTTGTTCATTTGTTCATTTGTTCATTAGTTCATTTGTTCATTTGTTCATTTGTTCATTTGTTCATTTGTTCATTTGTTCATTTGTTCATTTGTTCATTTGTTCATTTGTTCATTTGTTCATTTGTTCATTTGTTCATTTGTTCATTTGTTCATTTGTTCATTTGTTCATTTGTTCATTTGTTCATTTGTTCATTTGTTCATTTGTTTTTTGGTTCATTTGTTCATTTGTTCATTTGTTCATTCGTTCATTTGTTCATTTGTTCATTTGTTCATTTGTTCATTTGTTCATTTTTTCATTTGTTCAGTTGTTCATTTGTACATTTGTTCATTTGTTCATTTGTTCATTTTTTCATTTGTTCAGTTGTTCATTTGTACATTTGTTCATTTGTTCATTTGTTCATTTGTTCATTTGTTCATTTTTTAATTTGTTCATTTGTTCATTTTTTAATTTGTTCATTTGTTCACTTGTTCATTTGTTCATTTGTTCATTTGTTCATTTGTTCATTTGTTCATTTGTTCAGTTGTTCATTTGTTCATTTGTTCATTTGTCCATTCGTTCGTTTGTTCATTTGTTCATTTGTTCATTTGTTCGTTTGTTCATTTGTTCCTTTGTTCATTTGTTCATTTGTTCATTTGTTCATTTGTTCATTTGTTGATTTGTTCATTTGTTGTTTTGTTCATTCGTTCATTTGTTCATTTGTTCATTTGTTCATTCGTTCATTTGTTCATTTGTTCATTTGTTCATTTGTTCAGTTGTTCATTTGTTCGTTTGTTCATTTGTCCATTCGTTCGTTTGTTCATTTGTTCATTTGTTCATTTGTTCGTTTGTTCATTTGTTCCTTTGTTCATTTGTTCATTTGTTCATTTGTTGATTTGTTCATTTGTTGTTTTGTTCATTCGTTCATTTGTTCATTTGTTGATTTGTTCATTTGTTGATTTGTTCATTCGTTCATTTGTTCATTTGTTCGTTTGTTCATTTGTTCATTTGTTCGTTTGTTCATTTGTTAATTTGTTCACTTGTTCATTTGTTCATTTGTTCATTCGTTCATTTGTTCATTTGTTCATTTGTTCATTGGTTCATTTGTTCATTTGTTCATTTGTTCATTTGTTCATTTGTTCATTTGTTCATTTGTTCATTTGTTCATTTGTTCATTTGTTCACTTGTTCATTTTGTTCCTTTGTTTGTTTGTTCGTTTGTTCATTTGTTCATTTGTACATGTGTTCATTTGTTCATTTGTACATGAGTTCATTTGTTCATTTGTACATGTGTTCATTTGTTCATTTGTTGATTTGTTCATTCGTTCATTTGTTCATTTGTTCATTTGGTCATTTGTTCATTTGTTCATTTGTTCATTTGTTCATTTGTTCATTTGTTCATCTGTTCATTTGTTCATTTGTTCATTTCTTCATTTCTTCATTTCATCATTAATTCATTTCTTCATTTCTTCATTTCTTCATTTCTTCATTTCTTCATTTCTTCATTTCTTCATTTCCTCATTTCTTCATTTGTTCATTTGTTCATTTGTTCACTTGTTCATTTGTTCATTTGTTCATTTGTTCATTTGTTCATTTGTTCATTTGTTCATTTGTTCATTTGTTCATTTGTTCATTTGTTCATTTGTTCATTTGTTCATTTTTTCATTTGTTCATTTTTTCATTTGTTCATTTGTTCATTTGTTCATTTGTTCATTTGTTCATTTGTTCATTTGTTCATTTGTTCATTTGTTCATTTGTTCATTTGTTCATTTGTTCATTTGTTCATTTGTTCATTTTTTCATTTGTTCATTTGTTCATTTGTTCATTTGTTCATTTGTTCATTTGTTCATTTGTTCATTTGTTCATTTGTTCATTTGTTCATTTGTTCATTTGTTCATTTGTTCATTTGTTCATTTGTTCATTTGTTCATTTGTTCATTTGTTCATTTGTTCATTTGTTCATTAGTTCATTTGTTCTTTTGTTCATTTGTTTTTTGGTTCATTTGTTCATTTGTCCATTCGTTCATTTGTTCATTCGTTCATTTGTTCATTTGTTCATTTGTTCATTTGTTCATTCGTTCATTTGTTCATTTTTTCATTTGTTCATTTGTTCATTTGTTCATTTGTTCATTTGTTCATTTGTTCATTTGTTCGTTTGTTCATTTGTTCGTTTGTTCATTTGTTCATTTGTTCATTTGTTCATTTGTTCATTTGTTCATTTGTTCATTTGTTCATTTGTTCATTTGTTCATTTGTTCATTTGTTCATTTGTTCATTTGTTCATTTGTTCATTCGTTCATTTGTTCATTTCTTCATTTGTTCATTTGTTCATTTGTTCACTTGTTCATTTGTTCATTTGTTCATTTGTTCATTTGTTCATTTGTTCATTTGTTCATTTGTTCATTTGTTCATTTGTTCATTTGTTCATTTGTTCATTTCTTCATTTGTTCATTTGTTCATTTGTTCATTTGTTCATTTCTTCATTTCTTCATTTGTTCATTTGTTCATTTGTTCATTTGTTCATTTGTTCATTTGTTCATTTGTTCATTTGTTCATTTGTTCATTTTTTCATTTGTTCATTTGTTCATTTGTTCATTTGTTCATTTGTTCATTTGTTCATTTGTTCATTTGTTCATTTGTTCATTTGTTATTTGATCATTTGTTCATATGTTCATTTGATTGTTTGTTCATTTCTCAAAGTATTCACTTGTTCATTTGTTTATTTGTTTATTGGTTCATTCGTTCATTTGTTCATTTGTACATTTGTTCATTTGTTCATTTGTTCATTTGTTTATTTGTTTATTGGTTCATTTGTTCATTTGTACATTTGTTCATTTGTTCATTTGTTCATTTGTTCATTTGTTCATTTGTTCAATTGTTCATTTGTTCATTTGTTCATTTGTTCATTTGTTCATTTGGTCATTTGTTCATTTGTCCATTCGTTCGTTTGTTCATTTGTTCATTTGTTCATTTGTTCGTTTGTTCATTTGTTCATTTGTTCATTTGTTCATTTGTTCATCTGTTCATTTGTTCATTTCTTCATTTGTTCATTTGTTCATTTGTTCACTTGTTCATTTGTTCATTTGTTCATTTGTTCATTTGTTCATTTGTTCATTTGTTCATTTGTTCATTTGTTCATTTGTTCATTTGTTCACTTGTTCATTTGTTCATTTGTTCATTTGTTCATTTGTTCATTTGTTCATTTGTTCATTTGTTCATTTGTTCATTTGTTCATTTGTTCATTTGTTCATTTGTTCATTTGTTCATTTGTTCATTTGTTCATTTGTTCATTTGTTCATTTGTTCATTTGTTCATTTGTTCATTTGTTCATTTGTTCATTTGTTCATTTGTTCATTTGTTCATTTGTTCATATGTTCATTTGTTCATTTGTTCATTTGTTCATTTGTTCATTTGTTCATTTCTCAACGTATTCATTTGTGCATTTGTGCATTTGTTCATTTGTTCATTTGTTCATTTGTTCATTTGTTCATTTGTTCATTTGTTCATTTGTTCATTTGTTCATTTGTTCATTTCTCATCGTATTCATTTGTGCATTTGTGCATTTGTGCTTTTGTTCATTTGTTCATTTGTTCATTTGTTCATTTGTTCATTTGTTCATTTGTTCATTTGTTCATTTGTTCATTTGTTCATTTGTTCATTTGTTCATTTGTTCATTTGTTCATTTGTTCATTTGTTCATTTGTTCATTTGTTCATTTGTTCATTTGTTCATTTGTTCATTTGTTCATTTGTTCATTTGTTCATTTGTTCATTTGTTCATTTGTTCATTTGTTCATTTGTTCATTTGTTCATTTGTTCATTTGTTCATTTGTTCATTTGTTCATTTGTTCATTTGTTCATTTGTTCATTTGTTCATTTGTTCATTTGTTCATTTGTTCATTTGTTCATTTGTTCATTTGTTCATTTCTCAACGTATTCATTTGTGCATTTGTTCATTTGTTCATTTGTTCCCTTTTTCTTTTGTTCATTTGTTCATTTGTTCATTTGTTCATTTGTTCATTTGTTCATTTGTTCATTTGTTCATTTGTTCATTTGTTCATTTGTTCATTTGTTCATTTGTTCATTTGTTCATTTGTTCATTTGTTCATTTGTTCATTTGTTCGTTTGTTCATTTGTTCGTTTGTTCATTTGTTCATTTGTTCATTTGTTCATTTGTTCATCTGTTCATTTGTTCATTTCTTCATTTGTTCATTTGTTCATTTGTTCACTTGTTCATTTGTTCATTTGTTCATTTGTTCATTTGTTCATTTGTTCATTTGTTCATTTGTTCATTTGTTCACTTGTTCATTTGTTCATTTGTTCATTTGTTCATTTGTTCATTTGTTCATTTGTTCATTTGTTCATTTGTTCATTTGTTCATTTGTTCATTTGTTCATTTGTTCATTTGTTCATTTGTTCATTTGTTCATTTGTTCATTTGTTCATTTGTTCATTTGTTCATTTGTTCATTTGTTCATTTGTTCATTTGTTCATTTGTTCATTTGTTCATTTGTTCATTTGTTCATTTGTTCATTTGTTCATTTGTTCATTTGTTCATTTGTTCATTTGTTCATTTGTTCATTTGTTCATTTGTTCATTTGTTCATTTGTTCATTTGTTCATTTGTTCATTTGTTCATTTGTTCATTTGTTCATTTCTCAACGTATTCATTTGTGCATTTGTGCATTTGTTCATTTGTTCATTTGTTCATTTGTTCATTTGTTCATTTGTTCATTTGTTCATTTGTACATTTGTTCATTTGTTCATTTCTCATCGTATTCATTTGTGCATTTGTGCATTTGTGCTTTTGTTCATTTGTTCATTTGTTCATTTGTTCATTTGTTCATTTGTTCATTTGTTCATTTGTTCATTTGTTCATTTGTTCATTTGTTCATTTGTTCATTTGTTCATTTGTTCATTTGTTCATTTGTTCATTTGTTAATTTGTTAATTTGTTAATTTGTTATTTGATCATTTGTTCATATGTCCATTTGATTGTTTGTTCATTTCTCAACGTATTCATTTGTTCATTTCTTCATTTGTTCATTTGTTCATTTGTTCATTTGTTCATTTGTTCATTTGTTCATTTGTTCATTTGTTCATTTGTTGATTTGTTCATTCGTTCATTTGTTCATTCGTTCATTTGTTCATTTGTTCATTTGTTCATTTGTTCATTTGTTCATTCGTTCATTTGTTCATTTGTTCGTTTGTTCATTTGTTCATTTGTTCACTTGTTCATTTGTTCATTTGTTCATTTTTTGATTTGTTCATTCGTTCATTTGTTCATTCGTTCATTTGTTCATTTGTTCATTTGTTCATTTGTTCATTCGTTCATTTGTTCATTTGTTCATTTGTTTTTTGGTTCATTTGTTCATTTGTTCATTCGTTCATTTGTTCATTTGTTCATTTGTTCATTTGTTCATTTGTTCATTTGTTCATTTGTTCATTTGTTCATCTGTTCATTTGTTCATCTTCGTTTCTTCATTTGTTCATTTGTTCATTTGTTCATTTGTTCATTTGTTCATTTGTTCATTTGTTCATTTGTTCATTTGTTCATTTGTTCATTTGTTCATTTGTTTATTTGTTCATTTGTTCATTTGTTCATTTGTTCATTTGTTCATTTGTTCATTTGTTCATTTGTTCATTTGTTCATTTGTTCATTTGTTCATTTGTTTATTTGTTTTTTGGTTCATTTGTTCATTCGTTCATTTGTTCATTTGTTCATTTGTTTTTTGGTTCATTTGTTCATTTATTCATTCGTTCATTTGTTCATTTGTTCATTTGTTCATTTGTTCATTTGTTCATTTGTTCATTTGTTCATTTGTTCATTTGTTCATTTGTTCATTTGTTCATTTGTTCATTTGTTCATTTGTTCATTTGTTCATTTGTTCATTTGTTTATTTGTTTTTTGGTTCATTTGTTCATTTGTTCATTCTTTCATTTATTCATTTGTTCATTTGTTCATTTGTTCATTTGTTCATTTGTTCATTTGTTCATTTGTTCATTTGTTCATTTGTTCATTTGTTCATTTGTTCATTTGTTCATTTGTTCATTTGTTCATTTGTTCATTTGTTCATTTGTTCATTTGTTCATTTGTTCATTTGTTCATTTGTTCATTTGTTCATATGTTCATTTGTTCATTTGTTCATTTGTTCATTTGATCATTTGTTCATATGTTCATTTGATTGTTTGTTCATTTCTCAACGTATTCATTTGTTCATTTGTTCATTTGTACAGTTGTTCATTTGTTCATTTGTTCATTTGTTCATTTGTTCATTTGTTCATTTGTTCATTTGTTCATTTGTTCATTTGTTCATTTGTTCATTTGTTCATTTGTTCATTTGTTCATTTGTTCATTTGTTCATTTGTTCATTTGTTCATTTGTTCACTTGTTCACTTGTTCACTTGTTCATTTGTTCATTTGTTCATTTGTTCATTTGTTCATTTGTTCATTTGTTCATTTGTTCATTTGTTCATTTCTTCATTTGTTCATTTGTTCATTTGTTCACTTGTTCATTTGTTCATTTGTTCATTTGTTCATTTGTTCATTTGTTCATTTGATCATTTGTTCATTTGTTCATTTGTTCATTTGTTCATTTGTTCATTTGTTCATTTGTTCATTTGTTCATTTGTTCATTTGTTCATTTGTTCATTTGTTCATTTGTTCATTTGTTCATTTGTTCATTTGTTCATTTGTTCATTTGTTCATTTGTTCATTTGTTCATTTGTTCATTTGTTCATTTGTTCATTTGTTCATTTGTTCATTTGTTCATTTGTTCATTTGTTCATTTGTTCATTTGTTCATTTGTTCATTTGTTCATTTGTTCATTTGTTCATTTGTTCATTTGTTCATTTGTTCATTTGTTCATTTCTCAACGTATTCATTTGTGCATTTGTGCATTTGTTCATTTGTTCATTTGTTCATTTGTTCATTTGTTCATTTGTTCATTTGTTCATTTGTTCATTTGTTCATTTGTTCATTTCTCAACGTATTCATTTGTGCATTAGTGCATTTGTTCATTTGTTCATTTGTTCATTTGTTCATTTGTTCATTTGTTCATTTGTTCATTTGTTCATTTCTCATCGTATTCATTTGTGCATTTGTGCATTTGTGCTTTTGTTCATTTGTTCATTTGTTCATTTGTTCATTTGTTCATTTGTTCATTTGTTCATTTGTTCATTTGTTCATTTGTTCATTTGTTCATTTGTTCATTTGTTCATTTGTTCATTTGTTCATTTGTTCATTTGTTAATTTGTTAATTTGTTATTTGATCATTTGTTCATATGTCCATTTGATTGTTTGTTCATTTCTCAACGTATTCATTTGTTCATTTCTTCATTTGTTCATTTGTTCATTTGTTCATTTGTTCATTTGTTCATTTGTTCATTTGTTCATTTGTTCATTTGTTCATTTGTTCATTTGTTCATTTGTTCATTTGTTCATTTGTTCATTTGTTCATTTGTTCATTTGTTCATTTGTTCTTTTGTTCATTTGTTCATTTGTTCATTGGTTCATTTGTTTATTTGTTTTTTGGTTCATTTGTTCATTTGTTCATTCGTTCATTTGTTCATTTGTTCATTTGTTCATTTGTTCATTTGTTCATTTGTTCATTTGTTCATTTGTTCATTTGTTCATTTGTTCATTTGTTCATTTCTCATCGTATTCATTTGTGCATTTGTGCATTTGTGCTTTTGTTCATTTGTTCATTTGTTCATTTGTTCATTTGTTCATTTGTTCATTTGTTCATTTGTTCATTTGTTCATTTGTTCATTTGTTCATTTGTTCATTTGTTCATTTGTTCATTTGATCATTTGTTCATTTGTTCATTTGTTCATTTGTTCATTTGTTCATTTGTTCATTTGTTCATTTGTTCATTTGTTCATTTGTTCATTTGTTCATTTGTTCATTTGTTCATTTGTTCATTTGTTCATTTGTTCATTTGTTCATTTGTTCATTTGTTCATTTGTTCATTTGTTCATTTGTTCATTTGTTCATTTGTTCATTTGTTCATTTGTTCATTTGTTCATTTGTTCATTTGTTCATTTCTCAACGTATTCATTTGTGCATTTGTTCATTTGTTCATTTGTTCATTTGTTCCCTTTTTCTTTTGTTCATTTGTTCATTTGTTCATTTGTTCATTTGTTCATTTGTTCATTTGTTCATTTGTTCATTTGTTCATTTGTTCATTTGTTCATTTGTTCATTTGTTCATTTGTTCGTTTGTTCATTTGTTCATTTGTTCATTTGTTCATTTGTTCATCTGTTCATTTGTTCATTTCTTCATTTGTTCATTTGTTCATTTGTTCACTTGTTCATTTGTTCATTTGTTCATTTGTTCATTTGTTCATTTGTTCATTTGTTCATTTGTTCATTTGTTCATTTGTTCACTTGTTCATTTGTTCATTTGTTCAATTGTTCATTTGTTCATTTGTTCATTTGTTCATTTGTTCATTTGTTCATTTGTTCATTTGTTCATTTGTTCATTTGTTCATTTGTTCATTTGTTCATTTGTTCATTTGTTCATTTGTTCATTTGTTCATTTGTTCATTTGTTCATTTGTTCATTTGTTCATTTGTTCATTTGTTCATTTGTTCATTTGTTCATTTGTTCATTTGTTCATTTGTTCATTTGTTCATTTGTTCATTTGTTCATTTGTTCATTTGTTCATTTGTTCATTTGTTCATTTGTTCATTTGTTCATTTGTTCATTTGTTCATTTGTTCATTTGTTCATTTGTTCATTTGTTCATTTGTTCATTTGTTCATTTGTTCATTTGTTCATTTGTTCATTTGTTCATTTGTTCATTTGTTCATTTGTTCATTTGTTCATTTGTTCATTTGTTCATTTGTTCATTTGTTCATTTGTTCATTTGTTCATTTGTTCATTTGTTCATTTCTCAACGTATTCATTTGTGCATTTGTGCATTTGTTCATTTGTTCATTTGTTCATTTGTTCATTTGTTCATTTGTTCATTTGTTCATTTGTTCATTTGTTCATTTGTTCATTTGTTCATTTGTTCATTTGTTCATTTGTTCATTTGTTCATTTGTTCATTTGTTCATTTGTTCATTTGTTCATTTGTTCATTTGTTCATTTGTTCATTTGTTCATTTGTTCATTTGTTCATTTGTTCATTTGTTCATTTGTTCATTTGTTCATTTGTTCATTTGTTCATTTGTTCATTTGTTCATTTGTTCATTTGTTAATTTGTTAATTTGTTATTTGATCATTTGTTCATATGTCCATTTGATTGTTTGTTCATTTCTCAACGTATTCATTTGTTCATTTCTTCATTTGTTCATTTGTTCATTTGTTCATTTGTTCATTTGTTCATTTGTTCATTTGTTCATTTGTTCATTTGTTCATTTGTTCATTTGTTGATTTGTTCATTCGTTCATTTGTTCATTCGTTCATTTGTTCATTTGTTCATTTGTTCATTTGTTGATTTGTTCATTCGTTCATTTGTTCATTTGTTCGTTTGTTCATTTGTTCATTTGTTCACTTGTTCATTTGTTCATTTGTTCATTTTTTGATTTGTTCATTCGTTCATTTGTTCATTCGTTCATTTGTTCATTTGTTCATTTGTTCATTTGTTCATTCGTTCATTTGTTCATTTGTTCATTTGTTTTTTGGTTCATTTGTTCATTTGTTCATTCGTTCATTTGTTCATTTGTTCATTTGTTCATTTGTTCATTTGTTCATTTGTTCATTTGTTCATTTGTTCATCTGTTCATTTGTTCATCTTCGTTTCTTCATTTGTTCATTTGTTCATTTGTTCATTTGTTCATTTGTTCATTTGTTCATTTGTTCATTTGTTCATTTGTTCATTTGTTCATTTGTTCATTTGTTCATTTGTTCATTTGTTTATTTGTTCATTTGTTCATTTGTTCATTTGTTCATTTGTTCATTTGTTCATTTGTTCATTTGTTCATTTGTTCATTTGTTCATTTGTTCATTTGTTTATTTGTTTTTTGGTTCATTTGTTCATTCGTTCATTTGTTCATTTGTTCATTTGTTTTTTGGTTCATTTGTTCATTTATTCATTCGTTCATTTGTTCATTTGTTCATTTGTTCATTTGTTCATTTGTTCATTTGTTCATTTGTTCATTTGTTCATTTGTTCATTTGTTCATTTGTTCATTTGTTCATTTGTTCATTTGTTCATTTGTTCATTTGTTCATTTGTTCATTTGTTCATTTGTTTATTTGTTTTTTGGTTCATTTGTTCATTTGTTCATTCTTTCATTTATTCATTTGTTCATTTGTTCATTTGTTCATTTGTTCATTTGTTCATTTGTTCATTTGTTCATTTGTTCATTTGTTCATTTGTTCATTTGTTCATTTGTTCATTTGTTCATTTGTTCATTTGTTCATTTGTTCATTTGTTCATTTGTTCATTTGTTCATTTGTTCATTTGTTCATTTGTTCATTTGTTCATTTGTTCATTTGTTCATATGTTCATTTGTTCATTTGTTCATTTGTTCATTTGATCATTTGTTCATATGTTCATTTGATTGTTTGTTCATTTCTCAACGTATTCATTTGTTCATTTGTTCATTTGTACAGTTGTTCATTTGTTCATTTGTTCATTTGTTCATTTGTTCATTTGTTCATTTGTTCATTTGTTCATTTGTTCATTTGTTCATTTGTTCATTTGTTCATTTGTTCATTTGTTCATTTGTTCATTTGTTCATTTGTTCATTTGTTCACTTGTTCACTTGTTCACTTGTTCATTTGTTCATTTGTTCATTTGTTCATTTGTTCATTTGTTCATTTGTTCATTTGTTCATTTCTTCATTTGTTCATTTGTTCATTTGTTCACTTGTTCATTTGTTCATTTGTTCATTTGTTCATTTGTTCATTTGTTCATTTGTTCATTTGTTCATTTGTTCATTTGTTCATTTGTTCATTTGTTCATTTGTTCATTTGTTCATTTGTTCATTTGTTCATTTGTTCATTTGTTCATTTGTTCATTTGTTCATTTGTTCATTTGTTCATTTGTTCATTTGTTCATTTGTTCATTTGTTCATTTGTTCATTTGTTCATTTGTTCATTTGTTCATTTGTTCATTTGTTCATTTGTTCATTTGTTCATTTGTTCATTTGTTCATTTGTTCATTTGTTCATTTGTTCATTTGTTCATTTGTTCATTTGTTCATTTGTTCATTTGTTCATTTGTTCATTTGTTCATTTGTTCATTTGTTCATTTGTTCATTTGTTCATTTGTTCATTTGTTCATTTCTCAACGTATTCATTTGTGCATTTGTGCATTTGTTCATTTGTTCATTTGTTCATTTGTTCATTTGTTCATTTGTTCATTTGTTCATTTGTTCATTTGTTCATTTGTTCATTTGTTCATTTCTCAACGTATTCATTTGTGCATTTGTGCATTTGTTCATTTGTTCATTTGTTCATTTGTTCATTTGTTCATTTGTTCATTTGTTCATTTGTTCATTTCTCATCGTATTCATTTGTGCATTTGTGCATTTGTGCTTTTGTTCATTTGTTCATTTGTTCATTTGTTCATTTGTTCATTTGTTCATTTGTTCATTTGTTCATTTGTTCATTTGTTCATTTGTTCATTTGTTCATTTGTTCATTTGTTCATTTGTTCATTTGTTCATTTGTTCATTTGTTCATTTGTTCATTTGTTCATTTGTTAATTTGTTATTTGATCATTTGTTCATATGTCCATTTGATTGTTTGTTCATTTCTCAACGTATTCATTTGTTCATTTGTTCATTTGTTCATTTGTTCATTTGTTCATTTGTTCATTTGTTCATTTGTTCATTTGTTCATTTGTTCATTTGTTCATTTGTTCATTTGTTCATTTGTTCTTTTGTTCATTTGTTCATTTGTTCATTGGTTCATTTGTTTATTTGTTTTTTGGTTCATTTGTTCATTTGTTCATTCGTTCATTTGTTCATTTGTTCATTTGTTCGTTTGTTCATTTGTTCAGTTGTTCATTTGTTCATTTGTTCATTTGTCCATTCGTTCGTTTGTTCATTTGTTCATTTGTTCATTTGTTCGTTTGTTCATTTGTTCATTTGTACATTTGTACATTTGTTCATTCGTTCATTTGTTTATTGGTTCATTTGTTCATTTGTTCATTTGTTCATTTGTTCATTTGTTCATTTGTTCATTTGTTCATTTGTTCATTTGTTCATTTGTTCATTTGTTCATTTGTTCATTTGTTCATTTGTTCATTTGTTCATTTGTTCATTTGTTCATTTGTTCATTTGTTCATTTGTTCATTTGTTCATTTGTTCATTTGTTCATTTGTTCATTTGTTCATTTGTTCATTTGTTCATTTGTTCATTTGTTCATTTGTTCATTTGTTCATTTGTCCATTTGTTCATTTGTTCATTTGTTCATTTGTACATTTGTTCATTTGTTCATTTGTTCATTTGTTCATTTGATCATTTGTTCATTCGTTCGTTTGTTCATTTGTTCATTTGTTCATTTGTTCATTTGTTCATTCGTTCATTTGTTCATTCGTTCGTTTGTTCATTTGTTCATTTGTTCATTTGTTCATTTGTTCATTTGTTCAACTGTTCATTTGTTCATTTCTTCATTTGTTCATTTGTTCATTTGTTCATTTGTTCACTTGTTCATTTGTTCATTTGTTCATTTGCTCATTTGTTCATTTGTTCATTTGTTCATTTGTTCATTTGTTCATTTGTTCATTTGTTCATTTGTTCATTTGTTCATTTCTTCATTTCTTCATTTGTTCATTTGTTCATTTGTTCACTTGTTCATTTGTTCATTTGTTCATTGTTTCATTTGTTCATTTGTTCATTTGTTCATTTGTTCATTTGTTCATTTGTTCATTTGTTCATTTGTTCATTTGTTCATTAGTTCATTTGTTCATTTGTTCATTTGTTCATTTGTTCATTTGTTCATTTGTTCATTTGTTCATTTGTTCATTTGTTCATTTGTTCATTTGTTCATTTGTTCATTTGTTCATTTGTTTTTTGGTTCATTTGTTCATTTGTTCATTTGTTCATTCGTTCATTTGTTCATTTGTTCATTTGTTCATTTGTTCATTTGTTCATTTTTTCATTTGTTCAGTTGTTCATTTGTACATTTGTTCATTTGTTCATTTGTTCATTTGTTCATTTGTTCATTTTTTAATTTGTTCATTTGTTCATTTTTTAATTTGTTCATTTGTTCACTTGTTCATTTGTTCATTTGTTCATTTGTTCATTTGTTCATTTGTTCATTTGTTCAGTTGTTCATTTGTTCATTTGTTCATTTGTCCATTCGTTCGTTTGTTCATTTGTTCATTTGTTCATTTGTTCGTTTGTTCATTTGTTCCTTTGTTCATTTGTTCATTTGTTCATTTGTTCATTTGTTCATTTGTTCATTTGTTGTTTTGTTCATTCGTTCATTTGTTCATTTGTTCATTTGTTCATTCGTTCATTTGTTCATTTGTTCATTTGTTCATTTGTTCAGTTGTTCATTTGTTCGTTTGTTCATTTGTCCATTCGTTCGTTTGTTCATTTGTTCATTTGTTCATTTGTTCGTTTGTTCATTTGTTCCTTTGTTCATTTGTTCATTTGTTCATTTGTTGATTTGTTCATTTGTTGTTTTGTTCATTCGTTCATTTGTTCATTTGTTCATTTGTTCATTTGTTGATTTGTTCATTCGTTCATTTGTTCATTTGTTCGTTTGTTCATTTGTTAATTTGTTCACTTGTTCATTTGTTCATTTGTTCATTCGTTCATTTGTTCATTTGTTCATTTGTTCATTGGTTCATTTGTTCATTTGTTCATTTGTTCATTTGTTCATTTGTTCATTTGTTCATTTGTTCATTTGTTCATTTGTTCATTTGTTCATTTGTTCACTTGTTCATTTTGTTCCTTTGTTTGTTTGTTCGTTTGTTCATTTGTTCATTTGTACATGTGTTCATTTGTTCATTTGTACATGAGTTCATTTGTTCATTTGTACATGTGTTCATTTGTTCATTTGTTGATTTGTTCATTCGTTCATTTGTTCATTTGTTCATTTGGTCATTTGTTCATTTGTTCATTTGTTCATTTGTTCATTTGTTCATTTGTTCATCTGTTCATTTGTTCATTTGTTCATTTCTTCATTTCTTCATTTCATCATTAATTCATTTCTTCATTTCTTCATTTCTTCATTTCTTCATTTCTTCATTTCTTCATTTCCTCATTTCTTCATTTGTTCATTTGTTCATTTGTTCACTTGTTCATTTGTTCATTTGTTCATTTGTTCATTTGTTCATTTGTTCATTTGTTCATTTGTTCATTTGTTCATTTGTTCATTTGTTCATTTGTTCATTTGTTCATTTTTTCATTTGTTCATTTGTTCATTTGTTCATTTGTTCATTTGTTCATTTGTTCATTTGTTCATTTGTTCATTTGTTCATTTGTTCATTTGTTCATTTGTTCATTTGTTCATTTTTTCATTTGTTCATTTGTTCATTTGTTCATTTGTTCATTTGTTCATTTGTTCATTTGTTCATTTGTTCATTTGTTCATTTGTTCATTTGTTCATTTGTTCATTTGTTCATTTGTTCATTTGTTCATTTGTTCATTTGTTCATTTGTTCATTTGTTCATTTGTTCATTTGTTCATTTGTTCATTAGTTCATTTGTTCTTTTGTTCATTTGTTCATTTGTTCATTTGTCCATTCGTTCATTTGTTCATTCGTTCATTTGTTCATTTGTTCATTTGTTCATTTGTTCATTCGTTCATTTGTTCATTTTTTCATTTGTTCATTTGTTCATTTGTTCATTTGTTCATTTGTTCATTTGTTCATTTGTTCGTTTGTTCATTTGTTCGTTTGTTCATTTGTTCATTTGTTCATTTGTTCATTTGTTCATTTGTTCATTTGTTCATTTGTTCATTTGTTCATTTGTTCATTTGTTCATTTGTTCATTTGTTCATTTGTTCATTTGTTCATTTGTTCATTTGATCATTTGTTCATTCGTTCATTTGTTCATTTCTTCATTTGTTCATTTGTTCATTTGTTCACTTGTTCATTTGTTCATTTGTTCATTTGTTCATTTGTTCATTTGTTCATTTGTTCATTTGTTCATTTGTTCATTCGTTCATTTGTTCATTTCTTCATTTGTTCATTTGTTCATTTGTTCATTTGTTCATTTCTTCATTTCTTCATTTGTTCATTTGTTCATTTGTTCATTTGTTCATTTGTTCATTTGTTCATTTGTTCATTTGTTCATTTGTTCATTTGTTCATTTGTTCATTTGTTCATTTTTTCATTTGTTCATTTGTTCATTTGTTCATTTGTTCATTTGTTCATTTGTTCATTTGTTCATTTGTTCATTTGTTATTTGATCATTTGTTCATATGTTCATTTGATTGTTTGTTCATTTCTCAAAGTATTCACTTGTTCATTTGTTTATTTGTTTATTGGTTCATTCGTTCATTTGTTCATTTGTACATTTGTTCATTTGTTCATTTGTTCATTTGTTTATTTGTTTATTGGTTCATTTGTTCATTTGTACATTTGTTCATTTGTTCATTTGTTCATTTGTTCATTTGTTCATTTGTTCAATTGTTCATTTGTTCATTTGTTCATTTGTTCATTTGTTCATTTGGTCATTTGTTCATTTGTCCATTCGTTCGTTTGTTCATTTGTTCATTTGTTCATTTGTTCGTTTGTTCATTTGTTCATTTGTTCATTTGTTCATTTGTTCATCTGTTCATTTGTTCATTTCTTCATTTGTTCATTTGTTCATTTGTTCATTTGTTCACTTGTTCATTTGTTCATTTGTTCATTTGTTCCTTTGTTCATTTGTTCATTTGTTCATTTGTTCATTTGTTCACTTGTTCATTTGTTCATTTGTTCATTTGTTCATTTGTTCATTTGTTCATTTGTTCATTTGTTCATTTGTTCATTTGTTCATTTGTTCATTTGTTCATTTGTTCATTTGTTCATTTGTTCATTTGTTCATTTGTTCATTTGTTCATTTGTTCATTTGTTCATTTGTTCATTTGTTCATTTGTTCATTTGTTCATTTGTTCATTTGTTCATTTGTTCATATGTTCATTTGTTCATTTGTTCATTTGTTCATTTGTTCATTTGTTCATTTCTCAACGTATTCATTTGTGCATTTGTTCATTTGTTCATTTGTTCATTTGTTCATTTGTTCATTTGTTCATTTGTTCATTTGTTCATTTGTTCATTTGTTCATTTGTTCATTTGTTCATTTCTCATCGTATTCATTTGTGCATTTGTGCATTTGTGCTTTTGTTCATTTGTTCATTTGTTCATTTGTTCATTTGTTCATTTGTTCATTTGTTCATTTGTTCATTTGTTCATTTGTTCATTTGTTCATTTGTTCATTTGTTCATTTGTTCATTTGTTCATTTGTTCATTTGTTCATTTGTTCATTTGTTCATTTGTTCATTTGTTCATTTGTTCATTTGTTCATTTGTTCATTTGTTCATTTGTTCATTTGTTCATTTGTTCATTTGTTCATTTGTTCATTTGTTCATTTGTTCATTTGTTCATTTGTTCATTTGTTCATTTGTTCATTTGTTCATTTGTTCATTTGTTCATTTGTTCATTTGTTCATTTGTTCATCTGTTCATTTGTTCATTTGTTCATTTCTTCATTTCTTCATTTCATCATTAATTCATTTGTTCATTTGTTCATTTGTTCCCTTTTTCTTTTGTTCATTTGTTCATTTGTTCATTTGTTCATTTGTTCATTTGTTCATTTGTTCATTTGTTCATTTGTTCATTTGTTCATTTGTTCATTTGTTCATTTGTTCATTTGTTCATTTGTTCATTTGTTCATTTGTTCGTTTGTTCATTTGTTCGTTTGTTCATTTGTTCATTTGTTCATCTGTTCATTTGTTCATTTCTTCATTTGTTCATTTGTTCATTTGTTCACTTGTTCATTTGTTCATTTGTTCATTTGTTCATTTGTTCATTTGTTCATTTGTTCATTTGTTCATTTGTTCATTTGTTCATTTGTCCATTTGTTCATTTGTTCATTTGTTCATTTGTTCATTTGTTCATTTGTTCATTTGTTCATTTGTTCATTTGTTCATTTGTTCATTTGTTCATTTGTTCATTTGTTCATTTGTTCATTTGTTCATTTGTTCATTTGTTCATTTGTTCATTTGTTCATTTGTTCATTTGTTCATTTGTTCATTTGTTCATTTGTTCATTTGTTCATTTGTTCATTTGTTCATTTGTTCATTTGTTCATTTGTTCATTTGTTCATTTGTTCATTTGTTCATTTGTTCATTTGTTCATTTGTTCATTTGTTCATTTGTTCATTTGTTCATTTGTTCATTTGTTCATTTGTTCATTTGTTCATTTGTTCATTTGTTCATTTGTTCATTTGTTCATTTGTTCATTTGTTCATTTGTTCATTTGTTCATTTGTTCATTTGTTCATTTGTTCATTTGTTCATTTGTTCATTTGTTCATTTGTTCATTTGTTCATTTGTTCATTTGTTCATTTGTTCATTTCTCAACGTATTCATTTGTGCATTTGTGCATTTGTTCATTTGTTCATTTGTTCATTTGTTCATTTGTTCATTTGTTCATTTGTTCATTTGTACATTTGTTCATTTGTTCATTTCTCATCGTATTCATTTGTGCATTTGTGCATTTGTGCTTTTGTTCATTTGTTCATTTGTTCATTTGTTCATTTGTTCATTTGTTCATTTGTTCATTTGTTCATTTGTTCATTTGTTCATTTGTTCATTTGTTCATTTGTTCATTTGTTCATTTGTTCATTTGTTCATTTGTTCATTTGTTAATTTGTTAATTTGTTATTTGATCATTTGTTCATATGTCCATTTGATTGTTTGTTCATTTCTCAACGTATTCATTTGTTCATTTCTTCATTTGTTCATTTGTTCATTTGTTCATTTGTTCATTTGTTCATTTGTTCATTTGTTCATTTGTTCATTTGTTCATTTGTTCATTTGTTCATTTGTTCATTTGTTGATTTGTTCATTCGTTCATTTGTTCATTCGTTCATTTGTTCATTTGTTCATTTGTTCATTTGTTGATTTGTTCATTCGTTCATTTGTTCATTTGTTCGTTTGTTCATTTGTTCATTTGTTCACTTGTTCATTTGTTCATTTGTTCATTTTTTGATTTGTTCATTCGTTCATTTGTTCATTCGTTCATTTGTTCATTTGTTCATTTGTTCATTTGTTCATTCGTTCATTTGTTCATTTGTTCATTTGTTTTTTGGTTCATTTGTTCATTTGTTCATTCGTTCATTTGTTCATTTGTTCATTTGTTCATTTGTTCATTTGTTCATTTGTTCATTTGTTCATTTGTTCATCTGTTCATTTGTTCATCTTCGTTTCTTCATTTGTTCATTTGTTCATTTGTTCATTTGTTCATTTGTTCATTTGTTCATTTGTTCATTTGTTCATTTGTTCATTTGTTCATTTGTTCATTTGTTCATTTGTTCATTTGTTTATTTGTTCATTTGTTCATTTGTTCATTTGTTCATTTGTTCATTTGTTCATTTGTTCATTTGTTCATTTGTTCATTTGTTCATTTGTTTATTTGTTTTTTGGTTCATTTGTTCATTCGTTCATTTGTTCATTTGTTCATTTGTTTTTTGGTTCATTTGTTCATTTATTCATTCGTTCATTTGTTCATTTGTTCATTTGTTCATTTGTTCATTTGTTCATTTGTTCATTTGTTCATTTGTTCATTTGTTCATTTGTTCATTTGTTCATTTGTTCATTTGTTCATTTGTTCATTTGTTCATTTGTTCATTTGTTCATTTGTTCATTTGTTCATTTGTTTATTTGTTTTTTGGTTCATTTGTTCATTTGTTCATTCTTTCATTTATTCATTTGTTCATTTGTTCATTTGTTCATTTGTTCATTTGTTCATTTGTTCATTTGTTCATTTGTTCATTTGTTCATTTGTTCATTTGTTCATTTGTTCATTTGTTCATTTGTTCATTTGTTCATTTGTTCATTTGTTCATTTGTTCATTTGTTCATTTGTTCATTTGTTCATTTGTTCATTTGTTCATTTGTTCATTTGTTCATTTGTTCATTTGTTCATTTGTTCATTTGTTCATATGTTCATTTGTTCATTTGTTCATTTGTTCATTTGATCATTTGTTCATATGTTCATTTGATTGTTTGTTCATTTCTCAACGTATTCATTTGTTCATTTGTTCATTTGTACAGTTGTTCATTTGTTCATTTGTTCATTTGTTCATTTGTTCATTTGTTCATTTGTTCATTTGTTCATTTGTTCATTTGTTCATTTGTTCATTTGTTCATTTGTTCATTTGTTCATTTGTTCATTTGTTCATTTGTTCATTTGTTCATTTGTTCATTTGTTCATTTGTTCACTTGTTCACTTGTTCACTTGTTCATTTGTTCATTTGTTCATTTGTTCATTTGTTCATTTGTTCATTTGTTCATTTGTTCATTTGTTCATTTCTTCATTTGTTCATTTGTTCATTTGTTCACTTGTTCATTTGTTCATTTGTTCATTTGTTCATTTGTTCATTTGTTCATTTGTTCATTTGTTCATTTGTTCATTTGTTCATTTGTTCATTTGTTCATTTGTTCATTTGTTCATTTGTTCATTTGTTCATTTGTTCATTTGTTCATTTGTTCATTTGTTCATTTGTTCATTTGTTCATTTGTTCATTTGTTCATTTGTTCATTTGTTCATTTGTTCATTTGTTCATTTGTTCATTTGTTCATTTGTTCATTTGTTCATTTGTTCATTTGTTCATTTGTTCATTTGTTCATTTGTTCATTTGTTCATTTGTTCATTTGTTCATTTGTTCATTTGTTCATTTGTTCATTTGTTCATTTGTTCATTTGTTCATTTGTTCATTTGTTCATTTGTTCATTTGTTCATTTCTCAACGTATTCATTTGTGCATTTGTGCATTTGTTCATTTGTTCATTTGTTCATTTGTTCATTTGTTCATTTGTTCATTTGTTCATTTGTTCATTTGTTCATTTGTTCATTTGTTCATTTGTTCATTTCTCATCGTATTCATTTGTGCATTTGTGCATTTGTGCTTTTGTTCATTTGTTCATTTGTTCATTTGTTCATTTGTTCATTTGTTCATTTGTTCATTTGTTCATTTGTTGATTTGTTCATTTGTTCATTTGTTCATTTGTTCATTTGTTCATTTGTTAATTTGTTAATTTGTTATTTGATCATTTGTTCATATGTCCATTTGATTGTTTGTTCATTTCTCAACGTATTCATTTGTTCATTTGTTCATTTGTTCATTTGTTCATTTGTTCATTTGTTCATTTGTTCATTTGTTCATTTGTTCATTTGTTCATTTGTTCATTTGTTCATTTGTTCATTTGTTCATTTGTTCATTTGTTCTTTTGTTCATTTGTTCATTTGTTCATTGGTTCATTTGTTTATTTGTTTTTTGGTTCATTTGTTCATTTGTTCATTCGTTCATTTGTTCATTTGTTCATTTGTTCATTTGTTCATTTGTTCATTTGTTCATTTGTTCATTTGTTCATTTCTCATCGTATTCATTTGTGCATTTGTGCATTTGTTCATTTGTTCATTTGTTCATTTGTTCATTTGTTCATTTGTTCATTTGTTCATTTGTTCATTTGTTCATTTGTTCATTTGTTCATTTGTTCATTTGTTCATTTGTTCATTTGTTCATTTGTTCATTTGTTCATTTGTTCATTTGTTCATTTGTTCATTTGTTCATTTGTTCATTTGTTCATTTGTTCATTTGTTCATTTGTTCATTTGTTCATTTGTTCATTTGTTCATTTGTTCATTTGTTCATTTGTTCATTTGTTCATTTGTTCATTTGTTCATTTGTTCATTTGTTCATTTGTTCATTTGTTCATTTGTTCATTTGTTCATTTCTCAACGTATTCATTTGTGCATTTGTTCATTTGTTCATTTGTTCATTTGTTCCCTTTTTCTTTTGTTCATTTGTTCATTTGTTCATTTGTTCATTTGTTCATTTGTTCATTTGTTCATTTGTTCGTTTGTTCATTTGTTCATTTGTTCACTTGTTCATTTGTTCATTTGTTCATTTGTTCGTTTGTTCATTTGTTCATTTGTTCATTTGTTCATTTGTTCATTTGTTCATCTGTTCATTTGTTCACTTGTTCATTTGTTCATTTGTTCATTTGTTCATTTGTTCATTTGTTCATTTGTTCATTTGTTCATTTGTTCATTTGTTCATTTGTTCATTTGTTCATTTGTTCACTTGTTCATTTGTTCATTTGTTCATTTGTTCATTTGTTCATTTGTTCATTTGTTCATTTGTTCATTTGTTCATTTGTTCATTTGTTCATTTGTTCATTTGTTCATTTGTTCATTTGTTCATTTGTTCATTTGTTCATTTGTTCATTTGTTCATTTGTTCATTTGTTCATTTGTTCATTTGTTCATTTGTTCATTTGTTCATTTGTTCATTTGTTCATTTGTTCATTTGTTCATTTGTTCATTTGTTCATTTGTTCATTTGTTCATTTGTTCATTTGTTCATTTGTTCATTTGTTCATTTGTTCATTTGTTCATTTGTTCATTTGTTCATTTGTTCATTTGTTCATTTGTTCATTTGTTCATTTGTTCATTTGTTCATTTGTTCATTTGTTCATTTGTTCATTTGTTCATTTGTTCATTTGTTCATTTGTTCATTTGTTCATTTGTTCATTTGTTCATTTGTTCATTTGTTCATTTGTTCATTTGTTCATTTGTTCATTTGTTCATTTGTTCATTTCTCAACGTATTCATTTGTGCATTTGTGCATTTGTTCATTTGTTCATTTGTTCATTTGTTCATTTGTTCATTTGTTCATTTGTTCATTTGTACATTTGTTCATTTGTTCATTTCTCATCGTATTCATTTGTGCATTTGTGCATTTGTGCTTTTGTTCATTTGTTCATTTGTTCATTTGTTCATTTGTTCATTTGTTCATTTGTTCATTTGTTCATTTGTTCATTTGTTCATTTGTTCATTTGTTCATTTGTTCATTTGTTCATTTGTTCATTTGTTCATTTGTTAATTTGTTAATTTGTTATTTGATCATTTGTTCATATGTCCATTTGATTGTTTGTTCATTTCTCAACGTATTCATTTGTTCATTTCTTCATTTGTTCATTTGTTCATTTGTTCATTTGTTCATTTGTTCATTTGTTCATTTGTTCATTTGTTCATTTGTTCATTTGTTCATTTGTTCATTTGTTCATTTGTTGATTTGTTCATTCGTTCATTTGTTCATTCGTTCATTTGTTCATTTGTTCATTTGTTCATTTGTTGATTTGTTCATTCGTTCATTTGTTCATTTGTTCGTTTGTTCATTTGTTCATTTGTTCACTTGTTCATTTGTTCATTTGTTCATTTTTTGATTTGTTCATTCGTTCATTTGTTCATTCGTTCATTTGTTCATTTGTTCATTTGTTCATTTGTTCATTCGTTCATTTGTTCATTTGTTCATTTGTTTTTTGGTTCATTTGTTCATTTGTTCATTCGTTCATTTGTTCATTTGTTCATTTGTTCATTTGTTCATTTGTTCATTTGTTCATTTGTTCATTTGTTCATCTGTTCATTTGTTCATCTTCGTTTCTTCATTTGTTCATTTGTTCATTTGTTCATTTGTTCATTTGTTCATTTGTTCATTTGTTCATTTGTTCATTTGTTCATTTGTTCATTTGTTCATTTGTTCATTTGTTTATTTGTTCATTTGTTCATTTGTTCATTTGTTCATTTGTTCATTTGTTCATTTGTTCATTTGTTCATTTGTTCATTTGTTCATTTGTTCATTTGTTCATTTGTTCATTTGTTTATTTGTTTTTTGGTTCATTTGTTCATTCGTTCATTTGTTCATTTGTTCATTTGTTTTTTGGTTCATTTGTTCATTTATTCATTCGTTCATTTGTTCATTTGTTCATTTGTTCATTTGTTCATTTGTTCATTTGTTCATTTGTTCATTTGTTCATTTGTTCATTTGTTCATTTGTTCATTTGTTCATTTGTTCATTTGTTCATTTGTTCATTTGTTCATTTGTTTATTTGTTTTTTGGTTCATTTGTTCATTTGTTCATTTGTTCATTTGTTCATTTGTTCATTTGTTCATTTGTTCATTTGTTCATTTGTTCATTTGTTCATTTGTTCATTTGTTCATTTGTTCATTTGTTCATTTGTTCATTTGTTCATTTGTTCATTTGTTCATTTGTTCATTTGTTCATTTGTTCATTTGTTCATTTGTTCATTTGTTCATTTGTTCATATGTTCATTTGTTCATTTGTTCATTTGTTCATTTGATCATTTGTTCATATGTTCATTTGATTGTTTGTTCATTTCTCAACGTATTCATTTGATCATTTGTTCATTTGTACAGTTGTTCATTTGTTCATTTGTTCATTTGTTCATTTGTTCATTTGTTCATTTGTTCATTTGTTCATTTGTTCATTTGTTCATTTGTTCATTTGTTCATTTGTTCATTTGTTCATTTGTTCATTTGTTCATTTGTTCATTTGTTCATTTGTTCACTTGTTCACTTGTTCATTTGTTCATTTGTTCATTTGTTCATTTGTTCATTTGTTCATTTGTTCATTTGTTCATTTGTTCACTTGTTCATTTGTTCATTTGTTCATTTGTTCATTTGTTCATTTGTTCATTTGTTCATTTGTTCATTTGTTCATTTGTTCACTTGTTCATTTGTTCATTTGTTCATTTGTTCATTTGTTCATTTGTTCATTTGTTCATTTGTTCATTTGTTCATTTGTTCATTTGTTCATTTGTTCATTTGTTCATTTGTTCATTTGTTCATTTGTTCATTTGTTCATTTGATCATTTGTTCATATGTTCATTTGATTGTTTGTTCATTTCTCAACGTATTCATTTGATCATTTGTTCATTTGTACAGTTGTTCATTTGTTCATTTGTTCATTTGTTCATTTGTTCATTTGTTCATTTGTTCATTTGTTCATTTGTTCATTTGTTCATTTGTTCATTTGTTCATTTGTTCATTTGTTCATTTGTTCATTTGTTCATTTGTTCATTTGTTCATTTGTTCATTTGTTCATTTGTTCATTTGTTCATTTGTTCATTTGTTCATTTGTTCATTTGTTCATTTGTTCATTTGTTCATTTGTTCATTTGTTCATTTGTTCATTTCTCAACGTATTCATTTGTGCATTTGTGCATTTGTTCATTTGTTCATTTGTTCATTTGTTCATTTGTTCATTTGTTCATTTGTTCATTTGTTCATTTGTTCATTTGTTCATTTCTCAACGTATTCATTTGTGCATTTGTGCATTTGTTCATTTGTTCATTTGTTCATTTGTTCATTTGTTCATTTGTTCATTTGTTCATTTGTTCATTTGTTCATTTGTTCATTTGTTCATTTCTCATCGTATTCATTTGTGCATTTGTGCATTTGTGCTTTTGTTCATTTGTTCATTTGTTCATTTGTTCATTTGTTCATTTGTTCATTTGTTCATTTGTTCATTTGTTCATTTGTTCATTTGTTCATTTGTTCATTTGTTCATTTGTTCATTTGTTCATTTGTTCATTTGTTAATTTGTAAATTTGTTAATTTGTTATTTGATCATTTGTTCATATGTCCATTTGATTGTTTGTTCATTTCTCAACGTATTCATTTGTTCATTTCTTCATTTGTTCATTTGTTCATTTGTTCATTTGTTCATTTGTTCATTTGTTCATTTGTTCATTTGTTCATTTGTTCATTTGTTCATTTGTTCATTTGTTCATTTGTTCATTTGTTCATTTGTTCTTTTGTTCATTTGTTCATTTGTTCATTGGTTCATTTGTTTATTTGTTTTTTGGTTCATTTGTTCATTTGTTCATTCGTTCATTTGTTCATTTGTTCATTTGTTCATTTGTTCATTTGTTCATTTGTTCATTTGTTCATTTCTCATCGTATTCATTTGTGCATTTGTGCATTTGTGCTTTTGTTCATTTGTTCATTTGTTCATTTGTTCATTTGTTCATTTGTTCATTTGTTCATTTGTTCATTTGTTCATTTGTTCATTTGTTCATTTGTTCATTTGTTCATTTGTTCATTTGTTCATTTGTTCATTTGTTCATTTGTTCATTTGTTCATTTGTTCATTTGTTCATTTGTTCATTTGTTCATTTGTTCATTTGTTCATTTGTTCATTTGTTCATTTGTTCATTTGTTCATTTGTTCATTTGTTCATTTGTTCATTTGTTCATTTGTTCATTTGTTCATTTGTTCATTTGTTCATTTGTTCATTTGTTCATTTGTTCATTTCTCAACGTATTCATTTGTGCATTTGTTCATTTGTTCATTTGTTCATTTGTTCCCTTTTTCTTTTGTTCATTTGTTCATTTGTTCATTTGTTCATTTGTTCATTTGTTCATTTGTTCATTTGTTCATTTGTTCATTTGTTCATTTGTTCATTTGTTCATTTGTTCATTTGTTCATTTGTTCGTTTGTTCATTTGTTCATTTGTTCATTTGTTCATTTGTTCATCTGTTCATTTGTTCATTTCTTCATTTGTTCATTTGTTCATTTGTTCACTTGTTCATTTGTTCATTTGTTCATTTGTTCATTTGTTCATTTGTTCATTTGTTCATTTGTTCATTTGTTCATTTGTTCATTTGTTCACTTGTTCATTTGTTCATTTGTTCATTTGTTCATTTGTTCATTTGTTCATTTGTTCATTTGTTCATTTGTTCATTTGTTCATTTGTTCATTTGTTCATTTGTTCATTTGTTCATTTGTTCATTTGTTCATTTGTTCATTTGTTCATTTGTTCATTTGTTCATTTGTTCATTTGTTCATT
Source organism: Megalopta genalis (assembly GCF_051020955.1). Taxonomy (NCBI): domain Eukaryota; kingdom Metazoa; phylum Arthropoda; class Insecta; order Hymenoptera; family Halictidae; genus Megalopta; species Megalopta genalis. The sequence goes on from NW_027476105.1 coordinate 1,584,526, forward strand.
TGTTCATTTGTTCATTTGTTCATTTGTTCATTTGTTCATTTGTTCATTTGTTCATTTGTTCATTTGTTCATTTGTTCATTCGTTCATTTGTTCATTTATTCATTTGTTCATTTGTTCATTTGTTCATTTGTTCATTTGTTCATTTGTTCATTTGTTCATTTGTTCATTTGTTCATTTGTTCATTTGTTCATTTGTTCATTTGTTCATTTGTTCATTTGTTCATTTGTTCATTTGTTCATTTGTTCATTTGTTCATTTGTTCATTTGTTCATTTGTTCATTTGTTCATTTGTTCATTTGTTCATTTGTTCATTTGTTCATTTCTCAACGTATTCATTTGTGCATTTGTGCATTTGTTCATTTGTTCATTTGTTCATTTGTTCATTTGTTCATTTGTTCATTTGTTCATTTGTACATTTGTTCATTTGTTCATTTCTCATCGTATTCATTTGTGCATTTGTGCATTTGTGCTTTTGTTCATTTGTTCATTTGTTCATTTGTTCATTTGTTCATTTGTTCATTTGTTCATTTGTTCATTTGTTCATTTGTTCATTTGTTCATTTGTTCATTTGTTCATTTGTTCATTTGTTAATTTGTTAATTTGTTATTTGATCATTTGTTCATATGTCCATTTGATTGTTTGTTCATTTCTCAACGTATTCATTTGTTCATTTCTTCATTTGTTCATTTGTTCATTTGTTCATTTGTTCATTTGTTCATTTGTTCATTTGTTCATTTGTTCATTTGTTCATTTGTTCATTTGTTGATTTGTTCATTCGTTCATTTGTTCATTCGTTCATTTGTTCATTTGTTCATTTGTTCATTTGTTGATTTGTTCATTCGTTCATTTGTTCATTTGTTCGTTTGTTCATTTGTTCATTTGTTCACTTGTTCATTTGTTCATTTGTTCATTTTTTGATTTGTTCATTCGTTCATTTGTTCATTCGTTCATTTGTTCATTTGTTCATTTGTTCATTTGTTCATTTGTTCATTTGTTCATTTGTTCATTTGTTCATTTGTTCATTTGTTCATTTGTTCATTTGTTCATTTGTTCATTTGTTCATTTGTTCATTTGTTCATTTGTTCATTTGTTCATTTGTTCATTTGTTCATTTGTTCATTTGTTCATTTGTTCATTTGTTCATTTGTTCATTTGTTCATTTGTTCATTTGTTCATTTGTTCATTTGTTCATTTGTTCATTTGTTCATTTGTTCATTTGTTCATTTGTTCATTTGTTCATTTCTCAACGTATTCATTTGTGCATTTGTTCATTTGTTCATTTGTTCATTTGTTCCCTTTTTCTTTTGTTCATTTGTTCATTTGTTCATTTGTTCATTTGTTCATTTGTTCATTTGTTCATTTGTTCATTTGTTCATTTGTTCATTTGTTCATTTGTTCATTTGTTCATTTGTTCGTTTGTTCATTTGTTCATTTGTTCATTTGTTCATTTGTTCATCTGTTCATTTGTTCACTTGTTCATTTGTTCATTTGTTCATTTGTTCATTTGTTCATTTGTTCATTTGTTCATTTGTTCATTTGTTCATTTGTTCATTTGTTCATTTGTTCATTTGTTCATTTGTTCACTTGTTCATTTGTTCATTTGTTCATTTGTTCATTTGTTCATTTGTTCATTTGTTCATTTGTTCATTTGTTCATTTGTTCATTTGTTCATTTGTTCATTTGTTCATTTGTTCATTTGTTCATTTGTTCATTTGTTCATTTGTTCATTTGTTCATTTGTTCATTTGTTCATTTGTTCATTTGTTCATTTGTTCATTTGTTCATTTGTTCATTTGTTCATTTGTTCATTTGTTCATTTGTTCATTTGTTCATTTGTTCATTTGTTCATTTGTTCATTTGTTCATTTGTTCATTTGTTCATTTGTTCATTTGTTCATTTGTTCATTTGTTCATTTGTTCATTTGTTCATTTGTTCATTTGTTCATTTGTTCATTTGTTCATTTGTTCATTTGTTCATTTGTTCATTTGTTCATTTGTTCATTTGTTCATTTGTTCATTTGTTCATTTGTTCATTTGTTCATTTGTTCATTTGTTCATTTGTTCATTTGTTCATTTGTTCATTTGTTCATTTGTTCATTTGTTCATTTGTTCATTTGTTCATTTGTTCATTTGTTCATTTGTTCATTTGTTCATTTCTCAACGTATTCATTTGTGCATTTGTGCATTTGTTCATTTGTTCATTTGTTCATTTGTTCATTTGTTAATTTGTTCATTTGTTCATTTGTTCATTTGTACATTTGTTCATTTGTTCATTTCTCATCGTATTCATTTGTGCATTTGTGCATTTGTGCTTTTGTTCATTTGTTCATTTGTTCATTTGTTCATTTGTTCATTTGTTCATTTGTTCATTTGTTCATTTGTTCATTTGTTCATTTGTTCATTTGTTGATTTGTTCATTTGTTCATTTGTTCATTTGTTAATTTGTTAATTTGTTATTTGATCATTTGTTCATATGTCCATTTGATTGTTTGTTCATTTCTCAACGTATTCATTTGTTCATTTCTTCATTTGTTCATTTGTTCATTTGTTCATTTGTTCATTTGTTCATTTGTTCATTTGTTCATTTGTTCATTTGTTCATTTGTTCATTTGTTGATTTGTTCATTCGTTCATTTGTTCATTCGTTCATTTGTTCATTTGTTCATTTGTTCATTTGTTGATTTGTTCATTCGTTCATTTGTTCATTTGTTCGTTTGTTCATTTGTTCATTTGTTCACTTGTTCATTTGTTCATTTGTTCATTTTTTGATTTGTTCATTCGTTCATTTGTTCATTTGTTCATTTGTTCATTTGTTCATTTGTTCATTTGTTCATTTGTTCACTTGTTCACTTGTTCATTTGTTCATTTGTTCATTTGTTCATTTGTTCATTTGTTCATTTGTTCATTTGTTCATTTGTTCATTTGTTCATTTCTTCATTTGTTCATTTGTTCATTTGTTCACTTGTTCATTTGTTCATTTGTTCATTTGTTCATTTGTTCATTTGTTCATTTGTTCATTTGTTCATTTGTTCATTTGTTCATTTGTTCATTTGTTCATTTGTTCATTTGTTCATTTGTTCATTTGTTCATTTGTTCATTTGTTCATTTGTTCATTTGTTCATTTGTTCATTTGTTCATTTGTTCATTTGTTCATTTGTTCATTTGTTCATTTGTTCATTTGTTCATTTGTTCATTTGTTCATTTGTTCATTTGTTCATTTGTTCATTTGTTCATTTGTTCATTTGTTCATTTGTTCATTTGTTCATTTGTTCATTTGTTCATTTGTTCATTTGTTCATTTGTTCATTTGTTCATTTCTCAACGTATTCATTTGTGCATTTGTGCATTTGTTCATTTGTTCATTTGTTCATTTGTTCATTTGTTCATTTGTTCATTTGTTCATTTGTTCATTTGTTCATTTGTTCATTTGTTCATATGTTCATTTGTTCATTTGTTCATTTGTTCATTTGATCATTTGTTCATATGTTCATTTGATTGTTTGTTCATTTCTCAACGTATTCATTTGTTCATTTGTTCATTTGTACAGTTGTTCATTTGTTCATTTGTTCATTTGTTCATTTGTTCATTTGTTCATTTGTTCATTTGTTCATTTGTTCATTTGTTCATTTGTTCATTTGTTCATTTGTTCATTTGTTCATTTGTTCATTTGTTCATTTGTTCATTTGTTCATTTGTTCATTTGTTCATTTGTTCACTTGTTCACTTGTTCACTTGTTCATTTGTTCATTTGTTCATTTGTTCATTTGTTCATTTGTTCATTTGTTCATTTGTTCATTTGTTCATTTCTTCATTTGTTCATTTGTTCATTTGTTCACTTGTTCATTTGTTCATTTGTTCATTTGTTCATTTGTTCATTTGTTCATTTGTTCATTTGTTCATTTGTTCATTTGTTCATTTGTTCATTTGTTCATTTGTTCATTTGTTCATTTGTTCATTTGTTCATTTGTTCATTTGTTCATTTGTTCATTTGTTCATTTGTTCATTTGTTCATTTGTTCATTTGTTCATTTGTTCATTTGTTCATTTGTTCATTTGTTCATTTGTTCATTTGTTCATTTGTTCATTTGTTCATTTGTTCATTTGTTCATTTGTTCATTTGTTCATTTGTTCATTTGTTCATTTGTTCATTTGTTCATTTGTTCATTTGTTCATTTGTTCATTTGTTCATTTGTTCATTTGTTCATTTGTTCATTTGTTCATTTGTTCATTTGTTCATTTGTTCATTTGTTCATTTGTTCATTTGTTCATTTGTTCATTTGTTCATTTGTTCATTTGTTCATTTGTTCATTTGTTCATTTGTTCATTTGTTCATTTGTTCATTTGTTCATTTCTCAACGTATTCATTTGTGCATTTGTGCATTTGTTCATTTGTTCATTTGTTCATTTGTTCATTTGTTCATTTGTTCATTTGTTCATTTGTTCATTTGTTCATTTCTCAACGTATTCATTTGTGCATTTGTGCATTTGTTCATTTGTTCATTTGTTCATTTGTTCATTTGTTCATTTGTTCATTTGTTCATTTGTTCATTTGTTCATTTGTTCATTTGTTCATTTCTCATCGTATTCATTTGTGCATTTGTGCATTTGTGCTTTTGTTCATTTGTTCATTTGTTCATTTGTTCATTTGTTCATTTGTTCATTTGTTCATTTGTTCATTTGTTCATTTGTTCATTTGTTCATTTGTTCATTTGTTCATTTGTTCATTTGTTCATTTGTTAATTTGTTAATTTGTTAATTTGTTATTTGATCATTTGTTCATATGTCCATTTGATTGTTTGTTCATTTCTCAACGTATTCATTTGTTCATTTCTTCATTTGTTCATTTGTTCATTTGTTCATTTGTTCATTTGTTCATTTGTTCATTTGTTCATTTGTTCATTTGTTCATTTGTTCATTTGTTCATTTGTTCATTTGTTCATTTGTTCATTTGTTCATTTGTTCTTTTGTTCATTTGTTCATTTGTTCATTGGTTCATTTGTTTATTTGTTTTTTGGTTCATTTGTTCATTTGTTCATTGGTTCATTTGTTCATTTGTTCATTTGTTCATTTGTTCATTTGTTCATTTGTTCATTTGTTCATTTCTCATCGTATTCATTTGTGCATTTGTGCATTTGTGCTTTTGTTCATTTGTTCATTTGTTCATTTGTTCATTTGTTCATTTGTTCATTTGTTCATTTGTTCATTTGTTCATTTGTTCATTTGTTCATTTGTTCATTTGTTCATTTGTTCATTTGTTCATTTGTTCATTTGTTCATTTGTTCATTTGTTCATTTGTTCATTTGTTCATTTGTTCATTTGTTCATTTGTTCATTTGTTCATTTGTTCATTTGTTCATTTGTTCATTTGTTCATTTGTTCATTTGTTCATTTGTTCATTTGTTCATTTGTTCATTTGTTCATTTGTTCATTTGTTCATTTCTCAACGTATTCATTTGTGCATTTGTTCATTTGTTCATTTGTTCATTTGTTCCCTTTTTCTTTTGTTCATTTGTTCATTTGTTCATTTGTTCATTTGTTCATTTGTTCATTTGTTCATTTGTTCATTTGTTCATTTGTTCATTTGTTCATTTGTTCATTTGTTCATTTGTTCGTTTGTTCGTTTGTTCATTTGTTCATTTGTTCATTTGTTCATCTGTTCATTTGTTCATTTCTTCATTTGTTCATTTGTTCATTTGTTCACTTGTTCATTTGTTCATTTGTTCATTTGTTCATTTGTTCATTTGTTCATTTGTTCATTTGTTCATTTGTTCATTTGTTCATTTGTTCACTTGTTCATTTGTTCATTTGTTCATTTGTTCATTTGTTCATTTGTTCATTTGTTCATTTGTTCATTTGTTCATTTGTTCATTTGTTCATTTGTTCATTTGTTCATTTGTTCATTTGTTCATTTGTTCATTTGTTCATTTGTTCATTTGTTCATTTGTTCATTTGTTCATTTGTTCATTTGTTCATCTGTTCATTTGTTCATTTGTTCATTTGTTCATTTGTTCATTTGTTCATTTGTTCATTTGTTCATTTGTTCATTCGTTCATTTGTTCATTTATTCATTTGTTCATTTGTTCATTTGTTCATTTGTTCATTTGTTCATTTGTTCATTTGTTCATTTGTTCATTTGTTCATTTGTTCATTTGTTCATTTGTTCATTTGTTCATTTGTTCATTTGTTCATTTGTTCATTTGTTCATTTGTTCATTTGTTCATTTGTTCATTTGTTCATTTGTTCATTTGTTCATTTGTTCATTTGTTCATTTGTTCATTTGTTCATTTCTCAACGTATTCATTTGTGCATTTGTGCATTTGTTCATTTGTTCATTTGTTCATTTGTTCATTTGTTCATTTGTTCATTTGTACATTTGTTCATTTGTTCATTTCTCATCGTATTCATTTGTGCATTTGTGCATTTGTGCTTTTGTTCATTTGTTCATTTGTTCATTTGTTCATTTGTTCATTTGTTCATTTGTTCATTTGTTCATTTGTTCATTTGTTCATTTGTTCATTTGTTCATTTGTTCATTTGTTCATTTGTTCATTTGTTCATTTGTTAATTTGTTAATTTGTTATTTGATCATTTGTTCATATGTCCATTTGATTGTTTGTTCATTTCTCAACGTATTCATTTGTTCATTTCTTCATTTGTTCATTTGTTCATTTGTTCATTTGTTCATTTGTTCATTTGTTCATTTGTTCATTTGTTCATTTGTTCATTTGTTCATTTGTTGATTTGTTCATTCGTTCATTTGTTCATTCGTTCATTTGTTCATTTGTTCATTTGTTCATTTGTTGATTTGTTCATTCGTTCATTTGTTCATTTGTTCGTTTGTTCATTTGTTCATTTGTTCACTTGTTCATTTGTTCATTTGTTCATTTTTTGATTTGTTCATTCGTTCATTTGTTCATTCGTTCATTTGTTCATTTGTTCATTTGTTCATTTGTTCATTTGTTCATTTGTTCATTTGTTCATTTGTTCATTTGTTCATTTGTTCATTTGTTCATTTGTTCATTTGTTCATTTGTTCATTTGTTCATTTGTTCATTTGTTCATTTGTTCATTTGTTCATTTGTTCATTTGTTCATTTGTTCATTTGTTCATTTGTTCATTTGTTCATTTGTTCATTTGTTCATTTGTTCATTTGTTCATTTGTTCATTTGTTCATTTGTTCATTTGTTCATTTGTTCATTTCTCAACGTATTCATTTGTGCATTTGTTCATTTGTTCATTTGTTCATTTGTTCCCTTTTTCTTTTGTTCATTTGTTCATTTGTTCATTTGTTCATTTGTTCATTTGTTCATTTGTTCATTTGTTCATTTGTTCATTTGTTCATTTGTTCATTTGTTCATTTGTTCATTTGTTCATTTGTTCATTTGTTCATTTGTTCATTTGTTCATTTGTTCATTTGTTCATTTGTTCATTTGTTCATTTGTTCATTTGTTCATTTGTTCATTTGTTCATTTGTTCATTTCTCAACGTATTCATTTGTGCATTTGTTCATTTGTTCATTTGTTCATTTGTTCCCTTTTTCTTTTGTTCATTTGTTCATTTGTTCATTTGTTCATTTGTTCATTTGTTCATTTGTTCATTTGTTCATTTGTTCATTTGTTCATTTGTTCATTTGTTCATTTGTTCATTTGTTCGTTTGTTCATTTGTTCATTTGTTCATTTGTTCATTTGTTCATCTGTTCATTTGTTCACTTGTTCATTTGTTCATTTGTTCATTTGTTCATTTGTTCATTTGTTCATTTGTTCATTTGTTCATTTGTTCATTTGTTCATTTGTTCATTTGTTCATTTGTTCATTTGTTCACTTGTTCATTTGTTCATTTGTTCATTTGTTCATTTGTTCATTTGTTCATTTGTTCATTTGTTCATTTGTTCATTTGTTCATTTGTTCATTTGTTCATTTGTTCATTTGTTCATTTGTTCATTTGTTCATTTGTTCATTTGTTCATTTGTTCATTTGTTCATTTGTTCATTTGTTCATTTGTTCATTTGTTCATTTGTTCATTTGTTCATTTGTTCATTTGTTCATTTGTTCATTTGTTCATTTGTTCATTTGTTCATTTGTTCATTTGTTCATTTGTTCATTTGTTCATTTGTTCATTTGTTCATTTGTTCATTTGTTCATTTGTTCATTTGTTCATTTGTTCATTTGTTCATTTGTTCATTTGTTCATTTGTTCATTTGTTCATTTGTTCATTTGTTCATTTGTTCATTTGTTCATTTGTTCATTTGTTCATTTGTTCATTTGTTCATTTGTTCATTTGTTCATTTGTTCATTTGTTCATTTGTTCATTTGTTCATTTGTTCATTTCTCAACGTATTCATTTGTGCATTTGTGCATTTGTTCATTTGTTCATTTGTTCATTTGTTCATTTGTTCATTTGTTCATTTGTTCATTTGTACATTTGTTCATTTGTTCATTTCTCATCGTATTCATTTGTGCATTTGTGCATTTGTGCTTTTGTTCATTTGTTCATTTGTTCATTTGTTCATTTGTTCATTTGTTCATTTGTTCATTTGTTCATTTGTTCATTTGTTCATTTGTTCATTTGTTCATTTGTTCATTTGTTCATTTGTTCATTTGTTCATTTGTTCATTTGTTCATTTGTTAATTTGTTAATTTGTTATTTGATCATTTGTTCATATGTCCATTTGATTGTTTGTTCATTTCTCAACGTATTCATTTGTTCATTTCTTCATTTGTTCATTTGTTCATTTGTTCATTTGTTCATTTGTTCATTTGTTCATTTGTTCATTTGTTCATTTGTTCATTTGTTCATTTGTTGATTTGTTCATTCGTTCATTTGTTCATTCGTTCATTTGTTCATTTGTTCATTTGTTCATTTGTTGATTTGTTCATTCGTTCATTTGTTCATTTGTTCGTTTGTTCATTTGTTCATTTGTTCACTTGTTCATTTGTTCATTTGTTCATTTTTTGATTTGTTCATTCGTTCATTTGTTCATTCGTTCATTTGTTCATTTGTTCATTTGTTCATTTGTTCATTCGTTCATTTGTTCATTTGTTCATTTGTTTTTTGGTTCATTTGTTCATTTGTTCATTCGTTCATTTGTTCATTTGTTCATTTGTTCATTTGTTCATTTGTTCATTTGTTCATTTGTTCATTTGTTCATCTGTTCATTTGTTCATCTTCGTTTCTTCATTTGTTCATTTGTTCATTTGTTCATTTGTTCATTTGTTCATTTGTTCATTTGTTCATTTGTTCATTTGTTCATTTGTTCATTTGTTCATTTGTTCATTTGTTCATTTGTTTATTTGTTCATTTGTTCATTTGTTCATTTGTTCATTTGTTCATTTGTTCATTTGTTCATTTGTTCATTTGTTCATTTGTTCATTTGTTCATTTGTTCATTTGTTCATTTGTTCATTTGTTTATTTGTTTTTTGGTTCATTTGTTCATTCGTTCATTTGTTCATTTGTTCATTTGTTTTTTGGTTCATTTGTTCATTTATTCATTCGTTCATTTGTTCATTTGTTCATTTGTTCATTTGTTCATTTGTTCATTTGTTCATTTGTTCATTTGTTCATTTGTTCATTTGTTCATTTGTTCATTTGTTCATTTGTTCATTTGTTCATTTGTTCATTTGTTCATTTGTTCATTTGTTCATTTGTTCATTTGTTTATTTGTTTTTTGGTTCATTTGTTCATTTGTTCATTCTTTCATTTATTCATTTGTTCATTTGTTCATTTGTTCATTTGTTCATTTGTTCATTTGTTCATTTGTTCATTTGTTCATTTGTTCATTTGTTCATTTGTTCATTTGTTCATTTGTTCATTTGTTCATTTGTTCATTTGTTCATTTGTTCATTTGTTCATTTGTTCATTTGTTCATTTGTTCATTTGTTCATTTGTTCATTTGTTCATTTGTTCATTTGTTCATTTGTTCATATGTTCATTTGTTCATTTGTTCATTTGTTCATTTGATCATTTGTTCATATGTTCATTTGATTGTTTGTTCATTTCTCAACGTATTCATTTGATCATTTGTTCATTTGTACAGTTGTTCATTTGTTCATTTGTTCATTTGTTCATTTGTTCATTTGTTCATTTGTTCATTTGTTCATTTGTTCATTTGTTCATTTGTTCATTTGTTCATTTGTTCATTTGTTCATTTGTTCATTTGTTCATTTGTTCATTTGTTCATTTGTTCACTTGTTCACTTGTTCATTTGTTCATTTGTTCATTTGTTCATTTGTTCATTTGTTCATTTGTTCATTTGTTCATTTGTTCATTTGTTCATTTCTTCATTTGTTCATTTGTTCATTTGTTCACTTGTTCATTTGTTCATTTGTTCATTTGTTCATTTGTTCATTTGTTCATTTGTTCATTTGTTCATTTGTTCATTTGTTCATTTGTTCATTTGTTCATTTGTTCATTTGTTCATTTGTTCATTTGTTCATTTGTTCATTTGTTCATTTGTTCATTTGTTCATTTGTTCATTTGTTCATTTGTTCATTTGTTCATTTGTTCATTTGTTCATTTGTTCATTTGTTCATTTGTTCATTTGTTCATTTGTTCATTTGTTCATTTGTTCATTTGTTCATTTGTTCATTTGTTCATTTGTTCATTTGTTCATTTGTTCATTTGTTCATTTGTTCATTTGTTCATTTGTTCATTTGTTCATTTGTTCATTTGTTCATTTCTCAACGTATTCATTTGTGCATTTGTGCATTTGTTCATTTGTTCATTTGTTCATTTGTTCATTTGTTCATTTGTTCATTTTTTCATTTGTTCATTTGTTCATTTGTTCATTTGTTCATATGTTCATTTGTTCATTTGTTCATTTGTTCATTTGATCATTTGTTCATATGTTCATTTGATTGTTTGTTCATTTCTCAACGTATTCATTTGTTCATTTGTTCATTTGTACAGTTGTTCATTTGTTCATTTGTTCATTTGTTCATTTGTTCATTTGTTCATTTGTTCATTTGTTCATTTGTTCATTTGTTCATTTGTTCATTTGTTCATTTGTTCATTTGTTCATTTGTTCATTTGTTCATTTGTTCATTTGTTCATTTGTTCATTTGTTCACTTGTTCACTTGTTCACTTGTTCATTTGTTCATTTGTTCATTTGTTCATTTGTTCATTTGTTCATTTGTTCATTTGTTCATTTGTTCATTTCTTCATTTGTTCATTTGTTCATTTGTTCACTTGTTCATTTGTTCATTTGTTCATTTGTTCATTTGTTCATTTGTTCATTTGTTCATTTGTTCATTTGTTCATTTGTTCATTTGTTCATTTGTTCATTTGTTCATTTGTTCATTTGTTCATTTGTTCATTTGTTCATTTGTTCATTTGTTCATTTGTTCATTTGTTCATTTGTTCATTTGTTCATTTGTTCATTTGTTCATTTGTTCATTTGTTCATTTGTTCATTTGTTCATTTGTTCATTTGTTCATTTGTTCATTTGTTCATTTGTTCATTTGTTCATTTGTTCATTTGTTCATTTGTTCATTTGTTCATTTGTTCATTTGTTCATTTGTTCATTTGTTCATTTGTTCATTTGTTCATTTGTTCATTTGTTCATTTGTTCATTTGTTCATTTGTTCATTTGTTCATTTGTTCATTTGTTCATTTCTCAACGTATTCATTTGTGCATTTGTGCATTTGTTCATTTGTTCATTTGTTCATTTGTTCATTTGTTCATTTGTTCATTTGTTCATTTGTTCATTTGTTCATTTCTCAACGTATTCATTTGTGCATTTGTGCATTTGTTCATTTGTTCATTTGTTCATTTGTTCATTTGTTCATTTGTTCATTTGTTCATTTGTTCATTTGTTCATTTGTTCATTTGTTCATTTCTCATCGTATTCATTTGTGCATTTGTGCATTTGTGCTTTTGTTCATTTGTTCATTTGTTCATTTGTTCATTTGTTCATTTGTTCATTTGTTCATTTGTTCATTTGTTCATTTGTTCATTTGTTCATTTGTTCATTTGTTCATTTGTTCATTTGTTCATTTGTTAATTTGTTAATTTGTTAATTTGTTATTTGATCATTTGTTCATATGTCCATTTGATTGTTTGTTCATTTCTCAACGTATTCATTTGTTCATTTCTTCATTTGTTCATTTGTTCATTTGTTCATTTGTTCATTTGTTCATTTGTTCATTTGTTCATTTGTTCATTTGTTCATTTGTTCATTTGTTCATTTGTTCATTTGTTCATTTGTTCATTTGTTCATTTGTTCATTTGTTCATTTGTTCTTTTGTTCATTTGTTCATTTGTTCATTGGTTCATTTGTTTATTTGTTTTTTGGTTCATTTGTTCATTTGTTCATTCGTTCATTTGTTCATTTGTTCATTTGTTCATTTGTTCATTTGTTCATTTGTTCATTTGTTCATTTCTCATCGTATTCATTTGTGCATTTGTGCATTTGTGCTTTTGTTCATTTGTTCATTTGTTCATTTGTTCATTTGTTCATTTGTTCATTTGTTCATTTGTTCATTTGTTCATTTGTTCATTTGTTCATTTGTTCATTTGTTCATTTGTTCATTTGTTCATTTGTTCATTTGTTCATTTGTTCATTTGTTCATTTGTTCATTTGTTCATTTGTTCATTTGTTCATTTGTTCATTTGTTCATTTGTTCATTTGTTCATTTGTTCATTTGTTCATTTGTTCATTTGTTCATTTGTTCATTTGTTCATTTGTTCATTTGTTCATTTGTTCATTTGTTCATTTGTTCATTTCTCAACGTATTCATTTGTGCATTTGTTCATTTGTTCATTTGTTCATTTGTTCCCTTTTTCTTTTGTTCATTTGTTCATTTGTTCATTTGTTCATTTGTTCATTTGTTCATTTGTTCATTTGTTCATTTGTTCATTTGTTCATTTGTTCATTTGTTCATTTGTTCATTTGTTCATTTGTTCGTTTGTTCATTTGTTCATTTGTTCATTTGTTCATTTGTTCATCTGTTCATTTGTTCATTTCTTCATTTGTTCATTTGTTCATTTGTTCACTTGTTCATTTGTTCATTTGTTCATTTGTTCATTTGTTCATTTGTTCATTTGTTCATTTGTTCATTTGTTCATTTGTTCATTTGTTCACTTGTTCATTTGTTCATTTGTTCATTTGTTCATTTGTTCATTTGTTCATTTGTTCATTTGTTCATTTGTTCATTTGTTCATTTGTTCATTTGTTCATTTGTTCATTTGTTCATTTGTTCATTTGTTCATTTGTTCATTTGTTCATTTGTTCATTTGTTCATTTGTTCATTTGTTCATTTGTTCATTTGTTCATTTGTTCATTTGTTCATTTGTTCATTTGTTCATTTGTTCATTTGTTCATTCGTTCATTTGTTCATTTGTTCATTTGTTCATTTGTTCATTTGTTCATTTGTTCATTTGTTCATTTGTTCATTTGTTCATTTGTTCATTTGTTCATTTGTTCATTTGTTCATTTGTTCATTTGTTCATTTGTTCATTTGTTCATTTGTTCATTTGTTCATTTGTTCATTTGTTCATTTGTTCATTTGTTCATTTGTTCATTTGTTCATTTGTTCATTTGTTCATTTGTTCATTTGTTCATTTGTTCATTTCTCAACGTATTCATTTGTGCATTTGTGCATTTGTTCATTTGTTCATTTGTTCATTTGTTCATTTGTTCATTTGTTCATTTGTTCATTTGTACATTTGTTCATTTGTTCATTTCTCATCGTATTCATTTGTGCATTTGTGCATTTGTGCTTTTGTTCATTTGTTCATTTGTTCATTTGTTCATTTGTTCATTTGTTCATTTGTTCATTTGTTCATTTGTTCATTTGTTCATTTGTTCATTTGTTCATTTGTTCATTTGTTCATTTGTTCATTTGTTCATTTGTTAATTTGTTAATTTGTTATTTGATCATTTGTTCATATGTCCATTTGATTGTTTGTTCATTTCTCAACGTATTCATTTGTTCATTTCTTCATTTGTTCATTTGTTCATTTGTTCATTTGTTCATTTGTTCATTTGTTCATTTGTTCATTTGTTCATTTGTTGATTTGTTCATTCGTTCATTTGTTCATTCGTTCATTTGTTCATTTGTTCATTTGTTCATTTGTTGATTTGTTCATTCGTTCATTTGTTCATTTGTTCGTTTGTTCATTTGTTCATTTGTTCACTTGTTCATTTGTTCATTTGTTCATTTTTTGATTTGTTCATTCGTTCATTTGTTCATTCGTTCATTTGTTCATTTGTTCATTTGTTCATTTGTTCATTCGTTCATTTGTTCATTTGTTCATCTGTTTTTTGGTTCATTTGTTCATTTGTTCATTCGTTCATTTGTTCATTTGTTCATTTGTTCATTTGTTCATTTGTTCATTTGTTCATTTGTTCATTTGTTCATCTGTTCATTTGTTCATCTTCGTTTCTTCATTTGTTCATTTGTTCATTTGTTCATTTGTTCATTTGTTCATTTGTTCATTTGTTCATTTGTTCATTTGTTCATTTGTTCATTTGTTCATTTGTTCATTTGTTTATTTGTTCATTTGTTCATTTGTTCATTTGTTCATTTGTTCATTTGTTCATTTGTTCATTTGTTCATTTGTTCATTTGTTCATTTGTTCATTTGTTTATTTGTTTTTTGGTTCATTTGTTCATTCGTTCATTTGTTCATTTGTTCATTTGTTTTTTGGTTCATTTGTTCATTTATTCATTCGTTCATTTGTTCATTTGTTCATTTGTTCATTTGTTCATTTGTTCATTTGTTCATTTGTTCATTTGTTCATTTGTTCATTTGTTCATTTGTTCATTTGTTCATTTGTTCATTTGTTCATTTGTTCATTTGTTCATTTGTTCATTTGTTCATTTGTTCATTTGTTCATTTGTTTATTTGTTTTTTGGTTCATTTGTTCATTTGTTCATTCTTTCATTTATTCATTTGTTCATTTGTTCATTTGTTCATTTGTTCATTTGTTCATTTGTTCATTTGTTCATTTGTTCATTTGTTCATTTGTTCATTTGTTCATTTGTTCATTTGTTCATTTGTTCATTTGTTCATTTGTTCATTTGTTCATTTGTTCATTTGTTCATTTGTTCATTTGTTCATTTGTTCATTTGTTCATTTGTTCATATGTTCATTTGTTCATTTGTTCATTTGTTCATTTGATCATTTGTTCATATGTTCATTTGATTGTTTGTTCATTTCTCAACGTATTCATTTGTTCATTTGTTCATTTGTACAGTTGTTCATTTGTTCATTTGTTCATTTGTTCATTTGTTCATTTGTTCATTTGTTCATTTGTTCATTTGTTCATTTGTTCATTTGTTCATTTGTTCATTTGTTCATTTGTTCATTTGTTCATTTGTTCATTTGTTCATTTGTTCATTTGTTCATTTGTTCACTTGTTCACTTGTTCACTTGTTCATTTGTTCATTTGTTCATTTGTTCATTTGTTCATTTGTTCATTTGTTCATTTGTTCATTTGTTCATTTCTTCATTTGTTCATTTGTTCATTTGTTCACTTGTTCATTTGTTCATTTGTTCATTTGTTCATTTGTTCATTTGTTCATTTGTTCATTTGTTCATTTGTTCATTTGTTCATTTGTTCATTTGTTCATTTGTTCATTTGTTCATTTGTTCATTTGTTCATTTGTTCATTTGTTCATTTGTTCATTTGTTCATTTGTTCATTTGTTCATTTGTTCATTTCTTCATTTGTTCATTTGTTCATTTGTTCATTTGTTCATTTGTTCATTTGTTCATTTGTTCATTTGTTCATTTGTTCATTTGTTCATTTGTTCATTTGTTCATTTGTTCATTTGTTCATTTGTTCATTTGTTCATTTGTTCATTTGTTCATTTGTTCATTTGTTCATTTGTTCATTTGTTCATTTGTTCATTTCTCAACGTATTCATTTGTGCATTTGTGCATTTGTTCATTTGTTCATTTGTTCATTTGTTCATTTGTTCATTTGTTCATTTGTTCATTTGTTCATTTGTTCATTTGTTCATTTGTTCATTTCTCAACGTATTCATTTGTGCATTTGTGCATTTGTTCATTTGTTCATTTGTTCATTTGTTCATTTGTTCATTTGTTCATTTGTTCATTTGTTCATTTGTTCATTTGTTCATTTGTTCATTTCTCATCGTATTCATTTGTGCATTTGTGCATTTGTGCTTTTGTTCATTTGTTCATTTGTTCATTTGTTCATTTGTTCATTTGTTCATTTGTTCATTTGTTCATTTGTTCATTTGTTCATTTGTTCATTTGTTCATTTGTTCATTTGTTCATTTGTTCATTTGTTCATTTGTTCATTTGTTCATTTGTTAATTTGTTAATTTGTTATTTGATCATTTGTTCATATGTCCATTTGATTGTTTGTTCATTTCTCAACGTATTCATTTGTTCATTTCTTCATTTGTTCATTTGTTCATTTGTTCATTTGTTCATTTGTTCATTTGTTCATTTGTTCATTTGTTCATTTGTTCATTTGTTCATTTGTTCATTTGTTCATTTGTTCATTTGTTCATTTGTTCATTTGTTCATTTGTTCTTTTGTTCATTTGTTCATTTGTTCATTGGTTCATTTGTTTATTTGTTTTTTGGTTCATTTGTTCATTTGTTCATTCGTTCATTTGTTCATTTGTCCATTCGTTCGTTTGTTCATTTGTTCATTTGTTCATTTGTTCGTTTGTTCATTTGTTCATTTGTACATTTGTACATTTGTTCATTCGTTCATTTGTTTATTGGTTCATTTGTTCATTTGTTCATTTGTTCATTTGTTCATTTGTTCATTTGTTCATTTGTTCATTTGTTCATTTGTTCATTTGTTCATTTGTTCATTTGTTCATTTGTTCATTTGTTCATTTGTTCATTTGTTCATTTGTTCATTTGTTCATTTGTTCATTTGTTCATTTGTTCATTTGTTCATTTGTTTTTTGGTTCATTTGTTCATTTGTTCATTCGTTCATTTGTTCATTTGTTCATTTGTTCATTTGTTCATTTGTTCATTTGTTCATTTGTTCATTTGTTCATTTGTTCATTCGTTCATTTGTTCATTTTTTCATTTGTTCATTTGTTCATTTGTTCAATTGATAATTCGTTCATTTGTTCATATGTTCATTTGAATGTTTCTTCTTTCGTTCAATGGTTCATTTTTTCATTTGTTCATTTGTCTACTCGCTCGTTTGTTCACTTGTTCATTTGTTCACTTGTTCATTTGTTCATTTGTTCATTTGTTCATTTGTTCATTTGTTCATTTGTTCATTTGTTCATTTGTTCATTTGTTCATTTGTTCATTTGTTCATTTGTCCATTCGTTCGTTTGTTCATTTGTTCATTTGTTCATTCGTTCATTTGTTCATTTTTTCATTTGTTCATTTGTTCATTTGTTCATTTGTTCATTTGTTCATTTGTTATTTGATCATTTGTTCATATGTTCATTTGATTGTTTGTTCATTTCTCAACGTATTCATTTGTTCATTTGTTCATTTGTACATTTGTTCATTTGTTCATTTGTTCATTTGTTCATTTGTTTATTTGTTTATTGGTTCATTTGTTCATTTGTTCATTTGTTCATATGTTCATTTGTTCATATGTTCATTTGTTCATTTGTTCATTTGTTCATTTGTTCATTTGTTCATTTGTTCATTTGTTCATTTGTTCATTTGTACATTTGTTCATTTGTTCATTTGATCATTTGTTCATTCGTTCGTTTGTTCATTTGTTCATTTGTTCATTTGTTCATTTGTTCATTTGTTCATTTGTTCATTTGTTCATTTGTCCATTCGTTCGTTTGTCCATTCGTTCGTTTGTTCATTTGTTCATTTGTTCATTTGTTCGTTTGTTCATTTGTTCGTTTGTTCACATGTTCATTTGTTCATTTGTACATTTGTTCATTTGTTCATTTGTTCATTTGTTCATTTGATCATTTGTTCATTCGTTCGTTTGTTCATTTGTTCATTTGTTCATTTGTTCATTTGTTCATTTGTTCAACTGTTCATTTGTTCATTTCTTCATTTGTTCATTTGTTCATTTGTTCATTTGTTCATTTGTTCACTTGTTCATTTGTTCATTTGTTCATTTGCTCATTTGTTCATTTGTTCATTTGTTCATTTGTTCATTTGTTCATTTGTTCATTTGTTCATTTGTTCATTTGTTCATTTCTTCATTTCTTCATTTGTTCATTTGTTCATTTGTTCACTTGTTCATTTGTTCATTTGTTCATTTGTCCATTCGTTCGTTTGTTCATTTGTTCATTTGTTCATTTGTTCGTTTGTTCATTTGTTCCTTTGTTCATTTGTTCATTTGTTCATTTGTTGATTTGTTCATTTGTTGATTTGTTCATTCGTTCATTTGTTCATTTGTTCATTTGTTCATTTGTTCATTTGTTCATTTGTTCATTTGTTCATCTGTTCATTTGTTCATTTGTTCATTTCTTCATTTCTTCATTTCTTCATTAATTCATTTCTTCATTTCTTCATTTCTTCATTTCTTCATTTCTTCATTTCTTCATTTCCTCATTTCTTCATTTGTTCATTTGTTCATTTGTTCACTTGTTCATTTGTTCATTTGTTCATTTGTTCATTTGTTCATTTGTTCATTTGTTCATTTGTTCATTTGTTCATTTGTTCATTTGTTCATTTGTTCATTTGTTCGTTTGTTCATTTGTTCGTTTGTTCATTTGTTCATTTATTCATTTGTTCATTTCCTAATTTCTTCATTTGTTCATTTGTTCATTTGTTCACTTGTTCATTTGTTCATTTGTTCATTTGTTCATTTGTTCATTTGTTCATTTGTTCATTTGTTCATTTGTTCATTTGTTCATTTGTTCATTTGTTCATTTGTTCATTTGTTCATTTGTTCATTTGTTCATTTGTTCATTTGTTCATTTGTTCATTTGTTCATTTGTTCATTTGTTCATTTGTTCATTTGTTCATTTGTTCATTTGTTCATTTGTTCATTTGTTCATTTGTTCATTTGTTCATTTGTTCATTTGTTCATTTGTTCATTTGTTCATTTGTTCATTTGTTCATTTGTTCATTTGTTCATTTGTTCATTTGTTCATTTGTTCATTTGTTCATTTGTTCATTTGTTCATTTGTTCATTTGTTCATTTGTTCATTTGTTCATTTGTTCATTTGTTCATTTGTTCATTTGTTCATTTGTTCATTTGTTCATTTGTTCATTTGTTCATTTGTTCATTTGTTCATTTGTTCATTTGTTCATTTGTTTTTTGGTTCATTTGTTCATTTGTTCATTCGTTCATTTGTTCATTCGTTCATTTGTTCATTCGTTCATTTGTTCATTTGTTCATTTGTTCATTTGTTCATTTGTTCATTTGTTCATTTGTTCATTTGTTCATTTGTTCATTTGTTCATTTGTTCATTTGTTCATTTGTTCATTTGTTCATTTGTTCATTTGTTCATTTGTTCATTTCTCAACGTATTCATTTGTGCATTTGTGCATTTGTTCATTTGTTCATTTGTTCATTTGTTCATTTGTTCATTTGTTCATTTGTTCATTTGTTCATTTGTTCATTTGTTCATTTCTCAACGTATTCATTTGTGCATTTGTGCATTTGTTCATTTGTTCATTTGTTCATTTGTTCATTTGTTCATTTGTTCATTTGTTCATTTGTTCATTTGTTCATTTGTTCATTTGTTCATTTGTTCATTTGTTCATTTGTTCATTTGTTCATTTGTTCATTTGTTCATTTGTTCATTTGTTCATTTGTTCATTTGTTCATTTGTTCATTTGTTCATTTGTTCATTTGTTCATTTGTTCATTTGTTCATTTGTTCATTTGTTCATTTGTTCATTTGTTCATTTGTTCATTTGTTCATTTGTTCATTTGTTCATTTGTTCATTTGTTCATTTGTTCATTTGTTCATTTGTTCATTTGTTCATTTGTTCATTTGTTCATTTGTTCATTTGTTCATTTGTTCATTTGTTCATTTGTTCATTTGTTCATTTGTTCATTTGTTCATTTCTCAACGTATTCATTTGTGCATTTGTGCATTTGTTCATTTGTTCATTTGTTCATTTGTTCATTTGTTCATTGGTTCATTTGTTTATTTGTTTTTTGGTTCATTTGTTCATTTGTTCATTCGTTCATTTGTTCATTTGTTCATTTGTTCGTTTGTTCATTTGTTCAGTTGTTCATTTGTTCATTTGTTCATTTGTCCATTCGTTCGTTTGTTCATTTGTTCATTTGTTCATTTGTTCGTTTGTTCATTTGTTCATTTGTACATTTGTACATTTGTTCATTCGTTCATTTGTTTATTGGTTCATTTGTTCATTTGTTCATTTGTTCATTTGTTCATTTGTTCATTTGTTCATTTGTTCATTTGTTCATTTGTTCATTTGTTCATTTGTTCATTTGTTCATTTGTTCATTTGTTCATTTGTTCATTTGTTCATTTGTTCATTTGTTCATTTGTTCATTTGTTCATTTGTTCATTTGTTCATTTGTTCATTTGTTCATTTGTTCATTTGTTCATTTGTTCATTTGTTCATTTGTTCATTTGTTCATTTGTTCATTTGTTCATTTGTTCATTTGTTCATTTGTTCATTTGTTCATTTGTTCATTTGTTCATTTGTTCATTTGTTCATTTGTTCATTTGTTCATTTGTTCATTTCTCAACGTATTCATCTGTGCATTTGTTCATTTGTTCATTTGTTCATTTGTTCCCTTTTTCTTTTGTTCATTTGTTCATTTGTTCATTTGTTCATTTGTTCATTTGTTCATTTGTTCATTTGTTCATTTGTTCATTTGTTCATTTGTTCATTTGTTCATTTGTTCATTTGTTCATTTGTTCATTTGTTCATTTGTTCATTTGTTCATTTGTTCATTTGTTCATTTGTTCATTTGTTCATTTGTTCATTTGTTCATTTGTTCATTTGTTCATTTGTTCATTTGTACATTTGTTCATTTGTTCATTTGATCATTTGTTCATTCGTTCGTTTGTTCATTTGTTCATTTGTTCATTTGTTCATTTGTTCATTTGTTCATTTGTTCATTTGTCCATTCGTTCGTTTGTCCATTCGTTCGTTTGTTCATTTGTTCATTTGTTCATTTGTTCGTTTGTTCATTTGTTCGTTTGTTCACATGTTCATTTGTTCATTTGTACATTTGTTCATTTGTTCATTTGTTCATTTGTTCATTTGATCATTTGTTCATTCGTTCGTTTGTTCATTTGTTCATTTGTTCATTTGTTCATTTGTTCATTTGTTCAACTGTTCATTTGTTCATTTCTTCATTTGTTCATTTGTTCATTTGTTCATTTGTTCATTTGTTCACTTGTTCATTTGTTCATTTGTTCATTTGTTCATTTGCTCATTTGTTCATTTGTTCATTTGTTCATTTGTTCATTTGTTCATTTGTTCATTTGTTCATTTGTTCATTTGTTCATTTCTTCATTTCTTCATTTGTTCATTTGTTCATTTGTTCACTTGTTCATTTGTTCATTTGTTCATTTGTCCATTCGTTCGTTTGTTCATTTGTTCATTTGTTCATTTGTTCGTTTGTTCATTTGTTCCTTTGTTCATTTGTTCATTTGTTCATTTGTTGATTTGTTCATTTGTTGATTTGTTCATTCGTTCATTTGTTCATTTGTTCATTTGTTCATTTGTTCATTTGTTCATTTGTTCATTTGTTCATCTGTTCATTTGTTCATTTGTTCATTTCTTCATTTCTTCATTTCTTCATTAATTCATTTCTTCATTTCTTCATTTCTTCATTTCTTCATTTCTTCATTTCTTCATTTCCTCATTTCTTCATTTGTTCATTTGTTCATTTGTTCACTTGTTCATTTGTTCATTTGTTCATTTGTTCATTTGTTCATTTGTTCATTTGTTCATTTGTTCATTTGTTCATTTGTTCATTTGTTCATTTGTTCATTTGTTCATTTGTTCGTTTGTTCATTTGTTCGTTTGTTCATTTGTTCATTTATTCATTTGTTCATTTCCTAATTTCTTCATTTGTTCATTTGTTCATTTGTTCACTTGTTCATTTGTTCATTTGTTCATTTGTTCATTTGTTCATTTGTTCATTTGTTCATTTGTTCATTTGTTCATTTGTTCATTTGTTCATTTGTTCATTTGTTCATTTGTTCATTTGTTCATTTGTTCATTTGTTCATTTGTTCATTTGTTCATTTGTTCATTTGTTCATTTGTTCATTTGTTCATTTGTTCATTTGTTCATTTGTTCATTTGTTCATTTGTTCATTTGTTCATTTGTTCATTTGTTCATTTGTTCATTTGTTCATTTGTTCATTTGTTCATTTGTTCATTTGTTCATTTGTTCATTTGTTCATTTGTTCATTTGTTCATTTGTTCATTTGTTCATTTGTTCATTTGTTCATTTGTTCATTTGTTCATTTGTTCATTTGTTCATTTGTTCATTTGTTCATTTGTTCATTTGTTCATTTGTTCATTTGTTCATTTGTTCATTTGTTCATTTGTTCATTTGTTCATTTGTTCATTTGTTCATTTGTTTTTTGGTTCATTTGTTCATTTGTTCATTCGTTCATTTGTTCATTCGTTCATTTGTTCATTTGTTCATTTGTTCATTTGTTCATTCGTTCATTTGTTCATTTTTTCATTTGTTCATTTGTTCATTTGTTCAATTGATAATTCGTTCATTTGTTCATATGTTCATTTGAATGTTTCTTCATTCGTTCAATGGTTCATTTGTTCATTTGTTCATTTGTCTACTCGCTCGTTTGTTCACTTGTTCATTTGTTCACTTGTTCATTTGTTCATTTGTTCATTTGTTCATTTGTTCATTTGTTCATTTGTTCATTTGTTCGTTTGTTCATTTGTTCGTTTGTTCATTTGTTCATTTATTCATTTGTTCATTTCCTAATTTCTTCATTTGTTCATTTGTTCATTTGTTCACTTGTTCATTTGTTCATTTGTTCATTTGTTCATTTGTTCATTTGTTCATTTGTTCATTTGTTCATTTGTTCATTTGTTCATTTGTTCATTTGTTCATTTGTTCAATTGTTCATTTGTTCATTTGTTCATTTGTTGATTTGTTCATTCGTTCATTTGTTCATTCGTTCATTTGTTCATTTGTTCATTTGTTCATTTGGTCATTTGTTCATTTGTTCATTTGTTCATTTGTCCATTTGTTCATTTGTTCATTAGTTCACTTGTTCATTTGTTCATTTGTTCATTTGTTCATTTGTTCATTTGTTCATTTGTTCATTTGTTCATTTGTTCATTTGTTCGTTTGTTCGTTTGTTCATTTGTTCGTTTGTTCATTTGTTCATTTATTCATTTGTTCATTTCCTAATTTCTTCATTTGTTCATTTGTTCATTTGTTCACTTGTTCATTTGTTCATTTGTTCATTTGTTCATTTGTTCATTTGTTCATTTGTTCATTTGTTCATTTGTTCATTTGTTCATTTGTTCATTTGTTCATTTGTTCATTTGTTCATTTGTTCATTTGTTCATTTGTTCATTTGTTCATTTGTTCATTTGTTCATTTGTTCATTTGTTCATTTGTTCATTTGTTCATTTGTTCATTTGTTCATTTGTTCATTTGTTCATTTGTTCATTTGTTCATTTGTTCATTTGTTCATTTGTTCATTTGTTCATTTGTTCATTTGTTCATTTGTTCATTTGTTCATTTGTTCATTTGTTCATTTGTTCATTTGTTCATTTGTTTATTTGTTCATTTGTTCATTTGTTCATTTGTTCATTTGTTCATTTGTTCATTTGTTCATTTGTTTTTTGGTTCATTTGTTCATTCGTTCATTTGTTCATTCGTTCATTTGTTCATTCGTTCATTTGTTCATTTGTTCATTCGTTCATTTGTTCATTTTTTCATTTGTTCATTTGTTCATTTGTTCAATTGTTCATTTGTTCATTTGTTCATTTGTTCATTTGTTCATTTGTTCATTTGTTCATTTGTTCATTTGTTCATTTGTTCATTTGTTCATTTGTTCATTTGTTCATTTGTTCATTCGTTCATTTGTTCATTTGTTCATTTGTTCATTTGTTCATTTGTTCATTTGTTCATTTGTTCATTTGTTCATTTGTTCATTTGTTCATTTTTTCATTTGTTCATTTGTTCATTTGTTCATTTGTTCATTTGTTCATTTGTTCATTTGTTCATTTGTTCATTTGTTCATTTGTTCATTTGTTCATTTGTTCATTTGTTCATTTGTTTATTTGTTCATTTGTTCATTTGTTCATTTGTTCATTTGTTCATTTGTTCATTTGTTCATTTGTTCATTTGTTTTTTGGTTCATTTGTTCATTCGTTCATTTGTTCATTCGTTCATTTGTTCATTCGTTCATTTGTTCATTTGTTCATTCGTTCATTTGTTCATTTTTTCATTTGTTCATTTGTTCATTTGTTCATTTGTTCATTTGTTCGTTTGTTCATTTGTTCATTGGTTCATTTGTTCATTTGTTCATTTGTTCATTTGTTCATTTGTTCATTTGTTCATTTGTTCATTTGTTCATTTGTTCATTTGTTCATTTGTTCATTTCTCAACGTATTCATTTGTGCATTTGTGCTTTTGTTCATTTGTTCATTTGTTCATTTGTTCATTTGTTCATTTGTTCATTTGTTCATTTGTTCATTTGTTCATTTGTTCATTTGTCCATTCGTTCGTTTTTTCATTTGTTCGTTTGTTCGTTTGTTCATTTGTTCATTTGTTCATTTGTTCATTTGTTCATTTGTTCATTTGTTCATTTGTTCATTTGTACATTTGTTCATTCGTTCGTTTGTTCATTTGTTCATTTGTTCATTTGTTCATTTATTCATTTGTTCATTTGTTCATTTGTTCATTTGTTCATTTGTTCATTTGTTCATTTGTTCATTTGTTCATTTGTTCATTTGTTCATTTGTCATTTGTTCATTTGTTCATTTGTTCATTTGTTCATTTGTTCATTTGTTCATTTGTTCATTTGTTCATTTGTTCATTTGTTCATTTGTTCATTTGTTCATTTGTTCATTTGTTCATTTGTTCATTTGTTCATTTGTTCATTTGTTCATTTGTTCATTTGTTCATTTGTACATTTGTTCATTTGTTCATTTGTTCATTTGTTCATTTGTTCATTTGTTCATTTGTTCATTTGTTCATTTGTTCATTTGTTCATTTGTTCATTTGTTCATTTGTTCATTTGTTCATTTGTTCATTTGTTCATTTGTTCATTTGTTCATTTGTTCATTTGTTCATTTGTTCATTTGTTCATTTGTTCATTTGTTCATTTGTTCATTTGTTCATTTGTTCATTTCTTCATTTCTTCATTTCATCATTAATTCATTTCTTCATTTCTTCATTTCTTCATTTCTTCATTTCTTCATTTCCTCATTTCTTCATTTGTTCATTAGTTCATTTGTTCACTTGTTCATTTGTTCATTTGTTCATTTGTTCATTTGTTCATTTGTTCATTTGTTCATTTGTTCATTTGTTCATTTGTTCATTTGTTCATTTATTCATTTGTTCATTTCCTCATTTCTTCATTTGTTCATTTGTTCATTTGTTCATTTGTTCATTTGTTCATTTGTTCATTTGTTCATTTGTTCATTTGTTCATTTGTTCATTTGTTCATTTGTTCATTTGTTCATTTGTTCATTTGTTGATTTGTTCATTTGTTGTTTTGTTCATTCGTTCATTTGTTCATTTGTTCATTTGTTCGTTTGTTCATTTGTTCATTTGTTCATTTGTTCATTTCTCAACGTATTCATTTGTGCATTTGTGCATTTGTTCATTTGTTCATTTGTTCATTTGTTCATTTGTACATTTGTTCATTTTTTAATTTGTTCATTTGTTCATTTTTTAATTTGTTCATTTGTTCACTTGTTCATTTGTTCATTTGTTCATTTGTTCAGTTGTTCATTTGTTCATTTTTTCATTTGTCCATTCGTTCGTTTGTTCATTTGTTCATTTGTTCATTTGTTCGTTTGTTCATTTGTTCATTTGTACATTTGTTCATTTGTTCATTTGTTCATTTGTTTATTTGTTTATTGGTTCATTTGTTCATTTGTTCATTTGTTCATTTGTTCATTTGTTCATTTGTTCATTTTTTCATTTGTTCATTTGTTCACTTGTTCATTTGTTCATTTGTTCATTTGTTCATTTGTTCATTTGTTCATTTGTTCATTTGTCCATTCGTTCGTTTGTTCATTTGTTCATTTGTTCGTTTGTTCATTTGTTCATTTGTTCGCTTGTTCATTTGTTCATTTGTTCATTTGTTCATTTGTTCATTTGTTCATTTGTTCATTTGTTCATTTGTTCATTTGTTCATTTGTTGATTTGTTCATTTGTTGTTTTGTTCATTCGTTCATTTGTTCATTTGTTGATTTGTTCATTTGTTGATTTGTTCATTCGTTCATTTGTTCATTTGTTCATTTGTTCATTTGTTCATTTGTTCATTTGTTCATTTGTTCATTTGTTCATTTGTTGATTTGTTCATATGTTCATTTGTTCATTTGTTCATTTGTTCATTTGTTTATTTGTTTTTTGGTTCATTTGTTCATTTGTTCATTCGTTCATTTGTTCATTTGTTCATTTGTTCATTTGTTCATTTGTTCATTTGTTCATTTGTTCATTTGTTCATTTGTTCATTTGTTCATTTGTTCATTTGTTCATTTGTTCATTTGTTCATTTGTTCATTTGTTCATTTGTTCATTTGTTCATTTGTTCATTTGTTCATTTGTTCATTTGTTCATTTGTTCATTTGTTCATTTGTTCATTTGTTCATTTGTTCATTTGTTCATTTGTTCATTTGTTCATTTGTTCATTTGTTCATTTGTTCATTTCTCAACGTATTCATTTGTGCATTTGTGCATTTGTTCATTTGTTCATTTGTTCATTTGTTCATTTGTTCATTTTTTAATTTGTTCATTTGTTCATTTTTTAATTTGTTCATTTGTTCACTTGTTCATTTGTTCATTTGTTCATTTGTTCACTTGTTCATTTGTTCATTTGTTCATTCGTTCATTTGTTCATTTGTTCATTTGTTCATTTGTTCATTTGTTCATTTGTTCATTTTTTCATTTGTTCATTTGTTCACTTGTTCATTTGTTCATTTGTTCATTTGTTCATTTGTTCATTTGTTCATTTGTTCATTTGTTCATTTGTTCATTTGTTCATTTGTTCATTTGTTCATTTGTTCATTTGTTCATTTGTTCATTTGTTCATTTGTTCATTTGTTCATTTGTTCATTTGTTCATTTGTTCATTTGTTCATTTGTTCATTTGTTCATTTGTTCATTTGTTCATTTGTTCATTTGTTCATTTGTTCATTTGTTCATTTGTTCATTTGGTCATTTCTTCATTTCTTCATTTCTTCATTTGTTCATTTGTTCATTTGTTCATTTGTTCATTTGTTCATTTGTTCGTTTGTTCATTTGTTCATTTGTTCATTTGTTCATTTGTTCATTTGTTCATTTGTTCATTTGTTCATTTGTTCATTTGTTCATTTGTTCATTTGTTCATTTCTCAACGTATTCATTTGTTCATTTTTTCATTTGTTCATTTGTTC
This sequence comes from Megalopta genalis, assembly GCF_051020955.1. Classification (NCBI taxonomy): domain Eukaryota; kingdom Metazoa; phylum Arthropoda; class Insecta; order Hymenoptera; family Halictidae; genus Megalopta; species Megalopta genalis. Next base: position 1,611,973 of record NW_027476105.1, read on the forward strand.
ATTTGTTCATTTGTTCGTTTGTTCATTTGTTCATTGGTTCATTTGTTCATTTGTTCATTTGTTCATTTGTTCATTTGTTCATTTGTTCATTTGTTCATTTGTTCATTTTTTCATTTGTTCATTTGTTCACTTGTTCATTTGTTCATTTGTTCATTTGTTCATTTGTTCATTTGTTCATTTGTTCATTTGTTCATTTTTTAATTTGTTCATTTGTTCATTTTTTAATTTGTTCATTTGTTCACTTGTTCATTTGTTCATTTGTTCATTTGTTCACTTGTTCATTTGTTCATTTGTTCATTCGTTCATTTGTTCATTTGTTCATTTGTTCATTTGTTCATTTGTTCATTTGTTCATTTGTTCATTTGTTCATTTGTTCATTTGTTCATTTGTTCATTTGTTCATTTGTTCATTTGTTCACTTGTTCATTTTGTTCCTTTGTTTGTTTGTTCGTTTGTTCATTTGTTCATTTGTACATGTGTTCATTTGTTCATTTGTACATGAGTTCATTTGTACATTTGTACATGTGTTCATTTGTTCATTTGTTTATTTGTTCATTTGTTCAATTGATCCTTTGTTCATTTGTTCATTTGTTCATTTTTTTCCTTTGACCATTTGATCATTTGTTCATTTGTTGATTTGTTCATTTGTTGATTTGTTCATTTGTTGATTTGTTCATTCGTTCATTTGTTCATTCGTTCATTTGTTCATTTGTTGATTTGTTCATTTGTTGATTTGTTCATTTGTTCATTTGTTCATTTGTTCATTTGTTCATTTGTTCATTTGTCCATTCGTTCGTTTGTTCATTTGTTCATTTGTTCGTTTGTTCATTTGTTCATTTGTTCACTTGTTCATTTGTTCATTTGTTCATTTGTTCATTTGTTCATTTGTTCATTTGTTCATTTGTTCATTTGTTCATTTGTTGATTTGTTCATTTGTTGTTTTGTTCATTCGTTCATTTGTTCATTTGTTGATTTGTTCATTTGTTGATTTGTTCATTCGTTCATTTGTTCATTTGTTCATTTGTTCATTTGTTCATTTGTTGATTTGTTCATATGTTCATTTGTTCATTTGTTCATTTGTTCATTTGTTTATTTGTTTTTTGGTTCATTTGTTCATTTGTTCATTCGTTCATTTGTTCATTTGTTCATTTGTTCATTTGTTTATTTGTTGATTTGTTCATTCCTTCATTTGTTCATTTTTTCATTTGTTCATTTGTTCATTTGTTCATTTGCTCATTTGTTAATTTGTTATTTGATCATTTGTTCATATGTTCATTTGATTGTTTGTTCATTTCTTAACGTATTCATTTGTTCATTTGTTCATTTGTACATTTGTTCATTTGTTCATTTGTTCATTTGTTTATTTGTTTATTGGTTCATTTGTTCATTTGTACATTTGTTCATTTGTTCATTTGTTCGTTTGTTCATTTGTTCATTTGTTCATTTGTTCATTTGTTCATTTGTTCATTTGTTCATTTGTTCATTTGTTCATTTGTTCATTTGTTCATTTGTTCATTTGTTCATTTGTTCATTTGTCCATTCGTTCGTTTTTTCATTTGTTCGTTTGTTCATTTGTTCGTTTGTTCATTTGTTCATTTGTTCATTTGTTCATTTGTTCATTTGTTCATTTGTTCATTTGTTCATTTGTTCATTTGTTCATTTGTTCATTTGTACATTTGTTCATTTGTTCATTTGTTCATTTGTTCATTTGTTCATTTGTTCATTTGTTCATTTGTTCATTTGTTCATTTGTTCATTTGTACATTTGTTCATTCGTTCGTTTGTTCATTTGTTCATTTGTTCATTTGTTCATTTATTCATTTGTTCATTTGTTCATTTGTTCATTTGTTCATTTGTTCATTTGTTCATTTGTTCATTTGTTCATTTGTTCATTTGTTCATTTGTTCATTTGTACATTTGTTCATTTGTTCATTTGTTCATTTGTTCATTTGTTCATTTGTTCATTTGTTCATTTGTTCATTTGTTCATTTGTTCATTTGTACATTTGTTCATTCGTTCGTTTGTTCATTTGTTCATTTGTTCATTTGTTCATTTATTCATTTGTTCATTTGTTCATTTGTTCATTTGTTCATTTGTTCATTTGTTCATTTGTTCATTTGTTCATTTGTTCATTTGTTCATTTGTTCATTTGTTCATTTGTTCATTTGTTCATTTGTTCATTTGTTCATTTGTTCATTTGTTCATTTGTTCATTTGTTCATTTGTTCATTTGTACATTTGTTCATTCGTTCGTTTGTTCATTTGTTCATTTGTTCATTTGTTCATTTATTCATTTGTTCATTTGTTCATTTGTTCATTTGTTCATTTGTTCATTTGTTCATTTGTTCATTTGTTCATTTGTTCATTTGTTCATTTGTTCATTTGTTCATTAGTTCATTTGTTCATTTGTTCATTTGTTCATTTGTTCATTTGTTCATTTGTTCATTTGTACATTTGTTCATTCGTTCGTTTGTTCATTTGTTCATTTGTTCATTTGTTCATTTATTCATTTGTTCATTTGTTCATTTGTTCATTTGTTCATTTGTTCATTTGTTCATTTGTTCATTTGTTCATTTATTCATTTGTTCATTTGTTCATTTGTTCATTTGTTCATTTGTTCATTTGTTCATTTGTTCATTTGTTCATTTGTTCATTTGTTCATTTGTTCATTTGTTCATTTGTTCATTTGTTCATTTGTTCATTTGTTCATTTGTTCATTTGTTCATTTGTTCATTTGTTCATTTGTTCATTTGTTCATTTGTTCATTTGTTCATTTGTTCATTTGTTCATTTGTTCATTTGTTCATTTGTTCATTTGTTCATTTGTTCATTTGTTCATTTCTTCATTTCTTCATTTGTTCATTTGTTCATTTCTTCATTTCTTCATTTCTTCATTTGTTCATTTGTTCATTTGTTCATTTGTTCATTTGTTCATTTGTTCATTTGTTCATTTGTTCATTTGTTCATTTGTTCATTTGTTCATTTGTTCATTTGTTCATTTGTTCATTTGTTCATTTGTTCATTTGTTCATTTGTTCATTTGTTCATTTGTTCATTTGTTCATTTGTTCATTTGTTCATTTGTTCATTTGTTCATTTGTTCATTTGTTCATTTGTTCATTTGTTCATTTGTTCATTTCTCAACGTATTCATTTGTGCATTTGTGCATTTGTTCATTTGTTCATTTGTTCATTTGTTCATTTGTACATTTGTTCATTTTTTAATTTGTTCATTTGTTCATTTTTTAATTTGTTCATTTGTTCACTTGTTCATTTGTTCATTTGTTCATTTGTTCAGTTGTTCATTTGTTCATTTTTTCATTTGTCCATTCGTTCGTTTGTTCATTTGTTCATTTGTTCATTTGTTCGTTTGTTCATTTGTTCATTTGTTCATTTGTACATTTGTTCATTTGTTCATTTGTTCATTTCTTTATTTGTTTATTGGTTCATTTGTTCATTTGTTCATTTGTTCATTTGTTCATTTGTTCATTTGTTCATTTTTTCATTTGTTCATTTGTTCACTTGTTCATTTGTTCATTTGTTCATTTGTTCATTTGTTCATTTGTTCATTTGTTCATTTGTTTATTTGTTCATTTGTTCATTTGTTCATTTGTTGATTTGTTCATTTGTTGTTTTGTTCATTCGTTCATTTGTTCATTTGTTGATTTGTTCATTTGTTGATTTGTTCATTCGTTCATTTGTTCATTTGTTCATTTGTTCATTTGTTCATTTGTTCATTTGTTCATTTGTTGATTTGTTCATATGTTCATTTGTTCATTTGTTCATTTGTTCATTTGTTTATTTGTTTTTTGGTTCATTTGTTCATTTGTTCATTCGTTCATTTGTTCATTTGTTCATTTGTTCATTTGTTTATTTGTTCATTTGTTCATTCCTTCATTTGTTCATTTTTTCATTTGTTCATTTGTTCATTTGTTCATTTGCTCATTTGTTAATTTGTTATTTGATCATTTGTTCATATGTTCATTTGATTGTTTGTTCATTTCTCAACGTATTCATTTGTTCATTTGTTCATTTGTACATTTGTTCATTTGTTCATTTGTTCATTTGTTCATTTGTTTATTTGTTTATTGGTTCATTTGTTCATTTGTACATTTGTTCATTTGTTCATTTGTTCGTTTGTTCATTTGTTCATTTGTTCATTTGTTCATTTGTTCATTTGTTCATTTGTTCATTTGTTCATTTGTTCATTTGTTCATTTGTTCATTTGTTCATTTGTCCATTCGTTCGTTTTTTCATTTGTTCGTTTGTTCATTTGTTCGTTTGTTCATTTGTTCATTTGTTCATTTGTTCATTTGTTCATTTGTCCATCTGTTCCTTTTGTTCATTTGTTCATTTGTTCATTTGTTCACTTGTTCATTTGTTCATTTGTTCATTTGTTCATTTGTTCATTTGTTCATTTGTTCATTTGTTCATTTGTTCATTTGTTCATTTGTTCATTTGTTCATTTGTTCATTTGTCCATCTGTTCCTTTTGTTCATTTGTTCATTTGTTCATTTGTTCACTTGTTCATTTGTTCATTTGTTCATTTGTTCATTTGTCCATTTGTTCATTTGTTCATTTGTTCATTTGTTTATTTGTTTATTGGTTCATTTGTTCATTTGTTCATTTGTTCATATGTTCATTTGTTCATATGATCATTTGTTCATTTGTTCATTTGTTCATTTGTTCATTTGTTCATTTGTTCATTTGTTCATTTGTTCATTTGTTCATTTGTACATTTGTTCATTTGTTCATTTGATCATTTGTTCATTCGTTCGTTTGTTCATTTGTTCATTTGTTCATTTGTTCATTTGTTCATTTGTTCATTTGTTCATTTGTTCATTTGTTCATTTGTTCATTTGTTCATTTGTTCATTTGTTCATTTGTTCATTTGTTCATTTGTTCATTTGTTCATTTGTTCATTTGTTCATTTGTTCATTTGTTCATTTGTTCATTTGTTCATTTGTTCATTTGTTCATTTGTTCATTTGTTCATTTGTTCATTTGTTCATTTGTTCATTTGTTCATTTGTTCATTTGTTCATTTGTTCATTTGTTCATTTGTTCATTTGTTCATTTGTTCATTTGTTCATTTGTTCATTTGTTCATTTGTTCATTTGTTCATTTGTTCATTTGTTGATTTGTTCATTTGTTGATTTGTTCATTCGTTCATTTGTTCATTCGTTCATTTGTTCATTCGTTCATTTGTTCATTTGTTCATTCGTTCATTTGTTCATTTTTTCATTTGTTCATTTGTTCATTTGTTCATTTGTTCATTTGTTCGTTTGTTCATTTGTTCATTCGTTCATTTGTTCATTCGTTCATTTGTTCATTTGTTCATTCGTTCATTTGTTCATTTTTTCATTTGTTCATTTGTTCATTTGTTCATTTGTTCATTTGTTCATTTGTTCATTTGTTCATTTGTTCATTTGTTCATTTGTTCATTTGTTCATTTGTTCATTTCTCAACGTATTCATTTGTGCATTTGTGCTTTTGTTCATTTGTTCATTTGTTCATTTGTTCATTTGTTCATTTGTTCATTTGTTCATTTGTTCATTTGTTCATTTGTCCATTCGTTCGTTTTTTCATTTGTTCGTTTGTTCATTTGTTCGTTTGTTCATTTGTTCATTTGTTCATTTGTCCATCTGTTCATTTGTTCATATGTTCATTTGTTCATATGTTCATTTGTTCATTTGTTCATTTGTTCATTTGTTCTTTTGTTCATTTGTTCATTTGTTCATTTGTTCATTTGTTCATTTGTACATTTGTTCATTTGTTCATTTGATCATTTGTTCATTCGTTCGTTTGTTCATTTGTTCATTTGTTCATTTGTTCATTTGTTCATTTGTTCATTTGTTCATTTGTTCATTTGTTCATTTGTTCATTTGTTCATTTGTTCATTTGTTCATTTGTTCATTTGTTCATTTGTTCATTTGTTCATTTGTTCATTTGTTCATTTGTTCATTTGTTCATTTGGTCATTTCTTCATTTCTTCATTTGTTCATTTGTTCATTTGTTCATTTGTTCATTTGTTCATTTGTTCATTTGTTCATTTGTTCATTTGTTCATTTGTTCATTTGTTCATTTGTTCATTTGTTCATTTGTTCATTTGTTCATTTGTTCATTTGTTCATTTGTTCATTTGTTCATTTGTTCATTTGTTCATTTGTTCATTTGTTCATTTGTTCATTTGTTCATTTGTTCGTTTGTTCATTTGTTCATTGGTTCATTTGTTCATTTGTTCATTTGTTCATTTGTTCATTTGTTCATTTGTTCATTTGTTCATTTGTTCATTTGTTCATTTTTTCATTTGTTCATTTGTTCACTTGTTCATTTGTTCATTTGTTCATTTGTTCATTTGTTCATTTGTTCATTTGTTCATTTGTTCATTTGTTCATTTGTTCATTTGTTCATTTGTTCATTTGTTCATTTGTTCATTTGTTCATTTGTTCATTTGTTCATTTGTTCATTTGTTCATTTGTTCATTTGTTCATTTGTTCATTTGTTCATTTGTTCATTTGTTCATTTGTTCATTTGTTCATTTGTTCATTTGTTCATTTGTTCATTTGTTCATTTGTTCATTTGTTCATTTGTTCATTTGTTCATTTGTTCATTTGTTCATTTGTTCATTTGTTCATTTGTTCATTTGTTCATTTGTTCATTTGTTCATTTGTTCATTTGTTCATTTGTTCATTTGTTCATTTCTCAACGTATTCATTTGTGCATTTGTGCATTTGTTCATTTGTTCATTTGTTCATTTGTTCATTTGTTCATTTTTTAATTTGTTCATTTGTTCATTTTTTAATTTGTTCATTTGTTCACTTGTTCATTTGTTCATTTGTTCATTTGTTCACTTGTTCATTTGTTCATTAATTCATTTCTTCATTTCTTCATTTCTTCATTTCTTCATTTCTTCATTTCTTCATTTCCTCATTTCTTCATTTGTTCATTAGTTCATTTGTTCACTTGTTCATTTGTTCATTTGTTCATTTGTTCATTTGTTCATTTGTTCATTTGTTCATTTGTTCATTTGTTCATTAGTTCATTTGTTCACTTGTTCATTTGTTCATTTGTTCATTTGTTCATTTGTTCATTTGTTCATTTGTTCATTTGTTCATTTGTTCATTTGTTCATTTATTCATTTGTTCATTTCCTCATTTCTTCATTTGTTCATTTGTTAATTTGTTCACTTGTTCATTTGTTCATTTGTTCATTTGTTCATTTGTTCATTTGTTCATTTGTTCATTTGTTCATTTGTTCATTTGTTCATTTGTTCATTTGTTCATTTGTTCATTTGTTCATTTGTTCATTTCTTCATTTCTTCATTTCTTCATTTGTTCATTTGTTCATTTGTTCATTTGTTCCTTTGATCATTTGTTCATTTGTTCCTTTGTTCATTTGTTCATTTGTTCATTTGTTGATTTGTTCATTTGTTGTTTTGTTCATTCGTTCATTTGTTCATTTGTTCATTTGTTCGTTTGTTCAATTGTTCATTTGTTCATTTGTTCATTTCTCAACGTATTCATTTGTGCATTTGTGCATTTGTTCATTTGTTCATTTGTTCATTTGTTCATTTGTACATTTGTTCATTTTTTAATTTGTTCATTTGTTCATTTTTTAATTTGTTCATTTGTTCACTTGTTCATTTGTTCATTTGTTCATTTGTTCAGTTGTTCATTTGTTCATTTTTTCATTTGTCCATTCGTTCGTTTGTTCATTTGTTCATTTGTTCGTTTGTTCATTTGTTCATTTGTACATTTGTTCATTTGTTCATTTGTTCATTTGTTTATTTGTTTATTGGTTCATTTGTTCATTTGTTCATTTGTTCATTTGTTCATTTGTTCATTTTTTCATTTGTTCATTTGTTCACTTGTTCATTTGTTCATTTGTTCATTTGTTCATTTGTTCATTTGTTCATTTGTTCATTTGTCCATTCGTTCGTTTGTTCATTTGTTCATTTGTTCGTTTGTTCATTTGTTCATTTGTTCGCTTGTTCATTTGTTCATTTGTTCATTTGTTCATTTGTTCATTTGTTCATTTGTTCATTTGTTCATTTGTTGATTTGTTCATTTGTTGTTTTGTTCATTCGTTCATTTGTTCATTTGTTGATTTGTTCATTTGTTGATTTGTTCATTCGTTCATTTGTTCATTTGTTCATTTGTTCATTTGTTCATTTGTTCATTTGTTCATTTGTTGATTTGTTCATATGTTCATTTGTTCATTTGTTCATTTGTTCATTTGTTTATTTGTTTTTTGGTTCATTTGTTCATTTGTTCATTCGTTCATTTGTTCATTTGTTCATTTGTTCATTTGTTCATTTGTTCATTTGTTCATTTGTTCATTTGTTCATTTGTTCATTTGTTCATTTGTTCATTTGTTCATTTGTTCATTTGTTCATTTGTTCATTTGTTCATTTGTTCATTTGTTCATTTGTTCATTTGTTCATTTGTTCATTTGTTCATTTGTTCATTTGTTCATTTGTTCATTTGTTCATTTGTTCATTTGTTCATTTGTTCATTTGTTCATTTGTTCATTTCTCAACGTATTCATTTGTGCATTTGTGCATTTGTTCATTTGTTCATTTGTTCATTTGTTCATTTGTACATTTGTTCATTTTTTAATTTGTTCATTTGTTCATTTTTTAATTTGTTCATTTGTTCACTTGTTCATTTGTTCACTTGTTCATTTGTTCATTTGTTCATTTGTTCAGTTGTTCATTTGTTCATTTTTTCATTTGTCCATTCGTTCGTTTGTTCATTTGTTCATTTGTTCGTTTGTTCATTTGTTCATTTGTACATTTGTTCATTTGTTCATTTGTTCATTTGTTTATTTGTTTATTGGTTCATTTGTTCATTTGTTCATTTGTTCATTTGTTCATTTGTTCATTTGTTCATTTGTTCATTTTTTCATTTGTTCATTTGTTCACTCGTTCATTTGTTCATTTGTTCATTTGTTCATTTGTTCATTTGTTCATTTGTTCATTTGTCCATTCGTTCGTTTGTTCATTTGTTCATTTGTTCGTTTGTTCATTTGTTCATTTGTTCACTTGTTCATTTGTTCATTTGTTCATTTGTTCATTTGTTCATTTGTTCATTTGTTCATTTGTTCATTTGTTCATTTGTTGATTTGTTCATTTGTTGTTTTGTTCATTCGTTCATTTGTTCATTTGTTGATTTGTTCATTTGTTGATTTGTTCATTCGTTCATTTGTTCATTTGTTCATTTGTTCATTTGTTCATTTGTTCATTTGTTCATTTGTTGATTTGTTCATATGTTCATTTGTTCATTTGTTCATTTGTTCATTTGTTTATTTGTTTTTTGGTTCATTTGTTCATTTGTTCATTCGTTCATTTGTTCATTTGTTCATTTGTTCATTTGTTTATTTGTTCATTTGTTCATTCCTTCATTTGTTCATTTTTTCATTTGTTCATTTGTTCATTTGTTCATTTGCTCATTTGTTAATTTGTTATTTGATCATTTGTTCATATGTTCATTTGATTGTTTGTTCATTTCTTAACGTATTCATTTGTTCATTTGTACATTTGTTCATTTGTTCATTTGTTCATTTGTTCATTTGTTTATTTGTTTATTGGTTCATTTGTTCATTTGTACATTTGTTCATTTGTTCATTTGTTCGTTTGTTCATTTGTTCATTTGTTCATTTGTTCATTTGTTCATTTGTTCATTTGTTCATTTGTTCATTTGTTCATTTGTTCATTTGTTCATTTGTTCATTTGTTCATTTGTTCATTTGTTCATTTGTTCATTTGTCCATTCGTTCGTTTTTTCATTTGTTCGTTTGTTCAATTGTTCGTTTGTTCATTTGTTCATTTGTTCATTTGTTCATTTGTTCATTTGTTGATTTGTTCATTTGTTCATTTGTTCATTTGTTCATTTGTACATTTGTTCATTTGTTCATTTGTTCATTTGTTCATTTGTTCATTTGTTCATTTGTTCATTTGTTCATTTGTTCATTTGTTCATTTGTTCATTTGTTCATTTGTTCATTTGTTCATTTGTTCATTTCTCAAAGTATTCATTTGTGCATTTGTGCTTTTGTTCATTTGTTCATTTGTTCATTTGTTCATTTGTTCATTTGTACATTTGTTCATTCGTTCGTTTGTTCATTTGTTCATTTGTTCATTTGTTCATTTGTTCATTTGTTCATTTGTTCATTTGTTCATTTGTTCATTTGTTCATTTGTTCATTTGTTCATTTGTTCATTTGTTCATTTGTTCATTTGTTCATTTGTTCATTTGTTCATTTGTTCATTTGTTCATTTGTTCATTTGTTCATTTGTTCATTTGTTCATTTGTTCATTTGTTCATTTGTTCATTTGTTCATTTGTTCATTTGTTCATTTGTTCATTTGTACATTTGTTCATTTGTTCATTTGTTCATTTGTTCATTTGTTCATTTGTTCATTTGTTCATTTGTTCATTTGTTCATTTGTTCATTTGTTCATTTGTTCATTTGTTCATTTGTTCATTTGTTCATTTGTTCATTTGTTCATTTGTTCATTTGTTCATTTGTTCATTTGTTCATTTGTTCATTTGTTCATTTGTTCATTTGTTCATTTGTTCATTTGTTCATTTGTTCATTTGTTCATTTGTTCATTTGTTCATTTGTTCATTTGTTCATTTGTTCATTTGTTCATTTGTTCATTTGTTCATTTGTTCATTTGTCCATCTGTTCATTTGTTCATATGTTCATTTGTTCATATGTTCATTTGTTCATTTGTTCATTTGTTCATTTGTTCATTTGTTCATTTGTTCATTTGTTCATTTGTTCATTTGTTCATTTGTTCATTCGTTCGTTTGTTCATTCGTTCGTTTGTTCATTTGTTCATTCGTTCGTTTGTTCATTTGTTCATTTGTTCATTTGTTCATTTGTTCATTTGTTCATTTGTTCATTTGTTCATTTATTCATTTGTTCATTTGTTCATTTGTTCATTTGTTCATTTGTTCATTTGTTCATTTGTTCATTTGTTCATTTGTTCATTTGTTCATTTGTTCATTTGTTCATTTGTTCATTTGTTCATTTGTTCATTTGTTCATTTGTTCATTTGTTCATTTGTTCATTTGTTCATTTGTTCATTTGTTCATTTGTTCATTTGTTCATTTCTTCATTTCTTCATTTCTTCATTTGTTCATTTGTTCATTTGTTCATTTGTTCATTTGTTCATTTGTTCATTTGTTCATTTCTTCATTTCTTCATTTCTTCATTTGTTCATTTGTTCATTTGTTCATTTGTTCATTTGTTCATTTGTTCATTTGTTCATTTGTTCATTTGTTCATTTGTTCATTTGTTCATTTCTCAACGTATTCATTTGTGCATTTGTGCATTTGTTCATTTGTTCATTTGTTCATTTGTTCATTTGTACATTTGTTCATTTTTTAATTTGTTCATTTGTTCATTTTTTAATTTGTTCATTTGTTCACTTGTTCATTTGTTCATTTGTTCATTTGTTCAGTTGTTCATTTGTTCATTTTTTCATTTGTCCATTCGTTCGTTTGTTCATTTGTTCATTTGTTCATTTGTTCGTTTGTTCATTTGTTCATTTGTACATTTGTTCATTTGTTCATTTGTTCATTTGTTTATTTGTTTATTGGTTCATTTGTTCATTTGTTCATTTGTTCATTTGTTCATTTGTTCATTTGTTCATTTTTTCATTTGTTCATTTGTTCACTTGTTCATTTGTTCATTTGTTCATTTGTTCATTTGTTCATTTGTTCATTTGTTCATTTGTTCATTTGTCCATTCGTTCGTTTGTTCATTTGTTCACTTGTTCATTTGTTCATTTGTTCATTTGTTCATTTGTTCATTTGTCCATTCGTTCGTTTGTTCATTTGTTCACTTGTTCATTTGTTCATTTGTTCATTTGTTCATTTGTTCATTTGTTTATTTGTTCATTTGTTCATTTGTTCATTTGTTGATTTGTTCATTTGTTGTTTTGTTCATTCGTTCATTTGTTCATTTGTTGATTTGTTCATTTGTTGATTTGTTCATTCGTTCATTTGTTCATTTGTTCATTTGTTCATTTGTTCATTTGTTGATTTGTTCATATGTTCATTTGTTCATTTGTTCATTTGTTCATTTGTTTATTTGTTTTTTCGTTCATTTGTTCATTTGTTCATTTGTTCATTTGTTCATTTGTTCATTTGTTCATTTGTTCATTTGTTCATTTGTTCATTTGTTCATTTGGTCATTTCTTCATTTCTTCATTTCTTCATTTGTTCATTTGTTCATTTGTTCATTTGTTCATTTGTTCATTTGTTCATTTGTTCGTTTGTTCATTTGTTCATTTGTTCATTTGTTCATTTGTTCATTTGTTCATTTGTTCATTTGTTCATTTGTTCATTTGTTCATTTGTTCATTTGTTCATTTGTTCATTTCTCAACGTATTCATTTGTTCATTTTTTCATTTGTTCATTTGTTCATTTGTTCATTTGTTCGTTTGTTCATTTGTTCATTGGTTCATTTGTTCATTTGTTCATTTGTTCATTTGTTCATTTGTTCATTTGTTCATTTGTTCATTTGTTCATTTGTTCATTTGTTCATTTTTTCATTTGTTCATTTGTTCACTTGTTCATTTGTTCATTTGTTCATTTGTTCATTTGTTCATTTGTTCATTTGTTCATTTGTTCATTTGTTCATTTGTTCATTTGTTCATTTGTTCATTTGTTCATTTGTTCATTTGTTCATTTGTTCATTTGTTCATTTGTTCATTTGTTCATTTGTTCATTTGTTCATTTGTTCATTTGTTCATTTGTTCATTTGTTCATTTGTTCATTTGTTCATTTGTTCATTTGTTCATTTGTTCATTTGTTCATTTGTTCATTTGTTCATTTGTTCATTTGTTCATTTGTTCATTTGTTCATTTGTTCATTTGTTCATTTGTTCATTTGTTCATTTCTCAACGTATTCATTTGTGCATTTGTGCATTTGTTCATTTGTTCATTTGTTCATTTGTTCATTTGTTCATTTTTTAATTTGTTCATTTGTTCATTTTTTAATTTGTTCATTTGTTCACTTGTTCATTTGTTCATTTGTTCATTTGTTCACTTGTTCATTTGTTCATTTGTTCATTCGTTCATTTGTTCATTTGTTCATTTGTTCATTTGTTCATTTGTTCATTTGTTCATTTTTTCATTTGTTCATTTGTTCACTTGCTCATTTGTTCATTTGTTCATTTGTTCATTTGTTCATTTGTTCATTTGTTCATTTGTTCATTTGTTCATTTGTTCATTTGTTCATTTGTTCATTTGTTCATTTGTTCATTTGTTCATTTGTTCATTTGTTCATTTGTTCATTTGTTCATTTGTTCATTTGTTCATTTGTTCATTTGTTCATTTGTTCATTTGTTCATTTGTTCATTTGTTCATTTGTTCATTTGTTCATTTGTTCATTTGTTCATTTGTTCATTTGTTCATTTGTTCATTTGTTCATTTGTTCATTTGTTCATTTCTCAACGTATTCATTTGTGCATTTGTGCATTTGTTCATTTGTTCATTTGTTCATTTGTTCATTTGTTCATTTTTTAATTTGTTCATTTGTTCACTTGTTCATTTGTTCATTTGTTCATTTGTTCACTTGTTCATTTGTTCATTTGTTCATTCGTTCATTTGTTCATTTGTTCATTTGTTCATTTGTTCATTTGTTCATTTGTTCATTTTTTCATTTGTTCATTTGTTCACTTGTTCATTTGTTCATTTGTTCATTTGTTCATTTGTTCATTTGTTCATTTGTTCATTTGTTCATTTGTTCATTTGTTCATTTGTTCATTTGTTCATTTGTTCATTTGTTCATTTGTTCATTTGTTCATTTGTTCATTTGTTCATTTGTTCATTTGTTCATTTGTTCATTTGTTCATTTGTTCATTTGTTCATTTGTTCATTTGTTCATTTGTTCATTTGTTCATTTGTTCATTTGTTCATTTGTTCATTTGTTCATTTGTTCATTTGTTCATTTGTTCATTTGTTCATTTCTCAACGTATTCATTTGTGCATTTGTGCATTTGTTCATTTGTTCATTTGTTCATTTGTTCATTTGTTCATTTTTTAATTTGTTCATTTGTTCATTTTTTAATTTGTTCATTTGTTCACTTGTTCATTTGTTCATTTGTTCATTTGTTCACTTGTTCATTTGTTCATTTGTTCATTCGTTCATTTGTTCATTTGTTCATTTGTTCATTTGTTCATTTGTTCATTTGTTCATTTTTTCATTTGTTCATTTGTTCACTTGTTCATTTGTTCATTTGTTCATTTGTTCATTTGTTCATTTGTTCATTTGTTCATTTGTTCATTTGTTCATTTGTTCATTTGTTCATTTGTTCATTTGTTCATTTGTTCATTTGTTCATTTGTTCATTTGTTCATTTGTTCATTTGTTCATTTGTTCATTTGTTCATTTGTTCATTTGTTCATTTGTTCATTTGTTCATTTGTTCATTTGTTCATTTGTTCATTTGTTCATTTGTTCATTTGTTCATTTGGTCATTTCTTCATTTCTTCATTTCTTCATTTGTTCATTTGTTCATTTGTTCATTTGTTCATTTGTTCATTTGTTCATTTGTTCGTTTGTTCATTTGTTCATTTGTTCATTTGTTCATTTGTTCATTTGTTCATTTGTTCATTTGTTCATTTGTTCATTTGTTCATTTGTTCATTTCTCAACGTATTCATTTGTTCATTTTTTCATTTGTTCATTTGTTCATTTGTTCATTTGTTCGTTTGTTCATTTGTTCATTGGTTCATTTGTTCATTTGTTCATTTGTTCATTTGTTCATTTGTTCATTTGTTCATTTGTTCATTTGTTCATTTGTTCATTTGTTCATTTTTTCATTTGTTCATTTGTTCACTTGTTCATTTGTTCATTTGTTCATTTGTTCATTTGTTCATTTGTTCATTTGTTCATTTGTTCATTTGTTCATTTGTTCATTTGTTCATTTGTTCATTTGTTCATTTGTTCATTTGTTCATTTGTTCATTTGTTCATTTGTTCATTTGTTCATTTGTTCATTTGTTCATTTGTTCATTTGTTCATTTGTTCATTTGTTCATTTGTTCATTTGTTCATTTGTTCATTTGTTCATTTGTTCATTTGTTCATTTGTTCATTTGTTCATTTGTTCATTTGTTCATTTGTTCATTTGTTCATTTGTTCATTTGTTCATTTGTTCATTTGTTCATTTGTTCATTTGTTCATTTCTCAACGTATTCATTTGTGCATTTGTGCATTTGTTCATTTGTTCATTTGTTCATTTGTTCATTTGTTCATTTTTTAATTTGTTCATTTGTTCATTTTTTAATTTGTTCATTTGTTCACTTGTTCATTTGTTCATTTGTTCATTTGTTCACTTGTTCATTTGTTCATTTGTTCATTCGTTCATTTGTTCATTTGTTCATTTGTTCATTTGTTCATTTGTTCATTTGTTCATTTGTTCATTTGTTCATTTGTTCATTTGTTCATTTGTTCATTTGTTCATTTGTTCACTTGTTCATTTTGTTCCTTTGTTTGTTTGTTCGTTTGTTCATTTGTTCATTTGTACATGTGTTCATTTGTTCATTTGTACATGAGTTCATTTGTACATTTGTACATGTGTTCATTTGTTCATTTGTTTATTTGTTCATTTGTTCAATTGATCCTTTGTTCATTTGTTCATTTGTTCATTTTTTTCCTTTGACCATTTGATCATTTGTTCATTTGTTGATTTGTTCATTTGTTGATTTGTTCATTTGTTGATTTGTTCATTCGTTCATTTGTTCATTCGTTCATTTGTTCATTTGTTGATTTGTTCATTTGTTGATTTGTTCATTCGTTCATTTGTTCATTTGTTCATTTGTTCATTTGTTCATTTGTTCATTTGTTCATTTGTTCATTTGTTCATTTGTTCATTTGTTCATTTGTTCATCTGTTCATTTGTTCATTTGTTCATTTGTTCATTTGTTCATTTGTTCATTTGTTCATTTGTTCATTTGTTCATTTGTTCATTTGTTCATTTGTTCATTTGTTCATTTGTTCATTTGTTCATTTGTTCATTTGTTCATTTGTTCATTTGTTCATTTGTTCATTTGTTCATTTGTTCATTTGTTCATTTGTTCATTTGTTCATTTGTTCATTTGTTCATTTGTTCATTTGTTCATTTGTTCATTTGTTCATTTGTTCATTTGTTCATTTGTTCATTTGTTCATTTGTTCATTTGTTCATTTGTTCATTTGTTCATTTGTTCATTTGTTCATTTGTTCATTTGTTCATTTGTTCATTTGTTCATTTGTTCATTTGTTCATTTGTTCATTTGTTCATTTGTTCATTTGTTCATTTCTCAACGTATTCATTTGTGCATTTG
Organism: Megalopta genalis; assembly: GCF_051020955.1. Lineage (NCBI taxonomy): Eukaryota > Metazoa > Arthropoda > Insecta > Hymenoptera > Halictidae > Megalopta > Megalopta genalis. Next base: position 1,628,301 of record NW_027476105.1, read on the forward strand.
TGCATTTGTTCATTTGTTCATTTGTTCATTTGTTCATTTTTTAATTTGTTCATTTGTTCATTTTTTAATTTGTTCATTTGTTCACTTGTTCATTTGTTCATTTGTTCATTTGTTCACTTGTTCATTTGTTCATTAATTCATTTCTTCATTTCTTCATTTCTTCATTTCTTCATTTCTTCATTTCTTCATTTCCTCATTTCTTCATTTGTTCATTAGTTCATTTGTTCACTTGTTCATTTGTTCATTTGTTCATTTGTTCATTTGTTCATTTGTTCATTTGTTCATTTGTTCATTTGTTCATTAGTTCATTTGTTCACTTGTTCATTTGTTCATTTGTTCATTTGTTCATTTGTTCATTTGTTCATTTGTTCATTTGTTCATTTGTTCATTTGTTCATTTATTCATTTGTTCATTTCCTCATTTCTTCATTTGTTCATTTGTTAATTTGTTCACTTGTTCATTTGTTCATTTGTTCATTTGTTCATTTGTTCATTTGTTCATTTGTTCATTTGTTCATTTGTTCATTTGTTCATTTGTTCATTTGTTCATTTGTTCATTTGTTTATTTGTTTATTGGTTCATTTGTTCATTTGTTCATTTGTTCATTTGTTCATTTGTTCATTTTTTCATTTGTTCATTTGTTCACTTGTTCATTTGTTCATTTGTTCATTTGTTCATTTGTTCATTTGTTCATTTGTTCATTTGTCCATTCGTTCGTTTGTTCATTTGTTCATTTGTTCGTTTGTTCATTTGTTCATTTGTTCGCTTGTTCATTTGTTCATTTGTTCATTTGTTCATTTGTTCATTTGTTCATTTGTTCATTTGTTCATTTGTTGATTTGTTCATTTGTTGTTTTGTTCATTCGTTCATTTGTTCATTTGTTGATTTGTTCATTTGTTGATTTGTTCATTCGTTCATTTGTTCATTTGTTCATTTGTTCATTTGTTCATTTGTTCATTTGTTCATTTGTTCATTTGTTCATTTGTTCATTTGTTCATTTGTTCATTTGTTCATTTGTTCATTTGTTCATTTGTTCATTTGTTCATTTGTTCATTTGTTCATTTGTTCATTTGTTCATTTCTCAACGTATTCATTTGTGCATTTGTGCATTTGTTCATTTGTTCATTTGTTCATTTGTTCATTTGTACATTTGTTCATTTTTTAATTTGTTCATTTGTTCATTTTTTAATTTGTTCATTTGTTCACTTGTTCATTTGTTCATTTGTTCATTTGTTCAGTTGTTCATTTGTTCATTTTTTCATTTGTCCATTCGTTCGTTTGTTCATTTGTTCATTTGTTCGTTTGTTCATTTGTTCATTTGTACATTTGTTCATTTGTTCATTTGTTCATTTGTTTATTTGTTTATTGGTTCATTTGTTCATTTGTTCATTTGTTCATTTGTTCATTTGTTCATTTGTTCATTTGTTCATTTTTTCATTTGTTCATTTGTTCACTTGTTCATTTGTTCATTTGTTCATTTGTTCATTTGTTCATTTGTTCATTTGTTCATTTGTTCATTTGTTCATTTGTTCATTTGTTCATTTGTTCATTTGTTCATTTGTTCATTTGTTCATTTGTTCATTTCTCAACGTATTCATTTGTGCATTTGTGCATTTGTTCATTTGTTCATTTGTTCATTTGTTCATTTGTTCATTTGTTCATTTGTTTATTTGTTTTTTGGTTCATTTGTTCATTTGTTCATTCGTTCATTTGTTCATTTGTTCATTTGTTCATTTGTTCATTTGTTCATTTGTTCATTTGTTCATTTGTTCATTTGTTCATTTGTTCATTTGTTCATTTGTTCATTTGTTCATTTGTTCATTTGTTCATTTGTTCATTTGTTCATTTGTTCATTTGTTCATTTGTTCATTTGTTCATTTGTTCATTTGTTCATTTGTTCATTTGTTCATTTCTCAACGTATTCATTTGTGCATTTGTGCATTTGTTCATTTGTTCATTTGTTCATTTGTTCATTTGTACATTTGTTCATTTTTTAATTTGTTCATTTGTTCATTTTTTAATTTGTTCATTTGTTCACTTGTTCATTTGTTCATTTGTTCATTTGTTCAGTTGTTCATTTGTTCATTTTTTCATTTGTCCATTCGTTCGTTTGTTCATTTGTTCATTTGTTCGTTTGTTCATTTGTTCATTTGTACATTTGTTCATTTGTTCATTTGTTCATTTGTTTATTTGTTTATTGGTTCATTTGTTCATTTGTTCATTTGTTCATTTGTTCATTTGTTCATTTGTTCATTTTTTCATTTGTTCATTTGTTCACTTGTTCATTTGTTCATTTGTTCATTTGTTCATTTGTTCATTTGTTCATTTGTCCATTCGTTCGTTTGTTCATTTGTTCATTTGTTCGTTTGTTCATTTGTTCATTTGTTCACTTGTTCATTTGTTCATTTGTTCATTTGTTCATTTGTTCATTTGTTCATTTGTTCATTTGTTCATTTGTTCATTTGTTGATTTGTTCATTTGTTGTTTTGTTCATTCGTTCATTTGTTCATTTGTTGATTTGTTCATTTGTTGATTTGTTCATTCGTTCATTTGTTCATTTGTTCATTTGTTCATTTGTTCATTTGTTCATTTGTTGATTTGTTCATATGTTCATTTGTTCATTTGTTCATTTGTTCATTTGTTTATTTGTTTTTTGGTTCATTTGTTCATTTGTTCATTCGTTCATTTGTTCATTTGTTCATTTGTTCATTTGTTTATTTGTTCATTTGTTCATTCCTTCATTTGTTCATTTTTTCATTTGTTCATTTGTTCATTTGTTCATTTGCTCATTTGTTAATTTGTTATTTGATCATTTGTTCATATGTTCATTTGATTGTTTGTTCATTTCTTAACGTATTCATTTGTTCATTTGTTCATTTGTTCATTTGTTCATTTGTTCATTTGTTTATTTGTTTATTGGTTCATTTGTTCATTTGTACATTTGTTCATTTGTTCATTTGTTCGTTTGTTCATTTGTTCATTTGTTCATTTGTTCATTTGTTCATTTGTTCATTTGTTCATTTGTTCATTTGTTCATTTGTTCATTTGTTCATTTGTTCATTTGTTCATTTGTCCATTCGTACGTTTTTTCATTTGTTCGTTTGTTCATTTGTTCGTTTGTTCATTTGTTCATTTGTTCATTTGTTCATTTGTTCATTTGTTCATTTGTTCATTTGATCATTTGTTCATTTGTTCATTTGTTCATTTGTTCATTTGTTCATTTGTACATTTGTTCATTTGTTCATTTGTTCATTTGTTCATTTGTTCATTTGTTCATTTGTTCATTTGTTCATTTGTTCATTTCTCAAAGTATTCATTTGTGCATTTGTGCTTTTGTTCATTTGTTCATTTGTTCATTTGTTCATTTGTTCATTTGTTCATTTGTACATTTGTTCATTCGTTCGTTTGTTCATTTGTTCATTTGTTCATTTGTTCATTTATTCATTTGTTCATTTGTTCATTTGTTCATTTGTTCATTTGTTCATTTGTTCATTTGTTCATTTGTTCATTTGTTCATTTGTTCATTTGTTCATTTGTTCATTTGTTCATTTGTTCATTTGTTCATTTGTTCATTTGTTCATTTGTTCATTTGTTCATTTGTTCATTTGTTCATTTGTTCATTTGTTCATTTGTTCATTTGTTCATTTGTTCATTTGTTCATTTGTACATTTGTTCATTTGTTCATTTGTTCATTTGTTCATTTGTTCATTTGTTCATTTGTTCATTTGTTCATTTGTTCATTTGTTCATTTGTTCATTTGTTCATTTGTTCATTTGTTCATTTGTTCATTTGTTCATTTGTTCATTTGTTCATTTGTTCATTTGTTCATTTGTTCATTTGTTCATTTGTTCATTTGTTCATTTGTTCATTTGTTCATTTGTTCATTTGTTCATTTGTTCATTTGTTCATTTGTTCATTTGTTCATTTGTTCATTTGTCCATCTGTTCATTTGTTCATATGTTCATTTGTTCATATGTTCATTTGTTCATTTGTTCATTTGTTCATTTGTTCATTTGTTCATTTGTTCATTTGTTCATTCGTTCGTTTGTTCATTCGTTCGTTTGTTCATTTGTTCATTCGTTCGTTTGTTCATTTGTTCATTTGTTCATTTGTTCATTTGTTCATTTGTTCATTTGTTCATTTGTTCATTTGTTCATTTATTCATTTGTTCATTTGTTCATTTGTTCATTTGTTCATTTGTTCATTTGTTCATTTGTTCATTTGTTCATTTGTTCATTTTTTCATTTGTTCATTTGTTCACTTGTTCATTTGTTCATTTGTTCATTTGTTCATTTGTTCATTTGTTCATTTGTTCATTTGTTCATTTGTTCATTTGTTCATTTGTTCATTTGTTCATTTGTTCATTTGTTCATTTGTTCATTTGTTCATTTGTTCATTTGTTCATTTGTTCATTTGTTCATTTGTTCATTTGTTCATTTGTTCATTTGTTCATTTGTTCATTTGTTCATTTGTTCATTTGTTCATTTGTTCATTTGTTCATTTGTTCATTTGTTCATTTGTTCATTTGTTCATTTGTTCATTTGTTCATTTGTTCATTTGTTCATTTGTTCATTTGTTCATTTGTTCATTTGTTCATTTGTTCATTTGTTCATTTGTTCATTTGTTCATTTGTTCATTTGTTCATTTGTTCATTTGTTCATTTCTCAACGTATTCATTTGTGCATTTGTGCATTTGTTCATTTGTTCATTTGTTCATTTGTTCATTTGTTCATTTTTTAATTTGTTCATTTGTTCATTTTTTAATTTGTTCATTTGTTCACTTGTTCATTTGTTCATTTGTTCATTTGTTCACTTGTTCATTTGTTCATTTGTTCATTCGTTCATTTGTTCATTTGTTCATTTATTCATTTGTTCATTTGTTCATTTGTTCATTTGTTCATTTGTTCATTTGTTCATTTGTTCATTTGTTCATTTGTTCATTTGTTCATTTGTTCACTTGTTCATTTTGTTCCTTTGTTTGTTTGTTCGTTTGTTCATTTGTTCATTTGTACATGTGTTCATTTGTTCATTTGTACATGAGTTCATTTGTACATTTGTACATGTGTTCATTTGTTCATTTGTTTATTTGTTCATTTGTTCAATTGATCCTTTGTTCATTTGTTCATTTGTTCATTTTTTTCCTTTGACCATTTGATCATTTGTTCATTTGTTGATTTGTTCATTTGTTGATTTGTTCATTTGTTGATTTGTTCATTCGTTCATTTGTTCATTCGTTCATTTGTTCATTTGTTGATTTGTTCATTTGTTGATTTGTTCATTCGTTCATTTGTTCATTTGTTCATTTGTTCATTTGTTCATTTGTTCATTTGTTCATTTGTTCATTTGTTCATTTGTTCATTTGTTCATTTGTTCATCTGTTCATTTGTTCATTTGTTCATTTCTTCATTTCTTCATTTCATCATTAATTCATTTCTTCATTTCTTCAATTCTTCATTTCTTCATTTCTTCATTTCTTCATTTCCTCATTTCTTCATTTGTTCATTAGTTCATTTGTTCACTTGTTCATTTGTTCATTTGTTCATTTGTTCATTTGTTCATTTGTTCATTTGTTCATTTGTTCATTTGTTCATTAGTTCATTTGTTCACTTGTTCATTTGTTCATTTGTTCATTTGTTCATTTGTTCATTTGTTCATTTGTTCATTTGTTCATTTGTTCATTTGTTCATTTATTCATTTGTTCATTTCCTCATTTCTTCATTTGTTCATTTGTTAATTTGTTCACTTGTTCATTTGTTCATTTGTTCATTTGTTCATTTGTTCATTTGTTCATTTGTTCATTTGTTCATTTGTTCATTTGTTCATTTGTTCATTTGTTCATTTGTTCATTTGTTCATTTGTTCATTTGTTCATTTGTTCATTTGTTCATTTGTTCATTTGTTCATTTGTTCATTTGTTCATTTGTTCATTTGTTCATTTGTTCATTTGTTCATTTGTTCATTTGTTCATTTGTTCATTTGTTCATTTGTTCATTTGTTCATTTGTTCATTTGTTCATTTGTTCATTTGTTCATTTGTTCATTTGTTCATTTGTTCATTTGTTCATTTGTTCATTTGTTCATTTGTTCATTTGTTCATTTGTTCATTTGTTCATTTGTTCATTTGTTCATTTGTTCATTTGTTCATTTGTTCATTTGTTCATTTGTTCATTTGTTCATTTGTTCATTTGTTCATTTGTTCATTTGTTCATTTGTTGATTTGTTCATTTGTTCATTTGTTCATTTCTTCATTTCTTCATTTCTTCATTTCTTCATTTGTTCATTTGTTCATTTGTTCATTTGTTCATTTGTTCATTTGTTCATTTGTTCATTTGTTCATTTGTTCATTTGTTCATTTGTTCATTTGTTCATTTGTTCATTTGTTCATTTGTTCATTTGTTCATTTCTCAACGTATTCATTTGTGCATTTGTGCATTTGTTCATTTGTTCATTTGTTCATTTCTCAACGTATTCATTTGTGCATTTGTGCATTTGTTCATTTGTTCATTTGTTCATTTGTTCATTTGTTCATTTGTTCATTTTTTAATTTGTTCATTTGTTCATTTTTTAATTTGTTCATTTGTTCACTTGTTCATTTGTTCATTTGTTCATTTGTTCAGTTGTTCATTTGTTCATTTTTTCATTTGTCCATTCGTTCGTTTGTTCATTTGTTCATTTGTTCATTTGTTCGTTTGTTCATTTGTTCATTTGTACATTTGTTCATTTGTTCATTTGTTCATTTGTTTATTTGTTTATTGGTTCATTTGTTCATTTGTTCATTTGTTCATTTGTTCATTTGTTCATTTGTTCATTTTTTCATTTGTTCATTTGTTCACTTGTTCATTTGTTCATTTGTTCATTTGTTCATTTGTTCATTTGTTCATTTGTTCATTTGTCCATTCGTTCGTTTGTTCATTTGTTCATTTGTTCGTTTGTTCATTTGTTCATTTGTTCACTTGTTCATTTGTTCATTTGTTCATTTGTTCATTTGTTCATTTGTTCATTTGTTCATTTGTTCATTTGTTCATTTGTTCATTTGTTCATTTGTTCATTTGTTCACTTGTTCATTTTGTTCCTTTGTTCGTTTGTTCGTTTGTTCATTTGTTCATTTGTACATGTGTTCATTTGTTCATTTGTTCATTTGTACATGTGTTCATTTGTTCATTTGTTCATTTGTTCATTTGTTCAATTGATCCATTGTTCATTTGTTCATTTGTTCATTTGTTCATTTGTTGATTTGTTCATATGTTCATTTGTTCATTTGTTCATTTGTTCATTTGTTTATTTGTTTTTTGGTTCATTTGTTCATTTGTTCATTCGTTCATTTGTTCATTTGTTCATTTGTTCATTTGTTTATTTGTTCATTTGTTCATTCGTTCATTTGTTCATTTTTTCATTTGTTCATTTGTTCATTTGTTCATTTGCTCATTTGTTAATTTGTTATTTGATCATTTGTTCATATGTTCATTTGATTGTTTGTTCATTTCTCAACGTATTCATTTGTTCATTTGTTCATTTGTACATTTGTTCATTTGTTCATTTGTTCATTTGTTCATTTGTTTATTTGTTTATTGGTTCATTTGTTCATTTGTACATTTGTTCATTTGTTCATTTGTTCGTTTGTTCATTTGTTCATTTGTTCATTTGTTCATTTGTTCTTTTGTTCATTTGTTCATTTGTTCATATGTTCATTTGTTCATTTGTTCATTTGTTCATTTGTTCATTTGTTCATTTGTTCATTTGTTCATTTGTTCATTTGTACATTTGTTCATTTGTTCATTTGTTCATTTGATCATTTGTTCATTCGTTCGTTTGTTCATTTGTTCATTTGTTCATTTGTTCATTTGTTCATTTGTTCATTTGTTCATTTGTTCATTTGTTCATTTGTTCATTTGTTCATTTATTCATTTGTTCATTTGTTCATTTGTTCATTTGTTCATTTGTTCATTTGTTCATTTGTTCATTTGTTCATTTGTTCATTTGTTCATTTGTTCATTTGTTCATTTGTTCATTTGTTCATTTGTTCATTTGTTCATTTGTTCATTTGTTCATTTTTTCATTTGTTCATTTGTTCATTTGTTCATTTGTTCATTTGTTCATTTGTTCATTTGTTCATTTGTTCATTTGTTCATTTGTTCATTTGTTCATTTGTTCATTTGTTCATTTGTTCATTTGTTCATTTGTTCATTTGTTCATTTGTTCATTTGTTCATTTGTTCATTTGTTCATTTGTTCATTAGTTCATTTGTTCATTTGTTTTTTGGTTCATTTGTTCATTCGTTCATTTGTTCATTAGTTCATTTGTTCATTCGTTCATTTGTTCATTTGTTCATTCGTTCATTTGTTCATTTTTTCATTTGTTCATTTGTTCATTTGTTCATTTGTTCGTTTGTTCATTTGTTCATTGGTTCATTTGTTCATTTGTTCATTTGTTCATTTGTTCATTTGTTCATTTGTTCATTTGTTCATTTGTTCATTTGTTCATTTGTTCATTTGTTCATTTGTTCATTTGTTCATTTGTTCATTTGTTCATTTGTTCATTTGTTCATTTGTTCATTTGTTCATTTGTTCATTTGTTCATTTGTTCATTTGTTCATTTGTTCATTTGTTCATTTCTCAACGTATTCATTTGTGCATTTGTGCTTTTGTTCATTTGTTCATTTGTTCATTTGTTCAATTGTTCATTTGTTCATTTGTTCATTTGATCATTTGTTCATTTGTTCATTTGTTCATTTTTTAATTTGTTCATTTGTTCATTTTTTAATTTGTTCACTTGTTCACTTGTTCATTTGTTCATTTTTTAATTTGTTCATTTGTTCATTTTTTAATTTGTTCATTTGTTCACTTGTTCATTTGTTCATTTGTTCATTTGTTCATTTGTTCATTTGTTCAGTTTTTCATTTGTTCATTTGTTCATTTGTCCTTTCGTTCGTTTGTTCATTTGTTCATTTGTTCGTTTGTTCATTTGTTCATTTGTACATTTGTTCATTTGTTCATTTGTTCATTTGTTTATTTGTTTATTGGTTCATTTGTTCATTTGTTCATTTGTTCATTTGTTCATTTGTTCATTTTTTCATTTGTTCATTTGTTCACTTGTTCATTTGTTCATTTGTTCATTTGTTCATTTGTTCATTTGTTCATTTGTTCATTTGTTCATTTGTTCATTTGTTCATTTGTTCATTTGTTCATTTGTTCATTTGTTCATTTGTTCATTTGTTCATTTGTTCATTTGTTCATTTGTTCATTTGTTCATTTGTTCATTTGTTCATTTGTTCATTTGTTCATTTGTTCATTTGTTCATTTGTTCATTTGTTCATTTGTTCATTTGTTCATTTCTCAACGTATTCATTTGTGCATTTGTGCATTTGTTCATTTGTTCATTTGTTCATTTGTTCATTTGTTCATTTGTTCATTTGTTCATTTTTTAATTTGTTCATTTGTTCATTTTTTAATTTGTTCATTTGTTCACTTGTTCATTTGTTCATTTGTTCATTTGTTCATTTGTTCATTTGTTCAGTTGTTCATTTGTTCATTTGTTCATTTGTCCATTCGTTCGTTTGTTCATTTGTTCATTTGTTCATTTGTTCATTTGTTGATTTGTTCATTTGTTGTTTTGTTCATTCGTTCATTTGTTGATTTGTTGATTTGTTCATTTGTTGATTTGTTCATTCGTTCATTTGTTCATTTGTTCATTTGTTCATTTGTTCATTTGTTCATTTGTTCATTTGTTCATTTGTTCATTTGTTCATTTGTTCACTTGGTCATTTGTTCATTTGTTCATTTGTTCATTTGTTCATTTGTTCATTTGTCCATTCGTTCGTTTGTTCATTTGTTCATTTGTTCGTTTGTTCATTTGTTCATTTGTTCACTTGTTCATTTGTTCATTTGTTCATTTGTTCATTTGTTCATTTGTTCATTTGTTCATTTGTTCATTTGTTCATTTGTTCATTTGTTCATTTGTTCACTTGTTCATTTTGTTCCTTCGTTCGTTTGTTCGTTTGTTCATTTGTTCATTTGTTCGTTTGTTCATTTGTTCATTTGTACATGTGTTCATTTGTTCATTTGTACATGTGTTCATTTGTTCATTTGTACATGTGTTCATTTGTTCATTTGTTCATTTGTTCATTTGTTCAATTGATACTTTGTTCATTTGTTCATTTGTTCATTTGTTCATTTGTTCCTTTGATCATTTGTTCATTTGTTCCTTTGTTCATTTGTTCATTTGTTCATTTGTTGATTTGTTCATTTGTTGTTTTGTTCATTCGTTCATTTGTTCATTTGTTGATTTGTTCATTTGTTGATTTGTTCATTCGTTCATTTGTCCATTCGTTCGTTTGTTCATTTGTTCATTTGTTCGTTTGTTCATTTGTTCATTTGTTCACTTGTTCATTTGTTGATTTGTTCATTCGTTCATTTGTCCATTCGTTCGTTTGTTCATTTGTTCATTTGTTCGTTTGTTCATTTGTTCATTTGTTCATTTGTACATTTGTTCATTCGTTCGTTTGTTCATTTGTTCATTTGTTCATTTGTTCATTTATTCATTTGTTCATTTGTTCATTTGTTCATTTGTTCATTTGTTCATTTGTTCATTTGTTCATTTGTTCATTTGTTCATTTGTTCATTTGTTCATTTGTTCATTTGTTCATTTGTTCATTTGTTCATTTGTTCATTTGTTCATTTGTTCATTTGTTCATTTGTTCATTTGTTCATTTGTTCATTTGTTCATTTGTTCATTTGTTCATTTGTTCATTTGTTCATTTGTACATTTGTTCATTTGTTCATTTGTTCATTTGTTCATTTGTTCATTTGTTCATTTGTTCATTTGTTCATTTGTTCATTTGTTCATTTGTTCATTTGTTCATTTGTTCATTTGTTCATTTGTTCATTTGTTCATTTGTTCATTTGTTCATTTGTTCATTTGTTCATTTGTTCATTTGTTCATTTGTTCATTTGTTCATTTGTTCATTTGTTCATTTGTTCATTTGTTCATTTGTTCATTTGTTCATTTGTTCATTTGTTCATTTGTCCATCTGTTCATTTGTTCATATGTTCATTTGTTCATATGTTCATTTGTTCATTTGTTCATTTGTTCATTTGTTCATTTGTTCATTTGTTCATTTGTTCATTCGTTCGTTTGTTCATTCGTTCGTTTGTTCATTTGTTCATTCGTTCGTTTGTTCATTTGTTCATTTGTTCATTTGTTCATTTGTTCATTTGTTCATTTGTTCATTTGTTCATTTGTTCATTTATTCATTTGTTCATTTGTTCATTTGTTCATTTGTTCATTTGTTCATTTGTTCATTTGTTCATTTGTTCATTTGTTCATTTTTTCATTTGTTCATTTGTTCACTTGTTCATTTGTTCATTTGTTCATTTGTTCATTTGTTCATTTGTTCATTTGTTCATTTGTTCATTTGTTCATTTGTTCATTTGTTCATTTGTTCATTTGTTCATTTGTTCATTTGTTCATTTGTTCATTTGTTCATTTGTTCATTTGTTCATTTGTTCATTTGTTCATTTGTTCATTTGTTCATTTGTTCATTTGTTCATTTGTTCATTTGTTCATTTGTTCATTTGTTCATTTGTTCATTTGTTCATTTGTTCATTTGTTCATTTGTTCATTTGTTCATTTGTTCATTTGTTCATTTGTTCATTTGTTCATTTGTTCATTTGTTCATTTGTTCATTTGTTCATTTGTTCATTTGTTCATTTGTTCATTTGTTCATTTGTTCATTTGTTCATTTGTTCATTTGTTCATTTGTTCATTTCTCAACGTATTCATTTGTGCATTTGTGCATTTGTTCATTTGTTCATTTGTTCATTTGTTCATTTGTTCATTTTTTAATTTGTTCATTTGTTCATTTTTTAATTTGTTCATTTGTTCACTTGTTCATTTGTTCATTTGTTCATTTGTTCACTTGTTCATTTGTTCATTTGTTCATTCGTTCATTTGTTCATTTGTTCATTTATTCATTTGTTCATTTGTTCATTTGTTCATTTGTTCATTTGTTCATTTGTTCATTTGTTCATTTGTTCATTTGTTCATTTGTTCATTTGTTCACTTGTTCATTTTGTTCCTTTGTTTGTTTGTTCGTTTGTTCATTTGTTCATTTGTACATGTGTTCATTTGTTCATTTGTACATGAGTTCATTTGTACATTTGTACATGTGTTCATTTGTTCATTTGTTTATTTGTTCATTTGTTCAATTGATCCTTTGTTCATTTGTTCATTTGTTCATTTTTTTCCTTTGACCATTTGATCATTTGTTCATTTGTTGATTTGTTCATTTGTTGATTTGTTCATTTGTTGATTTGTTCATTCGTTCATTTGTTCATTCGTTCATTTGTTCATTTGTTGATTTGTTCATTTGTTGATTTGTTCATTCGTTCATTTGTTCATTTGTTCATTTGTTCATTTGTTCATTTGTTCATTTGTTCATTTGTTCATTTGTTCATTTGTTCATTTGTTCATTTGTTCATCTGTTCATTTGTTCATTTGTTCATTTCTTCATTTCTTCATTTCATCATTAATTCATTTCTTCATTTCTTCATTTCTTCATTTCCTCATTTCTTCATTTGTTCATTAGTTCATTTGTTCACTTGTTCATTTGTTCATTTGTTCATTTGTTCATTTGTTCATTTGTTCATTTGTTCATTTGTTCATTTGTTCATTAGTTCATTTGTTCACTTGTTCATTTGTTCATTTGTTCATTTGTTCATTTGTTCATTTGTTCATTTGTTCATTTGTTCATTTGTTCATTTGTTCATTTATTCATTTGTTCATTTCCTCATTTCTTCATTTGTTCATTTGTTAATTTGTTCACTTGTTCATTTGTTCATTTGTTCATTTGTTCATTTGTTCATTTGTTCATTTGTTCATTTGTTCATTTGTTCATTTGTTCATTTGTTCATTTGTTCATTTGTTCATTTGTTCATTTGTTCATTTGTTCATTTGTTCATTTGTTCATTTGTTCATTTGTTCATTTGTTCATTTGTTCATTTGTTCATTTGTTCATTTGTTCATTTGTTCATTTGTTCATTTGTTCATTTGTTCATTTGTTCATTTGTTCATTTGTTCATTTGTTCATTTGTTCATTTGTTCATTTGTTCATTTGTTCATTTGTTCATTTGTTCATTTGTTCATTTGTTCATTTGTTCATTTGTTCATTTGTTCATTTGTTCATTTGTTCATTTGTTCATTTGTTCATTTGTTCATTTGTTCATTTGTTCATTTGTTCATTTGTTCATTTGTTCATTTGTTCATTTGTTGATTTGTTCATTTGTTCATTTGTTCATTTCTTCATTTCTTCATTTCTTCATTTCTTCATTTGTTCATTTGTTCATTTGTTCATTTGTTCATTTGTTCATTTGTTCATTTGTTCATTTGTTCATTTGTTCATTTGTTCATTTGTTCATTTGTTCATTTGTTCATTTGTTCATTTGTTCATTTGTTCATTTCTCAACGTATTCATTTGTGCATTTGTGCATTTGTTCATTTGTTCATTTGTTCATTTCTCAACGTATTCATTTGTGCATTTGTGCATTTGTTCATTTGTTCATTTGTTCATTTGTTCATTTGTTCATTTGTTCATTTTTTAATTTGTTCATTTGTTCATTTTTTAATTTGTTCATTTGTTCACTTGTTCATTTGTTCATTTGTTCATTTGTTCAGTTGTTCATTTGTTCATTTTTTCATTTGTCCATTCGTTCGTTTGTTCATTTGTTCATTTGTTCATTTGTTCGTTTGTTCATTTGTTCATTTGTACATTTGTTCATTTGTTCATTTGTTCATTTGTTTATTTGTTTATTGGTTCATTTGTTCATTTGTTCATTTGTTCATTTGTTCATTTGTTCATTTGTTCATTTTTTCATTTGTTCATTTGTTCACTTGTTCATTTGTTCATTTGTTCATTTGTTCATTTGTTCATTTGTTCATTTGTTCATTTGTCCATTCGTTCGTTTGTTCATTTGTTCATTTGTTCGTTTGTTCATTTGTTCATTTGTTCACTTGTTCATTTGTTCATTTGTTCATTTGTTCATTTGTTCATTTGTTCATTTGTTCATTTCTTCATTTGTTCATTTGTTCATTTGTTCATTTGTTCATTTGTTCACTTGTTCATTTTGTTCCTTTGTTCGTTTGTTCGTTTGTTCATTTGTTCATTTGTACATGTGTTCATTTGTTCATTTGTTCATTTGTACATGTGTTCATTTGTTCATTTGTTCATTTGTTCATTTGTTCAATTGATCCATTGTTCATTTGTTCATTTGTTCATTTGTTCATTTGTTGATTTGTTCATATGTTCATTTGTTCATTTGTTCATTTGTTCATTTGTTTATTTGTTTTTTGGTTCATTTGTTCATTTGTTCATTCGTTCATTTGTTCATTTGTTCATTTGTTCATTTGTTTATTTGTTCATTTGTTCATTCGTTCATTTGTTCATTTTTTCATTTGTTCATTTGTTCATTTGTTCATTTGCTCATTTGTTAATTTGTTATTTGATCATTTGTTCATATGTTCATTTGATTGTTTGTTCATTTCTCAACGTATTCATTTGTTCATTTGTTCATTTGTACATTTGTTCATTTGTTCATTTGTTCATTTGTTCATTTGTTTATTTGTTTATTGGTTCATTTGTTCATTTGTACATTTGTTCATTTGTTCATTTGTTCGTTTGTTCATTTGTTCATTTGTTCATTTGTTCATTTGTTCTTTTGTTCATTTGTTCATTTGTTCATATGTTCATTTGTTCATTTGTTCATTTGTTCATTTGTTCATTTGTTCATTTGTTCATTTGTTCATTTGTTCATTTGTACATTTGTTCATTTGTTCATTTGTTCATTTGATCATTTGTTCATTCGTTCGTTTGTTCATTTGTTCATTTGTTCATTTGTTCATTTGTTCATTTGTTCATTTGTTCATTTGTTCATTTGTTCATTTGTTCATTTGTTCATTTATTCATTTGTTCATTTGTTCATTTGTTCATTTGTTCATTTGTTCATTTGTTCATTTGTTCATTTGTTCATTTGTTCATTTGTTCATTTGTTCATTTGTTCATTTTTTCATTTGTTCATTTGTTCATTTGTTCATTTGTTCATTTGTTCATTTGTTCATTTGTTCATTTGTTCATTTGTTCATTTGTTCATTTGTTCATTTGTTCATTTGTTCATTTGTTCATTTGTTCATTTGTTCATTTGTTCATTTGTTCATTTGTTCATTTGTTCATTTGTTCATTTGTTCATTTGTTCATTTGTTCATTTGTTCATTTGTTCATTAGTTCATTTGTTCATTTGTTTTTTGGTTCATTTGTTCATTCGTTCATTTGTTCATTAGTTCATTTGTTCATTCGTTCATTTGTTCATTTGTTCATTCGTTCATTTGTTCATTTTTTCATTTGTTCATTTGTTCATTTGTTCATTTGTTCGTTTGTTCATTTGTTCATTGGTTCATTTGTTCATTTGTTCATTTGTTCATTTGTTCATTTGTTCATTTGTTCATTTGTTCATTTGTTCATTTGTTCATTTGTTCATTTGTTCATTTGTTCATTTGTTCATTTGTTCATTTGTTCATTTGTTCATTTGTTCATTTGTTCATTTGTTCATTTGTTCATTTGTTCATTTGTTCATTTGTTCATTTGTTCATTTCTCAACGTATTCATTTGTGCATTTGTGCTTTTGTTCATTTGTTCATTTGTTCATTTGTTCAATTGTTCATTTGTTCATTTGTTCATTTGATCATTTGTTCATTTGTTCATTTGTTCATTTTTTAATTTGTTCATTTGTTCATTTTTTAATTTGTTCACTTGTTCACTTGTTCATTTGTTCATTTTTTAATTTGTTCATTTGTTCATTTTTTAATTTGTTCATTTGTTCACTTGTTCATTTGTTCATTTGTTCATTTGTTCATTTGTTCATTTGTTCAGTTTTTCATTTGTTCATTTGTTCATTTGTCCTTTCGTTCGTTTGTTCATTTGTTCATTTGTTCGTTTGTTCATTTGTTCATTTGTACATTTGTTCATTTGTTCATTTGTTCATTTGTTTATTTGTTTATTGGTTCATTTGTTCATTTGTTCATTTGTTCATTTGTTCATTTGTTCATTTTTTCATTTGTTCATTTGTTCACTTGTTCATTTGTTCATTTGTTCATTTGTTCATTTGTTCATTTGTTCATTTGTTCATTTGTTCATTTGTTCATTTGTTCATTTGTTCATTTGTTCATTTGTTCATTTGTTCATTTGTTCATTTGTTCATTTGTTCATTTGTTCATTTGTTCATTTGTTCATTTGTTCATTTGTTCATTTGTTCATTTGTTCATTTGTTCATTTGTTCATTTGTTCATTTGTTCATTTGTTCATTTGTTCATTTCTCAACGTATTCATTTGTGCATTTGTGCATTTGTTCATTTGTTCATTTGTTCATTTGTTCATTTGTTCATTTGTTCATTTGTTCATTTTTTAATTTGTTCATTTGTTCATTTTTTAATTTGTTCATTTGTTCACTTGTTCATTTGTTCATTTGTTGATTTGTTCATTTGTTGTTTTGTTCATTCGTTCATTTGTTCATTTGTTGATTTGTTCATTTGTTGATTTGTTCATTCGTTCATTTGTCCATTCGTTCGTTTGTTCATTTGTTCATTTGTTCGTTTGTTCATTTGTTCATTTGTTCACTTGTTCATTTGTTCATTTGTTCATTTGTTCATTTGTTCATTTGTTCATTTGTTCACTTGTTCATTTTGTTCCTTCGTTCGTTTGTTCGTTTGTTCATTTGTTCATTTGTACATGTGTTCATTTGTTCATTTGTACATGTGTTCATTTGTTCATTTGTTCATTTGTTCATTTGTTCAATTGATACTTTGTTCATTTGTTCATTTGTTCATTTGTTCATTTGTTCCTTTGATCATTTGTTCATTTGTTCCTTCGTTCATTTGTTCATTTGTTCATTTGTTGATTTGTTCATTTGTTGTTTTGTTCATTCGTTCATTTGTTCATTTGTTGATTTGTTCATTTGTTGATTTGTTCATTCGTTCATTTGTTCATTTGTTCATTTGTTCATTTGTTCATTTGTTCATTTGTTCATTTGTTCATCCGTTCATTTGTTCATTTGTTCATTTGTTCATTTGTTCATTTCTTCATTTCTTCATTTCTTCATTTCTTCATTTGTTCAATTGTTCATTTGTTCATTTGTTCATTTGTTCATTTGTCCATTCGTTCGTTTGTTCATTTGTTCATTTGTTCGTTTGTTCATTTGTTCATTTGTTCACTTGTTCATTTGTTCATTTGTTCATTTGTTCATTTGTTCATTTGTTCATTTGTTCATTTGTTCATTTGTTCACTTGTTCACTTGTTCATTTTGTTCCTTTGTTCGTTTGTTCGTTTGTACATTTGTTCATTTGTACATGTGTTCATTTGTTCATTTGTACATGTGTTCATTTGTTCATTTGTTCATTTGTTCATTTGTTCAATTTATCCTTTGTTCATTTGTTCATTTGTTCATTTGTTCCTTTGATCATTTGTTCATTTGTTCCTTTGTTCATTTGTTCATTTGTTCATTTGTTGATTTGATCATTTGTTGTTTTGTTCATTCGTTCATTTGTTCATTTGTTGATTTGTTCATTTGTTGATTTGTTCATTCGTTCACTTGTTCATTTGTTCATTTGTTCATTTGTTCATTTGTTCATTTGTTCATTTGTTCATTTGTACATGTGTTCATTTGTTCATTTGTTCATTTGTTCATTTGTTCAATTGATCCTTTGTTCATTTGTTCATTTGTTCATTTGTTCATTTGTGCCTTTGATCATTTGTTCATTTGTTCCTTTGTTCATTTGTTCATTTGTTCATTTGTTCATTTGTTGATTTGTTCATTTGTTCATTTGTTCATTTGTTCATTTGTTCATTTGTTCATTTGTACATTTGTTCATTTGTTCATTTGTTCATTTGTTCATTTTTTAATTTGTTCATTTGTTCATTTGTTAATTTGTTCATTTGTTCACTTGTTCATTTGTTCATTTGTTCACTTGTTCACTTGTTCATTTGTTCATTTGTTCATTTGTTCAGTTGTTCATTTGTTCATTTGTTCATTTGTCCATTCGTTCGTTTGTTCATTTGTTCATTTGTTCATTTGTTCGTTTGTTCATTTGTTCATTTGTACATTTGTTCATTTGTTCATTTGTTCATTTGTTCGTTTGTTCATTTGTTCATTTGTACATTTGTTCATTTGTTCATTTGTTCATTTGTTCATTTGTTCATTTGTCCATTCGTTCGTTTGTTCATTTGTTCATTTGTTCATCCGTTCATTTGTTCATTTGTTCATTTCTTCATTTCTTCATTTCTTCATTTCTTCATTTCTTCATTTGTTCATTAGGTCAATTGTTCATTTGTTCATTTGTTCATTTGTTCATTTGTTCATTTGTTCATTTGTTCATTTGTTCATTTGTTCATTTGTTCATTTGTTCATTTGTTCATTTGTTCATTTGTTCATTTGTTCATTTGTTCATTTGTTCATTTGTTCATTTGTTCGTTTGTTCATTTGTTCATTGGTTCATTTGTTCATTTGTTCATTTGTTCATTTGTTCATTTGTTCATTTGTTCATTTGTTCATTTGTTCATTTGTTCAGTTGTCCATTCGTTCGTTTGTTCATTTGTTCATTTGTTCGTTTGTTCATTTGTTCATTTGTTCACTTGTTCATTTGTTCATTTGTTCATTTGTTCATTTGTTCATTTGTTCATTTGTTCATTTGTTCATTTGTTCATTTGTTCATTTGTTCACTTGTTCACTTGTTCATTTGTTCATTTGTTCATTTGTTCGTTTGTTCATTTGTTCATTGGTTCATTTGTTCATTTGTTCATTTGTTCATTTGTTCATTTGTTCATTTGTTCATTTGTTCATTTGTTCATTTGTTCAGTTGTCCATTCGTTCGTTTGTTCATTTGTTCATTTGTTCGTTTGTTCATTTGTTCATTTGTTCACTTGTTCATTTGTTCATTTGTTCATTTGTTCAATTGTTCATTTGTTCATTTGTTCATTTGATCATTTGTTCATTTGTTCATTTGTTCATTTTTTAATTTGTTCATTTGTTCATTTTTTAATTTGTTCACTTGTTCACTTGTTCATTTGTTCATTTTTTAATTTGTTCATTTGTTCATTTTTTAATTTGTTCATTTGTTCACTTGTTCATTTGTTCATTTGTTCATTTGTTCATTTGTTCATTTGTTCAGTTTTTCATTTGTTCATTTGTTCATTTGTCCTTTCGTTCGTTTGTTCATTTGTTCATTTGTTCGTTTGTTCATTTGTTCATTTGTACATTTGTTCATTTGTTCATTTGTTCATTTGTTTATTTGTTTATTGGTTCATTTGTTCATTTGTTCATTTGTTCATTTGTTCATTTGTTCATTTTTTCATTTGTTCATTTGTTCACTTGTTCATTTGTTCATTTGTTCATTTGTTCATTTGTTCATTTGTTCATTTGTTCATTTGTTCATTTGTTCATTTGTTCATTTGTTCATTTGTTCATTTGTTCATTTGTTCATTTGTTCATTTGTTCATTTGTTCATTTGTTCATTTGTTCATTTGTTCATTTGTTCATTTGTTCATTTGTTCATTTGTTCATTTGTTCATTTGTTCATTTGTTCATTTGTTCATTTGTTCATTTGTTCATTTCTCAACGTATTCATTTGTGCATTTGTGCATTTGTTCATTTGTTCATTTGTTCATTTGTTCATTTGTTCATTTGTTCATTTGTTCATTTTTTAATTTGTTCATTTGTTCATTTTTTAATTTGTTCATTTGTTCACTTGTTCATTTGTTCATTTGTTGATTTGTTCATTTGTTGTTTTGTTCATTCGTTCATTTGTTCATTTGTTGATTTGTTCATTTGTTGATTTGTTCATTCGTTCATTTGTCCATTCGTTCGTTTGTTCATTTGTTCATTTGTTCGTTTGTTCATTTGTTCATTTGTTCACTTGTTCATTTGTTCATTTGTTCATTTGTTCATTTGTTCATTTGTTCATTTGTTCACTTGTTCATTTTGTTCCTTCGTTCGTTTGTTCGTTTGTTCATTTGTTCATTTGTACATGTGTTCATTTGTTCATTTGTACATGTGTTCATTTGTTCATTTGTTCATTTGTTCATTTGTTCAATTGATACTTTGTTCATTTGTTCATTTGTTCATTTGTTCATTTGTTCCTTTGATCATTTGTTCATTTGTTCCTTCGTTCATTTGTTCATTTGTTCATTTGTTGATTTGTTCATTTGTTGTTTTGTTCATTCGTTCATTTGTTCATTTGTTGATTTGTTCATTTGTTGATTTGTTCATTCGTTCATTTGTTCATTTGTTCATTTGTTCATTTGTTCATTTGTTCATTTGTTCATTTGTTCATCCGTTCATTTGTTCATTTGTTCATTTGTTCATTTGTTCATTTCTTCATTTCTTCATTTCTTCATTTCTTCATTTGTTCAATTGTTCATTTGTTCATTTGTTCATTTGTTCATTTGTCCATTCGTTCGTTTGTTCATTTGTTCATTTGTTCGTTTGTTCATTTGTTCATTTGTTCACTTGTTCATTTGTTCATTTGTTCATTTGTTCATTTGTTCATTTGTTCATTTGTTCATTTGTTCATTTGTTCACTTGTTCACTTGTTCATTTTGTTCCTTTGTTCGTTTGTTCGTTTGTACATTTGTTCATTTGTACATGTGTTCATTTGTTCATTTGTACATGTGTTCATTTGTTCATTTGTTCATTTGTTCATTTGTTCAATTTATCCTTTGTTCATTTGTTCATTTGTTCATTTGTTCCTTTGATCATTTGTTCATTTGTTCCTTTGTTCATTTGTTCATTTGTTCATTTGTTGATTTGATCATTTGTTGTTTTGTTCATTCGTTCATTTGTTCATTTGTTGATTTGTTCATTTGTTGATTTGTTCATTCGTTCACTTGTTCATTTGTTCATTTGTTCATTTGTTCATTTGTTCATTTGTTCATTTGTTCATTTGTACATGTGTTCATTTGTTCATTTGTTCATTTGTTCATTTGTTCAATTGATCCTTTGTTCATTTGTTCATTTGTTCATTTGTTCATTTGTGCCTTTGATCATTTGTTCATTTGTTCCTTTGTTCATTTGTTCATTTGTTCATTTGTTCATTTGTTGATTTGTTCATTTGTTCATTTGTTCATTTGTTCATTTGTTCATTTGTTCATTTGTACATTTGTTCATTTGTTCATTTGTTCATTTGTTCATTTTTTAATTTGTTCATTTGTTCATTTGTTAATTTGTTCATTTGTTCACTTGTTCATTTGTTCATTTGTTCACTTGTTCACTTGTTCATTTGTTCATTTGTTCATTTGTTCAGTTGTTCATTTGTTCATTTGTTCATTTGTCCATTCGTTCGTTTGTTCATTTGTTCATTTGTTCATTTGTTCGTTTGTTCATTTGTTCATTTGTACATTTGTTCATTTGTTCATTTGTTCATTTGTTCGTTTGTTCATTTGTTCATTTGTACATTTGTTCATTTGTTCATTTGTTCATTTGTTCATTTGTTCATTTGTCCATTCGTTCGTTTGTTCATTTGTTCATTTGTTCATCCGTTCATTTGTTCATTTGTTCATTTCTTCATTTCTTCATTTCTTCATTTCTTCATTTCTTCATTTGTTCATTAGGTCAATTGTTCATTTGTTCATTTGTTCATTTGTTCATTTGTTCATTTGTTCATTTGTTCATTTGTTCATTTGTTCATTTGTTCATTTGTTCATTTGTTCATTTGTTCATTTGTTCATTTGTTCATTTGTTCATTTGTTCATTTGTTCATTTGTTCATTTGTTCGTTTGTTCATTTGTTCATTGGTTCATTTGTTCATTTGTTCATTTGTTCATTTGTTCATTTGTTCATTTGTTCATTTGTTCATTTG
Source organism: Megalopta genalis (assembly GCF_051020955.1). NCBI lineage: Eukaryota > Metazoa > Arthropoda > Insecta > Hymenoptera > Halictidae > Megalopta > Megalopta genalis. The sequence continues at coordinate 1,650,189 of NW_027476105.1, forward strand.
TTCATTTGTTCAGTTGTCCATTCGTTCGTTTGTTCATTTGTTCATTTGTTCGTTTGTTCATTTGTTCATTTGTTCACTTGTTCATTTGTTCATTTGTTCATTTGTTCATTTGTTCATTTGTTCATTTGTTCATTTGTTCATTTGTTCATTTGTTCACTTGTTCACTTGTTCATTTTGTTCCTTTGTTCGTTTGTTCGTTTGTTCATTTGTTCATTTGTACATGTGTTCATTTGTTCATTTGTACATGTGTTCATTTGTTCATTTGTTCATTTGTTCATTTGTTCAATTGATCCTTTGTTCATTTGTTCATTTGTTCATTTGTTCCTTTGATCATTTGTTCATTTGTTCCTTTGTTCATTTGTTCATTTGTTCATTTGTTGATTTGTTCATTTGTTGTTTTGTTCATTCGTTCATTTGTTCATTTGTTGATTTGTTCATTTGTTGATTTGTTCATTCGTTCATTTGTTCATTTGTTCATTTGTTCATTTGTTCATTTGTTCATTTGTTCATTTGTTCATTTGTTGATTTGTTCATATGTTCATTTGTTCATTTGTTCATTTGTTCATTTGTTCATTTGTTCATCCGTTCATTTGTTCATTTGTTCATTTGTTCATTTCTTCATTTCTTCATTTCTTCATTTCTTCATTTGTTCACTTGTTCATTTGTTCATTTGTTCATTTATTCACTTGTTCATTTTGTTCCTTTGTTCGTTTGTTCGTTTGTTCATTTGTTCATTTGTACATGTGTTCATTTGTTCATTTGTACATGTGTTCATTTGTTGATTTGTTCATTTGTTCATTTGTTCAATTGATCCTTTGTTCATTTGTTCATTTGTTCATTTGTTCATTTGTTCCTTTGATCATTTGTTCATTTGTTCCTTTGTTCATTTGTTCATTTGTTCATTTGTTGATTTGTTCATTCGTTCATTTGTTCATTTGTTGATTTGTTCATTTGTTGATTTGTTCATTCGTTCATTTGTTCATTTGTTCATTTGTTCATTTGTTCATTTGTACATTTGTTGATTTGTTCATATGTTCATTTGTTCATTTGTTCATTTGTTCATTTGTTCATTTGTTCATTTGTTCATCCGTTCATTTGTTCATTTGTTCATTTGTTCATTTGTTCATTTGTTCATCCGTTCATTTGTTCATTTGTTCATTTGTTCATTTCTTCATTTCTTCATTTCTTCATTTCTTCATTTCTTCATTTGTTCATTTGTTCAATTGTTCAATTGTTCATTTGTTCATTTGTTCATTTGTTCATTTGTTCATTTGTTCATTTGTTCATTTGTTCATTTGTTCATTTGTTCATTTGTTCATTTGTTCATTTGTTCATTTGTTCATTTGTTCATTTGTTCATTTGTTCATTTGTTCATTTGTTTTTTGGTTCATTTGTTCATTTGTTCATTCGTTCATTTGTTCATTTGTTCATTTGTTCATTTGTTTATTTGTTCATTTGTTCATTCGTTCATTTGTTCATTTTTTCATTTGTTCATTTGTTCATTTGTTCATTTGCTAATTTTTTAATTTGTTATTTGATCATTTGTTCATATGTTCATTTGATTGTTTGTTCATTTCTCAACGTATTCATTTGTTCATTTGTTCATTTGTACATTTGTTCATTTGTTCATTTGTTCATTTGTTTATTTGTTTATTGGTTCATTTGTTCATTTGTTCATTTGTTCATTTGTTCATTTGTTGATCTGTTCATTTGTTCATTTCTTCATTTGTTCATTTGTTCATTTCTTCACTTGTTCATTTGTTCATTTGTTCATTTGTTCATTTGTTCATTTGTTCATTTGTTCATTTGTTCATTTGTTCATTTGTTCATTTGTTCATTTGTTCATTTGTTCATTTGTTCATTTGTTCATTTGTTCATTTGTTCATTTGTTCATTTGTTCATTTGTTCATTTGTTCATTTGTTCATTTGTTCATTTGTTCATTTGTTCATTTGTTCATTTGTTCATTTGTTCATTTGTTCATTTGTTCATTTGTTCATTTGTTCATTTGTTCATTTGTTCATTTGTTCATTTGTTCATTTGTTCATTTGTTCATTTGTTCATTTGTTCATTTGTTCATTTGTTCATTTGTTCATTTGTTCATTTGTTCATTTGTTCATTTGTTCATTTGTTCATTTGTTCATTTCTCAACGTATTCATTTGTGCATTTGTGCTTTTGTTCATTTGTTCATTTGTTCATTTGTACATGTGTTCATTTGTTCATTTGTAAATTTGTTCATTTGTTCAATTGATCCTTTGTTCATTTGTTCATTTGTTCATTTGTTCATTTGTTCCTTTGATCATTTGTTCATTTGTTCCTTTGTTCATTTGTTCATTTGTTAATTTGTTGATTTGTTCATTTGTTGTTTTGTTCATTCGTTCATTTGTTCATTTGTTGATTTGTTCATTTGTTGATTTGTTCATTCGTTCATTTGTTCATTTGTTCATTTGTTCATTTGTTCATTTGTTCATTTGTTCATTTGTTGATTTGTTCATATGTTCATTTGTTCATTTGTTCATTTGTTCATTTGTTCATTTGTTCATTTGTTCATATGTTCATTTGTTCATTTGTTCATATGTTCATTTGTTCATTTGTTCATTTGTTCATTTGTTCATTTGTTCATTTGTTCATTTGTTCATTTGTTCACTTGTTCATTTTGTTCCTTTGTTCGTTTGTTCGTTTGTTCATTTGTTCATTTGTTCATTTGTACATGTGTCCATTTGTTCATTTGTACATGTGTTCATTTGTTCATTTGTTCATTTGTTCATTTGTTCAATTGATCCTTTGTTCATTTGTTCATTTGTTCATTTGTGCCTTTGATCATTTGTTCATTTGTTCCTTTGTTCATTTGTTCATTTGTTCATTTGTTGATTTGTTCATTTGTTCATTTGTTCATTTGTTCATTTGTTCATTTGTTCATTTGTTCATTTGTACATTTGTTCATTTGTTCATTTGTTCATTTGTTCATTTGTTCATTTTTTAATTTGTTCATTTGTTGATTTGTTCATTCGTTCATTTGTCCATTCGTTCGTTTGTTCATTTGTTCATTCGTTCGTTTGTTCATTTGTTCATTTGTTCACTTGTTCATTTGTTCATTTGTTCATTTGTTCATTTGTTCATTTGTTCATTTGTTCATTTGTTCATTTGTTCATTTGTTCGTTTGTTCATTTGTTCATTTGTTCATTTGTTCATTTGTTCATTTGTTCAGTTGTCCATTCGTTCGTTTGTTCATTTGTTCATTTGTTCGTTTGTTCATTTGTTCATTTGTTCACTTGTTCATTTGTTCATTTGTTCATTTGTTCATTTGTTCATTTGTTCATTTGTTCATTTGTTCATTTGTTCATTTGTTCATTTGTTCATTTGTTCATCCGTTCATTTGTTCATTTGTTCATTTGTTCATTTGTTCATTTGTTCATTTGTTCATTTCTTCATTTCTTCATTTCTTCATTTCTTCATTTGTTCAATTGTTCATTTGTTCATTTGTTCATTTGTTCATTTGTCCATTCGTTCGTTTGTTCATTTGTTCATTTGTTCGTTTGTTCATTTGTTCATTTGTTCACTTGTTCATTTGTTCATTTGTTCATTTGTTCATTTGTTCATTTGTTCATTTGTTCATTTGTTCATTTGTTCACTTGTTCACTTGTTCATTTTGTTCCTTTGTTCGTTTGTTCGTTTGTACATTTGTTCATTTGTACATGTGTTCATTTGTTCATTTGTACATGTGTTCATTTGTTCATTTGTTCATTTGTTCAATTGATCCTTTGTTCATTTGTTCATTTGTTCATTTGTTCCTTTGATCATTTGTTCATTTGTTCCTTTGTTCATTTGTTCATTTGTTCATTTGTTGATTTGTTCATTTGTTGTTTTGTTCATTCGTTCATTTGTTCATTTGTTGATTTGTTCATTCGTTCATTTGTTCATTTGTTGATTTGTTCATTTGTTGATTTGTTCATTCGTTCATTTGTTCATTTGTTCATTTGTTCATTTGTTCATTTGTTCATTTGTTCATTTGTACATGTGTTCATTTGTTCATTTGTTCATTTGTTCATTTGTTCAATTGATCCTTTGATCATTTGTTCATTTGTTCCTTTGTTCATTTGTTCATTTGTTCATTTTTTCATTTGTTCATTTGTTCATTTGTTCATTTGTTCATTTGTTCATTTGTTCATTTGTTCATTTGTTCATTTGTTCATTTGTTCATTTGTTCATTTGTTCATTTGTTCATTTGTTCATTTGTTCATTTGTTCATTTGTTCATTTGTTCATTTGTTCATTTGTTCATTTGTTCATTTGTTCATTTGTTCATTTGTTCATTTGTTCATTTGTTCATTTGTTCATTTGTTCATTTGTTCATTTGTTCATTTGTTCATTTGTTCATTTGTTCATTTGTTCATTAGTTCATTTGTTCATTTGTTTTTTGGTTCATTTGTTCATTCGTTCATTTGTTCATTAGTTCATTTGTTCATTCGTTCATTTGTTCATTTGTTCATTCGTTCATTTGTTCATTTTTTCATTTGTTCATTTGTTCATTTGTTCATTTGTTCGTTTGTTCATTTGTTCATTGGTTCATTTGTTCATTTGTTCATTTGTTCATTTGTTCATTTGTTCATTTGTTCATTTGTTCATTTGTTCATTTGTTCATTTGTTCATTTGTTCATTTGTTCATTTGTTCATTTGTTCATTTGTTCATTTGTTCATTTGTTCATTTGTTCATTTGTTCATTTGTTCATTTGTTCATTTGTTCATTTGTTCATTTGTTCATTTCTCAACGTATTCATTTGTGCATTTGTGCTTTTGTTCATTTGTTCATTTGTTCATTTGTTCAATTGTTCATTTGTTCATTTGTTCATTTGATCATTTGTTCATTTGTTCATTTGTTCATTTTTTAATTTGTTCATTTGTTCATTTTTTAATTTGTTCACTTGTTCACTTGTTCATTTGTTCATTTTTTAATTTGTTCATTTGTTCATTTTTTAATTTGTTCATTTGTTCACTTGTTCATTTGTTCATTTGTTCATTTGTTCATTTGTTCATTTGTTCAGTTTTTCATTTGTTCATTTGTTCATTTGTCCTTTCGTTCGTTTGTTCATTTGTTCATTTGTTCGTTTGTTCATTTGTTCATTTGTACATTTGTTCATTTGTTCATTTGTTCATTTGTTTATTTGTTTATTGGTTCATTTGTTCATTTGTTCATTTGTTCATTTGTTCATTTGTTCATTTTTTCATTTGTTCATTTGTTCACTTGTTCATTTGTTCATTTGTTCATTTGTTCATTTGTTCATTTGTTCATTTGTTCATTTGTTCATTTGTTCATTTGTTCATTTGTTCATTTGTTCATTTGTTCATTTGTTCATTTGTTCATTTGTTCATTTGTTCATTTGTTCATTTGTTCATTTGTTCATTTGTTCATTTGTTCATTTGTTCATTTGTTCATTTGTTCATTTGTTCATTTGTTCATTTGTTCATTTGTTCATTTGTTCATTTCTCAACGTATTCATTTGTGCATTTGTGCATTTGTTCATTTGTTCATTTGTTCATTTGTTCATTTGTTCATTTGTTCATTTGTTCATTTTTTAATTTGTTCATTTGTTCATTTTTTAATTTGTTCATTTGTTCACTTGTTCATTTGTTCATTTGTTCATTTGTTCATTTGTTCATTTGTTCAGTTGTTCATTTGTTCATTTGTTCATTTGTCCATTCGTTCGTTTGTTCATTTGTTCATTTGTTCATTTGTTCATTTGTTGATTTGTTCATTTGTTGTTTTGTTCATTCGTTCATTTGTTGATTTGTTGATTTGTTCATTTGTTGATTTGTTCATTCGTTCATTTGTTCATTTGTTCATTTGTTCATTTGTTCATTTGTTCATTTGTTCATTTGTTCATTTGTTCATTTGTTCATTTGTTCACTTGGTCATTTGTTCATTTGTTCATTTGTTCATTTGTTCATTTGTTCATTTGTCCATTCGTTCGTTTGTTCATTTGTTCATTTGTTCGTTTGTTCATTTGTTCATTTGTTCACTTGTTCATTTGTTCATTTGTTCATTTGTTCATTTGTTCATTTGTTCATTTGTTCATTTGTTCATTTGTTCATTTGTTCATTTGTTCATTTGTTCACTTGTTCATTTTGTTCCTTCGTTCGTTTGTTCGTTTGTTCATTTGTTCATTTGTTCGTTTGTTCATTTGTTCATTTGTACATGTGTTCATTTGTTCATTTGTACATGTGTTCATTTGTTCATTTGTACATGTGTTCATTTGTTCATTTGTTCATTTGTTCATTTGTTCAATTGATACTTTGTTCATTTGTTCATTTGTTCATTTGTTCATTTGTTCCTTTGATCATTTGTTCATTTGTTCCTTTGTTCATTTGTTCATTTGTTCATTTGTTGATTTGTTCATTTGTTGTTTTGTTCATTCGTTCATTTGTTCATTTGTTGATTTGTTCATTTGTTGATTTGTTCATTCGTTCATTTGTCCATTCGTTCGTTTGTTCATTTGTTCATTTGTTCGTTTGTTCATTTGTTCATTTGTTCACTTGTTCATTTGTTCATTTGTTCATTTGTTCATTTGTTCATTTGTTCATTTGTTCACTTGTTCATTTTGTTCCTTCGTTCGTTTGTTCGTTTGTTCATTTGTTCATTTGTACATGTGTTCATTTGTTCATTTGTACATGTGTTCATTTGTTCATTTGTTCATTTGTTCATTTGTTCAATTGATACTTTGTTCATTTGTTCATTTGTTCATTTGTTCATTTGTTCCTTTGATCATTTGTTCATTTGTTCCTTCGTTCATTTGTTCATTTGTTCATTTGTTGATTTGTTCATTTGTTGTTTTGTTCATTCGTTCATTTGTTCATTTGTTGATTTGTTCATTTGTTGATTTGTTCATTCGTTCATTTGTTCATTTGTTCATTTGTTCATTTGTTCATTTGTTCATTTGTTCATTTGTTCATCCGTTCATTTGTTCATTTGTTCATTTGTTCATTTGTTCATTTCTTCATTTCTTCATTTCTTCATTTCTTCATTTGTTCAATTGTTCATTTGTTCATTTGTTCATTTGTTCATTTGTCCATTCGTTCGTTTGTTCATTTGTTCATTTGTTCGTTTGTTCATTTGTTCATTTGTTCACTTGTTCATTTGTTCATTTGTTCATTTGTTCATTTGTTCATTTGTTCATTTGTTCATTTGTTCATTTGTTCACTTGTTCACTTGTTCATTTTGTTCCTTTGTTCGTTTGTTCGTTTGTACATTTGTTCATTTGTACATGTGTTCATTTGTTCATTTGTACATGTGTTCATTTGTTCATTTGTTCATTTGTTCATTTGTTCAATTTATCCTTTGTTCATTTGTTCATTTGTTCATTTGTTCCTTTGATCATTTGTTCATTTGTTCCTTTGTTCATTTGTTCATTTGTTCATTTGTTGATTTGATCATTTGTTGTTTTGTTCATTCGTTCATTTGTTCATTTGTTGATTTGTTCATTTGTTGATTTGTTCATTCGTTCACTTGTTCATTTGTTCATTTGTTCATTTGTTCATTTGTTCATTTGTTCATTTGTTCATTTGTACATGTGTTCATTTGTTCATTTGTTCATTTGTTCATTTGTTCAATTGATCCTTTGTTCATTTGTTCATTTGTTCATTTGTTCATTTGTGCCTTTGATCATTTGTTCATTTGTTCCTTTGTTCATTTGTTCATTTGTTCATTTGTTCATTTGTTGATTTGTTCATTTGTTCATTTGTTCATTTGTTCATTTGTTCATTTGTTCATTTGTACATTTGTTCATTTGTTCATTTGTTCATTTGTTCATTTTTTAATTTGTTCATTTGTTCATTTGTTAATTTGTTCATTTGTTCACTTGTTCATTTGTTCATTTGTTCACTTGTTCACTTGTTCATTTGTTCATTTGTTCATTTGTTCAGTTGTTCATTTGTTCATTTGTTCATTTGTCCATTCGTTCGTTTGTTCATTTGTTCATTTGTTCATTTGTTCGTTTGTTCATTTGTTCATTTGTACATTTGTTCATTTGTTCATTTGTTCATTTGTTCGTTTGTTCATTTGTTCATTTGTACATTTGTTCATTTGTTCATTTGTTCATTTGTTCATTTGTTCATTTGTCCATTCGTTCGTTTGTTCATTTGTTCATTTGTTCATCCGTTCATTTGTTCATTTGTTCATTTCTTCATTTCTTCATTTCTTCATTTCTTCATTTCTTCATTTGTTCATTAGGTCAATTGTTCATTTGTTCATTTGTTCATTTGTTCATTTGTTCATTTGTTCATTTGTTCATTTGTTCATTTGTTCATTTGTTCATTTGTTCATTTGTTCATTTGTTCATTTGTTCATTTGTTCATTTGTTCATTTGTTCATTTGTTCATTTGTTCATTTGTTCGTTTGTTCATTTGTTCATTGGTTCATTTGTTCATTTGTTCATTTGTTCATTTGTTCATTTGTTCATTTGTTCATTTGTTCATTTGTTCATTTGTTCAGTTGTCCATTCGTTCGTTTGTTCATTTGTTCATTTGTTCGTTTGTTCATTTGTTCATTTGTTCACTTGTTCATTTGTTCATTTGTTCATTTGTTCATTTGTTCATTTGTTCATTTGTTCATTTGTTCATTTGTTCATTTGTTCACTTGTTCACTTGTTCATTTTGTTCCTTTGTTCGTTTGTTCGTTTGTTCATTTGTTCATTTGTACATGTGTTCATTTGTTCATTTGTACATGTGTTCATTTGTTCATTTGTTCATTTGTTCATTTGTTCAATTGATCCTTTGTTCATTTGTTCATTTGTTCATTTGTTCCTTTGATCATTTGTTCATTTGTTCCTTTGTTCATTTGTTCATTTGTTCATTTGTTGATTTGTTCATTTGTTGTTTTGTTCATTCGTTCATTTGTTCATTTGTTGATTTGTTCATTTGTTGATTTGTTCATTCGTTCATTTGTTCATTTGTTCATTTGTTCATTTGTTCATTTGTTCATTTGTTCATTTGTTCATTTGTTGATTTGTTCATATGTTCATTTGTTCATTTGTTCATTTGTTCATTTGTTCATTTGTTCATCCGTTCATTTGTTCATTTGTTCATTTGTTCATTTCTTCATTTCTTCATTTCTTCATTTCTTCATTTGTTCACTTGTTCATTTGTTCATTTGTTCATTTATTCACTTGTTCATTTTGTTCCTTTGTTCGTTTGTTCGTTTGTTCATTTGTTCATTTGTACATGTGTTCATTTGTTCATTTGTACATGTGTTCATTTGTTGATTTGTTCATTTGTTCATTTGTTCAATTGATCCTTTGTTCATTTGTTCATTTGTTCATTTGTTCATTTGTTCCTTTGATCATTTGTTCATTTGTTCCTTTGTTCATTTGTTCATTTGTTCATTTGTTGATTTGTTCATTCGTTCATTTGTTCATTTGTTGATTTGTTCATTTGTTGATTTGTTCATTCGTTCATTTGTTCATTTGTTCATTTGTTCATTTGTTCATTTGTACATTTGTTGATTTGTTCATATGTTCATTTGTTCATTTGTTCATTTGTTCATTTGTTCATTTGTTCATTTGTTCATCCGTTCATTTGTTCATTTGTTCATTTGTTCATTTGTTCATTTGTTCATCCGTTCATTTGTTCATTTGTTCATTTGTTCATTTCTTCATTTCTTCATTTCTTCATTTCTTCATTTCTTCATTTGTTCATTTGTTCAATTGTTCAATTGTTCATTTGTTCATTTGTTCATTTGTTCATTTGTTCATTTGTTCATTTGTTCATTTGTTCATTTGTTCATTTGTTCATTTGTTCATTTGTTCATTTGTTCATTTGTTCATTTGTTCATTTGTTCATTTGTTCATTTGTTCATTTGTTTTTTGGTTCATTTGTTCATTTGTTCATTCGTTCATTTGTTCATTTGTTCATTTGTTCATTTGTTTATTTGTTCATTTGTTCATTCGTTCATTTGTTCATTTTTTCATTTGTTCATTTGTTCATTTGTTCATTTGCTAATTTTTTAATTTGTTATTTGATCATTTGTTCATATGTTCATTTGATTGTTTGTTCATTTCTCAACGTATTCATTTGTTCATTTGTTCATTTGTACATTTGTTCATTTGTTCATTTGTTCATTTGTTTATTTGTTTATTGGTTCATTTGTTCATTTGTTCATTTGTTCATTTGTTCATTTGTTGATCTGTTCATTTGTTCATTTCTTCATTTGTTCATTTGTTCATTTCTTCACTTGTTCATTTGTTCATTTGTTCATTTGTTCATTTGTTCATTTGTTCATTTGTTCATTTGTTCATTTGTTCATTTGTTCATTTGTTCATTTGTTCATTTGTTCATTTGTTCATTTGTTCATTTGTTCATTTGTTCATTTGTTCATTTGTTCATTTGTTCATTTGTTCATTTGTTCATTTGTTCATTTGTTCATTTGTTCATTTGTTCATTTGTTCATTTGTTCATTTGTTCATTTGTTCATTTGTTCATTTGTTCATTTGTTCATTTGTTCATTTGTTCATTTGTTCATTTGTTCATTTGTTCATTTGTTCATTTGTTCATTTGTTCATTTGTTCATTTGTTCATTTGTTCATTTGTTCATTTGTTCATTTGTTCATTTCTCAACGTATTCATTTGTGCATTTGTGCTTTTGTTCATTTGTTCATTTGTTCATTTGTACATGTGTTCATTTGTTCATTTGTAAATTTGTTCATTTGTTCAATTGATCCTTTGTTCATTTGTTCATTTGTTCATTTGTTCATTTGTTCCTTTGATCATTTGTTCATTTGTTCCTTTGTTCATTTGTTCATTTGTTAATTTGTTGATTTGTTCATTTGTTGTTTTGTTCATTCGTTCATTTGTTCATTTGTTGATTTGTTCATTTGTTGATTTGTTCATTCGTTCATTTGTTCATTTGTTCACTTGTTCATTTTGTTCCTTTGTTCGTTTGTTCGTTTGTTCATTTGTTCATTTGTTCATTTGTACATGTGTCCATTTGTTCATTTGTACATGTGTTCATTTGTTCATTTGTTCATTTGTTCATTTGTTCAATTGATCCTTTGTTCATTTGTTCATTTGTTCATTTGTTCATTTGTGCCTTTGATCATTTGTTCATTTGTTCCTTTGTTCATTTGTTCATTTGTTCATTTGTTGATTTGTTCATTTGTTCATTTGTTCATTTGTTCATTTGTTCATTTGTTCATTTGTTCATTTGTACATTTGTTCATTTGTTCATTTGTTCATTTGTTCATTTGTTCATTTTTTAATTTGTTCATTTGTTGATTTGTTCATTCGTTCATTTGTCCATTCGTTCGTTTGTTCATTTGTTCATTCGTTCGTTTGTTCATTTGTTCATTTGTTCACTTGTTCATTTGTTCATTTGTTCATTTGTTCATTTGTTCATTTGTTCATTTGTTCATTTGTTCATTTGTTCATTTGTTCGTTTGTTCATTTGTTCATTTGTTCATTTGTTCATTTGTTCATTTGTTCAGTTGTCCATTCGTTCGTTTGTTCATTTGTTCATTTGTTCGTTTGTTCATTTGTTCATTTGTTCACTTGTTCATTTGTTCATTTGTTCATTTGTTCATTTGTTCATTTGTTCATTTGTTCATTTGTTCATTTGTTCATTTGTTCATTTGTTCATTTGTTCATCCGTTCATTTGTTCATTTGTTCATTTGTTCATTTGTTCATTTGTTCATTTGTTCATTTCTTCATTTCTTCATTTCTTCATTTCTTCATTTGTTCAATTGTTCATTTGTTCATTTGTTCATTTGTTCATTTGTCCATTCGTTCGTTTGTTCATTTGTTCATTTGTTCGTTTGTTCATTTGTTCATTTGTTCACTTGTTCATTTGTTCATTTGTTCATTTGTTCATTTGTTCATTTGTTCATTTGTTCATTTGTTCATTTGTTCACTTGTTCACTTGTTCATTTTGTTCCTTTGTTCGTTTGTTCGTTTGTACATTTGTTCATTTGTACATGTGTTCATTTGTTCATTTGTACATGTGTTCATTTGTTCATTTGTTCATTTGTTCAATTGATCCTTTGTTCATTTGTTCATTTGTTCATTTGTTCCTTTGATCATTTGTTCATTTGTTCCTTTGTTCATTTGTTCATTTGTTCATTTGTTGATTTGTTCATTTGTTGTTTTGTTCATTCGTTCATTTGTTCATTTGTTGATTTGTTCATTCGTTCATTTGTTCATTTGTTGATTTGTTCATTTGTTGATTTGTTCATTCGTTCATTTGTTCATTTGTTCATTTGTTCATTTGTTCATTTGTTCATTTGTTCATTTGTACATGTGTTCATTTGTTCATTTGTTCATTTGTTCATTTGTTCAATTGATCCTTTGATCATTTGTTCATTTGTTCCTTTGTTCATTTGTTCATTTGTTCATTTGTTGATTTGTTCATTTGTTCATTTGTTCATTTGTTCATTTGTTCATTTGTTCATTTGTACATTTGTTCATTTGTTCATTTGTTCATTTGTTCATTTTTTAATTTGTTCATTTGTTCATTTTTTAATTTGTTCATTTGTTCACTTGTTCATTTGTTCATTTGTTCACTTGTTCACTTGTTCACTTGTTCATTTGTTCATTTGTTCATTTGTTCAGTTGTTCATTTGTTCATTTGTTCATTTGTCCATTCGTTCGTTTGTTCATTTGTTCATTTGTTCATTTGTTCGTTTGTTCATTTGTTCATTTGTACATTTGTTCATTTGTTCATTTGTTCATTTGTTCGTTTGTTCATTTGTTCATTTGTACATTTGTTCATTTGTTCATTTGTTCATTTGTTCATTTGTTCATTTGTCCATTCGTTCGTTTGTTCATTTGTTCATTTGTTCATCCGTTCATTTGTTCATTTGTTCATTTCTTCATTTCTTCATTTCTTCATTTCTTCATTTCTTCATTTGTTCATTAGGTCAATTGTTCATTTGTTCATTTGTTCATTTGTTCATTTGTTCATTTGTTCATTTGTTCATTTGTTCATTTGTTCATTTGTTCATTTGTTCATTTGTTCATTTGTTCATTTGTTCATTTGTTCATTTGTTCATTTGTTCATTTGTTCATTTGTTCATTTGTTCATTTGTTCGTTTGTTCATTTGTTCATTGGTTCATTTGTTCATTTGTTCATTTGTTCATTTGTTCATTTGTTCATTTGTTCATTTGTTCATTTGTTCATTTGTTCATTTGTTCATTTGTTCAGTTGTCCATTCGTTCGTTTGTTCATTTGTTCATTTGTTCGTTTGTTCATTTGTTCATTTGTTCACTTGTTCATTTGTTCATTTGTTCATTTGTTCATTTGTTCATTTGTTCATTTGTTCATTTGTTCATTTGTTCACTTGTTCACTTGTTCATTTTGTTCCTTTGTTCGTTTGTTCGTTTGTTCATTTGTTCATTTGTACATGTGTTCATTTGTTCATTTGTACATGTGTTCATTTGTTCATTTGTTCATTTGTTCATTTGTTCAATTGATCCTTTGTTCATTTGTTCATTTGTTCATTTGTTCCTTTGATCATTTGTTCATTTGTTCCTTTGTTCATTTGTTCATTTGTTCATTTGTTGATTTGTTCATTTGTTGTTTTGTTCATTCGTTCATTTGTTCATTTGTTGATTTGTTCATTTGTTGATTTGTTCATTCGTTCATTTGTTCATTTGTTCATTTGTTCATTTGTTCATTTGTTCATTTGTTCATTTGTTCATTTGTTGATTTGTTCATATGTTCATTTGTTCATTTGTTCATTTGTTCATTTGTTCATTTGTTCATCCGTTCATTTGTTCATTTGTTCATCCGTTCATTTGTTCATTTGTTCATTTGTTCATTTCTTCATTTCTTCATTTCTTCATTTCTTCATTTCTTCATTTGTTCACTTGTTCATTTGTTCATTTGTTCATTTGTTCATTTGTTCATGTGTTCATTTGTTCATTTGTTCACTTGTTCATTTTGTTCCTTTGTTCGTTTGTTCGTTTGTTCATTTGTTCATTTGTACATGTGTTCATTTGTTCATTTGTACATGTGTTCATTTGTTGATTTGTTCATTTGTTCATTTGTTCAATTGATCCTTTGTTCATTTGTTCATTTGTTCATTTGTTCATTTGTTCCTTTGATCATTTGTTCATTTGTTCCTTTGTTCATTTGTTCATTTGTTCATTTGTTGATTTGTTCATTCGTTCATTTGTTCATTTGTTGATTTGTTCATTTGTTGATTTGTTCATTCGTTCATTTGTTCATTTGTTCATTTGTTCATTTGTTCATTTGTACATTTGTTGATTTGTTCATATGTTCATTTGTTCATTTGTTCATTTGTTCATTTGTTCATTTGTTCATCCGTTCATTTGTTCATTTGTTCATTTGTTCATTTGTTCATTTGTTCATCCGTTCATTTGTTCATTTGTTCATTTGTTCATTTCTTCATTTCTTCATTTCTTCATTTCTTCATTTCTTCATTTGTTCATTTGTTCAATTGTTCAATTGTTCATTTGTTCATTTGTTCATTTGTTCATTTGTTCATTTGTTCATTTGTTCATTTGTTCATTTGTTCATTTGTTCATTTGTTCATTTGTTCATTTGTTCATTTGTTCATTTGTTCATTTGTTCATTTGTTCATTTGTTTTTTGGTTCATTTGTTCATTTGTTCATTTGTTCATTTGTTCATTTGTTTATTTGTTCATTTGTTCATTCGTTCATTTGTTCATTTTTTCATTTGTTCATTTGTTCATTTGTTCATTTGCTAATTTTTTAATTTGTTATTTGATCATTTGTTCATATGTTCATTTGATTGTTTGTTCATTTCTCAACGTATTTATTTGTTCATTTGTTCATTTGTACATTTGTTCATTTGTTCATTTGTTCATTTGTTTATTTGTTTATTGGTTCATTTGTTCATTTGTTCATTTGTTCATTTGTTGATCTGTTCATTTGTTCATTTCTTCATTTGTTCATTTGTTCATTTCTTCACTTGTTCATTTGTTCATTTGTTCATTTGTTCATTTGTTCATTTGTTCATTTGTTCATTTGTTCATTTGTTCATTTGTTCATTTGTTCATTTGTTCATTTGTTCATTTGTTCATTTGTTCATTTGTTCATTTGTTCATTTGTTCATTTGTTCATTTGTTCATTTGTTCATTTGTTCATTTGTTCATTTGTTCATTTGTTCATTTGTTCATTTGTTCATTTGTTCATTTGTTCATTTGTTCATTTGTTCATTTGTTCATTTGTTCATTTGTTCATTTGTTCATTTGTTCATTTGTTCATTTGTTCATTTGTTCATTTGTTCATTTGTTCATTTGTTCATTTGTTCATTTGTTCATTTGTTCATTTGTTCATTTGTTCATTTGTTCATTTGTTCATTTGTTCATTTGTTCATTTGTTCATTTGTTCATTTGTTCATTTGTTCATTTGTTCATTTGTTCATTTGTTCATTTGTTCATTTGTTCATTTGTTCATTTGTTCATTTGTTCATTTGTTCATTTCTCAACGTATTCATTTGTGCATTTGTGCTTTTGTTCATTTGTTCATTTGTTCATTTGTACATGTGTTCATTTGTTCATTTGTAAATTTGTTCATTTGTTCAATTGATCCTTTGTTCATTTGTTCATTTGTTCATTTGTTCATTTGTTCCTTTGATCATTTGTTCATTTGTTCCTTTGTTCATTTGTTCATTTGTTAATTTGTTGATTTGTTCATTTGTTGTTTTGTTCATTCGTTCATTTGTTCATTTGTTGATTTGTTCATTTGTTGATTTGTTCATTCGTTCATTTGTTCATTTGTTCATTTGTTCATTTGTTCATTTGTTCAGTTGTTCATTTGTTCATTTGTTCATTTGTCCTTTCGTTCGTTTGTTCATTTGTTCATTTGTTCATTTGTTCGTTTGTTCATTTGTTCATTTGTACATTTGTTCATTTGTTCATTTGTTCATTTGTTTATTTGTTTATTGGTTCATTTGTTCATTTGTTCATTTGTTCATTTGTTCATTTGTTCATTTTTTCATTTGTTCATTTGTTCACTTGTTCATTTGTTCATTTGTTCATTTGTTCATTTGTTCATTTGTTCATTTGTTCATTTGTTCATTTGTTCATTTGTTCATTTGTTCATTTGTTCATTTGTTCATTTGTTCATTTGTTCATTTGTTCATTTGTTCATTTGTGCCTTTGATCATTTGTTCATTTGTTCCTTTGTTCATTTGTTCATTTGTTCATTTGTTGATTTGTTCATTTGTTCATTTGTTCATTTGTTCATTTGTTCATTTGTTCATTTGTTCATTTGTACATTTGTTCATTTGTTCATTTGTTCATTTGTTCATTTGTTCATTTTTTAATTTGTTCATTTGTTCATTTTTTAATTTGTTCATTTGTTCACTTGTTCATTTGTTCATTTGTTCACTTGTTCACTTGTTCATTTGTTCATTTGTTCATTTGTTCATTTGTTCAGTTGTTCATTTGTTCATTTGTTCATTTGTCCATTCGTTCGTTTGTTCATTTGTTCATTTGTTCATTTGTTCGTTTGTTCATTTGTTCATTTGTACATTTGTTCATTTGTTCATTTGTTCATTTGTTCATTTGTTCATTTGTCCATTCGTTCGTTTGTTCATTTGTTCATTTGTTCATCCGTTCATTTGTTCATTTGTTCATTTGTTCATTTCTTCATTTCTTCATTTCTTCATTTCTTCATTTCTTCATTTGTTCATTAGGTCAATTGTTCATTTGTTCATTTGTTCATTTGTTCATTTGTTCATTTGTTCATTTGTTCATTTGTTCATTTGTTCATTTGTTCATTTGTTCATTTGTTCATTTGTTCATTTGTTCATTTGTTCATTTGTTCATTTGTTCGTTTGTTCATTTGTTCATTGGTTCATTTGTTCATTTGTTCATTTGTTCATTTGTTCATTTGTTCATTTGTTCATTTGTTCATTTGTTCATTTGTTCATTTGTTCATTTGTTCATTTGTTCATTTGTTCATTTGTTCATTTGTTCATTTGTTCATTTGTTCATTTGTTCATTTGTTCATTTGTTCATTTGTTCATTTGTTCATTTGTTCATTTCTCAACGTATTCATTTGTGCATTTGTGCTTTTGTTCATTTCTTCATTTGTTCATTTGTTCAATTGTTCATTTGTTCATTTGTTCATTTGATCATTTGTTCATTTGTTCATTCGTTCATTTTTTAATTTGTTCATTTGTTCATTTTTTAATTTGTTCATTTGTTCACTTGTTCATTTGTTCATTTTTTAATTTGTTCATTTGTTCATTTTTTAATTTGTTCATTTGTTCACTTGTTCATTTGTTCATTTGTTCATTTGTTCATTTGTTCAGTTGTTCATTTGTTCATTTGTTCATTTGTCCTTTCGTTCGTTTGTTCATTTGTTCATTTGTTCATTTGTTCGTTTGTTCATTTGTTCATTTGTACATTTGTTCATTTGTTCATTTGTTCATTTGTTTATTTGTTTATTGGTTCATTTGTTCATTTGTTCATTTGTTCATTTGTTCATTTGTTCATTTTTTCATTTGTTCATTTGTTCACTTGTTCATTTGTTCATTTGTTCATTTGTTCATTTGTTCATTTGTTCATTTGTTCATTTGTTCATTTGTTCATTTGTTCATTTGTTCATTTGTTCATTTGTTCATTTGTTCATTTGTTCATTTGTTCATTTGTTCATTTGTTCATTTGTTCATTTGTTCATTTGTTCATTTGTTTATTTGTTTATTTGTTCATTTGTTCATTTGTTCATTTGTTCATTTGTTCATTTGTTCATTTGTTCATTTGTTCATTTGTTCATTTGTTCATTTGTTCATTTGTTCATTTGTTCATTTGTTCATTTCTCAACGTATTCATTTGTGCATTTGTGCATTTGTTCATTTGTTCATTTGTTCATTTGTTCATTTGTTCATTTGTTCATTTGTTCATTTTTTAATTTGTTCATTTGTTCATTTTTTAATTTGTTCATTTGTTCACTTGTTCATTTGTTCATTTGTTCATTTGTTCATTTGTTCACTTGTTCAGTTGTTCATTTGTTCATTTGTTCATTTGTCCATTCGTTCGTTTGTTCATTTGTTCATTTGTTCATTTGTTCGTTTGTTCATTTGTTCATTTGTTCATTTGTACATTTGTTCATTTGTTCATTTGTTCATTTGTTTATTTGTTTATTGGTTCATTTGTTCTTTTGTTCATTTGTTCATTTGTTCATTTGTTCATTTGTTCATTTGTTCATTTGTTCATTTGTTCACTTGTTCATTTGTTCATTTGTTCATTTGTTCATTTGTTCATTTGGTCCTTTGTCCATTCGTTCGTTTGTTCATTTGTTCATTTGTTCGTTTGTTCATTTGTTCATTTGTTCACTTGTTCATTTGTTCATTTGTTCATTTGTTCATTTGTTCATTTGTTCATTTGTTCATTTGTTCACTTGTTCATTTTGTTCCTTCGTTCGTTTGTTCGTTTGTTCATTTGTTCATTTGTACATGTGTTCATTTGTTCATTTGTACATGTGTTCATTTGTTCATTTGTTCATTTGTTCAATTGATACTTTGTTCATTTGTTCATTTGTTCATTTGTTCATTTGTTCCTTTGATCATTTGTTCATTTGTTCCTTTGTTCATTTGTTCATTTGTTCATTTGTTGATTTGTTCATTTGTTGTTTTGTTCATTCGTTCATTTGTTCATTTGTTGATTTGTTCATTTGTTGATTTGTTCATTCGTTCATTTGTTCATTTGTTCATTTGTTCATTTGTTCATTTGTTCATTTGTTCATATGTTCATTTGTTCATTTGTTCATTTGTTCATTTGTTCATTTGTTCATCCGTTCATTTGTTCATTTGTTCATTTGTTCATTTGTTCATTTCTTCATTTCTTCATTTCTTCATTTCTTCATTTGTTCAATTGTTCATTTGTTCATTTGTTCATTTGTTCATTTGTCCATTCGTTCGTTTGTTCATTTGTTCATTTGTTCGTTTGTTCATTTGTTCATTTGTTCACTTGTTCATTTGTTCATTTGTTCATTTGTTCATTTGTTCATTTGTTCATTTGTTCATTTGTTCATTTGTTCATTTGTTCACTTGTTCACTTGTTCATTTTGTTCCTTTGTTCGTTTGTTCGTTTGTTCATTTGTTCATTTGTACATGTGTTCATTTGTTCATTTGTACATGTGTTCATTTGTTCATTTGTTCATTTGTTCATTTGTTCATTTGTTCATTTGTTCATTTGTTCATTTGTTCATTTGTTCATTTGTTCATTTGTTCATTTGTTCATTTGTTCATTTCTCAACGTATTCATTTGTGCATTTGTGCATTTGTTCATTTGTTCATTTGTTCATTTGTTCATTTGTTCATTTGTTCATTTGTTCATTTGTTCATTTGTTCATTTTTTTATTTGTTCATTTGTTCATTTTTTAATTTGTTCATTTGTGCACTTGTTCATTTGTTCATTTGTTCATTTGTTCATTTGTTCATTTGTTCATTTGTTCATTTGTTCATTTGTCCATTCGTTCGTTTGTTCTTTTGTTCATTTGTTCGTTTGTTCATTTGTTCATTTGTTCACCTGTTCATTTGTTCATTTGTTCATTTGTTCATTTGTTCATTTGTTCCTTTGATCATTTGTTCATTTGTTCCTTTGTTCATTTGTTCATTTGTTCATTTGTTGATTTGTTCATTTGTTGTTTTGTTCATTCGTTCATTTGTTCATTTGTTGATTTGTTCATTTGTTGATTTGTTCATTCGTTCATTTGTTCATTTGTTCATTTGTTCATTTGTTCATTTGTTCATTTGTTCATATGTTCATTTGTTCATTTGTTCATTTGTTCATTTGTTCATTTGTTCATCCGTTCATTTGTTCATTTGTTCATTTGTTCATTTGTTCATTTCTTCATTTCTTCATTTCTTCATTTCTTCATTTGTTCAATTGTTCATTTGTTCATTTGTTCATTTGTTCATTTGTCCATTCGTTCGTTTGTTCATTTGTTCATTTGTTCGTTTGTTCATTTGTTCATTTGTTCACTTGTTCATTTGTTCATTTGTTCATTTGTTCATTTGTTCATTTGTTCATTTGTTCATTTGTTCATTTGTTCACTTGTTCACTTGTTCATTTTGTTCCTTTGTTCGTTTGTTCGTTTGTTCATTTGTTCATTTGTACATGTGTTCATTTGTTCATTTGTACATGTGTTCATTTGTTCATTTGTTCATTTGTTCATTTGTTCAATTGATCCTTTGTTCATTTGTTCATTTGTTCATTTGTTCATTTGTTCCTTTGATCATTTGTTCATTTGTTCCTTTGTTCATTTGTTCATTTGTTCATTTGTTGATTTGTTCATTTGTTGTTTTGTTCATTCGTTCATTTGTTCATTTGTTGATTTGTTCATTTGTTGATTTGTTCATTCGTTCATTTGTTCATTTGTTCATTTGTTCATTTGTTCATTTGTTGATTTGTTCATATGTTCATTTGTTCATTTGTTCATTTGTTCATTTGTTCATTTGTTCATCCGTTCATTTGTTCATTTGTTCATTTGTTCATTTCTTCATTTCTTCATTTCTTCATTTCTTCATTTGTTCACTTGTTCATTTGTTCATTTGTTCATTTGTTCATTTGTTCATTTGTTCATTTGTTCATGTGTTCATTTGTTCATTTGTTCATTTGTTCATTTTGTTCCTTTGTTCGTTTGTTCGTTTGTTCATTTGTTCATTTGTACATGTGTTCATTTGTTCATTTGTACATGTGTTCATTTGTTGATTTGTTCATTTGTTCATTTGTTCAATTGATCCTTTGTTCATTTGTTCATTTGTTCATTTGTTCCTTTGATCATTTGTTCATTTGTTCCTTTGTTCATTTGTTCATTTGTTCATTTGTTGATTTGTTCATTCGTTCATTTGTTCATTTGTTGATTTGTTCATTTGTTGATTTGTTCATTCGTTCATTTGTTCATTTGTTCATTTGTTCATTTGTTCATTTGTTGATTTGTTCATATGTTCATTTGTTCATTTGTTCATTTGTTCATTTGTTCATTTGTTCATCCGTTCATTTGTTCATTCGTTCATTTGTTCATTTGTTCTTTTGTTCATTTGTTCATCCGATCATTTGTTCATTTGTTCATTTCTTCATTTCTTCATTTCTTCATTTCTTCATTTCTTCATTTCTTCATTTGTTCATTTGTTCAATTGTTCATTTGTTCATTTGTTCATTTGTTCATTTTTTCATTTGTTCATTTGTTCATTTGTTCATTTGTTCATTTGTTGATTTGTTCATATGTTCATTTGTTCATTTGTTCATTTGTTCATTTGTTCATTTGTTCATTTGTTCATTTGTCCATTCGTTCGTTTGTTCATTTGTTCATTTGTTCATCCGTTCATTTGTTCATTTGTTCATTTCTTCATTTCTTCATTTCTTCATTTCTTCATTTCTTCATTTGTTCATTAGGTCAATTGTTCATTTGTTCATTTGTTCATTTGTTCATTTGTTCATTTGTTCATTTGTTCATTTGTTCATTTGTTCATTTGTTCATTTGTTCATTTGTTCATTTGTTCATTTGTTCATTTGTTCATTTGTTCATTTGTTCATTTGTTCATTTGTTCATTTGTTCATTTGTTCATTTGTTCGTTTGTTCATTTGTTCATTGGTTCATTTGTTCATTTGTTCATTTGTTCATTTGTTCATTTGTTCATTTGTTCATTTGTTCATTTGTTCATTTGTTCATTTGTTCATTTGTTCAGTTGTCCATTCGTTCGTTTGTTCATTTGTTCATTTGTTCGTTTGTTCATTTGTTCATTTGTTCACTTGTTCATTTGTTCATTTGTTCATTTGTTCATTTGTTCATTTGTTCATTTGTTCATTTGTTCATTTGTTCACTTGTTCACTTGTTCATTTTGTTCCTTTGTTCGTTTGTTCGTTTGTTCATTTGTTCATTTGTACATGTGTTCATTTGTTCATTTGTACATGTGTTCATTTGTTCATTTGTTCATTTGTTCATTTGTTCAATTGATCCTTTGTTCATTTGTTCATTTGTTCATTTGTTCCTTTGATCATTTGTTCATTTGTTCCTTTGTTCATTTGTTCATTTGTTCATTTGTTGATTTGTTCATTTGTTGTTTTGTTCATTCGTTCATTTGTTCATTTGTTGATTTGTTCATTTGTTGATTTGTTCATTCGTTCATTTGTTCATTTGTTCATTTGTTCATTTGTTCATTTGTTCATTTGTTCATTTGTTCATTTGTTGATTTGTTCATATGTTCATTTGTTCATTTGTTCATTTGTTCATTTGTTCATTTGTTCATCCGTTCATTTGTTCATTTGTTCATCCGTTCATTTGTTCATTTGTTCATTTGTTCATTTCTTCATTTCTTCATTTCTTCATTTCTTCATTTCTTCATTTGTTCACTTGTTCATTTGTTCATTTGTTCATTTGTTCATTTGTTCATGTGTTCATTTGTTCATTTGTTCACTTGTTCATTTTGTTCCTTTGTTCGTTTGTTCGTTTGTTCATTTGTTCATTTGTACATGTGTTCATTTGTTCATTTGTACATGTGTTCATTTGTTGATTTGTTCATTTGTTCATTTGTTCAATTGATCCTTTGTTCATTTGTTCATTTGTTCATTTGTTCATTTGTTCCTTTGATCATTTGTTCATTTGTTCCTTTGTTCATTTGTTCATTTGTTCATTTGTTGATTTGTTCATTCGTTCATTTGTTCATTTGTTGATTTGTTCATTTGTTGATTTGTTCATTCGTTCATTTGTTCATTTGTTCATTTGTTCATTTGTTCATTTGTACATTTGTTGATTTGTTCATATGTTCATTTGTTCATTTGTTCATTTGTTCATTTGTTCATTTGTTCATCCGTTCATTTGTTCATTTGTTCATTTGTTCATTTGTTCATTTGTTCATCCGTTCATTTGTTCATTTGTTCATTTGTTCATTTCTTCATTTCTTCATTTCTTCATTTCTTCATTTCTTCATTTGTTCATTTGTTCAATTGTTCAATTGTTCATTT
This sequence comes from Megalopta genalis, assembly GCF_051020955.1. Lineage (NCBI taxonomy): Eukaryota > Metazoa > Arthropoda > Insecta > Hymenoptera > Halictidae > Megalopta > Megalopta genalis. The sequence goes on from NW_027476105.1 coordinate 1,673,132, forward strand.
GTTCATTTGTTCATTTTTTAATTTGTTCATTTGTTCACTTGTTCATTTGTTCATTTTTTAATTTGTTCATTTGTTCATTTGTTCATTTGTTCATTTGTTCATTTGTTCATTTGTTCATTTGTTTTTTGGTTCATTTGTTCATTTGTTCATTTGTTTTTTGGTTCATTTGTTCATTTGTTCATTCGTTCATTTGTTCATTTGTTCATTTGTTCATTTGTTCATTTGTTTATTTGTTCATTTGTTCATTCGTTCATTTGTTCATTTTTTCATTTGTTCATTTGTTCATTTGTTCATTTGCTAATTTTTTAATTTGTTATTTGATCATTTGTTCATATGTTCATTTGATTGTTTGTTCATTTCTCAACGTATTTATTTGTTCATTTGTTCATTTGTACATTTGTTCATTTGTTCATTTGTTCATTTGTTTATTTGTTTATTGGTTCATTTGTTCATTTGTTCATTTGTTCATTTGTTGATCTGTTCATTTGTTCATTTCTTCATTTGTTCATTTGTTCATTTCTTCACTTGTTCATTTGTTCATTTGTTCATTTGTTCATTTGTTCATTTGTTCATTTGTTCATTTGTTCATTTGTTCATTTGTTCATTTGTTCATTTGTTCATTTGTTCATTTGTTCATTTGTTCATTTGTTCATTTGTTCATTTGTTCATTTGTTCATTTGTTCATTTGTTCATTTGTTCATTTGTTCATTTGTTCATTTGTTCATTTGTTCATTTGTTCATTTGTTCATTTGTTCATTTGTTCATTTGTTCATTTGTTCATTTGTTCATTTGTTCATTTGTTCATTTGTTCATTTGTTCATTTGTTCATTTGTTCATTTGTTCATTTGTTCATTTGTTCATTTGTTCATTTGTTCATTTGTTCATTTGTTCATTTGTTCATTTGTTCATTTGTTCATTTGTTCATTTGTTCATTTGTTCATTTGTTCATTTGTTCATTTGTTCATTTCTCAACGTATTCATTTGTGCATTTGTGCTTTTGTTCATTTGTTCATTTGTTCATTTGTACATGTGTTCATTTGTTCATTTGTAAATTTGTTCATTTGTTCAATTGATCCTTTGTTCATTTGTTCATTTGTTCATTTGTTCATTTGTTCCTTTGATCATTTGTTCATTTGTTCCTTTGTTCATTTGTTCATTTGTTAATTTGTTGATTTGTTCATTTGTTGTTTTGTTCATTCGTTCATTTGTTCATTTGTTGATTTGTTCATTTGTTGATTTGTTCATTCGTTCATTTGTTCATTTGTTCATTTGTTCATTTGTTCATTTGTTCATTTGTTCATTTGTTGATTTGTTCATATGTTCATTTGTTCATTTGTTCATTTGTTCATTTGTTCATTTGTTCATTTGTTCATATGTTCATTTGTTCATTTGTTCATATGTTCATTTGTTCATTTGTTCATTTGTTCATTTGTTCATTTGTTCATTTGTTCATTTGTTCATTTGTTCACTTGTTCATTTTGTTCCTTTGTTCGTTTGTTCGTTTGTTCATTTGTTCATTTGTTCATTTGTACATGTGTTCATTTGTTCATTTGTACATGTGTTCATTTGTTCATTTGTTCATTTGTTCATTTGTTCAATTGATCCTTTGTTCATTTGTTCATTTGTTCATTTGTTCATTTGTGCCTTTGATCATTTGTTCATTTGTTCCTTTGTTCATTTGTTCATTTGTTCATTTGTTGATTTGTTCATTTGTTCATTTGTTCATTTGTTCATTTGTTCATTTGTTCATTTGTTCATTTGTACATTTGTTCATTTGTTCATTTGTTCATTTGTTCATTTGTTCATTTTTTAATTTGTTCATTTGTTCATTTTTTAATTTGTTCATTTGTTCACTTGTTCATTTGTTCATTTGTTCACTTGTTCACTTGTTCATTTGTTCATTTGTTCATTTGTTCATTTGTTCAGTTGTTCATTTGTTCATTTGTTCATTTGTCCATTCGTTCGTTTGTTCATTTGTTCATTTGTTCATTTGTTCGTTTGTTCATTTGTTCATTTGTACATTTGTTCATTTGTTCATTTGTTCATTTGTTCATTTGTTCATTTGTCCATTCGTTCGTTTGTTCATTTGTTCATTTGTTCATCCGTTCATTTGTTCATTTGTTCATTTGTTCATTTCTTCATTTCTTCATTTCTTCATTTCTTCATTTCTTCATTTGTTCATTAGGTCAATTGTTCATTTGTTCATTTGTTCATTTGTTCATTTGTTCATTTGTTCATTTGTTCATTTGTTCATTTGTTCATTTGTTCATTTGTTCATTTGTTCATTTGTTCATTTGTTCATTTGTTCATTTGTTCATTTGTTCGTTTGTTCATTTGTTCATTGGTTCATTTGTTCATTTGTTCATTTGTTCATTTGTTCATTTGTTCATTTGTTCATTTGTTCATTTGTTCATTTGTTCATTTGTTCATTTGTTCATTTGTTCATTTGTTCATTTGTTCATTTGTTCATTTGTTCATTTGTTCATTTGTTCATTTGTTCATTTGTTCATTTGTTCATTTGTTCATTTCTCAACGTATTCATTTGTGCATTTGTGCTTTTGTTCATTTCTTCATTTGTTCATTTGTTCAATTGTTCATTTGTTCATTTGTTCATTTGATCATTTGTTCATTTGTTCATTCGTTCATTTTTTAATTTGTTCATTTGTTCATTTTTTAATTTGTTCATTTGTTCACTTGTTCATTTGTTCATTTTTTAATTTGTTCATTTGTTCATTTTTTAATTTGTTCATTTGTTCACTTGTTCATTTGTTCATTTGTTCATTTGTTCATTTGTTCATTTGTTCAGTTGTTCATTTGTTCATTTGTTCATTTGTCCTTTCGTTCGTTTGTTCATTTGTTCATTTGTTCATTTGTTCGTTTGTTCATTTGTTCATTTGTACATTTGTTCATTTGTTCATTTGTTCATTTGTTTATTTGTTTATTGGTTCATTTGTTCATTTGTTCATTTGTTCATTTGTTCATTTGTTCATTTTTTCATTTGTTCATTTGTTCACTTGTTCATTTGTTCATTTGTTCATTTGTTCATTTGTTCATTTGTTCATTTGTTCATTTGTTCATTTGTTCATTTGTTCATTTGTTCATTTGTTCATTTGTTCATTTGTTCATTTGTTCATTTGTTCATTTGTTCATTTGTTCATTTGTTCATTTGTTCATTTGTTCATTTGTTCATTTGTTCATTTGTTCATTTGTTCATTTGTTCATTTGTTTATTTGTTCATTTGTTCATTTGTTCATTTGTTCATTTGTTCATTTGTTCATTTGTTCATTTGTTCATTTGTTCATTTGTTCATTTGTTCATTTGTTCATTTGTTCATTTGTTCATTTGTTCATTTGTTCATTTGTTCATTTGTTCATTTCTCAACGTATTCATTTGTGCATTTGTGCATTTGTTCATTTGTTCATTTGTTCATTTGTTCATTTGTTCATTTGTTCATTTGTTCATTTTTTAATTTGTTCATTTGTTCATTTTTTAATTTGTTCATTTGTTCACTTGTTCATTTGTTCATTTGTTCATTTGTTCATTTGTTCACTTGTTCAGTTGTTCATTTGTTCATTTGTTCATTTGTCCATTCGTTCGTTTGTTCATTTGTTCATTTGTTCATTTGTTCGTTTGTTCATTTGTTCATTTGTACATTTGTTCATTTGTTCATTTGTTCATTTGTTTATTTGTTTATTGGTTCATTTGTTCTTTTGTTCATTTGTTCATTTGTTCATTTGTTCATTTGTTCATTTGTTCATTTGTTCATTTGTTCACTTGTTCATTTGTTCATTTGTTCATTTGTTCATTTGGTCCTTTGTCCATTCGTTCGTTTGTTCATTTGTTCATTTGTTCGTTTGTTCATTTGTTCATTTGTTCACTTGTTCATTTGTTCATTTGTTCATTTGTTCATTTGTTCATTTGTTCATTTGTTCATTTGTTCACTTGTTCATTTTGTTCCTTCGTTCGTTTGTTCGTTTGTTCATTTGTTCATTTGTACATGTGTTCATTTGTTCATTTGTACATGTGTTCATTTGTTCATTTGTTCATTTGTTCAATTGATACTTTGTTCATTTGTTCATTTGTTCATTTGTTCATTTGTTCCTTTGATCATTTGTTCATTTGTTCCTTTGTTCATTTGTTCATTTGTTCATTTGTTGATTTGTTCATTTGTTGTTTTGTTCATTCGTTCATTTGTTCATTTGTTGATTTGTTCATTTGTTGATTTGTTCATTCGTTCATTTGTTCATTTGTTCATTTGTTCATTTGTTCATTTGTTCATTTGTTCATATGTTCATTTGTTCATTTGTTCATTTGTTCATTTGTTCATTTGTTCATCCGTTCATTTGTTCATTTGTTCATTTGTTCATTTGTTCATTTCTTCATTTCTTCATTTCTTCATTTCTTCATTTGTTCAATTGTTCATTTGTTCATTTGTTCATTTGTTCATTTGTCCATTCGTTCGTTTGTTCATTTGTTCATTTGTTCGTTTGTTCATTTGTTCATTTGTTCACTTGTTCATTTGTTCATTTGTTCATTTGTTCATTTGTTCATTTGTTCATTTGTTCATTTGTTCATTTGTTCATTTGTTCACTTGTTCACTTGTTCATTTTGTTCCTTTGTTCGTTTGTTCGTTTGTTCATTTGTTCATTTGTACATGTGTTCATTTGTTCATTTGTACATGTGTTCATTTGTTCATTTGTTCATTTGTTCATTTGTTCATTTGTTCATTTGTTCATTTGTTCATTTGTTCATTTGTTCATTTGTTCATTTGTTCATTTGTTCATTTGTTCATTTCTCAACGTATTCATTTGTGCATTTGTGCATTTGTTCATTTGTTCATTTGTTCATTTGTTCATTTGTTCATTTGTTCATTTGTTCATTTGTTCATTTGTTCATTTTTTTATTTGTTCATTTGTTCATTTTTTAATTTGTTCATTTGTGCACTTGTTCATTTGTTCATTTGTTCATTTGTTCATTTGTTCATTTGTTCATTTGTTCATTTGTTCATTTGTTCATTTGTCCATTCGTTCGTTTGTTCTTTTGTTCATTTGTTCGTTTGTTCATTTGTTCATTTGTTCACCTGTTCATTTGTTCATTTGTTCATTTGTTCATTTGTTCATTTGTTCCTTTGATCATTTGTTCATTTGTTCCTTTGTTCATTTGTTCATTTGTTCATTTGTTGATTTGTTCATTTGTTGTTTTGTTCATTCGTTCATTTGTTCATTTGTTGATTTGTTCATTTGTTGATTTGTTCATTCGTTCATTTGTTCATTTGTTCATTTGTTCATTTGTTCATTTGTTCATTTGTTCATATGTTCATTTGTTCATTTGTTCATTTGTTCATTTGTTCATTTGTTCATCCGTTCATTTGTTCATTTGTTCATTTGTTCATTTGTTCATTTGTTCACTTGTTCATTTGTTCATTTGTTCATTTGTTCATTTGTTCATTTGTTCATTTGTTCATTTGTTCATTTGTTCACTTGTTCACTTGTTCATTTTGTTCCTTTGTTCGTTTGTTCGTTTGTTCATTTGTTCATTTGTACATGTGTTCATTTGTTCATTTGTACATGTGTTCATTTGTTCATTTGTTCATTTGTTCATTTGTTCAATTGATCCTTTGTTCATTTGTTCATTTGTTCATTTGTTCATTTGTTCCTTTGATCATTTGTTCATTTGTTCCTTTGTTCATTTGTTCATTTGTTCATTTGTTGATTTGTTCATTTGTTGTTTTGTTCATTCGTTCATTTGTTCATTTGTTGATTTGTTCATTTGTTGATTTGTTCATTCGTTCATTTGTTCATTTGTTCATTTGTTCATTTGTTCATTTGTTCATTTGTTGATTTGTTCATATGTTCATTTGTTCATTTGTTCATTTGTTCATTTGTTCATTTGTTCATCCGTTCATTTGTTCATTTGTTCATTTGTTCATTTCTTCATTTCTTCATTTCTTCATTTCTTCATTTGTTCACTTGTTCATTTGTTCATTTGTTCATTTGTTCATTTGTTCATTTGTTCATTTGTTCATGTGTTCATTTGTTCATTTGTTCATTTGTTCATTTTGTTCCTTTGTTCGTTTGTTCGTTTGTTCATTTGTTCATTTGTACATGTGTTCATTTGTTCATTTGTACATGTGTTCATTTGTTGATTTGTTCATTTGTTCATTTGTTCAATTGATCCTTTGTTCATTTGTTCATTTGTTCATTTGTTCCTTTGATCATTTGTTCATTTGTTCCTTTGTTCATTTGTTCATTTGTTCATTTGTTGATTTGTTCATTCGTTCATTTGTTCATTTGTTGATTTGTTCATTTGTTGATTTGTTCATTCGTTCATTTGTTCATTTGTTCATTTGTTCATTTGTTCATTTGTTGATTTGTTCATATGTTCATTTGTTCATTTGTTCATTTGTTCATTTGTTCATTTGTTCATCCGTTCATTTGTTCATTCGTTCATTTGTTCATTTGTTCTTTTGTTCATTTGTTCATCCGATCATTTGTTCATTTGTTCATTTCTTCATTTCTTCATTTCTTCATTTCTTCATTTCTTCATTTGTTCATTTGTTCAATTGTTCATTTGTTCATTTGTTCATTTGTTCATTTTTTCATTTGTTCATTTGTTCATTTGTTCATTTGTTCATTTGTTCATTTGTTCATTTCTTTATTTGTTCATTTGTTCATTTGTTCATTTGTTTTTTGGTTCATTTGTTCATTTGTTCATTCGTTCATTTGTTCATTTGTTCATTTGTTCATTTGTTTATTTGTTCATTTGTTCATTCGTTCATTTGTTCATTTTTTCATTTGTTCATTTGTTCATTTGTTCATTTGCTCATTTTTTAATTTGTTATTTGATCATTTGTTCATATGTTCATTTGATTGTTTGTTCATTTCTCAACGTATTCATTTGTTCATTTGTTCATTTGTACATTTGTTCATTTGTTCATTTGTTCATTTGTTTATTTGTTTATTGGTTCATTTGTTCATTTGTTCATTTGTTCATTTGTTGATCTGTTCATTTGTTCATTTCTTCATTTGTTCATTTGTTCATTTCTTCACTTGTTCATTTGTTCATTTGTTCATTTGTTCATTTGTTCATTTGTTCATTTGTTCATTTGTTCATTTGTTCATTTGTTCATTTGTTCATTTGTTCATTTGTTCATTTGTTCATTTGTTCATTTGTTCATTTGTTCATTTGTTCATTTGTTCATTTGTTCATTTGTTCATTTGTTCATTTGTTCATTTGTTCATTTGTTCATTTGTTCATTTGTTCATTTGTTCATTTGTTCATTTGTTCATTTGTTCATTTGTTCATTTGTTCATTTGTTCATTTGTTCATTTGTTCATTTGTTCATTTGTTCATTTGTTCATTTGTTCATTTGTTCATTTGTTCATTTGTTCATTTGTTCATTTGTTCATTTGTTCATTTGTTCATTTGTTCATTTGTTCATTTGTTCATTTGTTCATTTGTTCATTTGTTCATTTGTTCATTTGTTCATTTGTTCATTTGTTCATTTGTTCATTTGTTCATTTGTTCATTTGTTCATTTGTTCATTTGTTCATTTGTTCATTTGTTCATTTGTTCATTTCTCAACGTATTCATTTGTGCATTTGTGCATTTGTTCATTTGTTCATTTGTTCATTTGTTCATTTGTTCATTTTTTAATTTGTTCATTTGTTCATTTTTTAATTTGTTCATTTGTTCATTTTTTAATTTGTTCATTTGTTCACTTGTTCATTTGTTCATTTGTTCATTGGTTCATTTGTTCATTTGTTCATTTGTTCATTTGTTCATTTGTTCATTTGTTCATTTGTTCATTTGTTCATTTGTTCACTTGTTCATTTGTTCATTTGTTCATTTGTTCATTTGTTCATTTGTTCATTTGTCCATTCGTTCGTTTGTTCATTTGTTCATTTGTTCGTTTGTTCATTTGTTCATTTGTTCACTTGTTCATTTGTTCATTTGTTCATTTGTTCATTTGTTCATTTGTTCATTTGTTCATTTGTTCATTTGTTCATTTGTTCACTTGTTCATTTTGTTCCTTCGTTCGTTTGTTCGTTTGTTCATTTGTTCATTTGTACATGTGTTCATTTGTTCATTTGTACATGTGTTCATTTGTTCATTTGTTCATTTGTTCATTTGTTCAATTGATACTTTGTTCATTTGTTCATTTGTTCATTTGTTCCTTTGATCATTTGTTCATTTGTTCCTTTGTTCATTTGTTCATTTGTTCATTTGTTGATTTGTTCATTTGTTGTTTTGTTCATTCGTTCATTTGTTCATTTGTTGATTTGTTCATTTGTTGATTTGTTCATTCGTTCATTTGTTCATTTGTTCATTTGTTCATTTGTTCATTTGTTCATTTGTTCATTTGTTCATATGTTCATTTGTTCATTTGTTCATTTGTTCATTTGTTCATTTGTTCATCCGTTCATTTGTTCATTTGTTCATTTGTTCATTTGTTCATTTCTTCATTTCTTCATTTCTTCATTTCTTCATTTGTTCAATTGTTCATTTGTTCATTTGTTCATTTGTTCATTTGTCCATTCGTTCGTTTGTTCATTTGTTCATTTGTTCGTTTGTTCATTTGTTCATTTGTTCACTTGTTCATTTGTTCATTTGTTCATTTGTTCATTTGTTCATTTGTTCATTTGTTCATTTGTTCATTTGTTCACTTGTTCACTTGTTCATTTTGTTCCTTTGTTCGTTTGTTCGTTTGTTCATTTGTTCATTTGTACATGTGTTCATTTGTTCATTTGTACATGTGTTCATTTGTTCATTTGTTCATTTGTTCATTTGTTCAATTGATCCTTTGTTCATTTGTTCATTTGTTCATTTGTTCATTTGTTCATTTGTTCCTTTGATCATTTGTTCATTTGTTCCTTTGTTCATTTGTTCATTTGTTCATTTGTTCATTTGTTGATTTGTTCATTTGTTGTTTTGTTCATTCGTTCATTTGTTCATTTGTTGATTTGTTCATTTGTTGATTTGTTCATTCGTTCATTTGTTCATTTGTTCATTTGTTCATTTGTTCATTTGTTCATTTGTTCATTTGTTCATTTGTTGATTTGTTCATATGTTCATTTGTTCATTTGTTCATTTGTTCATTTGTTCATTTGTTCATCCGTTCATTTGTTCATTTGTTCATTTGTTCATTTCTTCATTTCTTCATTTCTTCATTTCTTCATTTCTTCATTTGTTCACTTGTTCATTTGTTCATTTGTTCATTTGTTCATTTGTTCATGTGTTCATTTGTTCATTTGTTCACTTGTTCAATTTGTTCCTTTGTTCGTTTGTTCGTTTGTTCATTTGATCATTTGAACATGTGTTCATTTGTTCATTTGTACATGTGTTCATTTGTTGATTTGTTCATTTGTTCATTTGTTCAATTGATCCTTTGTTCATTTGTTCATTTGTTCATTTGTTCCTTTGATCATTTGTTCATTTGTTCCTTTGTTCATTTGTTCATTTGTTCATTTGTTGATTTGTTCATTCGTTCATTTGTTCATTTGTTGATTTGTTCATTTGTTGATTTGTTCATTCGTTCATTTGTTCATTTGTTCATTTGTTCATTTGTTCATTTGTTGATTTGTTCATATGTTCATTTGTTCATTTGTTCATTTGTTCATCCGTTCATTTGTTCATTTGTTCATTTGTTCATTTGTTCATCCGTTCATTTGTTCATTTGTTCATTTCTTCATTTCTTCATTTCTTCATTTCTTCATTTCTTCATTTCTTCATTTGTTCATTTGTTCAATTGTTCATTTGTTCATTTGTTCATTTGTTCATTTGTTCATTTGTTCATTTGTTCATTTGTTCATTTGTTCATTTGTTCATTTGTTCATTTGTTCATTTGTTCATTTGTTCATTTGTTCATTTGTTCATTTGTTCATTTGTTCATTTGTTTTTTGGTTCATTTGTTCATTTGTTCATTTGTTCATTTGTTCATTTGTTTATTTGTTCATTTGTTCATTCGTTCATTTGTTCATTTTTTCATTTGTTCATTTGTTCATTTGTTCATTTGCTCATTTTTTAATTTGTTATTTGATCATTTGTTCATATGTTCATTTGATTGTTTGTTCATTTCTCAACGTATTCATTTGTTCATTTGTTCATTTGTAAATTTGTTCATTTGTTCATTTGTTCATTTGCTCATTTTTTAATTTGTTATTTGATCATTTGTTCATATGTTCATTTGATTGTTTGTTCATTTCTCAACGTATTCATTTGTTCATTTGTTCATTTGTACATTTGTTCATTTGTTCATTTGTTTATTTGTTTATTTGTTCATTTGTTCATCCGTTCATTTGTTCATTTGTTCATTTGTTCATTTGTTCATCCGTTCATTTGTTCATTTGTTCATTTCTTCATTTCTTCATTTCTTCATTTCTTCATTTCTTCATTTCTTCATTTGTTCATTTGTTCAATTGTTCATTTGTTCATTTGTTCATTTGTTCATTTGTTCATTTGTTCATTTGTTCATTTGTTCATTTGTTCATTTGTTCATTTGTTCATTTGTTCATTTGTTCATTTGTTCATTTGTTCATTTGTTCATTTGTTTTTTGGTTCATTTGTTCATTTGTTCATTTGTTCATTTGTTCATTTGTTTATTTGTTCATTTGTTCATTCGTTCATTTGTTCATTTTTTCATTTGTTCATTTGTTCATTTGTTCATTTGCTCATTTTTTAATTTGTTATTTGATCATTTGTTCATATGTTCATTTGATTGTTTGTTCATTTCTCAACGTATTCATTTGTTCATTTGTTCATTTGTACATTTGTTCATTTGTTCATTTGTTCATTTGTTTATTTGTTTATTGGTTCATTTGTTCATTTGTTCATTTGTTCATTTGTTCATTTGTTCATTTGTTGATCTGTTCATTTGTTCATTTCTTCATTTGTTCATTTGTTCATTTCTTCACTTGTTCATTTGTTCATTTGTTCATTTGTTCATTTGTTCATTTGTTCATTTGTTCATTTGTTCATTTGTTCATTTGTTCATTTGTTCATTTGTTCATTTGTTCATTTGTTCATTTGTTCATTTGTTCATTTGTTCATTTGTTCATTTGTTCATTTGTTCATTTGTTCATTTGTTCATTTGTTCATTTGTTCATTTGTTCATTTGTTCATTTGTTCATTTGTTCATTTGTTCATTTGTTCATTTGTTCATTTGTTCATTTGTTCATTTGTTCATTTGTTCATTTGTTCATTTTGTTCCTTTGTTCGTTTGTTCGTTTGTTCATTTGTTCATTTGTACATGTGTTCATTTGTTCATTTGTACATGTGTTCATTTGTTCATTTGTTCATTTGTTCATTTGTTCAATTGATCCTTTGTTCATTTGTTCATTTGTTCATTTGTTCATTTGTTCATTTGTTCCTTTGATCATTTGTTCATTTGTTCCTTTGTTCATTTGTTCATTTGTTCATTTGTTCATTTGTTGATTTGTTCATTTGTTGTTTTGTTCATTCGTTCATTTGTTCATTTGTTGATTTGTTCATTTGTTGATTTGTTCATTCGTTCATTTGTTCATTTGTTCATTTGTTCATTTGTTCATTTGTTCATTTGTTCATTTGTTCATTTGTTGATTTGTTCATATGTTCATTTGTTCATTTGTTCATTTGTTCATTTGTTCATTTGTTCATCCGTTCATTTGTTCATTTGTTCATTTGTTCATTTCTTCATTTCTTCATTTCTTCATTTCTTCATTTCTTCATTTGTTCACTTGTTCATTTGTTCATTTGTTCATTTGTTCATTTGTTCATGTGTTCATTTGTTCATTTGTTCACTTGTTCAATTTGTTCCTTTGTTCGTTTGTTCGTTTGTTCATTTGATCATTTGTACATGTGTTCATTTGTTCATTTGTACATGTGTTCATTTGTTGATTTGTTCATTTGTTCATTTGTTCAATTGATCCTTTGTTCATTTGTTCATTTGTTCATTTGTTCATTTGTTCCTTTGATCATTTGTTCATTTGTTCCTTTGTTCATTTGTTCATTTGTTCATTTGTTGATTTGTTCATTCGTTCATTTGTTCATTTGTTGATTTGTTCATTTGTTGATTTGTTCATTCGTTCATTTGTTCATTTGTTCATTTGTTCATTTGTTGATTTGTTCATATGTTCATTTGTTCATTTGTTCATTTGTTCATTTGTTCATTTGTTCATCCGTTCATTTGTTCATTTGTTCATTTGTTCATTTGTTCATCCGTTCATTTGTTCATTTGTTCATTTCTTCATTTCTTCATTTCTTCATTTCTTCATTTCTTCATTTCTTCATTTATTCATTTGTTCAATTGTTCATTTGTTCATTTGTTCATTTGTTCATTTGTTCATTTGTTCATTTGTTCATTTGTTCATTTGTTCATTTGTTCATTTGTTCATTTGTTCATTTGTTCATTTGTTCATTTGTTCATTTGTTCATTTGTTTTTTGGTTCATTTGTTCATTTGTTCATTTGTTCATTTGTTCATTTGTTTATTTGTTCATTTGTTCATTCGTTCATTTGTTCATTTTTTCATTTGTTCATTTGTTCATTTGTTCATTTGCTCATTTTTTAATTTGTTATTTGATCATTTGTTCATATGTTCATTTGATTGTTTGTTCATTTCTCAACGTATTCATTTGTTCATTTGTTCATTTGTACATTTGTTCATTTGTTCATTTGTTCATTTGTTTATTTGTTTATTGGTTCATTTGTTCATTTGTTCATTTGTTCATTTGTTCATTTGTTCATTTGTTGATCTGTTCATTTGTTCATTTCTTCATTTGTTCATTTGTTCATTTCTTCACTTGTTCATTTCTTCATTTGTTCATTTGTTCATTTGTTCATTTGTTCATTTGTTCATTTGTTCATTTGTTCATTTGTTCATTTGTTCATTTGTTCATTTGTTCATTTGTTCATTTGTTCATTTGTTCATTTGTTCATTTGTTCATTTGTTCATTTGTTCATTTGTTCATTTGTTCATTTGTTCATTTGTTCATTTGTTCATTTGTTCATTTGTTCATTTGTTCATTTGTTCATTTGTTCATTTGTTCATTTGTTCATTTGTTCATTTGTTCATTTGTTCATTTGTTCATTTGTTCATTTGTTCATTTGTTCATTTGTTCATTTGTTCATTTGTTCATTTGTTCATTTCTCAACGTATTCATTTGTGCATTTGTGCTTTTGTTCATTTGTTCATTTGTTCATTTGTACATGTGTTCATTTGTTCATTTGTAAATTTGTTCATTTGTTCAATTGATCCTTTGTTCATTTGTTCATTTGTTCATTTGTTCATTTGTTCCTTTGATCATTTGTTCATTTGTTCCTTTGTTCATTTGTTCATTTGTTCATTTGTTGATTTGTTCATTTGTTGTTTTGTTCATTCGTTCATTTGTTCATTTGTTGATTTGTTCATTTGTTGATTTGTTCATTCGTTCATTTGTTCATTTGTTCATTTGTTCATTTGTTCATTTGTTGATTTGTTCATATGTTCATTTGTTCATTTGTTCATTTGTTCATTTGTTCATTTGTTCATTTGTTCATATGTTCATTTGTTCATTTGTTCATATGTTCATTTGTTCATTTGTTCATTTGTTCATTTGTTCATTTGTTCATTTGTTCATTTGTTCATTTGTTCATTTGTTCATTTGTTCACTTGTTGATTTTGTTCCTTTGTTCGTTTGTTCGTTTGTTCATTTGTTCATTTGTTCATTTGTACATGTGTTCATTTGTTCATTTGTACATGTGTTCATTTGTTCATTTGTTCATTTGTTCATTTGTTCAATTGATCCTTTGTTCATTTGTTCATTTGTTCATTTGTTCATTTGTGCCTTTGATCATTTGTTCATTTGTTCCTTTGTTCATTTGTTGATTTGTTCATTTGTTGATTTGTTCATTTGTTCATTTGTTCATTTGATCATTTGTTCATTTGTACATTTGTTCATTTGTTCATTTGTTCATTTGTTCATTTGTTCATTTTTTAATTTGTTCATTTGTTCATTTTTTAATTTGTTCATTTGTTCACTTGTTCATTTGTTCATTTGTTCATTTGTTCACTTGTTCATTTGTTCATTTGTTCATTTGTTCACTTGTTCATTTGTTCATTTGTTCAGTTGTTCATTTGTTCATTTGTTCATTTGTCCATTCGTTCGTTTGTTCATTTGTTCATTTGTTCATTTGTTCGTTTGTTCATTTGTTCATTTGTACATTTGTTCATTTGTTCATTTGTTCATTTGTTCATTTGTTCATTTGTTCATTTGTCCATTCGTTCGTTTGTTCATTTGTTCATTTGTTCATCCGTTCATTTGTTCATTTGTTCATTTCTTCATTTCTTCATTTCTTCATTTCTTCATTTCTTCATTTGTTCATTAGGTCAATTGTTCATTTGTTCATTTGTTCATTTGTTCATTTGTTCATTTGTTCATTTGTTCATTTGTTCATTTGTTCATTTGTTCATTTGTTCATTTGTTCATTTTTTCATTTGTTCATTTGTTCATTTGTTCATTTGTTCATTTGTTCAGTTGTTCATTTGTTCATTTGTTCATTTGTCCATTCGTTCGTTTGTTCATTTGTTCATTTGTTCATTTGTTCGTTTGTTCATTTGTTCATTTGTACATGTGTTCATTTGTTCATTTGTAAATTTGTTCATTTGTTCAATTGATCCTTTGTTCATTTGTTCATTTGTTCATTTGTGCCTTTGATCATTTGTTCATTTGTTCCTTTGTTCATTTGTTGATTTGTTCATTTGTTGATTTGTTCATTTGTTCATTTGTTCAATTGATCCTTTGTTCATTTGTTCATTTGTTCATTTGTTCATTTGTTCCTTTGATCATTTGTTCATTTGTTCCTTTGTTCATTTGTTCATTTGTTCATTTGTTAATTTGTTGATTTGTTCATTTGTTGTTTTGTTCATTTGTTCATTTGTTCATTTGTTCATTTGTTCATTCGTTCATTTGTTCATTTTTTCATTTGTTCATTTGTTCATTTGTTCATTTGTTCATTTGTTCAGTTGTTCATTTGTTCATTTGTTCATTTGTCCATTCGTTCGTTTGTTCATTTGTTCATTTGTTCATTTGTTCGTTTGTTCATTTGTTCATTTGTACATGTGTTCATTTGTTCATTTGTAAATTTGTTCATTTGTTCAATTGATCCTTTGTTCATTTGATCATTTGTTCATTTGTTCATTTGTTCCTTTGATCATTTGTTCATTTGTTCCTTTGTTCATTTGTTCATTTGTTCATTTGTTAATTTGTTGATTTGTTCATTTGTTGTTTTGTTCATTCGTTCATTTCTTCATTTGTTGATTTGTTCATTTGTTGATTTGTTCATTCGTTCATTTGTTCATTTGTTCATTTGTTCATTTGTTCATTTGTTCATTTGTTCATTTGTTCATTTGTTCATTTGTTCATATGTTCATTTGTTCATTTGTTCATTTTTTCATTTGTTCATTTGTTCATTTGTTCATTTGTTCATTTGTTCAGTTGTTCATTTGTTCATTTGTTCATTTGTCCATTCGTTCGTTTGTTCATTTGTTCATTTGTTCATTTGTTCGTTTGTTCATTTGTTCATTTGTACATGTGTTCATTTGTTCATTTGTAAATTTGTTCATTTGTTCAATTGATCCTTTGTTCATTTGTTCATTTGTTCATTTGTTCATTTGTTCCTTTGATCATTTGTTCATTTGTTCCTTTGTTCATTTGTTCATTTGTTCATTTGTTAATTTGTTGATTTGTTCATTTGTTGTTATGTTCATTCGTTCATTTCTTCATTTGTTGATTTGTTCATTTGTTGATTTGTTCATTCGTTCATTTGTTCATTTGTTCATTTGTTCATTTGTTCATTTGTTCATTTGTTCATTTGTTCATATGTTCATTTGTTCATTTGTTCATTTGTTCATTTGTTCATTTGTTCATTTGTTCATTTGTTCATTTGTTCATATGTTCATTTGTTCATTTGTTCATATGTTCATTTGTTCATTTGTTCATTTGTTCATTTGTTCATTTGTTCATTTGTTCATTTGTTCATTTGTTCACTTGTTCATTTTGTTCCTTTGTTCGTTTGTTCGTTTGTTCATTTGTTCATTTGTTCATTTGTACATGTGTTCATTTGTTCATTTGTACATGTGTTCATTTGTTCATTTGTTCATTTGTTCATTTGTTCATTTGTTCATTTGTTCAATTGATCCTTTGTTCATTTGTTCATTTGTTCATTTGTTCATTTGTTCATTTGTTCCTTTGATCATTTGTTCATTTGTTCCTTTGTTCATTTGTTCATTTGTTCATTTGTTGATTTGTTCATTTGTTGTTTTGTTCATTCGTTCATTTGTTCATTTGTTGATTTGTTCATTTGTTGATTTGTTCATTCGTTCATTTGTTCATTTGTTCATTTGTTCATTTGTTCATTTGTTCATTTGTTCATTTGTTCATTTGTTCATTTGTTCATTTGTTCATATGTTCATTTGTTCATTTGTTCATTTGTTCATTTGTTCATTTGTTCATTTGTTCATCCGTTCATTTGTTCATTTCTTCATTTCTTCATTTCTTCATTTCTTCATTTCTTCATTTCTTCATTTCTTCATTTGTTCACTTGTTCATTTGTTCATTTGTTCATTTGTTCATTTGTTCATTTGTTCATTTGTTCACTTGTTCATTTTCTTCCTTTGTTCATTTGTTCGTTTGTTCATTTGTCCATTTGTACATGTGTTCATTTGTTCATTTGTACATGTGTTCATTTGTTCATTTGTTCATTTGTTCATTTGTTCAATTGATCCTTTGTTCATTTGTTCATTTGTTCATTTGTTCATTTGATCATTTGTTCATTTGTTCATTTGTTCCTTTGTTCATTTGTTCATTTGTTCATTTGTTGATTTGTTCATTTGTTGTTTTGTTCATTCGTTGTTTTGTTCATTCGTTCATTTGTTCATTTGTTCATTTGTTGATTTGTTCATTCGTTCATTTGTTCATTTGTTCATTTGTTCATTTGTTCATTTGTTCATTTGTTGATTTGTTCATATGTTCATTTGTTCATTTCTTCATTTCTTCATTTCTTCATTTGTTCATTTGTTCAATTGTTCATTTGTTCATTTGTTCATTTGTTCATTTGTCCATTCGTTCGTTTGTTCATTTGTTCATTTGTTCGTTTGTTCATTTGTTCATTTGTTCACTTGTTCATTTGTTCATTTGTTCATTTGTTCATTTGTTCATTTGTTCATTTGTTCATTTGTTCATTTGTTCATTTGTTCATTTTGTTCCTTTGTTCGTTTGTTCGTTTGTTCATTTGTTCATTTGTACATGTGTTCATTTGTTCATTTGTACATGTGTTCATTTGTTCATTTGTTCATTTGTTCATTTGTTCAATTGATCCTTTGTTCATTTGTTCATTTGTTCATTTGTTCATTTGTTCATTTGTTCCTTTGATCATTTGTTCATTTGTTCCTTTGTTCATTTGTTCATTTGTTCATTTGTTGATTTGTTCATTTGTTGTTTTGTTCATTCGTTCATTTGTTCATTTGTTGATTTGTTCATTTGTTGATTTGTTCATTCGTTCATTTGTTCATTTGTTCATTTGTTCATTTTTTCATTTGTTCATTTGTTCATTTGTTGATTTGTTCATTTGTTCATTTGTTGATTTGTTCATATGTTCATTTGTTCATTTGTTCATTTGTTCATTTGTTCATTTGTTCATCCGTTCATTTGTTCATTTGTTCATTTGTTCATTTCTTCATTTCTTCATTTCTTCATTTCTTCATTTCTTCATTTCTTCATTTCTTCATTTGTTCACTTGTTCATTTGTTCATTTGTTCATTTGTTCATTTGTTCATTTGTTCATTTGTTCATTTGTTCACTTGTTCATTTTGTTCATTTGTTCATTTGTTCATTTGTTCATTTGTTCATTTGTTCATTTGTTCATTTGTTCACTTGTTCATTTGTTCATTTGTTCATTTGTTCATTTGTTCATTTGTTCATTTGTTCATTTGTTCATTTGTACATTTGTTCATTTGTTCATTTGTTCATTTGTTCATTTTTTAATTTGTTCATTTGTTCATTTTTTAATTTGTTCATTTGTTCATATGTTCATTTGATTGTTTGTTCATTTCTCAACGTATTCATTTGTTCATTTGTTCATTTGTACATTTGTTCATTTGTTCATTTGTTCATTTGTTTATTTGTTTATTGGTTCATTTGTTCATTTGTTCATTTGTTCATTTGTTCATTTGTTCATCTGTTCATTTGTTCATTTCTTCATTTGTTCATTTGTTCATTTCTTCACTTGTTCATTTGTTCATTTGTTCATTTGTTCATTTGTTCATTTGTTCATTTGTTCATTTGTTCATTTGTTCATTTGTTCATTTGTTCATTTGTTCATTTGTTCATTTGTTCATTTGTTCATTTGTTCATTTGTTCATTTGTTCATTTGTTCATTTGTTCATTTGTTCATTTGTTCATTTGTTCATTTGTTCATTTGTTCATTTGTTCATTTGTTCATTTGTTCATTTGTTCATTTGTTCATTTGTTCATTTGTTCATTTGTTCATTTGTTCATTTGTTCATTTCTCAACGTATTCATTTGTGCATTTGTGCTTTTGTTCATTTGTTCATTTGTTCATTTGTTCATTTGTTCATTTGTTCATTTGTACATGTGTTCATTTGTTCATTTGTAAATTTGTTCATTTGTTCAATTGATCCTTTGTTCATTTGTTCATTTGTTCATTTGTTCATTTGTTCCTTTGATCATTTGTTCATTTGTTCCTTTGTTCATTTGTTCATTTGTTCATTTGTTGATTTGTTCATTTGTTGTTTTGTTCATTCGTTCATTTGTTCATTTGTTGATTTGTTCATTTGTTGATTTGTTCATTCGTTCATTTGTTCATTTGTTCCTTTGTTCATTTGTTCATTTGTTCATTTGTTCATTTGTTGATTTGTTCATATGTTCATTTGTTCATTTGTTCATTTGTTCATTTGTTGATTTGTTCATATGTTCATTTGTTCATTTCTTCATTTCTTCATTTCTTCATTTGTTCATTTGTTCAATTGTTCATTTGTTCATTTGTTCATTTGTTCATTTGTCCATTCGTTCGTTTGTTCATTTGTTCATTTGTTCGTTTGTTCATTTGTTCATTTGTTCACTTGTTCATTTGTTCATTTGTTCATTTGTTCATTTGTTCATTTGTTCATTTGTTCATTTGTTCATTTGTTCATTTGTTCATTTTGTTCCTTTGTTCGTTTGTTCGTTTGTTCATTTGTTCATTTGTACATGTGTTCATTTGTTCATTTGTACATGTGTTCATTTGTTCATTTGTTCATTTGTTCATTTGTTCAATTGATCCTTTGTTCATTTGTTCATTTGTTCATTTGTTCATTTGTTCATTTGTTCCTTTGATCATTTGTTCATTTGTTCCTTTGTTCATTTGTTCATTTGTTCATTTGTTGATTTGTTCATTTGTTGTTTTGTTCATTCGTTCATTTGTTCATTTGTTGATTTGTTCATTTGTTGATTTGTTCATTCGTTCATTTGTTCATTTGTTCATTTGTTCATTTTTTCATTTGTTCATTTGTTCATTTGTTGATTTGTTCATTTGTTCATTTGTTGATTTGTTCATATGTTCATTTGTTCATTTGTTCATTTGTTCATTTGTTCATTTGTTCATCCGTTCATTTGTTCATTTGTTCATTTGTTCATTTCTTCATTTCTTCATTTCTTCATTTCTTCATTTCTTCATTTCTTCATTTCTTCATTTGTTCACTTGTTCATTTGTTCATTTGTTCATTTGTTCATTTGTTCATTTGTTCATTTGTTCATTTGTTCACTTGTTCATTTTGTTCATTTGTTCATTTGTTCATTTGTTCATTTGTTCATTTGTTCATTTGTTCATTTGTTCACTTGTTCATTTGTTCATTTGTTCATTTGTTCATTTGTTCATTTGTTCATTTGTTCATTTGTTCATTTGTACATTTGTTCATTTGTTCATTTGTTCATTTGTTCATTTTTTAATTTGTTCATTTGTTCATTTTTTAATTTGTTCATTTGTTCATATGTTCATTTGATTGTTTGTTCATTTCTCAACGTATTCATTTGTTCATTTGTTCATTTGTACATTTGTTCATTTGTTCATTTGTTCATTTGTTTATTTGTTTATTGGTTCATTTGTTCATTTGTTCATTTGTTCATTTGTTCATTTGTTCATCTGTTCATTTGTTCATTTCTTCATTTGTTCATTTGTTCATTTCTTCACTTGTTCATTTGTTCATTTGTTCATTTGTTCATTTGTTCATTTGTTCATTTGTTCATTTGTTCATTTGTTCATTTGTTCATTTGTTCATTTGTTCATTTGTTCATTTGTTCATTTGTTCATTTGTTCATTTGTTCATTTGTTCATTTGTTCATTTGTTCATTTGTTCATTTGTTCATTTGTTCATTTGTTCATTTGTTCATTTGTTCATTTGTTCATTTGTTCATTTGTTCATTTGTTCATTTGTTCATTTGTTCATTTGTTCATTTGTTCATTTGTTCATTTCTCAACGTATTCATTTGTGCATTTGTGCTTTTGTTCATTTGTTCATTTGTTCATTTGTTCATTTGTTCATTTGTTCATTTGTACATGTGTTCATTTGTTCATTTGTAAATTTGTTCATTTGTTCAATTGATCCTTTGTTCATTTGTTCATTTGTTCATTTGTTCATTTGTTCCTTTGATCATTTGTTCATTTGTTCCTTTGTTCATTTGTTCATTTGTTCATTTGTTGATTTGTTCATTTGTTGTTTTGTTCATTCGTTCATTTGTTCATTTGTTGATTTGTTCATTTGTTGATTTGTTCATTCGTTCATTTGTTCATTTGTTCCTTTGTTCATTTGTTCATTTGTTCATTTGTTCATTTGTTGATTTGTTCATATGTTCATTTGTTCATTTGTTCATTTGTTCATTTGTTCATTTGTTCATTTGTTCATATGTTCATTTGTTCATTTGTTCATTTGTTCATTTGTTCATTTGTTCATTTGTTCATTTGTTCATTTGTTCATTTGTTCATTTTGTTCCTTTGTTCGTTTGTTCGTTTGTTCATTTGTTCATTTGTTCATTTGTTCATTTGTTCATTTGTTCATTTGTTCATTTGTTCATTTGTTCATTTGTACATGTGTTCATTTGTTCATTTGTTCATTTGTTCATTTGTTCAATTGATCCTTTGTTCATTTGTTCATTTGTTCATTTGTTCATTTGTTCATTTGTTCATTTGTTCCTTTGATCATTTGTTCATTTGTTCCTTTGTTCATTTGTTCATTTGTTCATTTGTTCATTTGTTCATTTGTTGTTTTGTTCATTCGTTCATTTGTTCATTTGTTGATTTGTTCATTTGTTGATTTTTTCATTCGTTCATTTGTTGATTTGTTCATTTGTTCATTTGTTCATTTGTTCATTTGTTCATTTGTTCATTTGTTCATTTGTTCATTTGTTCATTTGTTGATTTGTTCATATGTTCATTTCTTCATTTGTTCATTTGTTCATTTGTTCATTTGTTCATTTGTTCATCCGTTCATTTGTTCATTTGTTCATTTCTTCATTTCTTCATTTCTTCATTTCTTCATTTCTTCATTTGTTCACTTGTTCATTTGTTCATTTGTTCATTTGTTCATTTGTTCATTTGTTCACTTGTTTTTTTTGTTCCTTTGTTCGTTTGTTCGTTTGTTCATTTGTTCATTTGTACATGTGTTCATTTGTTCATTTGTACATGTGTTCATTTGTTCATTTGTTCATTTGTTCATTTGTTCAATTGATCCTTTGTTCATTTGTTCATTTGTTCATTTGTTCATTTGTTCATACGTTCATTTGTTCATTTGTTCATTTGTTCATTTCTTCATTTCTTCATTTCTTCATTTCTTCATTTCTTCATTTGTTCATTTGTTCAATTGTTCATTTGTTCATTTGTTCATTCGTTCATTTGTTCATTTGTTCATTTGTTCATTTGTTCATTTGTTCATTTGTTCATTTGTTCATTTGTTTATTTGTTTTTTGGTTCATTTGTTCATTTGTTCATTTGTTCATTTGTTCATTTGTTTATTTGTTCATTTGTTCATTCGTTCATTTCATCATTTTTTCATTTGTTCATATGTTCATTTGTTCATTTGTTCATTTGCTCATTTGTTAATTTGTTATTTGATCATTTGTTCATATGTTCATTTGATTGTTTGTTCATTTCTCAACGTATTCATTTGTTCATTTGTTCATTTGTAAATTTGTTCATTTGTTCATTTGTTCATTTGTTTATTTGTTTATTGGTTCATTTGTTCATTTGTACATTTGTTCATTTGTTCATTTGTTCATTTGTTCATTTGTTCATTTGTTCATTTGTTCATTTGTTCAATTGTTCATTTGTTCATTTGTTCATTTGTTCATTTGTTCATTTGTTCATTTGTCCATTCGTTCGTTTTTTCATTTGTTCATTTGTTCCTTTGTTCATTTGTTCATTTGTTCATTTGTTCATTTGTTCATCTGTTCATTTGTTCATTTCTTCATTTGTTCATTTGTTCATTTGTTCACTTGTTCATTTGTTCATTTGTTCATTTGTTCATTTGTTCATTTGTTCATTTGTTCATTTGTTCCTTTGTTCATTTGTTCATTTGTTCATTTGTTCATTTGTTCATTTGTTCATTTGTTCATTTGTTCATTTGTTCATTTGTTCATTTGTTCATTTGTTCATTTGTTCATTTCTCAACGTATTCATTTGTGCATTTGTGCTTTTGTTCATTTGTTCATTTGTTCATTTGTTCATTTGTTCATTTTTTAATTTGTTCATTTGTTCATTTTTTAATTTGTTCATTTGTTCACTTGTTCATTTGTTCATTTGTTCATTTGTTCATTTGTTCATTTGTTCATTTGTTCATTTGTTCATTTGTTCATTTGTTCATTTGTTCATTTGTTCATTTGTTCATTTGTTCATTTGTTCATTTGTTCATTTGTTCATTTGTTCATTTGTTCATTTGTTCATTTGTTCATTTGTTCATTTGTTCATTTGTTCATTTGTTCATTTGTTCATTTGTTCATTTGTTCATTTGTTCATTTGTTCATTTGTTCATTTGTTCATTTGTTCAATTGATCCTTTGTTCATTTGTTCATTTGTTCATTTGTTCATTTGTTCCTTTGATCATTTGTTCATTTGTTCCTTTGTTCATTTGTTCATTTGTTCATTTGTTCATTTGTTGATTTGTTCATTTGTTGTTTTGTTCATTCGTTCATTTGTTCATTTGTTGATTTGTTCATTTGTTGATTTGTTCATTCGTTCATTTGTTCATTTGTTCATTTGTTCATTTGTTCATTTGTTCATTTGTTCATTTGTTCATTTGTTCATTTGTTCATTTGTTCATTTGTTCATTTGTTCATATGTTCATTTGTTCATTTGTTCATTTGTTCATTTGTTCATTTGTTAATCCGTTCATTTGTTCATTTGTTCATTTGTTCATTTCTTCATTTCTTCATTTCTTCATTTCTTCATTTCTTCATTTCTTCATTTCTTCATTTCTTCATTTGTTCACTTGTTCATTTGTTCATTTGTTCATTTGTTCATTTGTTCATTTGTTCATTTGTTCATTTGTTCATTTGTTCATTTTGTTCCTTTGTTCGTTTGTTCGTTTGTTCATTTGTTCATTTGTACATGTGTTCATTTGTTCATTTGTACATGTGTTCATTTGTTCATTTGTTCATTTGTTCATTTGTTCAATTGATCCTTTGTTCATTTGTTCATTTGTTCATTTGTTCATTTGTTCCTTTGATCATTTGTTCATTTGTTCCTTTGTTCATTTGTTCATTTGTTCATTTGTTGATTTGTTCATTTGTTGTTTTGTTCATTCGTTCATTTGTTCATTTGTTGATTTGTTCATTTGTTCATTTGTTCATTCGTTCATTTGTTCATTTGTTCATTTGTTCATTTGTTCATTTGTTCATTTGTTGATTTGTTCATATATTCATTTGTTCATTTGTTCATTTGTTCATTTGTTCATTTGTTCATTTGTTCATTTGTTCATTTGTTCATTTGTTCATTTTTTAATTTGTTCATTTGTTCACTTGTTCATTTGTTCATTTGTTCATTTGTTCATTTGTTCATTTGTTCATTTGTTCATTTGTCCATTCGTTCGTTTGTTCATTTGTTCATTTGTTCCTTTGATCATTTGTTCATTTGTTCCTTTGTTCATTTGTTCATTTGTTCATTTGTTCATTTGTTCATTTGTTGTTTTGTTCATTCGTTCATTTGTTCATTTGTTGATTTGTTCATTTGTTGATTTTTTCATTCGTTCATTTGTTGATTTGTTCATTTGTTCATTTGTTCATTTGTTCATTTGTTCATTTGTTCATTTGTTCATTTGTTCATTTGTTCATTTGTTGATTTGTTCATATGTTCATTTCTTCATTTGTTCATTTGTTCATTTGTTCATTTGTTCATTTGTTCATCCGTTCATTTGTTCATTTGTTCATTTCTTCATTTCTTCATTTCTTCATTTCTTCATTTCTTCATTTGTTCACTTGTTCATTTGTTCATTTGTTCATTTGTTCATTTGTTCATTTGTTCACTTGTTTTTTTTGTTCCTTTGTTCGTTTGTTCGTTTGTTCATTTGTTCATTTGTACATGTGTTCATTTGTTCATTTGTACATGTGTTCATTTGTTCATTTGTTCATTTGTTCATTTGTTCAATTGATCCTTTGTTCATTTGTTCATTTGTTCATTTGTTCATTTGTTCATACGTTCATTTGTTCATTTGTTCATTTGTTCATTTCTTCATTTCTTCATTTCTTCATTTCTTCATTTCTTCATTTGTTCATTTGTTCAATTGTTCATTTGTTCATTTGTTCATTCGTTCATTTGTTCATTTGTTCATTTGTTCATTTGTTCATTTGTTCATTTGTTCATTTGTTCATTTGTTTATTTGTTTTTTGGTTCATTTGTTCATTTGTTCATTTGTTCATTTGTTCATTTGTTTATTTGTTCATTTGTTCATTCGTTCATTTCATCATTTTTTCATTTGTTCATATGTTCATTTGTTCATTTGTTCATTTGCTCATTTGTTAATTTGTTATTTGATCATTTGTTCATATGTTCATTTGATTGTTTGTTCATTTCTCAACGTATTCATTTGTTCATTTGTTCATTTGTAAATTTGTTCATTTGTTCATTTGTTCATTTGTTTATTTGTTTATTGGTTCATTTGTTCATTTGTACATTTGTTCATTTGTTCATTTGTTCATTTGTTCATTTGTTCATTTGTTCATTTGTTCATTTGTTCAATTGTTCATTTGTTCATTTGTTCATTTGTTCATTTGTTCATTTGTTCATTTGTCCATTCGTTCGTTTTTTCATTTGTTCATTTGTTCCTTTGTTCATTTGTTCATTTGTTCATTTGTTCATTTGTTCATCTGTTCATTTGTTCATTTCTTCATTTGTTCATTTGTTCATTTGTTCACTTGTTCATTTGTTCATTTGTTCATTTGTTCATTTGTTCATTTGTTCATTTGTTCATTTGTTCCTTTGTTCATTTGTTCATTTGTTCATTTGTTCATTTGTTCATTTGTTCATTTGTTCATTTGTTCATTTGTTCATTTGTTCATTTGTTCATTTGTTCATTTGTTCATTTCTCAACGTATTCATTTGTGCATTTGTGCTTTTGTTCATTTGTTCATTTGTTCATTTGTTCATTTGTTCATTTTTTAATTTGTTCATTTGTTCATTTTTTAATTTGTTCATTTGTTCACTTGTTCATTTGTTCATTTGTTCATTTGTTCATTTGTTCATTTGTTCATTTGTTCATTTGTTCATTTGTTCATTTGTTCATTTGTTCATTTGTTCATTTGTTCATTTGTTCATTTGTTCATTTGTTCATTTGTTCATTTGTTCATTTGTTCATTTGTTCATTTGTTCATTTGTTCATTTGTTCATTTGTTCATTTGTTCATTTGTTCATTTGTTCATTTGTTCATTTGTTCATTTGTTCATTTGTTCATTTGTTCAATTGATCCTTTGTTCATTTGTTCATTTGTTCATTTGTTCATTTGTTCCTTTGATCATTTGTTCATTTGTTCCTTTGTTCATTTGTTCATTTGTTCATTTGTTCATTTGTTGATTTGTTCATTTGTTGTTTTGTTCATTCGTTCATTTGTTCATTTGTTGATTTGTTCATTTGTTGATTTGTTCATTCGTTCATTTGTTCATTTGTTCATTTGTTCATTTGTTCATTTGTTCATTTGTTCATTTGTTCATTTGTTCATTTGTTCATTTGTTCATTTGTTCATTTGTTCATATGTTCATTTGTTCATTTGTTCATTTGTTCATTTGTTCATTTGTTAATCCGTTCATTTGTTCATTTGTTCATTTGTTCATTTCTTCATTTCTTCATTTCTTCATTTCTTCATTTCTTCATTTCTTCATTTCTTCATTTCTTCATTTGTTCACTTGTTCATTTGTTCATTTGTTCATTTGTTCATTTGTTCATTTGTTCATTTGTTCATTTGTTCATTTGTTCATTTTGTTCCTTTGTTCGTTTGTTCGTTTGTTCATTTGTTCATTTGTACATGTGTTCATTTGTTCATTTGTACATGTGTTCATTTGTTCATTTGTTCATTTGTTCATTTGTTCAATTGATCCTTTGTTCATTTGTTCATTTGTTCATTTGTTCATTTGTTCCTTTGATCATTTGTTCATTTGTTCCTTTGTTCATTTGTTCATTTGTTCATTTGTTGATTTGTTCATTTGTTGTTTTGTTCATTCGTTCATTTGTTCATTTGTTGATTTGTTCATTTGTTCATTTGTTCATTCGTTCATTTGTTCATTTGTTCATTTGTTCATTTGTTCATTTGTTCATTTGTTGATTTGTTCATATATTCATTTGTTCATTTGTTCATTTGTTCATTTGTTCATTTGTTCATTTGTTCATTTGTTCATTTGTTCATTTGTTCATTTTTTAATTTGTTCATTTGTTCACTTGTTCATTTGTTCATTTGTTCATTTGTTCATTTGTTCATTTGTTCATTTGTTCATTTGTCCATTCGTTCGTTTGTTCATTTGTTCATTTGTTCGTTTGTTCATTTGTTCATTTGTTCACTTGTTCATTTGTTCATTTGTTCATTTGTTCATTTGTTCATTTGTTCATTTGTTCATTTGTTCATTTGTTCATTTGTTCATTTGTTCATTTGTTCATTTGTTCACTTGTTCATTTTGTTCCTTTGTTCGTTTGTTCGTTTGTTCATTTGTTCATTTGTTCATTTGTTCATTTGTTCATTTGTTCAATTGTTCATTCGTTCATTTGTTCATTTGTTCATTTGTTCATTTGTTCCTTTGTTCCTTTGTTCATTTGTTCATTTGTTGATTTGTTCATTTGTTGTTTTGTTCATTCGTTCATTTGTTCATTTGTTGATTTGTTCATTTGTTGATTTGTTCATTCGTTCATTTGTTGATTTGTTCATTTGTTGATTTGTTCATTTGTTCATTTGTTCATTTGTTCATTTGTTCATTTGTTCATTTGTTCATTTGTTGATTTGTTCATATGTTCATTTGTTCATTTGTTCATTTGTTCATTTGTTCATTTGTTCATTTGTTCATCCGTTCATTTGTTCATTTGTTCATTTCTTCATTTCTTCATTTCTTCATTTCTTCATTTCTTCATTTGTTCACTTGTTCATTTGTTCATTTGTTCATTTGTTCATTTGTTCATTTGTTCATTTGTTCACTTGTTCATTTTGTTCCTTTGTTCGTTTGTTCGTTTGTTCATTTGTTCATTTGTACATGTGTTCATTTGTTCATTTGTACATGTGTTCATTTGTTCATTTGTTCATTTGTTCATTTGTTCAATTGATCCTTTGTTCATTTGTTCATTTGTTCATTTGTTCATTTGTTCATTTGTTCATTTGTTCATTTGTTCATTTGTTCATTTGTTCCTTTGATCATTTGTTCATTTGTTCCTTTGTTCATTTGTTCATTTGTTCATTTGTTCATTTGTTGATTTGTTCATTTGTTGTTTTGTTCATTCGTTCATTTGTTCATTTGTTGATTTGTTCATTCGTTCATTTGTTCATTTGTTCATTTGTTCATTTGTTCATTTGTTCATTTGTTCATTTGTTGATTTGTTCATATGTTCATTTGTTCATTTGTTCATTTGTTGATTTGTTCATACGTTCATTTGTTCATTTGTTCATTTGTTCATTTGTTCATTTCTTCATTTCTTCATTTCTTCATTTCTTCATTTGTTCATTTGTTCAATTGTTCATTTGTTCATTTGTTCATTCGTTCATTTGTTCATTTGTTCATTTGTTCATTTGTTCATTTGTTCATTTGTTCATTTGTTCATTTGTTTATTTGTTCATTTGTTCATTCGTTCATTTGATCATTTTTTCATTTGTTCATATGTTCATTTGTTCATTTGTTCATTTGCTCATTTGTTAATTTGTTATTTGATCATTTGTTCATATGTTCATTTGATTGTTTGTTCATTTCTCAACGTATTCATTTGTTCATTTGTTCATTTGTAAATTTGTTCATTTGTTCATTTGTTCATTTGTTTATTTGTTTATTGGTTCATTTGTTCATTTGTACATTTGTTCATTTGTTCATTTGTTCATTTGTTCATTTGTTCATTTGTTCATTTGTTCAATTGTTCATTTGTTCATTTGTTCATTTGCTCATTTGTTAATTTGTTATTTGATCATTTGTTCATATGTTCATTTGATTGTTTGTTCATTTCTCAACGTATTCATTTGTTCATTTGTTCATTTGTAAATTTGTTCATTTGTTCATTTGTTCATTTGTTTATTTGTTTATTGGTTCATTTGTTCATTTGTACATTTGTTCATTTGTTCATTTGTTCATTTGTTCATTTGTTCATTTGTTCATTTGTTCAATTGTTCATTTGTTCATTTGTTCATTTGTTCATTTGTTCATTTGTTCATTTGTCCATTCGTTCGTTTTTTCATTTGTTCATTTGTTCCTTTGTTCATTTGTTCATTTGTTCATTTGTTCATTTGTTCATCTGTTCATTTGTTCATTTCTTCATTTGTTCATTTGTTCATTTGTTCACTTGTTCATTTGTTCATTTGTTCATTTGTTCATTTGTTCATTTGTTCATTTGTTCATTTGTTCATTTGTTCCTTTGTTCATTTGTTCATTTGTTCATTTGTTCATTTGTTCATTTGTTCATTTGTTCATTTGTTCATTTGTTCATTTCTCAACGTATTCATTTGTGCATTTGTGCTTTTGTTCATTTGTTCATTTGTTCATTTGTTCATTTGTTCATTTGTTCATTTGTACATGTGTTCATTTGTTCATTTGTAAATTTGTTCATTTGTTCAATTGATCCTTTGTTCATTTGTTCATTTGTTCATTTGTTCATTTGTTCCTTTGATCATTTGTTCATTTGTTCCTTTGTTCATTTGTTCATTTGTTCATTTGTTGATTTGTTCATTTGTTGTTTTGTTCATTCGTTCATTTGTTCATTTGTTGATTTGTTCATTTGTTGATTTGTTCATTCGTTCATTTGTTCATTTGTTCATTTGTTCCTTTGTTCATTTGTTCATTTGTTCATTTGTTTATTTGTTGATTTGTTCATATGTTCATTTGTTCATTTGTTCATTTGTTCATTTGTTCATTTGTTCATTTGTTCATATGTTCATTTGTTCATTTGTTCATTTGTTCATTTGTTCATTTGTTCATTTGTTCATTTGTTCATTTGTTCATTTGTTCATTTTGTTCCTTTGTTCGTTTGTTCGTTTGTTCATTTGTTCATTTGTTCATTTGTTCATTTGTTCATTTGTTCATTTGTTCATTTGTTCATTTGTTCATTTGTTCATTTGTACATGTGTTCATTTGTTCATTTGTTCATTTGTTCATTTGTTCATTTGTTCAATTGATCCTTTGTTCATTTGTTCATTTGTTCATTTGTTCATTTGTTCATTTGTTCATTTGTTCCTTTGATCATTTGTTCATTTGTTCCTTTGTTCATTTGTTCATTTGTTCATTTGTTGATTTGTTCATTTGTTGTTTTGTTCATTCGTTCATTTGTTCATTTGTTGATTTGTTCATTTGTTGATTTTTTCATTCGTTCATTTGTTGATTTGTTCATTTGTTCATTTGTTCATTTGTTCATTTGTTCATTTGTTCATTTGTTCATTTGTTCATTTGTTCATTTGTTGATTTGTTCATATGTTCATTTGTTCATTTGTTCATTTGTTCATTTGTTCATTTGTTCATTTGTTCATTTGTTCATCCGTTCATTTGTTCATTTGTTCATTTCTTCATTTCTTCATTTCTTCATTTCTTCATTTCTTCATTTGTTCACTTGTTCATTTGTTCATTTGTTCATTTGTTCATTTGTTCATTTGTTCATTTGTTCACTTGTTCATTTTGTTCCTTTGTTCGTTTGTTCGTTTGTTCATTTGTTCATTTGTACATGTGTTCATTTGTTCATTTGTACATGTGTTCATTTGTTCATTTGTTCATTTGTTCATTTGTTCAATTGATCCTTTGTTCATTTGTTCATTTGTTCATTTGTTCATTTGTTCATACGTTCATTTGTTCATTTGTTCATTTGTTCATTTCTTCATTTCTTCATTTCTTCATTTCTTCATTTCTTCATTTGTTCATTTGTTCAATTGTTCATTTGTTCATTTGTTCATTCGTTCATTTGTTCATTTGTTCATTTGTTCATTTGTTCATTTGTTCATTTGTTCATTTGTTCATTTGTTTATTTGTTTTTTGGTTCATTTGTTCATTTGTTCATTTGTTCATTTGTTCATTTGTTTATTTGTTCATTTGTTCATTCGTTCATTTGATCATTTTTTCATTTGTTCATATGTTCATTTGTTCATTTGTTCATTTGCTCATTTGTTAATTTGTTATTTGATCATTTGTTCATATGTTCATTTGATTGTTTGTTCATTTCTCAACGTATTCATTTGTTCATTTGTTCATTTGTAAATTTGTTCATTTGTTCATTTGTTCATTTGTTTATTTGTTTATTGGTTCATTTGTTCATTTGTTGATTTGTTCATTTGTTCATTTGTTCATTTGTTCATTTGTTCATTTGTTCATTTGTTCAATTGTTCATTTGTTCATTTGTTCATTTGTTCATTTGTTCATTTGTTCATTTGTCCATTCGTTCGTTTTTTCATTTGTTCATTTGTTCCTTTGCTCATTTGTTCATTTGTTCATTTGTTCATTTGTTCATCTGTTCATTTGTTCATTTCTTCATTTGTTCATTTGTTCATTTGTTCACTTGTTCATTTGTTCATTTGTTCATTTGTTCATTTGTTCATTTGTTCATTTGTTCATTTGTTCATTTGTTCATTTGTTCCTTTGTTCATTTGTTCATTTGTTCATTTGTTCATTTGTTCATTTGTTCATTTGTTCATTTGTTCATTTGTTCATTTGTTCATTTGTTCATTTGTTCATTTGTTCATTTGTTCATTTGTTCATTTGTTCATTTCTCAACGTATTCATTTGTGCATTTGTGCTTTTGTTCATTTGTTCATTTGTTCATTTGTTCATTTGTTCATTTTTTAATTTGTTCATTTGTTCATTTTTTAATTTGTTCATTTGTTCACTTGTTCATTTGTTCATTTGTTCATTTGTTCATTTGTTCATTTGTTCATTTGTTCATTTGTTCATTTGTTCATTTGTTCATTTGTTCATTTGTTCATTTGTTCATTTGTTCATTTGTTCATTTGTTCATTTGTTCATTTGTTCATTTGTTCATTTGTTCATTTGTTCATTTGTTCATTTGTTCATTTGTTCATTTGTTCATTTGTTCATTTGTTCAATTGATCCTTTGTTCATTTGTTCATTTGTTCATTTGTTCATTTGTTCCTTTGATCATTTGTTCATTTGTTCCTTTGTTCATTTGTTCATTTGTTCATTTGTTCATTTGTTGATTTGTTCATTTGTTGTTTTGTTCATTCGTTCATTTGTTCATTTGTTGATTTGTTCATTTGTTGATTTGTTCATTCGTTCATTTGTTCATTTGTTCATTTGTTCATTTGTTCATTTGTTCATTTGTTCATTTGTTCATTTGTTCATTTGTTCATTTGTTCATATGTTCATTTGTTCATTTGTTCATTTGTTCATTTGTTCATTTGTTAATCCGTTCATTTGTTCATTTGTTCATTTGTTCATTTCTTCATTTCTTCATTTCTTCATTTCTTCATTTCTTCATTTCTTCATTTCTTCATTTCTTCATTTGTTCACTTGTTCATTTGTTCATTTGTTCATTTGTTCATTTGTTCATTTGTTCATTTGTTCATTTGTTCATTTGTTCACTTGTTCATTTTGTTCCTTTGTTCGTTTGTTCGTTTGTTCATTTGTTCATTTGTACATGTGTTCATTTGTTCATTTGTACATGTGTTCATTTGTTCATTTGTTCATTTGTTCATTTGTTCAATTGATCCTTTGTTCATTTGTTCATTTGTTCATTTGTTCATTTGTTCCTTTGATCATTTGTTCATTTGTTCCTTTGTTCATTTGTTCATTTGTTCATTTGTTGATTTGTTCATTTGTTGTTTTGTTCATTCGTTCATTTGTTCATTTGTTGATTTGTTCATTTGTTCATTTGTTCATTCGTTCATTTGTTCATTTGTTCATTTGTTCATTTGTTCATTTGTTGATTTGTTCATATATTCATTTGTTCATTTGTTCATTTGTTCATTTGTTCATTTGTTCATTTGTTCATTTGTTCATTTGTTCATTTTTTAATTTGTTCATTTGTTCACTTGTTCATTTGTTCATTTGTTCATTTGTTCATTTGTTCATTTGTTCATTTGTCCATTCGTTCGTTTGTTCATTTGTTCATTTGTTCGTTTGTTCATTTGTTCATTTGTTCACTTGTTCATTTGTTCATTTGTTCATTTGTTCATTTGTTCATTTGTTCATTTGTTCATTTGTTCATTTGTTCATTTGTTCATTTGTTCATTTGTTCATTTGTTCACTTGTTCATTTTGTTCCTTTGTTCGTTTGTTCGTTTGTTCATTTGTTCATTTGTTCATTTGTTCATTTGTTCATTTGTTCAATTGTTCATTCGTTCATTTGTTCATTTGTTCATTTGTTCATTTGTTCCTTTGTTCCTTTGTTCATTTGTTCATTTGTTGATTTGTTCATTTGTTGTTTTGTTCATTCGTTCATTTGTTCATTTGTTGATTTGTTCATTTGTTGATTTGTTCATTCGTTCATTTGTTGATTTGTTCATTTGTTGATTTGTTCATTTGTTCATTTGTTCATTTGTTCATTTGTTCATTTGTTCATTTGTTCATTTGTTGATTTGTTCATATGTTCATTTGTTCATTTGTTCATTTGTTCATTTGTTCATTTGTTCATTTGTTCATCCGTTCATTTGTTCATTTGTTCATTTCTTCATTTCTTCATTTCTTCATTTCTTCATTTCTTCATTTGTTCACTTGTTCATTTGTTCATTTGTTCATTTGTTCATTTGTTCATTTGTTCATTTGTTCACTTGTTCATTTTGTTCCTTTGTTCGTTTGTTCGTTTGTTCATTTGTTCATTTGTACATGTGTTCATTTGTTCATTTGTACATGTGTTCATTTGTTCATTTGTTCATTTGTTCATTTGTTCAATTGATCCTTTGTTCATTTGTTCATTTGTTCATTTGTTCATTTGTTCATTTGTTCATTTGTTCATTTGTTCATTTGTTCATTTGTTCATTTGTTCCTTTGATCATTTGTTCATTTGTTCCTTTGTTCATTTGTTCATTTGTTCATTTGTTCATTTGTTGATTTGTTCATTTGTTGTTTTGTTCATTCGTTCATTTGTTCATTTGTTGATTTGTTCATTCGTTCATTTGTTCATTTGTTCATTTGTTCATTTGTTCATTTGTTCATTTGTTCATTTGTTCATTTGTTGATTTGTTCATATGTTCATTTGTTCATTTGTTCATTTGTTGATTTGTTCATACGTTCATTTGTTCATTTGTTCATTTGTTCATTTGTTCATTTCTTCATTTCTTCATTTCTTCATTTCTTCATTTGTTCATTTGTTCAATTGTTCATTTGTTCATTTGTTCATTCGTTCATTTGTTCATTTGTTCATTTGTTCATTTGTTCATTTGTTCATTTGTTCATTTGTTTATTTGTTTTTTGGTTCATTTGTTCATTTGTTCATTTGTTCATTTGTTCATTTGTTTATTTGTTCATTTGTTCATTCGTTCATTTGATCATTTTTTCATTTGTTCATATGTTCATTTGTTCATTTGTTCATTTGCTCATTTGTTAATTTGTTATTTGATCATTTGTTCATATGTTCATTTGATTGTTTGTTCATTTCTCAACGTATTCATTTGTTCATTTGTTCATTTGTAAATTTGTTCATTTGTTCATTTGTTCATTTGTTTATTTGTTTATTGGTTCATTTGTTCATTTGTACATTTGTTCATTTGTTCATTTGTTCATTTGTTCATTTGTTCATTTGTTCATTTGTTCAATTGTTCATTTGTTCATTTGTTCATTTGTTCATTTGTTCATTTGTTCATTTGTCCATTCGTTCGTTTTTTCATTTGTTCATTTGTTCCTTTGTTCATTTGTTCATTTGTTCATTTGTTCATTTGTTCATCTGTTCATTTGTTCATTTCTTCATTTGTTCATTTGTTCATTTGTTCACTTGTTCATTTGTTCATTTGTTCATTTGTTCATTTGTTCATTTGTTCATTTGTTCATTTGTTCATTTGTTCCTTTGTTCATTTGTTCATTTGTTCATTTGTTCATTTGTTCATTTGTTCATTTGTTCATTTGTTCATTTGTTCATTTGTTCATTTCTCAACGTATTCATTTGTGCATTTGTGCTTTTGTTCATTTGTTCATTTGTTCATTTGTTCATTTGTTCATTTTTTAATTTGTTCATTTGTTCATTTTTTAATTTGTTCATTTGTTCACTTGTTCATTTGTTCATTTGTTCATTTGTTCATTTGTTCATTTGTTCAGTTGTTCATTTGTTCATTTGTCCATTCGTTCGTTTGTTCATTTGTTCATTTGTTCATTTGTTCGTTTGTTCATTTGTACATTTGTTCATTTGTTCATTTGTTCATTTGTTCATTTGTTCATTTGTTCATTTGTTCATTTGTTCAATTGATCCTTTGTTCATTTGTTCATTTGTTCATTTGTTCATTTGTTCCTTTGATCATTTGTTCATTTGTTCCTTTGTTCATTTGTTCATTTGTTCATTTGTTCATTTGTTGATTTGTTCATTTGTTGTTTTGTTCATTCGTTCATTTGTTCATTTGTTGATTTGTTCATTTGTTGATTTGTTCATTCGTTCATTTGTTCATTTGTTCATTTGTTCATTTGTTCATTTGTTCATTTGTTCATTTGTTCATTTGTTCATTTGTTCATTTGTTCATATGTTCATTTGTTCATTTGTTCATTTGTTCATTTGTTCATTTGTTCATTTGTTAATCCGTTCATTTGTTCATTTGTTCATTTGTTCATTTCTTCATTTCTTCATTTCTTCATTTCTTCATTTCTTCATTTCTTCATTTCTTCATTTCTTCATTTGTTCACTTGTTCATTTGTTCATTTGTTCATTTGTTCATTTGTTCATTTGTTCATTTGTTCATTTGTTCATTTGTTCACTTGTTCATTTTGTTCCTTTGTTCGTTTGTTCGTTTGTTCATTTGTTCATTTGTACATGTGTTCATTTGTTCATTTGTACATGTGTTCATTTGTTCATTTGTTCATTTGTTCATTTGTTCAATTGATCCTTTGTTCATTTGTTCATTTGTTCATTTGTTCATTTGTTCCTTTGATCATTTGTTCATTTGTTCCTTTGTTCATTTGTTCATTTGTTCATTTGTTGATTTGTTCATTTGTTGTTTTGTTCATTCGTTCATTTGTTCATTTGTTGATTTGTTCATTTGTTCATTTGTTCATTCGTTCATTTGTTCATTTGTTCATTTGTTCATTTGTTCATTTGTTCATTTGTTGATTTGTTCATATATTCATTTGTTCATTTGTTCATTTGTTCATTTGTTCATTTGTTCATTTGTTCATTTGTTCATTTGTTCATTTGTTCATTTGTTCATTTGTTCATTTTTTAATTTGTTCATTTGTTCACTTGTTCATTTGTTCATTTGTTCATTTGTTCATTTGTTCATTTGTTCATTTGTCCATTCGTTCGTTTGTTCATTTGTTCATTTGTTCGTTTGTTCATTTGTTCATTTGTTCACTTGTTCATTTGTTCATTTGTTCATTTGTTCATTTGTTCATTTGTTCATTTGTTCATTTGTTCATTTGTTCATTTGTTCATTTGTTCACTTGTTCATTTTGTTCCTTTGTTCGTTTGTTCGTTTGTTCATTTGTTCATTTGTTCATTTGTTCATTTGTTCATTTGTTCAATTGTTCATTCGTTCATTTGTTCATTTGTTCATTTGTTCATTTGTTCATTTGTTCATTTGTTCCTTTGTTCATTTGTTCATTTGTTGATTTGTTCATTTGTTGTTTTGTTCATTCGTTCATTTGTTCATTTGTTGATTTGTTCATTTGTTGATTTGTTCATTCGTTCTTTTGTTCATTTGTTCATTTGTTCATTTGTTCATTTGTTCATTTGTTCATCCGTTCATTTGTTCATTTGTTCATTTCTTCATTTCTTCATTTCTTCATTTCTTCATTTGTTCATTTGTTCAATTGTTCATTTGTTCATTTGTTCATTTGTTCATTTGTTCATTTGTTCATTTGTTCATTTGTTCATTTGTTCATTTGTTCATTTGTTCATTTGTTCATTTGTTCATTTGTTCATTTGTTCATTTGTTCATTTGTTTTTTGGTTCATTTGTTCATTTGTTCATTCGTTCATTTGTTCAT
Source organism: Megalopta genalis (assembly GCF_051020955.1). Classification (NCBI taxonomy): domain Eukaryota; kingdom Metazoa; phylum Arthropoda; class Insecta; order Hymenoptera; family Halictidae; genus Megalopta; species Megalopta genalis. The sequence goes on from NW_027476105.1 coordinate 1,709,917, forward strand.
TTGTTCGTTTGTTCATTTGTTCATTTGTTCACTTGTTCATTTGTTCATTTGTTCATTTTTTGATTTGTTCATTCGTTCATTTGTTCATTTGTTCATTTGTACATTTGTTCATTTGTTCATTTGTTCATTTGTTCACCTGTTCTTTTGTTCATTTCTTCATTTCTTCATTTCTTCATTTCTTCAATTGATCCTTTGTTCATTTGTTCATTTGTGCATTTGTTCCTTTGTTCATTTGTTCAATTGATCCTTTGTTCATTTGTTCATTTGTGCATTTGTTCCTTTGTTCATTTGTTCATTTGTTCATTTGTTCCTTTGTTCCTTTGATCATTTGTTCCTTTGTTCCTTTGTTCATTTGTTCATTTGTTCCTTTGTTCATTTGATCATTTGATCCTTCCTTCATTTGTTCATTTGTTTATTTGTTGATTTGTTCATTTGTTGATTTGTTCATTCGTTCATTTGTTCATTTGTTCATTTGTTCATTTGTTGATTTGTTCATTCGTTCATTTGTTCATTTGTTCATTTGTTCATTTGTTCATTTGTTCAATTGTTCATTCGTTCATTTGTTCATTTGATCATTTGATCCTTCCTTCATTTGTTCATTTGTTTATTTGTTGATTTGTTCATTTGTTGATTTGTTCATTCGTTCATTTGTTCATTTGTTCATTTGTTCATTTGTTCATTTGTTCATTTGTTCATTTGTTCATTTGTTCAATTGTTCATTCGTTCATTTGTTCATTTGTTCATTTGTTCATTTGTTCAATTGTTCATTCGTTCATTTGTTCATTTGTTCATTTGTTCATTTGTTCATTTGTTCATTTGTTCATTTGTTCATTTGTTCATTTGTTCATTTGTTCATTTGTTTATTTGTTGATTTGTTCATTTGTTGATTTGTTCATTCGTTCATTTGTTCATTTGTTCATTTGTTCATTTGTTCATTTGTTCATTTGTTCAATTGTTCATTCGTTCATTTGTTCATTGGTTCATTTGTTCATTTGTTCAATTGTTCATTCGTTCATTTGTTCATTTGTTCATTTGTTCATTTGTTCATTTGTTCATTTGTTCATTTGTTCATTTGTTCATTTGTTCATTTGTTCATTCGTTCATTTGTTCATTTGTTCATTTGTTTTTTGGTTCATTTGTTCATTTGTTCATTCGTTCATTTGTTCATTTTTTCATTTGCTCATTTGTTCATTTGTTCATTTGTTCATTTGTTCATTTGTTCATTTGTTCATTTGTTCATTTGTTCATTTGTTATTTGATCATTTGTTCATATGTTCATTTGATTGTTTGTTCATTTCTCAACGTATTCATTTGTTCATTTGTTCATTTGTATTTTTTTTTTCATTTGTTCATTTGTTCATTTGTTCATTTGTTCATTTGTTCATTCGTTCATTTGTTCATTTGTTCATTTGTTCATTTGTTCATTTGTTCCTTTGTTCATTTGTTCATTTGTTGATTTGTTCATTTGTTGTTTTGTTCATTCGTTCATTTGTTCATTTGTTGATTTGTTCATTTGTTGATTTGTTCATTCGTTCTTTTGTTCATTTGTTCATTTGTTCATTTGTTCATTTGTTCATTTGTTCATCCGTTCATTTGTTCATTTGTTCATTTCTTCATTTCTTCATTTCTTTATTTCTTCATTTGTTCATTTGTTCAATTGTTCATTTGTTCATTTGTTCATTTGTTCATTCGTTCATTTGTTCATTGGTTCATTTGTTCATTTGTTCAATTGTTCATTCGTTCATTTGTTCATTTGTTCATTTGTTCAATTGTTCATTCGTTCATTTGTTCATTTGTTCATTTGTTCATTTGTTCAATTGTTCATTCGTTCATTTGTTCATTTGTTCATTTGTTCATTCGTTAATTTGTTCATTTGTTCATTTGTTCATTTGTTCATTTGTTCATTTGTTCATTTGTTCAATTGTTCATTCGTTCATTTGTTCATTGGTTCATTTGTTCATTTGTTCAATTGTTCATTCGTTCATTTGTTCATTTGTTCATTTGTTCAATTGTTCATTCGTTCATTTGTTCATTTGTTCATTTGTTCATTTGTTCAATTGTTCATTCGTTCATTTGTTCATTTGTTCATTTGTTCATTTGTTCATTTGTTCATTTGTTCATTTGTTCATTTGTTCATTTGTTTATTTGTTTTTTGGTTCATTTGTTCATTTGTTCATTCGTTCATTTGTTCATTCGTTCATTTGTTCATTTGTTCATTTGTTCATTTGTTTTTTGGTTCATTTGTTCATTTGTTCATTCGTTCATTTGTTCATTCGTTCATTTGTTCGTTTGTTCATTTGTTCATTTGTACATTTGTTCATTTGTTCATTTGTTTATTTGTTTATAGGTTCATTTGTTCATTTGTTCATTTGTTCATTTGTTCATTTGTTCATTTCTCAACGTATTCATTTGTGCATTTGTGCATTTGTGCATTTGTTCATTTGTTCATTTGTTCATTTGTTCATTTGTTCACTTGTTCATTTTGTTCCTTCGTTCGTTTGTTCGTTTGTTCATTTGTTCATTTGTACATGTGTTCATTTGTTCATTTGTACATGTGTTCATTTGTTCATTTGTTCATTTGTTCATTTGTTCAATTGATACTTTGTTCATTTGTTCATTTGTTCATTTGTTCATTTGTTCCTTTGATCATTTGTTCATTTGTTCCTTTGTTCATTTGTTCATTTGTTCATTTGTTGATTTGTTCATTTGTTGTTTTGTTCATTCGTTCATTTGTTCATTTGTTGATTTGTTCATTTGTTGATTTGTTCATTCGTTCATTTGTTCATTTGTTCATTTGTTCATTTGTTCATTTGTTCATATGTTCATTTGTTCATTTGTTCATTTGTTCATTTGTTCATTTGTTCATCCGTTCATTTGTTCATTTGTTCATTTGTTCATTTGTTCATTTCTTCATTTCTTCATTTCTTCATTTGTTCATTTGTTCATTTGTTCATTTGTCCATTCGTTCGTTTGTTCATTTGTTCATTTGTTCGTTTGTTCATTTGTTCATTTGTTCACTTGTTCATTTGTTCACTTGTTCATTTGTTCATTTGTTCATTTGTTCATTTGTTCATTTGTTCATTTGTTCATTTGTTCATTTGTTCATTTGTCCATTCGTTCGTTTGTTCATTTGTTCATTTGTTCGTTTGTTCATTTGTTCATTTGTTCACTTGTTCATTTGTTCACTTGTTCATTTGTTCATTTGTTCATTTGTTCATTTGTTCATTTGTTCATTTGTTCATTTGTTCATTTGTTCATTTGTTCATTTGTTCATTTGTTCACTTGTTCACTTGTTCATTTTGTTCCTTTGTTCGTTTGTTCGTTTGTTCATTTGTTCATTTGTACATGTGTTCATTTGTTCATTTGTACATGTGTTCATTTGTTCATTTGTTCATTTGTTCATTTGTTCAATTGATCCTTTGTTCATTTGTTCATTTCTTCATTTGTTCATTTGTTCCTTTGATCATTTGTTCATTTGTTCCTTTGTTCATTTGTTCATTTGTTCATTTGTTGATTTGTTCATTTGTTGTTTTGTTCATTCGTTCATTTGTTCATTTGTTGATTTGTTCATTTGTTGATTTGTTCATTCGTTCATTTGTTCATTTGTTCATTTGTTCATTTGTTCATTTGTTCATTTGTTCATTTGTTCATTTGTTCATTTGTTCATTTGTTCATATGTTCATTTGTTCATTTGTTCATTTGTTCATTTGTTCATCCGTTCATTTGTTCATTTGTTCATTTGTTCATTTCTTCATTTCTTCATTTCTTCATTTCTTCATTTCTTCATTTGTTCACTTGTTCATTTGTTCATTTGTTCATTTGTTCATTTGTTCATGTGTTCATTTGTTCATTTGTTCACTTGTTCATTTTGTTCCTTTGTTCGTTTGTTCGTTTGTTCATTTGTTCATTTGTACATGTGTTCATTTGTTCATTTGTACATGTGTTCATTTGTTGATTTGTACATTTGTTCATTTGTTCAATTGATCCTTTGTTCATTTGTTCATTTGTTCATTTGTTCATTTGTTCCTTTGATCATTTGTTCATTTGTTCCTTTGTTCATTTGTTCATTTGTTCATTTGTTGATTTGTTCATTCGTTCATTTGTTCAGTTGTTGATTTGTTCATTTGTTGATTTGTTCATTCGTTCATTTGTTCATTTGTTCATTTGTTCATTTGTTCATTTGTTCATTTGTTGATTTGTTCATATGTTCATTTGTTCATTTGTTCATTTGTTCATTTGTTCATTTGTTCATCCGTTCATTTGTTCATTTGTTCATTTGTTCATTTGTTCATCCGTTCATTTGTTCATTTGTTCATTTCTTCATTTCTTCATTTCTTCATTTCTTCATTTCTTCATTTGTTCATTTGTTCAATTGTTCATTTGTTCATTTGTTCATTTGTTCATTTGTTCATTTGTTCATTTGTTCATTTGTTCATTTGTTCATTTGTTCATTTGTTCATTTGTTCATTTGTTCATTTGTTCATTTGTTCATTTGTTCATTTGTTCATTTGTTCATTTGTTCATTTGTTTTTTGGTTCATTTGTTCATTTGTTCATTCGTTCATTTGTTCATTTGTTCATTTGTTCATTTGTTTATTTGTTCATTTGTTCATTCGTTCATTTGTTCAGTTTTTCATTTGTTCATTTGTTCATTTGTTCATTTGCTCATTTTTTAATTTGTTATTTGATCATTTGTTCATATGTTCATTTGATTGTTTGTTCATTTCTCAACGTATTCATTTGTTCATTTGTTCATTTGTACATTTGTTCATTTGTTCATTTGTTCATTTGTTTATTTGTTTATTGGTTCATTTGTTCATTTGTTCATTTGTTCATTTGTTCATTTGTTCATTTGTTGATCTGTTCATTTGTTGATCTGTTCATTTGTTCATTTCTTCATTTGTTCATTTGTTCATTTCTTCACTTGTTCATTTGTTCATTTGTTCATTTGTTCATTTGTTCATTTGTTCATTTGTTCATTTGTTCATTTGTTCATTTGTTCATTTGTTCATTTGTTCATTTGTTCATTTGTTCATTTGTTCATTTGTTCATTTGTCCATTTGTTCATTTGTTCATTTGTTCATTTGTTCATTTGTTCATTTGTTCATTTGTTCATTTGTTCATTTGTTCATTTGTTCATTTGTTCATTTGTTCATTTGTTCATTTGTTCATTTGTTCATTTGTTCATTTGTTCATTTGTTCATTTGTTCATTTGTTCATTTGTTCATTTGTTCATTTGTTCATTTGTTCATTTGTTCATTTGTTCATTTGTTCATTTGTTCATTTGTTCATTTGTTCATTTGTTCATTTGTTCATTTGTTCATTTGTTCATTTGTTCATTTGTTCATTTCTCAACGTATTCATTTGTGCATTTGTGCTTTTGTTCATTTGTTCATTTGTTCATTTGTACATGTGTTCATTTGTTCATTTGTAAATTTGTTCATTTGTTCAATTGATCCTTTATTCATTTGTTCATTTGTTCATTTGTTCATTTGTTCCTTTGATCATTTGTTCATTTCTTCATTTCTTCATTTCTTCATTTCTTCATTTGTTCAATTGTTCATTTGTTCATTTGTTCATTTGTCCATTCGTTCGTTTGTTCATTTGTTCATTTCTTCATTTCTTCATTTGTTCAATTGTTCATTTGTTCATTTGTTCATTTGTTCATTTGTCCATTCGTTCGTTTGTTCATTTGTTCATTTGTTCGTTTGTTCATTTGTTCATTTGTTCACTTGTTCATTTGTTCATTTGTTCATTTGTTCATTTGTTCATTTGTTCATTTGTTCATTTGTTCATATGTTCATTTGTTCATTTGTTCATTTGTTCATTTGTTCATTTGTTCACTTGTTCATTTGTTCATTTGTTCATTTGTTCACTTGTTCATTTTGTTCCTTTGTTCGTTTGTTCGTTTGTTCATTTGTTCATTTGTTCATTTGTACATGTGTTCATTTGTTCATTTGTACATGTGTTCATTTGTTCATTTGTTCATTTGTTCATTTGTTCAATTGATCCTTTGTTCATTTGTTCATTTGTTCATTTGTTCATTTGTTCATTTGTTCCTTTGATCATTTGTTCATTTGTTCCTTTGTTCATTTGTTCATTTGTTCATTTGTTGATTTGTTCATTTGTTCATTTGTTCATTTGTTCATTTGTTCATTTGTTCATTTGTTCATTTGTACATTTGTTCATTTGTTCATTTGTTCATTTGTTCATTTGTTCATTTGTTCATTTGTTCATTTTTTAATTTGTTCATTTGTTCATTTTTTAATTTGTTCATTTGTTCACTTGTTCATTTGTTCATTTGTTCATTTGTTCACTTGTTCATTTGTTCATTTGTTCATTTGTTCAGTTGTTCATTTGTTCATTTGTTCATTTGTCCATTCGTTCGTTTGTTCATTTGTTCATTTGTTCGTTTGTTCATTTGTTCATTTGTTCATCCGTTCATTTGTTCATTTCTTCATTTCTTCATTTCTTCATTTCTTCATTTCTTCATTTCTTCATTTGTTCATTAGGTCAATTGTTCATTTGTTCATTTGTTCATTTGTTCATTTGTTCATTTGTTCACTTGTTCATTTGTTCATTTGTTCATTTGTTCATTTGTTCATTTGTTCATTTGTTTATTTGTTTTTTGGTACATTTGTTCATTTGTTCATTCGTTCATTCGTTCATTTGTTCATTTGTTCATTTGTTCATTTGTTCATTTGTTTATTTGTTCATTTGTTCATTCGTTCATTTGTTCATTTTTTCATTTGTTCATTTGTTCATTTGTTCATTTGCTCATTTGTTAATTTGTTATTTGATCATTTGTTCATATGTTCATTTGATTGTTTGTTCATTTCTCAACGTATTCATTTGTGCATTTGTGCTTTTGTTCATTTGTTCATTTGTTCATTTGTTCATTTGTACATGTGTTCATTTGTTCATTTGTAAATTTGTTCATTTGTTCAATTGATCCTTTGTTCATTTGTTCATTTGTTCATTTGTTCATTTGTTCCTTTGATCATTTGTTCATTTGTTCCTTTGTTCATTTGTTCATTTGTTCATTTGTTAATTTGTTGATTTGTTCATTTGTTGTTTTGTTCATTCGTTCATTTCTTCATTTGTTGATTTGTTCATTCGTTCATTTGTTCATTTGTTCATTTGTTCATTTGTTCATTTGTTCATTTGTTCATTTGTTCATTTGTTCATATGTTCATTTGTTCATTTGTTCATTTGTTCATTTGTTCATTTGTTCATTTGTTCATTTGTTCATATGTTCATTTGTTCATTTGTTCATATGTTCATTTGTTCATTTGTTCATTTGTTCATTTGTTCATTTGTTCATTTGTTCATTTGTTCATTTGTTCACTTGTTCATTTTGTTCCTTTGTTCGTTTGTTCGTTTGTTCATTTGTTCATTTGTTCATTTGTACATGTGTTCATTTGTTCATTTGTACATGTGTTCATTTGTTCATTTGTTCATTTGTTCATTTGTTCAATTGTTCAATTGATCCTTTGTTCATTTGTTCATTTGTTCATTTGTTCATTTGTTCATTTGTTCCTTTGATCATTTGTTCTTTTGTTCCTTTGTTCATTTGTTCATTTGTTCATTTGTTGATTTGTTCATTTGTTGTTTTGTTCATTCGTTCATTTGTTCATTTGTTGATTTGTTCATTTGTTGATTTGTTCATTCGTTCATTTGTTCATTTGTTCATTTGTTCATTTGTTCATTTGTTCATTTGTTCATTTGTTCATTTGTTCATTTGTTCATTTGTTCATTTGTTCATTTGTTCATATGTTCATTTGTTCATTTGTTCATTTGTTCATTTGTTCATCCGTTCATTTGTTCATTTCTTCATTTGTTCATTTGTTCATTTCTTCATTTCTTCATTTCTTCATTTCTTCATTTGTTCACTTGTTCATTTGTTCATTTGTTCATTTGTTCATTTGTTCATTTGTTCATTTGTTAATTTGTTCACTTGTTCATTTTCTTCCTTTGTTCGTTTGTTCGTTTGTTCATTTGTTCATTTGTACATGTGTTCATTTGTTCATTTGTACATGTGTTCATTTGTTCATTTGTTCATTTGTTCATTTGTTCAATTGATCCTTTGTTCATTTGTTCATTTGTTCATTTGTTCATTTGTTCCTTTGTTCATTTGTTCATTTGTTCATTTGTTGATTTGTTCATTTGTTGTTTTGTTCATTCGTTGTTAAGTTCATTCGTTCATTTGTTCATTTGTTGATTTGTTCATTTGTTGATTTGTTCATTCGTTCATTTGTTCATTTGTTCATTTGTTCATTTGTTCATTTGTTCATTTGTTCATTTGTTGATTTGTTCATATGTTCATTTGTTCATTTGTTCATTTGTTCATTTGTTCATTTGTTCATCCGTTCATTTGTTCATTTGTTCATTTGTTCATTTGTTCATTTCTTCATTTCTTCATTTCTTCATTTCTTCATTTGTTCAATTGTTCATTTGTTCATTTGTTCATTTGTCCATTCGTTCGTTTGTTCATTTGTTCATTTCTTCATTTCTTCATTTGTTCAATTGTTCATTTGTTCATTTGTTCATTTGTTCATTTGTCCATTCGTTCGTTTGTTCATTTGTTCATTTGTTCGTTTGTTCATTTGTTCATTTGTTCATTTGTTCATTTGTTCATTTGTTCATTTGTTCATTTGTTCATTTGTTCATTTGTTCATTTGTTCACTTGTTCATTTTGTTCCTTTGTTCGTTTGTTCGTTTGTTCATTTGTTCATTTGTACATGTGTTCATTTGTTCATTTGTACATGTGTTCATTTGTTCATTTGTTCATTTGTTCATTTGTTCAATTGATCCTTTGTTCATTTGTTCATTTGTTCATTTGTTCATTTGTTCATTTGTTCCTTTGATCATTTGTTCCTTTGTTCATTTGTTCATTTGTTCATTTGTTGATTTGTTCATTTGTTGTTTTGTTCATTCGTTCATTTGTTCATTTGTTGATTTGTTCATTTGTTGATTTGTTCATTCGTTCATTTGTTCATTTGTTCATTTGTTCATTTGTTCATTTGTTCATTTGTTGATTTGTTCATATGTTCATTTGTTCATTTGTTCATTTGTTCATTTGTTCATTTGTTCATCCGTTCATTTGTTCATTTGTTCATTTGTTCATTTCTTCATTTCTTCATTTCTTCATTTCTTCATTTCTTCATTTGTTCACTTGTTCATTTGTTCATTTGTTCATTTGTTCATTTGTTCATGTGTTCATTTGTTCATTTGTTCACTTGTTCATTTTGTTCCTTTGTTCGTTTGTTCGTTTGTTCATTTGTTCATTTGTACATGTGTTCATTTGTTCATTTGTACATGTGTTCATTTGTTGATTTGTTCATTTGTTCAATTGATCCTTTGTTCATTTGTTCATTTGTTCATTTGTTCATTTGTTCCTTTGATCATTTGTTCATTAGTTCCTTTGTTCATTTGTTCATTTGTTCATTTGTTGATTTGTTCATTCGTTCATTTGTTCATTTGTTGATTTGTTCATTTGTTGATTTGTTCATTCGTTCATTTGTTCATTCGTTCATTTGTTCATTTGTTCATTTGTTGATTTGTTCATATGTTCATTTGTTCATTTGTTCATTTGTTCATTTGTTCATTTGTTCATTTGTTCCTTTGATCATTTGTTCATTTGTTCCTTTGTTCATTTGTTCATTAGTTCCTTTGTTCATTTGTTCATTTGTTCATTTGTTGATTTGTTCATTCGTTCATTTGTTCATTTGTTGATTTGTTCATTTGTTGATTTGTTCATTCGTTCATTTGTTCATTCGTTCATTTGTTCATTTGTTCATTTGTTCATTTGTTCATATGTTCATTTGTTCATTTGTTCATTTGTTCATTTGTTCATTTGTTCATTTGTTCATTTGTTCATATGTTCATTTGTTCATTTGTTCATATGTTCATTTGTTCATTTGTTCATTTGTTCATTTGTTCATTTGTTCATTTGTTCATTTGTTCATTTGTTCACTTGTTCATTTTGTTCCTTTGTTCGTTTGTTCGTTTGTTCATTTGTTCATTTGTTCATTTGTACATGTGTTCATTTGTTCATTTGTACATGTGTTCATTTGTTCATTTGTTCATTTGTTCATTTGTTCAATTGTTCAATTGATCCTTTGTTCATTTGTTCATTTGTTCATTTGTTCATTTGTTCATTTGTTCCTTTGATCATTTGTTCTTTTGTTCCTTTGTTCATTTGTTCATTTGTTCATTTGTTGATTTGTTCATTTGTTGTTTTGTTCATTCGTTCATTTGTTCATTTGTTGATTTGTTCATTTGTTGATTTGTTCATTCGTTCATTTGTTCATTTGTTCATTTGTTCATTTGTTCATTTGTTCATTTGTTCATTTGTTCATTTGTTCATTTGTTCATTTGTTCATTTGTTCATTTGTTCATATGTTCATTTGTTCATTTGTTCATTTGTTCATTTGTTCATCCGTTCATTTGTTCATTTCTTCATTTGTTCATTTGTTCATTTCTTCATTTCTTCATTTCTTCATTTCTTCATTTGTTCACTTGTTCATTTGTTCATTTGTTCATTTGTTCATTTGTTCATTTGTTCATTTGTTAATTTGTTCACTTGTTCATTTTCTTCCTTTGTTCGTTTGTTCGTTTGTTCATTTGTTCATTTGTACATGTGTTCATTTGTTCATTTGTACATGTGTTCATTTGTTCATTTGTTCATTTGTTCATTTGTTCAATTGATCCTTTGTTCATTTGTTCATTTGTTCATTTGTTCATTTGTTCCTTTGTTCATTTGTTCATTTGTTCATTTGTTGATTTGTTCATTTGTTGTTTTGTTCATTCGTTGTTAAGTTCATTCGTTCATTTGTTCATTTGTTGATTTGTTCATTTGTTGATTTGTTCATTCGTTCATTTGTTCATTTGTTCATTTGTTCATTTGTTCATTTGTTCATTTGTTCATTTGTTGATTTGTTCATATGTTCATTTGTTCATTTGTTCATTTGTTCATTTGTTCATTTGTTCATCCGTTCATTTGTTCATTTGTTCATTTGTTCATTTGTTCATTTCTTCATTTCTTCATTTCTTCATTTCTTCATTTGTTCAATTGTTCATTTGTTCATTTGTTCATTTGTCCATTCGTTCGTTTGTTCATTTGTTCATTTCTTCATTTCTTCATTTGTTCAATTGTTCATTTGTTCATTTGTTCATTTGTTCATTTGTCCATTCGTTCGTTTGTTCATTTGTTCATTTGTTCGTTTGTTCATTTGTTCATTTGTTCATTTGTTCATTTGTTCATTTGTTCATTTGTTCATTTGTTCATTTGTTCATTTGTTCATTTGTTCACTTGTTCATTTTGTTCCTTTGTTCGTTTGTTCGTTTGTTCATTTGTTCATTTGTACATGTGTTCATTTGTTCATTTGTACATGTGTTCATTTGTTCATTTGTTCATTTGTTCATTTGTTCAATTGATCCTTTGTTCATTTGTTCATTTGTTCATTTGTTCATTTGTTCATTTGTTCCTTTGATCATTTGTTCCTTTGTTCATTTGTTCATTTGTTCATTTGTTGATTTGTTCATTTGTTGTTTTGTTCATTCGTTCATTTGTTCATTTGTTGATTTGTTCATTTGTTGATTTGTTCATTCGTTCATTTGTTCATTTGTTCATTTGTTCATTTGTTCATTTGTTCATTTGTTCATTTGTTCATTTGTTGATTTGTTCATATGTTCATTTGTTCATTTGTTCATTTGTTCATTTGTTCATTTGTTCATCCGTTCATTTGTTCATTTGTTCATTTGTTCATTTCTTCATTTCTTCATTTCTTCATTTCTTCATTTCTTCATTTGTTCACTTGTTCATTTGTTCATTTGTTCATTTGTTCATTTGTTCATGTGTTCATTTGTTCATTTGTTCACTTGTTCATTTTGTTCCTTTGTTCGTTTGTTCGTTTGTTCATTTGTTCATTTGTACATGTGTTCATTTGTTCATTTGTACATGTGTTCATTTGTTGATTTGTTCATTTGTTCAATTGATCCTTTGTTCATTTGTTCATTTGTTCATTTGTTCATTTGTTCCTTTGATCATTTGTTCATTAGTTCCTTTGTTCATTTGTTCATTTGTTCATTTGTTGATTTGTTCATTCGTTCATTTGTTCATTTGTTGATTTGTTCATTTGTTGATTTGTTCATTCGTTCATTTGTTCATTCGTTCATTTGTTCATTTGTTCATTTGTTGATTTGTTCATATGTTCATTTGTTCATTTGTTCATTTGTTCATTTGTTCATTTGTTCATCCGTTCATTTGTTCATTTGTTCATTTGTTCATTTGTTCATTTGTTCATTTGTTCATTTGTTCATCCGTTCATCCGTTCATTTGTTCATTTGTTCATTTGTTCATTTGTTCATTTGTTCATTTGTTCATCCGTTCATTTGTTCATTTGTTCATTTGTTCATTTGTTCATTTGTTCATTTGTTCATTTGTTCATTTGTTCATTTGTTCATTTGTTCATTTGTTTTTTGGTTCATTTGTTCATTTGTTCATTCGTTCATTTGTTCGTTTGTTCATTTGTTCATTTGTTCATTTGTTCATTTGTTCATTTGTTTTTTGGTTCATTTGTTCATTTGTTCATTCGTTCATTTGTTCATTTGTTCATTTGTTCATCTGTTCATTTGTTCATTTCTTCATTTGTTCATTTGTTCATTTCTTCACTTGATCATTTGTTCATTTGTTCATTTGTTCATTTGTTCATTTGTTCATTTGTTCATTTGTTCATTTGTTCATTTGTTCATTTGTTCATTTGTTCATTTGTTCATTTGTTCATTTGTTCATTTGTTCATTTGTTCATTTGTTCATTTGTTCATTTGTTCATTTGTTCATTTGTTCATTTCTCAACGTATTCATTTGTGCATTTGTGCTTTTGTTCATTTGTTCATTTGTTCATTTGTTCATTTGTACATGTGTTCATTTGTTCATTTGTAAATTTGTTCATTTGTTCAATTGATCCTTTGTTCATTTGTTCATTTGTTCATTTGTTCATTTGTTCCTTTGATCATTTGTTCATTTGTTCCTTTGTTCCTTTGTTCATTTGTTCATTTGTTCATTTGTTGATTTGTTCATTTGTTGTTTTGTTCATTCGTTCATTTGTTCATTTGTTGATTTGTTCATTTGTTGATTTGTTCATTCGTTCATTTGTTCATTTGTTCATTTGTTCCTTTGTTCGTTTGTACATTTGTTCATTTGTTCACTTGTTTATTTTGTTCCTTTGTTCGTTTGTTCGTTTGTTCATTTGTTCATTTGTACATGTGTTCATTTGTTCATTTGTACATGTGTTCATTTGTTCATTTGTTCATTTGTTCATTTGTTCAATTGATCCTTTGTTCATTTGTTCATTTGTTCATTTGTTCATTTGTTCCTTTGATCATTTGTTCATTTGTTCCTTTGTTCATTTGTTCATTTGTTCATTTGTTGATTTATTCATTTGTTGTTTTGTTCATTCGTTCATTTGTTCATTTGTTGATTTGTTCATTTGTTGATTTGTTCATTTGTTGATTTGTTCATTCGTTCATTTGTTCATTTGTTCATTTGTTCATTTGTTCATTTGTTCATTTGTTCATTTGTTCATTTGTTGATTTGTTCATATGTTCATTTGTTCATTTGTTCATTTGTTCATTTGTTCATATGTTCATTTGTTCATTTGTTCATTTGTTCATTTGTTCATTTGTTCATCCGTTCATTTGTTCATTTGTTCATTTCTTCATTTCTTCATTTCTTCATTTCTTCATTTCTTCATTTCTTCATTTCTTCATTTGTTCATTTGTTCAATTGTTCATTTGTTCATTTGTTCATTTGTTCATTTGTTCATTTGTTCATTTGTTCATTTGTTCATTTGTTCATTTGTTCATTTGTTCATTTGTTCATTTGTTTATTTGTTTTTTGGTTCATTTGTTCATTTGTTCATTCGTTCATTTGTTCATTTGTTCATTTGTTCATTTGTTCATCTGTTCATTTGTTCATTTCTTCATTTGTTCATTTGTTCATTTCTTCACTTGTTCATTTGTTCATTTGTTCATTTGTTCATTTGTTCATTTGTTCATTTGTTCATTTGTTCATTTGTTCATTTGTTCATTTGTTCATTTGTTCATTTGTTCATTTGTTCATTTGTTCATTTGTTCATTTGTTCATTTGTTCATTTGTTCATTTGTTCATTTGTTCATTTGTTCATTTGTTCATTTGTTCATTTGTTCATTTGTTCATTTCTCAACGTATTCATTTGTGCATTTGTGCTTTTGTTCATTTGTTCATTTGTTCATTTGTACATGTGTTCATTTGTTCATTTGTAAATTTGTTCATTTGTTCAATTGATCCTTTGTTCATTTGTTCATTTGTTCATTTGTTCATTTGTTCCTTTGATCATTTGTTCATTTGTTCCTTTGTTCATTTGTTCATTTGTTCATTTGTTCATTTGTTCATTTGTTGTTTTGTTCATTCGTTCATTTGTTCATTTGTTGATTTGTTCATTCGTTCATTTGTTCATTTGTTCATTTGTTCCTTTGTTCATTTGTTCATTTGTTCATTTGTTCATTTGTTCCTTTGATCATTTGTTCATTTGTTCCTTTGTTCATTTGTTCATTTGTTCATTTGTTCATTTGTTGATTTGTTCATTTGTTGTTTTGTTCATTCGTTCATTTGTTCATTTGTTGATTTGTTCATTTGTTGATTTGTTCATTCGTTCATTTGTTCATTTGTTCATTTGTTCATTTGTTCATTTGTTCATATGTTCATTTGTTCATTTGTTCATTTGTTCATTTGTTCATTTGTTCATTTGTTCATTTCGTTAATCCGTTCATTTGTTCATTTGTTCACTTGTTCATTTTGTTCCTTTGTTCGTTTGTTCGTTTGTTCATTTGTTCATTTGTACATGTGTTCATTTGTTCATTTGTACATGTGTTCATTTGTTCATTTGTTCATTTGTTCAATTGATCCTTTGTTCATTTGTTCATTTGTTCATTTGTTCATTTGTTCCTTTGATCATTTGTTCATTTGTTCCTTTGTTCATTTGTTCATTTGTTCATTTGTTCATTTGTTCATTTGTTCATTTGTTCCTTTGATCATTTGTTCATTTGTTCCTTTGTTCATTTGTTCATTCGTTCATTTGTTCATTTGTTGATTTGTTCATTTGTTGATTTGTTCATTCGTTCATTTGTTCATTTGTTCATTTGTTCATTTGTTCATTTGTTCATTTGTTGATTTGTTCATATATTCATTTGTTCATTTGTTCATTTGTTCATTTGTTCATTCGTTCATTTGTTCATTTGTTCATTTGTTCCTTTGTTCATTTGTTCATTTGTTCATTTGTTCATTTGTTCCTTTGATCATTTGTTCATTTGTTCCTTTGTTCATTTGTTCATTTGTTCATTTGTTCATTTGTTCATTTGTTCATTTGTTCATTTGTTGATTTGTTCATATGTTCATTTGTTCATTTGTTCATTTGTTCATTTGTTCATTTGTTCATCCGTTCATTTGTTCATTTGTTCATTTGTTCATTTCTTCATTTCTTCATTTCTTCATTTCTTCATTTCTTCATTTGTTCACTTGTTCATTTGTTCATTTGTTCATTTGTTCATTTGTTCATGTGTTCATTTGTTCATTTGTTCACTTGTTCATTTTGTTCCTTTGTTCGTTTGTTCGTTTGTTCATTTGTTCATTTGTACATGTGTTCATTTGTTCATTTGTACATGTGTTCATTTGTTGATTTGTTCATTTGTTCAATTGATCCTTTGTTCATTTGTTCATTTGTTCATTTGTTCATTTGTTCCTTTGATCATTTGTTCATTAGTTCCTTTGTTCATTTGTTCATTTGTTCATTTGTTGATTTGTTCATTCGTTCATTTGTTCATTTGTTGATTTGTTCATTTGTTGATTTGTTCATTCGTTCATTTGTTCATTCGTTCATTTGTTCATTTGTTCATTTGTTGATTTGTTCATATGTTCATTTGTTCATTTGTTCATTTGTTCATTTGTTCATTTGTTCATCCGTTCATTTGTTCATTTGTTCATTTGTTCATTTGTTCATTTGTTCATTTGTTCATTTGTTCATTTGTTCATCCGTTCATCCGTTCATTTGTTCATTTGTTCATTTGTTCATTTGTTCATTTGTTCATTTGTTCATTTGTTCATCCGTTCATTTGTTCATTTGTTCATTTGCTCATTTGTTCATTTGTTCATTTGTTCATTTGTTCATTTGTTTTTTGGTTCATTTGTTCATTTGTTCATTCGTTCATTTGTTCATTTGTTCATTTGTTCATCTGTTCATTTGTTCATTTCTTCATTTGTTCATTTGTTCATTTCTTCACTTGATCATTTGTTCATTTGTTCATTTGTTCATTTGTTCATTTGTTCATTTGTTCATTTGTTCATTTGTTCATTTGTTCATTTGTTCATTTGTTCATTTGTTCATTTGTTCATTTGTTCATTTGTTCATTTGTTCATTTGTTCATTTGTTCATTTGTTCATTTGTTCATTTGTTCATTTGTTCATTTCTCAACGTATTCATTTGTGCATTTGTGCTTTTGTTCATTTGTTCATTTGTTCATTTGTTCATTTGTACATGTGTTCATTTGTTCATTTGTAAATTTGTTCATTTGTTCAATTGATCCTTTGTTCATTTGTTCATTTGTTCATTTGTTCATTTGTTCCTTTGATCATTTGTTCATTTGTTCCTTTGTTCCTTTGTTCATTTGTTCATTTGTTCATTTGTTGATTTGTTCATTTGTTGTTTTGTTCATTCGTTCATTTGTCCATTTGTTGATTTGTTCATTTGTTGATTTGTTCATTCGTTCATTTGTTCATTTGTTCATTTGTTCCTTTGTTCGTTTGTTCATTTGTTCATTTGTTCACTTGTTTATTTTGTTCCTTTGTTCGTTTGTTCGTTTGTTCATTTGTTCATTTGTACATGTGTTCATTTGTTCATTTGTACATGTGTTCATTTGTTCATTTGTACATGTGTTCATTTGTTCATTTGTTCATTTGTTCATTTGTTCAATTGATCCTTTGTTCATTTGTTCATTTGTTCATTTGTTCATTTGTTCCTTTGATCATTTGTTCATTTGTTCCTTTGTTCATTTGTTCATTTGTTCATTTGTTGATTTATTCATTTGTTGTTTTGTTCATTCGTTCATTTGTTCATTTGTTGATTTGTTCATTTGTTGATTTGTTCATTTGTTGATTTGTTCATTCGTTCATTTGTTCATTTGTTCATTTGTTCATTTGTTCATTTGTTCATTTGTTCATTTGTTCATTTGTTCATTTGTTCATATGTTCATTTGTTCATTTGTTCATTTGTTCATTTGTTCATTTGTTCATATGTTCATTTGTTCATTTGTTCATTTGTTCATTTGTTCATTTGTTCATCCGTTCATTTGTTCATTTGTTCATTTGTTCATTTCTTCATTTCTTCATTTCTTCATTTCTTCATTTCTTCATTTCTTCATTTCTTCATTTCTTCATTTGTTCATTTGTTCAATTGTTCATTTGTTCATTTGTTCATTTGTTCATTTGTTCATTTGTTCATTTGTTCATTTGTTCATTTGTTCATTTGTTTATTTGTTTTTTGGTTCATTTGTTCATTTGTTCATTCGTTCATTTGTTCATTTGTTCATTTGTTCATTTGTTCATCTGTTCATTTGTTCATTTCTTCATTTGTTCATTTGTTCATTTCTTCACTTGTTCATTTGTTCATTTGTTCATTTGTTCATTTGTTCATTTGTTCATTTGTTCATTTGTTCATTTGTTCATTTGTTCATTTGTTCATTTGTTCATTTGTTCATTTGTTCATTTGTTCATTTGTTCATTTGTTCATTTGTTCATTTGTTCATTTGTTCATTTGTTCATTTGTTCATTTGTTCATTTGTTCATTTGTTCATTTGTTCATTTCTCAACGTATTCATTTGTGCATTTGTGCTTTTGTTCATTTGTTCATTTGTTCATTTGTACATGTGTTCATTTGTTCATTTGTAAATTTGTTCATTTGTTCAATTGATCCTTTGTTCATTTGTTCATTTGTTCATTTGTTCATTTGTTCCTTTGATCATTTGTTCATTTGTTCCTTTGTTCATTTGTTCATTTGTTCATTTGTTCATTTGTTCATTTGTTCATTTGTTGTTTTGTTCATTCGTTCATTTGTTCATTTGTTGATTTGTTCATTTGTTGATTTGTTCATTCGTTCATTTGTTCATTTGTTCATTTGTTCCTTTGTTCATTTGTTCATTTGTTCATTTGTTCATTTGTTCATTTGTTCCTTTGATCATTTGTTCATTTGTTCCTTTGTTCATTTGTTCATTTGTTCATTTGTTCATTTGTTGATTTGTTCATTTGTTGTTTTGTTCATTCGTTCATTTGTTCATTTGTTGATTTGTTCATTTGTTGATTTGTTCATTCGTTCATTTGTTCATTTGTTCATTTGTTCATTTGTTCATTTGTTCATATGTTCATTTGTTCATTTGTTCATTTGTTCATTTGTTCATTTGTTCATTTGTTAATCCGTTCATTTGTTCATTTGTTCACTTGTTCATTTTGTTCCTTTGTTCGTTTGTTCGTTTGTTCATTTGTTCATTTGTACATGTGTTCATTTGTTCATTTGTACATGTGTTCATTTGTTCATTTGTTCATTTGTTCAATTGATCCTTTGTTCATTTGTTCATTTGTTCATTTGTTCATTTGTTCCTTTGATCATTTGTTCATTTGTTCCTTTGTTCATTTGTTCATTTGTTCATTTGTTCATTTGTTCATTTGTTCATTTGTTCCTTTGATCATTTGTTCATTTGTTCCTTTGTTCATTTGTTCATTCGTTCATTTGTTCATTTGTTGATTTGTTCATTTGTTGATTTGTTCATTCGTTCATTTGTTCATTTGTTCATTTGTTCATTTGTTCATTTGTTCATTTGTTGATTTGTTCATATATTCATTTGTTCATTTGTTCATTTGTTCATTTGTTCATTTGTTCATTTGTTCATTTGTTCATTTGTTCATTTGTTCATTTGTTCATTTGTTCATTTTTTAATTTGTTCATTTGTTCACTTGTTCATTTGTTCATTTGTTCATTTGTTCATTTGTTCATTTGTTCATTTGTCCATTCGTTCGTTTGTTCATTTGTTCATTTGTTCGTTTGTTCATTTGTTCATTTGTTCACTTGTTCATTTGTTCATTTGTTCATTTGTTCATTTGTTCATTTGTTCATTTGTTCATTTGTTCATTTGTTCATTTGTTCATTTGTTCATTTGTTCATTTGTTCATTTGTTCACTTGTTCATTTTGTTCCTTTGTTCGTTTGTTCGTTTGTTCATTTGTTCATTTGTTCATTTGTTCATTTGTTCAATTGTTCATTCGTTCATTTGTTCATTTGTTCATTTGTTCATTTGTTCATTTGTTCATTTGTTCCTTTGTTCATTTGTTCATTTGTTGATTTGTTCATTTGTTGTTTTGTTCATTCGTTCATTTGTTCATTTGTTCATTTGTTCATTCGTTCTTTTGTTCATTTGTTCATTTGTTCATTTGTTCATTTGTTCATTTGTTCATCCGTTCATTTGTTCATTTGTTCATTTCTTCATTTCTTCATTTCTTCATTTCTTCATTTGTTCATTTGTTCAATTGTTCATTTGTTCATTTGTTCATTTGTTCATTTGTTCATTTGTTCATTTGTTCATTTGTTCATTTGTTCATTTGTTCATTTGTTCATTTGTTCATTTGTTCATTTGTTCATTTGTTCATTTGTTCATTTGTTCATTTGTTCATTTGTTTATTTGTTTTTTGGTTCATTTGTTCATTTGTTCATTCGTTCATTTGTTCATTTGTTCATTTGTTCATTTGTTTTTTGGTTCATTTGTTCATTTGTTCATTCGTTCATTTGTTCATTCGTTCATTTGTTCATTTGTTCGTTTGTTCATTTGTTCATTTGTTCACTTGTTCATTTGTTCATTTGTTCCTTTTTTGATTTGTTCATTCGTTCATTTGTTCATTTGTTCATTTGTTCATTTGTTCATTTGTACATTTGTTCATTTGTTCATTTGTTCATTTGTTCATTTGTTCATCTGTTCTTTTGTTCATTTCTTCATTTCTTCATTTCTTCATTTCTTCAATTGATCCTTTGTTCATTTGTTCATTTGTGCATTTGTTCCTTTGTTCATTTGTTCAATTGATCCTTTGTTCATTTGTTCATTTGTGCATATGTTCCTTTGTTCATTTGTTCATTTGTTCCTTTGTTCCTTTGATCATTTGTTCCTTTGTTCCTTTGTTCATTTGTTCATTTGTTCCTTTGTTCATTTGATCATTTGATCCTTCCTTCATTTGTTCATTTGTTTATTTGTTGATTTGTTCATTTGTTGATTTGTTCATTCGTTCATTTGTTCATTTGTTGATTTGTTCATTTGTTGATTTGTTCATTCGTTCATTTGTTCATTTGTTCATTTGTTCATTTGTTCATTTGTTCATTTGTTCATTTGTTCAATTGTTCATTCGTTCATTTGTTCATTTGATCATTTGATCCTTCCTTCATTTGTTCATTAGTTTATTTGTTGATTTGTTCATTTGTTGATTTGTTCATTCGTTCATTTGTTGATTTGTTCATTCGTTCATTTGTTCATTTGTTCATTTGTTCATTTGTTCATTTGTTCATTTGTTCATTTGTTCATTTGTTCATTTGTTCATTTGTTCAATTGTTCATTCGTTCATTTGTTCATTTGTTCATTTGTTCATTTGTTCAATTGTTCATTCGTTCATTTGTTCATTTGTTCATTTGTTCATTTGTTCATTTGTTCATTTGTTCATTTGTTCATTTGTTCATTTGTTCATTTGTTCATCTGTTCATTTGTTCATCTTCGTTTCTTCATTTGTTCATTTGTTCATTTGTTCATTTGTTCATTTGTTCATTTGTTCATTTGTTCATTTGTTCATTTGTTCATTTGTTCATTTGTTCATTTGTTCATTTGTTCATTTGTTCATTTGTTCATTTGTTCATTTGTTCATTTGTTTATTTGTTTTTTGGTTCATTTGTTCATTTGTTCATTCATTCATTTGTTCATTTGTTCATTTGTTTTTTGGTTCATTTGTTCATTTGTTCATTCGTTCATTTGTTCATTTTTTCATTTGCTCATTTGTTCATTTGTTCATTTGTTCATTTGTTCATTTGTTCATTTGTTCATTTGTTCATTTGTTCATTTGTTCATTTGTTCATTTGTTCATTTGTTATTTGATCATTTGTTCATATGTTCATTTGATTGTTTGTTCATTTCTCAACGTGTTCATTTGTTCATTTGTTCATTTGTACATTTGTTCATTTGTTCATTTGTTCATTTGTTCATTTGTTCATTTGTTCATTCGTTCATTTGTTCATTTGTTCATTTGTTCATTTGTTCCTTTGTTCATTTGTTCATTTGTTGATTTGTTCATTTGTTGTTTTGTTCATTCGTTCATTTGTTCATTTGTTGATTTGTTCATTTGTTGATTTGTTCATTCGTTCTTTTGTTCATTTGTTCATTTGTTCATTTGTTCATTTGTTCATTTGTTCATCCGTTCATTTGTTCATTTGTTCATTTCTTCATTTCTTCATTTCTTTATTTCTTCATTTGTTCATTTGTTCAATTGTTCATTTGTTCATTTGTTCATTTGTTCATTTGTTCATTTGTTCATTTGTTCATTTGTTCATTTGTTCATTTGTTCATTTGTTCATTTGTTTATTTGTTTTTTGGTTCATTTGTTCATTTGTTCATTCGTTCATTTGTTCATTCGTTCATTTGTTCATTTGTTCATTTGTTCATTTGTTTTTTGGTTCATTTGTTCATTTGTTCATTCGTTCATTTGTTCATTCGTTCATTTGTTCATTTGTTCGTTTGTTCATTTGTTCATTTGTTCACTTGTTCATTTGTTCATTTGTTCATTCGTTCACTTGTTCATTTGTTCATTTGTTCATTTGTTCATTTGTTCATTTGTTCATTTGTACATTTGTTCATTTGTTCATTTGTTCATTTGTTCATCTGTTCTTTTGTTCATTTCTTCATTTCTTCATTTCTTCATTTCATCAATTGATCCTTTGTTCATTTGTTCATTTGTGCATTTGTTCCTTTGTTCATTTGTTCAATTGATCCTTTGTTCATTTGTTCATTTGTGCATTTGTTCCTTTGTTCATTTGTTCATTTGTTCCTTTGTTCATTTGTTCATTTGTTCATTTGATCATTTTTTCAATTGTTCATTCGTTCATTTGTTCATTTGTTCATTTGTTCATTTGTTCATTTGTTCATTTGTTCATTTGTTCATTTGTTCATTTGTTCATCTGTTCATTTGTTCATCTTCGTTTCTTCATTTGTTCATTTGTTCATTTGTTCATTTGTTCATTTGTTCATTTGTTCATTTGTTCATTTGTTCATTTGTTCATTTGTTCATTTGTTCATTTGTTCATTTGTTCATTTGTTCATTTGTTCATTTGTTCATTTGTTCATTTGTTCATTTGTTCATTTGTTCATTTGTTTATTTGTTTTTTGGTTCATTTGTTCATGTGTTCATTCGTTCATTTGTTCATTCGTTCATTTGTTCATTTGTTCATTTGTTCATTTGTTTTTTGGTTCATTTGTTCATTTGTTCATTCGTTCATTTGTTCATTCGTTCATTTGTTCATTTGTTCGTTTGTTCATTTGTTCATTTGTTCACTTGTTCATTTGTTCATTTGTTCATTTTTTGATTTGTTCATTCGTTCACTTGTTCATTTGTTCATTTGTTCATTTGTTCATTTGTTCATTTGTTCATTTGTACATTTGTTCATTTGTTCATTTGTTCATTTGTTCATCTGTTCTTTTGTTCATTTCTTCATTTCTTCATTTCTTCATTTCATCAATTGATCCTTTGTTCATTTGTTCATTTGTGCATTTGTTCCTTTGTTCATTTGTTCAATTGATCCTTTGTTCATTTGTTCATTTGTGCATTTGTTCCTTTGTTCATTTGTTCATTTGTTCCTTTGTTCATTTGTTCATTTGTTCATTTGATCATTTTTTCAATTGTTCATTCGTTCATTTGTTCATTTGTTCATTTGTTCATTTGTTCATTTGTTCATTTGTTCATTTGTTCATTTGTTCATTTGTTCATCTGTTCATTTGTTCATCTTCGTTTCTTCATTTGTTCATTTGTTCATTTGTTCATTTGTTCATTTGTTCATTTGTTCATTTGTTCATTTGTTCATTTGTTCATTTGTTCATTTGTTCATTTGTTCATTTGTTCATTTGTTCATTTGTTTATTTGTTTTTTGGTTCATTTGTTCATTTGTTCATTTGTTCATTTGTTCATTTTTTGATTTGTTCATTCGTTCACTTGTTCATTTGTTCATTTGTTCATTTGTTCATTTGTTCATTTGTTCATTTGTACATTTGTTCATTTGTTCATTTGTTCATTTGTTCATCTGTTCTTTTGTTCATTTCTTCATTTCTTCATTTCTTCATTTCATCAATTGATCCTTTGTTCATTTGTTCATTTGTGCATTTGTTCCTTTGTTCATTTGTTCAATTGATCCTTTGTTCATTTGTTCATTTGTGCATTTGTTCCTTTGTTCATTTGTTCATTTGTTCCTTTGTTCATTTGTTCATTTGTTCATTTGATCATTTTTTCAATTGTTCATTCGTTCATTTGTTCATTTGTTCATTTGTTCATTTGTTCATTTGTTCATTTGTTCATTTGTTCATTTGTTCATTTGTTCATTTGTTCATTTGTTCATTTGTTCATCTGTTCATTTGTTCATCTTCGTTTCTTCATTTGTTCATTTGTTCATTTGTTCATTTGTTCATTTGTTCATTTGTTCATTTGTTCATTTGTTCATTTGTTCATTTGTTCATTTGTTCATTTGTTCATTTGTTCATTTGTTCATTTGTTCATTTGTTTATTTGTTTTTTGGTTCATTTGTTCATTTGTTCATTCGTTCATTTGTTCACTTGTTCATTTGTTCATTTGTTCATTTGTTCAGTTGTTCATTTGTTCATTTGTTCATTTGTCCATTCGTTCGTTTGTTCATTTGTTCATTTGTTCATTTGTTCATTTGTTCATTTGTTCATTTGTTCATTTGTTCAGTTGTTCATTTGTTCATTTGTTCATTTGTCCATTCGTTCGTTTGTTCATTTGTTCACTTGTTCATTTGTTCATTTGTTCATTTGTTCATTTGTTCATTTGTTCATTTGTTCATTTGTTCATTTGTTCATTTGTTCATTTGTTCATTTTTAAATTTGTTCATTAGTGCATTTTTAAATTTGTTCATTTGTTCATTTGTTCATTTGTTCATTTGTTCATTTGTTCATTTGTTCAGTTGTTCATTTGTTAATTTGTTCATTTGTCCATTCGTTCGTTTGTTCATTTGTTCATTTGTTCATTTGTTCGTTTGTTCATTTGTTCATTTGTACATTTGTTCATTTGTTCATTTGTTTATTTGTTTATAGGTTCATTTGTTCATTTGTTCATTTGTTCATTTGTTCATTTGTTCATTTGTTCATTTGTTCATTTGTTCATTTGTTCATTTGTTCATTTCTCAACGTATTCATTTGTGCATTTGTGCATTTGTGCATTTGTTCATTTGTTCATTTGTTCATTTGTTCATTTGTTCATTTGTTCATTTGTTCATTTGTTCATTTGTTCAGTTGTTCATTTGTTCATTTTTTAATTTGTTCATTTGTTCATTTTTTAATTTGTTCTTTTGTTCACTTGTTCATTTGTTCATTTGTTCTTTTGTTCACTTGTTCATTTGTTCATTTGTTCATTTGTTCATTTGTTCATTTGTTCAGTTGTTCAGTTGTTCATTTGTTCATTTGTTCATTTGTCCATTCGTTCGTTTGTTCATTTGTTCATTTGTTCATTTGTTCATTTGTTCATTTGTTCATTTGTCCATTCGTTCGTTTGTTCATTTGTTCGTTTGTTCGTTTGTTCATTTGTTCATTTGTTCACTTGTTCATTTGTTCATTTGTTCATTTGTTCATTTGTTCATTTGTTCATTTGTTCATTTGTTCATTTGTTCATTTGTTCATTTGTTCATTTGTTCATTTGTTCATTTGTTCACTTGTTCATTTTGTTCCTTTGTTCGTTTGTTCGTTTGTTCGTTTGTTCGTTTGTTCATTTGTTCATTTGTTCATTTGTTCACTTGTTCATTTGTTCATTTGTTCATTTGTTCATTTGTTCATTTGTTCATTTGTTCATTTGTTCATTTGTCCATTCGTTCGTTTGTTCGTTTGTTCATTTGTTCATTTGTTCACTTGTTCATTTGTTCATTTGTTCATTTGTTCATTTGTTCATTTGTTCATTTGTTCATTTGTTCATTTGTTCATTTGTTCATTTGTTCATTTGTTCATTTGTTCATTTGTTCATTTGTTCATTTGTTCATTTGTTCATTTGTTCATTTGTTCATTTGTTCATTTGTTCATTTGTTCATTTGTTCATTTGTTCATTTGTTCATTTGTTCATTTGTTCATTTGTTCACTTGTTCATTTGTTCATTTGTTCATTTGTTCATTTGTTCATTTGTTCATTTGTTCATTTGTTCATTTGTTCATTTGTTCATTTGTTCATTTGTTCATTTGTTCATTTGTTCATTTGTTCATTTGTTCACTTGTTCATTTGTTCATTTGTTCATTTGTTCATTTGTTCATTTGTTCATTTGTTCATTTGTTCATTTGTCCATTCGTTCGTTTGTTCATTTGTTCATTTGTTCATTTGTTCATTTGTTCATTTGTTCATTTGTTCATTTTTAAATTTGTTCATTAGTGCATTTTTAAATTTGTTCATTTGTTCATTTGTTCATTTGTTCATTTGTTCATTTGTTCATTTGTTCAGTTGTTCATTTGTTAATTTGTTCATTTGTCCATTCGTTCGTTTGTTCATTTGTTCATTTGTTCATTTGTTCGTTTGTTCATTTGTTCATTTGTACATTTGTTCATTTGTTCATTTGTTTATTTGTTTATAGGTTCATTTGTTCATTTGTTCATTTGTTCATTTGTTCATTTGTTCATTTGTTCATTTGTTCATTTGTTCATTTGTTCATTTGTTCATTTGTTCATTTCTCAACGTATTCATTTGTGCCTTTGTGCATTTGTTCATTTGTTCATTTGTTCATTTGTTCATTTGTTCATTTGTTCATTTGTTCATTTGTTCAGTTGTTCATTTGTTCATTTTTTAATTTGTTCATTTTTTAATTTGTTCATTTGTTCACTTGTTCATTTGTTCATTTGTTCATTTGTTCATTTGTTCAGTTGTTCAGTTGTTCATTTGTTCATTTGTTCATTTGTTCATTTGTTCATTTGTTCATTTGTTCATTTGTTCATTTGTTCATTTGTTCATTTGTTCATTTGTTCAGTTGTTCATTTGTTCATTTGTTCATTTGTCCATTCGTTCGTTTGTTCATTTGTTCACTTGTTCATTTGTTCATTTGTTCATTTGTTCATTTGTTCATTTGTTCATTTGTTCATTTGTTCATTTGTTCATTTGTTCATTTGTTCATTTTTAAATTTGTTCATTAGTGCATTTTTAAATTTGTTCATTTGTTCATTTGTTCATTTGTTCATTTGTTCATTTGTTCATTTGTTCAGTTGTTCATTTGTTAATTTGTTCATTTGTCCATTCGTTCGTTTGTTCATTTGTTCATTTGTTCATTTGTTCGTTTGTTCATTTGTTCATTTGTACATTTGTTCATTTGTTCATTTGTTTATTTGTTTATAGGTTCATTTGTTCATTTGTTCATTTGTTCATTTGTTCATTTGTTCATTTGTTCATTTGTTCATTTGTTCATTTGTTCATTTGTTCATTTGTTCATTTCTCAACGTATTCATTTGTGCATTTGTGCATTTGTGCATTTGTTCATTTGTTCATTTGTTCATTTGTTCATTTGTTCATTTGTTCATTTGTTCATTTGTTCATTTGTTCAGTTGTTCATTTGTTCATTTTTTAATTTGTTCATTTGTTCATTTTTTAATTTGTTCTTTTGTTCACTTGTTCATTTGTTCATTTGTTCTTTTGTTCACTTGTTCATTTGTTCATTTGTTCATTTGTTCATTTGTTCATTTGTTCAGTTGTTCAGTTGTTCATTTGTTCATTTGTTCATTTGTCCATTCGTTCGTTTGTTCATTTGTTCATTTGTTCATTTGTTCATTTGTTCATTTGTTCATTTGTCCATTCGTTCGTTTGTTCATTTGTTCGTTTGTTCGTTTGTTCATTTGTTCATTTGTTCACTTGTTCATTTGTTCATTTGTTCATTTGTTCATTTGTTCATTTGTTCATTTGTTCATTTGTTCATTTGTTCATTTGTTCATTTGTTCATTTGTTCATTTGTTCATTTGTTCACTTGTTCATTTTGTTCCTTTGTTCGTTTGTTCGTTTGTTCGTTTGTTCGTTTGTTCATTTGTTCATTTGTTCATTTGTTCACTTGTTCATTTGTTCATTTGTTCATTTGTTCATTTGTTCATTTGTTCATTTGTTCATTTGTTCATTTGTCCATTCGTTCGTTTGTTCGTTTGTTCATTTGTTCATTTGTTCACTTGTTCATTTGTTCATTTGTTCATTTGTTCATTTGTTCATTTGTTCATTTGTTCATTTGTTCATTTGTTCATTTGTTCATTTGTTCATTTGTTCATTTGTTCATTTGTTCATTTGTTCATTTGTTCATTTGTTCATTTGTTCATTTGTTCATTTGTTCATTTGTTCATTTGTTCATTTGTTCATTTGTTCATTTGTTCATTTGTTCACTTGTTCATTTGTTCATTTGTTCATTTGTTCATTTGTTCATTTGTTCATTTGTTCATTTGTTCATTTGTTCATTTGTTCATTTGTTCATTTGTTCATTTGTTCATTTGTTCATTTGTTCATTTGTTCACTTGTTCATTTGTTCATTTGTTCATTTGTTCATTTGTTCATTTGTTCATTTGTTCATTTGTTCATTTGTTCATTTGTCCATTCGTTCGTTTGTTCATTTGTTCATTTGTTCATTTGTTCATTTGTTCATTTGTTCATTTGTTCATTTTTAAATTTGTTCATTAGTGCATTTTTAAATTTGTTCATTTGTTCATTTGTTCATTTGTTCATTTGTTCATTTGTTCATTTGTTCAGTTGTTCATTTGTTAATTTGTTCATTTGTCCATTCGTTCGTTTGTTCATTTGTTCATTTGTTCATTTGTTCGTTTGTTCATTTGTTCATTTGTACATTTGTTCATTTGTTCATTTGTTTATTTGTTTATAGGTTCATTTGTTCATTTGTTCATTTGTTCATTTGTTCATTTGTTCATTTGTTCATTTGTTCATTTGTTCATTTGTTCATTTGTTCATTTGTTCATTTGTTCATTTCTCAACGTATTCATTTGTGCCTTTGTGCATTTGTTCATTTGTTCATTTGTTCATTTGTTCATTTGTTCATTTGTTCATTTGTTCATTTGTTCAGTTGTTCATTTGTTCATTTTTTAATTTGTTCATTTTTTAATTTGTTCATTTGTTCACTTGTTCATTTGTTCATTTGTTCATTTGTTCATTTGTTCAGTTGTTCAGTTGTTCATTTGTTCATTTGTTCATTTGTTCATTTGTTCATTTGTTCATTTGTTCATTTGTTCATTTGTTCATTTGTTCATTTGTTCATTTGTTCATTTGTTCATTTGTTCATTTGTTTATTTGTTTTTTGGTTCATTTGTTCATTTGTTCATTCGTTCATTTGTTCATTCGTTCATTTGTTCATTTGTTCATTTGTTCATTTGTTTTTTGGTTCATTTGTTCATTTGTTCATTCGTTCATTTGTTCATTCGTTCATTTGTTCATTTGTTCGTTTGTTCATTTGTTCATTTGTTCACTTGTTCATTTGTTCATTTGTTCATTTTTTGATTTGTTCATTCGTTCACTTGTTCATTTGTTCATTTGTTCATTTGTTCATTTGTTCATTTGTTCATTTGTACATTTGTTCATTTGTTCATTTGTTCATTTGTTCATCTGTTCTTTTGTTCATTTCTTCATTTCTTCATTTCTTCATTTCATCAATTGATCCTTTGTTCATTTGTTCATTTGTGCATTTGTTCCTTTGTTCATTTGTTCAATTGATCCTTTGTCCATTTGTTCATTTGTGCATTTGTTCCTTTGTTCATTTGTTCATTTGTTCCTTTGTTCATTTGTTCATTTGTTCATTTGATCATTTTTTCAATTGTTCATTCGTTCATTTGTTCATTTGTTCATTTGTTCATTTGTTCATTTGTTCATTTGTTCATTTGTTCATTTGTTCATTTGTTCATTTGTTCATTTGTTCATCTGTTCATTTGTTCATCTTCGTTTCTTCATTTGTTCATTTGTTCATTTGTTCATTTGTTCATTTGTTCATTTGTTCATTTGTTCATTTGTTCATTTGTTCATTTGTTCATTTGTTCATTTGTTCATTTGTTCATTTGTTCATTTGTTCATTTGTTCATTTGTTCATTTGTTCATTTGTTCATTTGTTCATTTGTTCATTTGTTCATTTGTTCATTTGTTCATTTGTTCATTTGTTCATTTGTTTATTTGTTTTTTGGTTCATTTGTTCATTTGTTCATTCGTTCATTTGTTCATTCGTTCATTTGTTCATTTGTTCATTTGTTCATTTGTTTTTTGGTTCATTTGTTCATTTGTTCATTCGTTCATTTGTTCATTCGTTCATTTGTTCATTTGTTCGTTTGTTCATTTGTTCATTTGTTCACTTGTTCATTTGTTCATTTGTTCATTTTTTGATTTGTTCATTCGTTCACTTGTTCATTTGTTCATTTGTTCATTTGTTCATTTGTTCATTTGTTCATTTGTACATTTGTTCATTTGTTCATTTGTTCATTTGTTCATCTGTTCTTTTGTTCATTTCTTCATTTCTTCATTTCTTCATTTCATCAATTGATCCTTTGTTCATTTGTTCATTTGTGCATTTGTTCCTTTGTTCATTTGTTCAATTGATCCTTTGTTCATTGGTTCATTTGTGCATTTGTTCCTTTGTTCATTTGTTCATTTGTTCCTTTGTTCATTTGTTCATTTGTTCATTTGATCATTTTTTCAATTGTTCATTCGTTCATTTGTTCATTTGTTCATTTGTTCGTTTGTTCATTTGTTCATTTGTTCATTTGTTCATTTGTTCATTTGTTCATCTGTTCATTTGTTCATCTTCGTTTCTTCATTTGTTCATTTGTTCATTTGTTCATTTGTTCATTTGTTCATTTGTTCATTTGTTCATTTGTTCATTTGTTCATTTGTTCATTTGTTCATTTGTTTATTTGTTTTTTGGTTCATTTGTTCATTTGTTCATTTGTTCATTTGTTCATTTTTTGATTTGTTCATTCGTTCACTTGTTCATTTGTTCATTTGTTCATTTGTTCATTTGTTCATTTGTACATTTGTTCATTTGTTCATTTGTTCATTTGTTCATCTGTTCTTTTGTTCATTTCTTCATTTCTTCATTTCTTCATTTCATCAATTGATCCTTTGTTCATTTGTTCATTTGTGCATTTGTTCCTTTGTTCATTTGTTCAATTGATCCTTTGTTCATTTGTTCATTTGTGCATTTGTTCCTTTGTTCATTTGTTCATTTGTTCCTTTGTTCATTTGTTCATTTGTTCATTTGATCATTTTTTCAATTGTTCATTCGTTCATTTGTTCATTTGTTCATTTGTTCATTTGTTCATTTGTTCATTTGTTCATTTGTTCATTTGTTCATTTGTTCATCTGTTCATTTGTTCATCTTCGTTTCTTCATTTGTTCATTTGTTCATTTGTTCATTTGTTCATTTGTTTATTTGTTTATAGGTTCATTTGTTCATTTGTTCATTTGTTCATTTGTTCATTTGTTCATTTGTTCATTTGTTCATTTGTTCATTTGTTCATTTGTTCATTTGTTCATTTCTCAACGTATTCATTTGTGCCTTTGTGCATTTGTTCATTTGTTCATTTGTTCATTTGTTCATTTGTTCATTTGTTCATTTGTTCATTTGTTCATTTGTTCAGTTGTTCATTTGTTCATTTTTTAATTTGTTCATTTTTTAATTTGTTCATTTGTTCACTTGTTCATTTGTTCATTTGTTCATTTGTTCATTTGTTCAGTTGTTCAGTTGTTCATTTGTTCATTTGTTCATTTGTTCATTTGTTCATTTGTTCATTTGTTCATTTGTTCATTTGTTCATTTGTTCATTTGTTCATTTGTTCAGTTGTTCATTTGTTCATTTGTTCATTTGTCCATTCGTTCGTTTGTTCATTTGTTCACTTGTTCATTTGTTCATTTGTTCATTTGTTCATTTGTTCATTTGTTCATTTGTTCATTTGTTCATTTGTTCATTTGTTCATTTGTTCATTTTTAAATTTGTTCATTAGTGCATTTTTAAATTTGTTCATTTGTTCATTTGTTCATTTGTTCATTTGTTCATTTGTTCATTTGTTCAGTTGTTCATTTGTTAATTTGTTCATTTGTCCATTCGTTCGTTTGTTCATTTGTTCATTTGTTCATTTGTTCGTTTGTTCATTTGTTCATTTGTACATTTGTTCATTTGTTCATTTGTTTATTTGTTTATAGGTTCATTTGTTCATTTGTTCATTTGTTCATTTGTTCATTTGTTCATTTGTTCATTTGTTCATTTGTTCATTTGTTCATTTGTTCATTTGTTCATTTCTCAACGTATTCATTTGTGCATTTGTGCATTTGTGCATTTGTTCATTTGTTCATTTGTTCATTTGTTCATTTGTTCATTTGTTCATTTGTTCATTTGTTCATTTGTTCAGTTGTTCATTTGTTCATTTGTTCATTTTTTAATTTGTTCTTTTGTTCACTTGTTCATTTGTTCATTTGTTCTTTTGTTCACTTGTTCATTTGTTCATTTGTTCATTTGTTCATTTGTTCATTTGTTCAGTTGTTCAGTTGTTCATTTGTTCATTTGTTCATTTGTCCATTCGTTCGTTTGTTCATTTGTTCATTTGTTCATTTGTTCATTTGTTCATTTGTTCATTTGTCCATTCGTTCGTTTGTTCATTTGTTCGTTTGTTCGTTTGTTCATTTGTTCATTTGTTCACTTGTTCATTTGTTCATTTGTTCATTTGTTCATTTGTTCATTTGTTCATTTGTTCATTTGTTCATTTGTTCATTTGTTCATTTGTTCATTTGTTCATTTGTTCATTTGTTCACTTGTTCATTTTGTTCCTTTGTTCGTTTGTTCGTTTGTTCGTTTGTTCGTTTGTTCATTTGTTCATTTGTTCATTTGTTCACTTGTTCATTTGTTCATTTGTTCATTTGTTCATTTGTTCATTTGTTCATTTGTTCATTTGTTCATTTGTCCATTCGTTCGTTTGTTCGTTTGTTCATTTGTTCATTTGTTCACTTGTTCATTTGTTCATTTGTTCATTTGTTCATTTGTTCATTTGTTCATTTGTTCATTTGTTCATTTGTTCATTTGTTCATTTGTTCATTTGTTCATTTGTTCATTTGTTCATTTGTTCATTTGTTCATTTGTTCATTTGTTCATTTGTTCATTTGTTCATTTGTTCATTTGTTCATTTGTTCATTTGTTCATTTGTTCATTTGTTCATTTGTTCACTTGTTCATTTGTTCATTTGTTCATTTGTTCATTTGTTCATTTGTTCATTTGTTCATTTGTTCATTTGTTCATTTGTTCATTTGTTCATTTGTTCATTTGTTCATTTGTTCATTTGTTCACTTGTTCATTTGTTCATTTGTTCATTTGTTCATTTGTTCATTTGTTCATTTGTTCATTTGTTCATTTGTCCATTCGTTCGTTTGTTCATTTGTTCATTTGTTCATTTGTTCATTTGTTCATTTGTTCATTTGTTCATTTTTAAATTTGTTCATTAGTGCATTTTTAAATTTGTTCATTTGTTCATTTGTTCATTTGTTCATTTGTTCATTTGTTCATTTGTTCATTTGTTCATTTGTTCATTTGTTCATTTGTTCATTTGTTCATTTGTTCATTTGTTCATTTGTTCATTTGTTCATTTGTTCATTTGTTCATTTGTTCATTTGTTCATTTGTTCATTTGTTCATTTGTTCATTTGTTCATTTGTTCATTTGTTCATTTGTTCATTTGTTCATTTGTTCATTTGTTCATTTGTTCATTTGTTCACTTGTTCATTTGTTCATTTGTTCATTTGTTCATTTGTTCATTTGTTCATTTGTTCATTTGTTCATTTGTTCATTTGTTCATTTGTTCATTTGTTCATTTGTTCATTTGTTCATTTGTTCATTTGTTCACTTGTTCATTTGTTCATTTGTTCATTTGTTCATTTGTTCATTTGTTCATTTGTTCATTTGTTCATTTGTCCATTCGTTCGTTTGTTCATTTGTTCATTTGTTCATTTGTTCATTTGTTCATTTGTTCATTTGTTCATTTTTAAATTTGTTCATTAGTGCATTTTTAAATTTGTTCATTCGTTCATTTGTTCATTTGTTCATTTGTTCATTTGTTTTTTGGTTCATTTGTTCATTTGTTCATTCGTTCATTTGTTCATTCGTTCATTTGTTCATTTGTTCGTTTGTTCATTTGTTCATTTGTTCACTTGTTCATTTGTTCATTTGTTCATTTTTTGATTTGTTCATTCGTTCACTTGTTCATTTGTTCATTTGTTCATTTGTTCATTTGTTCATTTGTTCATTTGTACATTTGTTCATTTGTTCATTTGTTCATTTGTTCATCTGTTCTTTTGTTCATTTCTTCATTTCTTCATTTCTTCATTTCATCAATTGATCCTTTGTTCATTTGTTCATTTGTGCATTTGTTCCTTTGTTCATTTGTTCAATTGATCCTTTGTTCATTTGTTCATTTGTGCATTTGTTCCTTTGTTCATTTGTTCATTTGTTCCTTTGTTCATTTGTTCATTTGTTCATTTGTTCATTTGTTCATCTGTTCATTTGTTCATCTTCGTTTCTTCATTTGTTCATTTGTTCATTTGTTCATTTGTTCATTTGTTCATTTGTTCATTTGTTCATTTGTTCATTTGTTCATTTGTTCATTTGTTCATTTGTTCATTTGTTCATTTGTTCATTTGTTCATTTGTTCATTTGTTCATTTGTTCATTTGTTCATTTGTTCATTTGTTCATTTGTTCATTTGTTCATTTGTTCATTTGTTCATTTGTTCATTTGTTTATTTGTTTTTTGGTTCATTTGTTCATTTGTTCATTCGTTCATTTGTTCATTCGTTCATTTGTTCATTTGTTCATTTGTTCATTTGTTTTTTGGTTCATTTGTTCATTTGTTCATTCGTTCATTTGTTCATTCGTTCATTTGTTCATTTGTTCGTTTGTTCATTTGTTCATTTGTTCACTTGTTCATTTGTTCATTTGTTCATTTTTTGATTTGTTCATTCGTTCACTTGTTCATTTGTTCATTTGTTCATTTGTTCATTTGTTCATTTGTTCATTTGTACATTTGTTCATTTGTTCATTTGTTCATTTGTTCATCTGTTCTTTTGTTCATTTCTTCATTTCTTCATTTCTTCATTTCATCAATTGATCCTTTGTTCATTTGTTCATTTGTGCATTTGTTCCTTTGTTCATTTGTTCAATTGATCCTTTGTTCATTGGTTCATTTGTGCATTTGTTCCTTTGTTCATTTGTTCATTTGTTCCTTTGTTCATTTGTTCATTTGTTCATTTGATCATTTTTTCAATTGTTCATTCGTTCATTTGTTCATTTGTTCATTTGTTCGTTTGTTCATTTGTTCATTTGTTCATTTGTTCATTTGTTCATTTGTTCATCTGTTCATTTGTTCATCTTCGTTTCTTCATTTGTTCATTTGTTCATTTGTTCATTTGTTCATTTGTTCATTTGTTCATTTGTTCATTTGTTCATTTGTTCATTTGTTCATTTGTTCATTTGTTCATTTGTTCATTTGTTTATTTGTTTTTTGGTTCATTTGTTCATTTGTTCATTTGTTCATTTGTTCATTTTTTGATTTGTTCATTCGTTCACTTGTTCATTTGTTCATTTGTTCATTTGTTCATTTGTTCATTTGTACATTTGTTCATTTGTTCATTTGTTCATTTGTTCATCTGTTCTTTTGTTCATTTCTTCATTTCTTCATTTCTTCATTTCATCAATTGATCCTTTGTTCATTTGTTCATTTGTGCATTTGTTCCTTTGTTCATTTGTTCAATTGATCCTTTGTTCATTTGTTCATTTGTGCATTTGTTCCTTTGTTCATTTGTTCATTTGTTCCTTTGTTCATTTGTTCATTTGTTCATTTGATCATTTTTTCAATTGTTCATTCGTTCATTTGTTCATTTGTTCATTTGTTCATTTGTTCATTTGTTCATTTGTTCATTTGTTCATTTGTTCATTTGTTCATCTGTTCATTTGTTCATCTTCGTTTCTTCATTTGTTCATTTGTTCATTTGTTCATTTGTTCATTTGTTCATTTGTTCATTTGTTCATTTGTTCATTTGTTCATTTGTTCATTTGTTCATTTGTTCATTTGTTCATTTGTTCATTTGTTCATTTGTTTATTTGTTTTTTGGTTCATTTGTTCATTTGTTCATTCGTTCATTTGTTCACTTGTTCATTTGTTCATTTGTTCATTTGTTCAGTTGTTCATTTGTTCATTTGTTCATTTGTCCATTCGTTCGTTTGTTCATTTGTTCATTTGTTCATTTGTTCATTTGTTCATTTGTTCATTTGTTCATTTGTTCATTTGTTCAGTTGTTCATTTGTTCATTTGTTCATTTGTCCATTCGTTCGTTTGTTCATTTGTTCACTTGTTCATTTGTTCATTTGTTCATTTGTTCATTTGTTCATTTGTTCATTTGTTCATTTGTTCATTTGTTCATTTTTAAATTTGTTCATTAGTGCATTTTTAAATTTGTTCATTTGTTCATTTGTTCATTTGTTCATTTGTTCATTTGTTCATTTGTTCAGTTGTTCATTTGTTAATTTGTTCATTTGTCCATTCGTTCGTTTGTTCATTTGTTCATTTGTTCATTTGTTCATTTGTTCGTTTGTTCATTTGTTCATTTGTACATTTGTTCATTTGTTCATTTGTTTACTTGTTTATAGGTTCATTTGTTCATTTGTTCATTTGTTCATTTGTTCATTTGTTCATTTGTTCATTTGTTCATTTGTTCATTTGTTCATTTGTTCATTTGTTCATTTGTTCATTTCTCAACGTATTCATTTGTGCATTTGTGCATTTGTGCATTTGTTCATTTGTTCATTTGTTCATTTGTTCATTTGTTCATTTGTTCATTTGTTCATTTGTTCAGTTGTTCATTTGTTCATTTTTTAATTTGTTCATTTGTTCATTTTTTAATTTGTTCTTTTGTTCACTTGTTCATTTGTTCATTTGTTCATTTGTTCATTTGTTCATTTGTTCAGTTGTTCAGTTGTTCATTTGTTCATTTGTTCATTTGTCCATTCGTTCGTTTGTTCATTTGTTCATTTGTTCATTTGTTCATTTGTTCATTTGTTCATTTGTCCATTCGTTCGTTTGTTCATTTGTTCGTTTGTTCGTTTGTTCATTTGTTCATTTGTTCACTTGTTCATTTGTTCATTTGTTCATTTGTTCATTTGTTCATTTGTTCATTTGTTCATTTGTTCATTTGTTCATTTGTTCATTTGTTCATTTGTTCATTTGTTCACTTGTTCATTTTGTTCCTTTGTTCGTTTGTTCGTTTGTTCATTTGTTCATTTGTTCATTTGTTCACTTGTTCATTTGTTCATTTGTTCATTTGTTCATTTGTTCATTTGTTCATTTGTTCATTTGTTCATTTGTTCATTTGTCCATTCGTTCGTTTGTTCGTTTGTTCATTTGTTCGTTTGTTCATTTGTTCATTTGTTCACTTGTTCATTTGTTCATTTGTTCATTTGTTCATTTGTTCATTTGTTCATTTGTTCATTTGTTCATTTGTTCATTTGTTCATTTGTTCATTTGTTCATTTGTTCATTTGTTCATTTGTTCATTTGTTCATTTGTTCATTTGTTCATTTGTTCATTTGTTCATTTGTTCATTTGTTCATTTGTTCATTTGTTCATTTGTTCATTTGTTCATTTGTTCATTTGTTCATTTGTTCATTTCTCAACGTATTCATTTGTGCATTTGTTCATTTGTTCATTTGTTCATTTGTTCATTTGTTCATTTGTTCATTTGTTCATTTGTTCAGTTGTTCATTTGTTCATTTTTTAATTTGTTCATTTGTTCATTTTTTAATTTGTTCATTTTTTCACTTGTTCATTTGTACATTTGTTCATTTGTTCATTTGTTCATTTGATCATTTGTTCATTCGTTCGTTTGTTCATTTGTTCATTCGTTCATTTGTTCATTTGTTCATTTGTTCATTTTTTAATTTGTTCATTTGTTCACTTGTTCATTTGTTCATTTGTTCATTTGTTCATTTGTTCATTTGTTCATTTGTTCATTTGTTCATTTGTTCATTTGTTCATTTGTCCATTCGTTCGTTTGTTCATTTGTTCATTTGTTCGATTTGTTCATTTGTTCACTTGTTCATTTGTTCATTTGTTCATTTGTTCATTTGTTCATTTGTTCATTTGTTGATTTGTTCATTTGTTCATTTGTTCATTTGTTCATTTGTACATTTGTTCATTTGTTCATTTGTTCATTTGATCATTTGTTCATTCGTTCGTTTATTCATTTGTTCATTCGTTCATTTGTTCATTTGTTCATTTGTTCATTTGTTCATTTGTCCATTCGTTCGTTTGTTCATTTGTTCACTTGTTCATTTGTTCGTTTGTTCATTTGTTCGTTTGTTCACATGTTCATTTGTTCATTTGTACATTTGTTCATTTGTTCATTTGTTCATTTGTTCATTTGATCATTTGTTCATTCGTTCGTTTGTTCATTTGTTCATTTGTTCATTTGTTCATTTGTTTATTTGTTTAT
The DNA here is from genome assembly GCF_051020955.1 of Megalopta genalis. NCBI lineage: Eukaryota > Metazoa > Arthropoda > Insecta > Hymenoptera > Halictidae > Megalopta > Megalopta genalis. The sequence continues at coordinate 1,747,759 of NW_027476105.1, forward strand.
TGGTTCATTTGTTCATTTGTTCATTTGTTCATTTGTTCATTTGTTCATTTGTTCATTTGTTCATTTGTTCATTTGTTCATTTGTTCATTTGTTCATTTGTTCATTTGTTCATTTGTTCATTTGTTCATTTGTTCATTTGTTCAGTTGTTCATTTGTTCATTTTTTAATTTGTTCATTTGTTCATTTTTTAATTTGTTCATTTGTTCACTTGTTTCTTTTGTTCATTTGTTCATTTGTTCATTTGTTCAGTTGTTCATTTGTTCATTTGTTCATTTGTTCATTTGTCCATTCGTTCGTTTGTTCATTTGTTCATTTGTTCATTTGTTCGTTTGTTCATTTGTTCGTTTGTACATTTGTTCATTTGTTCATTTGTTCATTTGTTTATTTGTTTATTGGTTCATTTGTTCATTTGTTCATTTGTTCATTTGTTCATTTGTTCATTTGTTCATTTTTTAATTTGTTCATTTGTTCACTTGTTCATTTGTTCATTTGTTCATTTGTTCATTTGTTCATTTGTTCATTTGTCCATTCGTTCGTTTGTTCATTTGTTCGTTTGTTCGTTTGTTCATTTGTTCATTTGTTCACTTGTTCATTTGTTCATTTGTTCATTTGTTCATTTGTTCATTTGTTCATTTGTTCATTTGTTCATTTGTTCATTTGTTCATTTGTTCATTTGTTCATTTGTTCATTTGTTAATTTGTTCATTTGTCCATTCGTTCGTTTGTTCATTTGTTCACTTGTTCATTTGTTCGTTTGTTCATTTGTTCGTTTGTTCACATGTTCATTTGTTCATTTGTACATTTGTTCATTTGTTCATTTGTTCATTTGTTCATTTGATCATTTGTTCATTCGTTCGTTTGTTCATTTGTTCATTTGTTCATTTGTTCATTTGTTTATTTGTTTATTGGTTCATTTGTTCATTTGTTCATTTGTTCATTTGTTCATTTGTTCATTTGTTCATTTGTTCATTTGTTCATTTGTTCATTTGTTCATTTGTTCAGTTGTTCATTTGTTCATTTTTTAATTTGTTCATTTGTTCATTTTTTAATTTGTTCATTTGTTCACTTGTTCATTTGTTCATTTGTTCATTTGTTCATTTGTTCAGTTGTTCATTTGTTCATTTGTTCATTTGTTCATTTGTCCATTCGTTCGTTTGTTCATTTGTTCATTTGTTCATTTGTTCGTTTGTTCATTTGTTCGTTTGTACATTTGTTCATTTGTTCATTTGTTCATTTGTTTATTTGTTTATTGGTTCATTTGTTCATTTGTTCATTTGTTCATTTGTTCATTTGTTCATTTTTTAATTTGTTCATTTGTTCACTTGTTCATTTGTTCATTTGTTCATTTGTTCATTTGTTCATTTGTTCATTTGTTCATTTGTTCATTTGTTCATTTGTTCATTTGTTCATTTGTTCATTTGTTCACTTGTTCATTTTGTTCCTTTGTTCGTTTGTTCGTTTGTTCATTTGTTCATTTGTTCATTTGTTCATTTGTTCATTTGTTCAATTGTTCATTCGTTCATTTGTTCATTTGTTCATTTGTTCATTTGTTCATTTGTTCCTTTGTTCATTTGTTCATTTGTTGATTTGTTCATTTGTTGTTTTGTTCATTCGTTCATTTGTTCATTTGTTGATTTGTTCATTTGTTGATTTGTTCATTCGTTCTTTTGTTCATTTGTTCATTTGTTCATTTGTTCATTTGTTCATTTGTTCATCCGTTCATTTGTTCATTTGTTCATTTCTTCATTTCTTCATTTCTTCATTTCTTCATTTGTTCATTTGTTCAATTGTTCATTTGTTCATTTGTTCATTTGTTCATTTGTTCATTTGTTCATTTGTTCATTTGTTCATTTGTTCATTTGTTCATTTGTTCATTTGTTCATTTGTTCATTTGTTCATTTGTTCATTTGTTCATTTGTTCACTTGTTCATTTGTTCATTTGTTCATTTGTTCATTTGTTCATTTGTTCATTTGTTCATTTGTTCATTTGTTCATTTGTTCATTTGTTCATTTGTTCATTTGTTCATTTGTTCATTTGTTCATTTGTACATTTGTTCATTTGTTCATTTGTTCATTTGTTCATTTGTTCATTCGTTCATTTGTTCATTTGTTCATTTGTTCAGTTGTTCATTTGTTCATTTGTTCATTTGTTCATTTGTCCATTCGTTCGTTTGTTCATTTGTTCATTTGTTCATTTGTTCGTTTGTTCATTTGTTCGTTTGTACATTTGTTCATTTGTTCATTTGTTCATTTGTTTATTTGTTTATTGGTTCATTTGTTCATTTGTTCATTTGTTCATTTGTTCATTTGTTCATTTGTTCATTTGTTCATTTGTTCATTTGTTCATTTGTTCATTTTTTAATTTGTTCATTTGTTCACTTGTTCATTTGTTCATTTGTTCATTTGTTCATTTGTCCATTCGTTCGTTTGTTCATTTGTTCGTTTGTTCGTTTGTTCATTTGTTCATTTGTTCACTTGTTCATTTGTTCATTTGTTCATTTGTTCATTTGTTCATTTGTTCATTTGTTCATTTGTTCATTTGTTCATTTGTTCACTTGTTCATTTTGTTCCTTTGTTCGTTTGTTCGTTTGTTCATTTGTTCATTTGTTCATTTGTTCACTTGTTCATTTGTTCATTTGTTCATTTGTTCATTTGTTCATTTGTTCATTTGTTCATTTGTTCATTTGATCATTTGTTCATTCGTTCGTTTGTTCATTTGTTCATTTGTTCATTTGTTCATTTGTTCATTTGTTTATTTGTTTATTGGTTCATTTGTTCATTTGTTCATTTGTTCATTTGTTCATTTGTTCATTTGTTCATTTGTTCATTTGTTCATTTGTTCATTTGTTCATTTGTTCATTTGTTCATTTGTTCATTTGTTCAGTTGTTCATTTGTTCATTTTTTAATTTGTTCATTTGTTCATTTTTTAATTTGTTCATTTGTTCACTTGTTCATTTGTTCATTTGTTCATTTGTTCAGTTGTTCATTTGTTCATTTGTTCTTTGTTCATTTGTTCATTTGTTCATTTGTTCATTTGTTCATTTGTACATTTGTTCATTTGTTCATTTGTTCATTTGTTCATTTGTTCATTTGTTCATCTGTTCATTTGTTCATTTGTTCATTTCTTCATTTCTTCATTTCTTCATTAATTCATTTCTTCATTTCTTCATTTCTTCATTTCTTCATTTCTTCATTTCCTCATTTCTTCATTTGTTCATTTGTTCACTTGTTCATTTGTTCATTTGTTCATTTGTTCATTTGTTCATTTGTTCATTTGTTCATTTGTTCATTTGTTCATTTGTTCATTTGTTCATTTGTTCATTTGTTCATTTGTTCATTTATTCATTTGTTCATTTCCTCATTTCTTCATTTGTTCATTTGTTCATTTGTTCACTTGTTCATTTGTTCATTTGTTCATTTGTTCATTTGTTCATTTGTTCATTTGTTCATTTGTTCATTTGTTCATTTGTTCATTTGTTCATTTGTTCATTTGTTCATTTGTTCATTTGTTCATTTGTTCATTTGTTCATTTGTTCATTTGTTCATTTGTTCATTTGTTCATTTGTTCATTTGTTCATTTGTTCATTTGTTCATTTGTTCATTTGTTCATTTGTTCATTTGTTCATTTGTTCATTTGTTCATTTGTTCATTTGTTCATTTGTTCATTTGTTCATTTGTTCATTTGTTCATTTGTTCATTTGTTCATTTGTTCATTTGTTCATTTGTTCATTTGTTCATTTGTTCATTTGTTCATTTGTTCATTTGTTCATTTGTTCATTTGTTCATTTGTTCATTTGTTTTTTGGTTCATTCGTTCATTTGTTCATTCGTTCATTTGTTCATTCGTTCATTCGTTCATTTGTTCATTTTTTCATTTGTTCATTTTTTCATTTGTTCATTTGTTCATTTGTTCATTTGTTCGTTTGTTCATTTGTTCGTTTGTTCATTTGTTCATTTGTTCACTTGTTCATTTGTTCATTTGTTCATTTTTTAATTTGTTCATTCGTTCATTTGTTAATTCGTTCATTTGTTCATTTGTTCATTTGTTCATTTGTTCATTTGTTCATTTGTTCATTTGTACATTTGTTCATTTGTTCATTTGTTCATTTGTTCATCTATTCTTTTGTTCATTTCTTCATTTCTTCATTTCTTCATTTCTTCAATTGATCCTTTGTTCATTTGTTCATTTGTGCATTTGTTCCTTTGTTCATTTGTTCATTTGTTCCTTTGTTCCTTTGTTCATTTGTTCATTTGTTCATTTGTTCATCTGTTCATTTGTTCATTTCTTCATTTGTTCATTTGTTCATTTGTTCACTTGTTCATTTGTTCATTTGTTCATTTGTTCATTTGTTCATTTGTTCATTTGTTCATTTGTTCATTTGTTTATTTGTTTTTTGGTTCATTTGTTCATTTGTTCATTCGTTCATTTGTTCATTTGTTCATTTGTTCATTTGTTCATTTGTTTATTTGTTCATTTGTTTATTTGTTCATTTGTTCATTCGTTCATTTGTTCATTTGTTCATTTGTTCATTTGCTCATTTGTTAATTTGTTATTTGATCATTTGTTCATATGTTCATTTGATTGTTTGTTCATTTCTCAACGTATTCATTTGTTCATTTGTTCATTTGTACATTTGTTCATTTGTTCATTTGTACATTTGTTCATTTGTTCATTTGTTCATTTGTTTATTTGTTTATTGGTTCATTTGTTCATTTGTACATTTGTTCATTTGTTCATTTGTTCATTTGTTCATTTGTTCATTTGTTCATTTGTTCATTTGTTCATTTGTTCATTTGTTCATTTGTCCATTCGTTCGTTTGTTCATTTGTTCGTTTGTTCATTTGTTCATTTGTTCATTTGTTCATTTGTTCATTTGTTCATTTGTTCATTTGTTCATTTGTTCATTTGTTCATCTGTTCATTTGTTCATATGTTCATTTGTTCATTTGTTCATTTGTTCATTTGTTCATTTGTTCATTTGTTCATTTGTTCAGTTGTTCATTTGTTCATTTGTTCATTTGTCCATTCGTTCGTTTGTTCATTTGTTCATTTGTTCATTTGTTCATTTGTTCGTTTGTTCATTTGTTCATTTGTACATTTGTTCATTTCTTCGTTTGTTCATTTGTTCATTTGTACATTTGTTCATTTCTTCATTTGTTCATTTCTTCATTTGTTCACTTGTTCATTTGTTCATTTGTTCATTTGTTCATTTGTTCATTTGTTCATTTGTTCATTTGTTCATTTGTTCATTTGTTCATTTGTTCATTTGTTCATTTGTTCATTTGTTCATTTGTTCATTTGTTCATTTGTTCATTTGTTCATTTGTTCATTTCTCAACGTATTCATTTGTTCATTTGTTCATTTGTTCATTTGTTCATTTTTTAATTTGTTCATTTGTTCATTTTTTAATTTGTTCATTTGTTCACTTGTTCATTTGTTCATTTGTTCATTTGTTCATTTGTTCAGTTGTTCACTTGTTCATTTGTTCATTTGTTCATTTGTTCATTTGTTCATTTGTTCATTTGTTCATTTGTTCATTTGTTCATTTGTTCATTTGTTCATTTGTTCATTTGTTCATTTGTTCATTTGTTCATTTGTTCATTTGTTCATTTGTTCATTTGTTCATTTGTTCATTTGTTCATTTCTCAACGTATTCATTTGTTCATTTGTTCATTTGTTCATTTGTTCATTTTTTAATTTGTTCATTTGTTCATTTTTTAATTTGTTCATTTGTTCACTTGTTCATTTGTTCATTTGTTCATTTGTTCATTTGTTCAGTTGTTCATTTGTTCATTTGTTCATTTGTCCATTCGTTCGTTTGTTCATTTGTTCATTTGTTCGTTTGTTCATTTGTTCATTTGTTCATTTGTTCACTTGTTCATTTGTTCATTTGTTCATTTGTTCATTTGTTCATTTGTTCATTTGTTCATTTGTTCATTTCTCAACGTATTCATTTGTGCATTTGTGCATTTGTGCTTTTGTTCATTTGTTCATTTGTTCATTTGTTCATTTGTTCATTTGTTCATTTGTTCATTTGTTCATTTGTTCATTTGTTCATTTGTTCATTTGTTCATTTGTTCATTTTTTAATTTGCTCATTTGTTCATTTTTTAATTTGTTCATTTGTTCACTTGTTCATTTGTTCATTTGTTCATTTGTTCATTTGTTCATTTGTTCATTTGTTCAGTTGTTCAGTTGTTCATTTGTTCATTTGTTCATTTGTCCATTCGTTCGTTTGTTCATTTGTTCATTTGTTCATTTGTTCATTTGTTCATTTGTTCTTTTGTTCATTTGTTCATTTGTACATTTCTGCATTTCTTCATTTCTTCATTTCTTCATTTCTTCATTTCTTCATTTCTTCATTTCTTCATTTGTTCATTTGTTCATTTGTTCATTTGTTCATTTGTTCATTTGTTCATTTGTTCATTTGTTCATTTGTTCATTTGTTCATTTGTTCATTTCTTCATTTGTCCATTCGTTCGTTTGTTCATTTGTTCAATTGATTCTTTGTTCATTTGTTCATTTGTTCATTTGTTCATTTGTTCAATTGTACATTTGTTCATTTGTTCATATGTACATTTGTGCATCTTTTCATTTGTTCATTCGTCCATTTGTACATTTGTTCATTTGTTCAATTAATAATTCGTTCATTTGTTCATATGTTCATTTGAATGTTTCTTCATTCGTTCAATGGTTCATTTGTTCATTTGTTCATTTGTCTACTCGCTCGTTTGTTCATTTGTTCATTTGTTCAATTGTTTATTTGTTTATTGGTTCATTTGTTCATTTCTCGACTTATTCACTTGTGCATTTGTTCATTTGTTCATTTGTTCATTTGTTAATTTTTTCGTTTGTTCATTTGTTCATTTGTTCACTTGTTCATTTGTTCATTTGTTCATTTGTTCATTTGTTCATTTGTTCATTTGTTCATTTGTTCATTTGTTCATTTGTTCATTTGTTCATTTGTTCATTTGTTCATTTGTTCATTTGTTCATTTGTTCATTTGTTCATTTGTTCATTTGTTCATTTGTTCATTTGTTCATTTGTTCATCTGTTCATTTGTTCATTTCTTCATTTCTTCATTTCTTCATTTCTTCATTTCTTCATTTGTTCATTTGTTCATTTGTTCATTTGTTCATTTGTTCATTTGTTCATTTGTTCATTTGTTCATTTGTTTATTTGGTCATTTTTTCATTTGTTCACTTGTTCATTTGTTCATTTGTTGATTTGTTCATTTGTTGATTTGTTCATTTGTTGATTTGTTCATTTGTTCATTTGTTCATTTGTTCATTTGTTCATTTGTTCATTTGTTGATTTGTTCATTTTGTTGATTTGTTCATTCGTTCATTTGTTCATTTGTTCATTTGTTCATTTGTTCATTTGTTCATTTGTTCATTTGTTCATTTGTTCATTTGTTCATTTGTTCATTTGTTCATTTGTTCATTTGTTCATTTGTTCATTTGTTCATTTGTTCATTTGTTCATTTCTCAACGTATTCATTTGTGCATTTGTGCATTTGTGCTTTTGTTCATTTGTTCATTTGTTCATTTGTTCATTTGTTCATTTGTTCATTTGTTCATTTGTTCATTTGTTCATTTGTTCATTTGTTCATTTGTTCATTTGTTCATTTGTTCATTTGTTCATTTGTTCATTTGTTCATTTGTTCATTTTTTAATTTGTTCATTTGTTCATTTTTTAATTTGTTCATTTGTTCACTTGTTCATTTGTTCATTTGTTCATTTGTTCATTTGTTCAGTTGTTCATTTGTTCATTTGTTCATTTGTCCATTCGTTCGTTTGTTCATTTGTTCATTTGTTCGTTTGTTCATTTGTTCACTTGTTCATTTGTTCATTTGTTCATTTGTTCATTTGTTCATTTGTTCATTTGTTCATTTGTTCATTTGTTCATTTGTTCATTTGTTCATTTGTTCATTTGTTCATTTGTTCATTTGTTCATTTGTTCATTTGTTCATTTGTTCATTTGTTCATTTGTTCATTTGTTCATTTGTTCATTTGTTCATTTGTTCATTTGTTCATTTGTTCATTTGTTCATTTGTTCATTTGTTCATTTGTTCATTTGTTCATTTGTACATTTTTTCATTTGTTCATTTGTTCATTTGTTCATCTATTCTTTTGTTCATTTCTTCATTTCTTCATTTCTTCATTTCTTCAATTGATCCTTTGTTCATTTGTTCATTTGTGCATTTGTTCCTTTGTTCATTTGTTCATTTGTTCCTTTGTTCCTTTGTTCATTTGTTCATTTGTTCATTTGTTCATTTGTTCATTTGTTCATTTGTTCATTTGTTCATTTGTTCATTTGTTCATTTGTTCATTTGTTCATTTGTTCATTTGTTCATTTGTTCATTTGTTCATTTGTTCATTTGTTCATTTGTTCATTTGTTCATTTGTTCATTTGTTCATTTGTTCATTTGTCCATTCGTTCGTTTGTTCATTTGTTCAATTGATTCTTTGTTCATTTGTTCATTTGTTCCTTTGTTCATTTGTTCATTTGTTAATTTGTTATCTGATCATTTGTTCATATGTTCATTTGATTGTTTGTTCATTTCTCAACGTATTCATTTGTTCATTTGTTCATTTGTACATTTGTTCATTTGTTCATTTGTTTATTTGTTTATTGGTTCATTTGTTCATTTGTTCATTTGTTCATTTTTTCATTTGTTCATTTGTTCATTTGTTCATTTGTTCATTTGTTCATTTGTTCATTTGTTCATTTGTTCATTTGTTCATTTGTTCATTTGTTCATTTGTTTATTTGTTCATTTGTTCATTTGTTCATTTGTTCATTTGTACATTTGTTCATTTGTTCATTTGTTCATTTGTTCATTTGTTCATTTGTTCATTTGTTCATTTGTTCATTTGTTCATTTGTTCATTTGTTCATTTGTTCATTTGTTCATTTGTCCATTCGTTCGTTTGTTCATTTGTTCAATTGATTCTTTGTTCATTTGTTCATTTGTTCATTTGTTCATTTGTTCAATTGTACATTTGTTCATTTGTTCATATGTACATTTGTGCATCTTTTCATTTGTTCATTCGTCCATTTGTACATTTGTTCATTTGTTCAATTAATAATTCGTTCATTTGTTCATATGTTCATTTGAATGTTTCTTCATTCGTTCAATGGTTCATTTGTTCATTTGTTCATTTGTCTACTCGCTCGTTTGTTCATTTGTTCATTTGTTCAATTGTTTATTTGTTTATTGGTTCATTTGTTCATTTCTCGACTTATTCACTTGTGCATTTGTTCATTTGTTCATTTGTTAATTTTTTCGTTTGTTCATTTGTTCATTTGTTCACTTGTTCATTTGTTCATTTGTTCATTTGTTCATTTGTTCATTTGTTCATTTGTTCATTTGTTCATTTGTTCATTTGTTCATTTGTTCATTTGTTCATTTGTTCATTTGTTCATTTGTTCATTTGTTCATTTGTTCATTTGTTCATTTGTTCATTTGTTCATCTGTTCATTTGTTCATTTCTTCATTTCTTCATTTCTTCATTTCTTCATTTCTTCATTTGTTCATTTGTTCATTTGTTCATTTGTACATTTGTTCATTTGTTCATTTGTTCATTTGTTTATTTGGTCATTTTTTCATTTGTTCACTTGTTCATTTGTTCATTTGTTGATTTGTTCATTTGTTGATTTGGTCATTTGTTGATTTGTTCATTTGTTCTTTTGTTCATTCGTTCATTTGTTCATTTGTTGATTTGTTCATTTGTTGATTTGTTCATTCGTTCATTTGTTCATTTGTTCATTTGTTCATTTGTTCATTTGTTCATTTGTTCACTTGTTCATTTGTTCATTTGTTCATTTGTTCATTTGTTCATTTGTTCATTTGTTCATTTGTTCATTTGTTCATTTGTTCATTTGTTCATTTGTTCATTTGTTCATTTGTTCATTTGTACATTTCTGCATTTCTTCATTTCTTCATTTCTTCATTTCTTCATTTCTTCATTTCTTCATTTGTTCATTTGTTCATTTGTTCATTTGTTCATTTGTTCATTTGTTCATTTGTTCATTTGTTCATTTGTTCATTTGTTCATTTGTTCATTTGTTCATTTGTTTATTTGTTTTTTGGTTCATTTGTTCATTTGTTCATTCGTTCATTTGTTCATTTGTTCATTTGTTCATTTGTTCATTTGTTTATTTGTTCATTTGTTTATTTGTTCATTTGTTCATTCGTTCATTTGTTCATTTGTTCATTTGTTCATTTGCTCATTTGTTAATTTGTTATTTGATCATTTGTTCATATGTTCATTTGATTGTTTGTTCATTTCTCAACGTATTCATTTGTTCATTTGTTCATTTGTACATTTGTTCATTTGTTCATTTGTACATTTGTTCATTTGTTCATTTGTTCATTTGTTTATTTGTTTATTGGTTCATTTGTTCATTTGTACATTTGTTCATTTGTTCATTTGTTCATTTGTTCATTTGTTCATTTGTTCATTTGTTCATTTGTTCATTTGTTCATTTGTTCATTTGTCCATTCGTTCGTTTGTTCATTTGTTCGTTTGTTCATTTGTTCATTTGTTCATTTGTTCATTTGTTCATTTGTTCATTTGTTCATTTGTTCATTTGTTCATTTGTTCATCTGTTCATTTGTTCATATGTTCATTTGTTCATTTGTTCATTTGTTCATTTGTTCATTTGTTCATTTGTTCATTTGTTCAGTTGTTCATTTGTTCATTTGTTCATTTGTCCATTCGTTCGTTTGTTCATTTGTTCATTTGTTCATTTGTTCATTTGTTCGTTTGTTCATTTGTTCATTTGTACATTTGTTCATTTCTTCGTTTGTTCATTTGTTCATTTGTACATTTGTTCATTTCTTCATTTGTTCATTTCTTCATTTGTTCACTTGTTCATTTGTTCATTTGTTCATTTGTTCATTTGTTCATTTGTTCATTTGTTCATTTGTTCATTTGTTCATTTGTTCATTTGTTCATTTGTTCATTTGTTCATTTGTTCATTTGTTCATTTGTTCATTTGTTCATTTGTTCATTTCTCAACGTATTCATTTGTTCATTTGTTCATTTGTTCATTTGTTCATTTTTTAATTTGTTCATTTGTTCATTTTTTAATTTGTTCATTTGTTCACTTGTTCATTTGTTCATTTGTTCATTTGTTCATTTGTTCAGTTGTTCACTTGTTCATTTGTTCATTTGTTCATTTGTTCATTTGTTCATTTGTTCATTTGTTCATTTGTTCATTTGTTCATTTGTTCATTTGTTCATTTGTTCATTTGTTCATTTGTTCATTTGTTCATTTGTTCATTTGTTCATTTGTTCATTTGTTCATTTGTTCATTTGTTCATTTCTCAACGTATTCATTTGTTCATTTGTTCATTTGTTCATTTGTTCATTTTTTAATTTGTTCATTTGTTCATTTTTTAATTTGTTCATTTGTTCACTTGTTCATTTGTTCATTTGTTCATTTGTTCATTTGTTCAGTTGTTCATTTGTTCATTTGTTCATTTGTCCATTCGTTCGTTTGTTCATTTGTTCATTTGTTCGTTTGTTCATTTGTTCATTTGTTCATTTGTTCACTTGTTCATTTGTTCATTTGTTCATTTGTTCATTTGTTCATTTGTTCATTTGTTCATTTGTTCATTTCTCAACGTATTCATTTGTGCATTTGTGCATTTGTGCTTTTGTTCATTTGTTCATTTGTTCATTTGTTCATTTGTTCATTTGTTCATTTGTTCATTTGTTCATTTGTTCATTTGTTCATTTGTTCATTTGTTCATTTGTTCATTTTTTAATTTGCTCATTTGTTCATTTTTTAATTTGTTCATTTGTTCACTTGTTCATTTGTTCATTTGTTCATTTGTTCATTTGTTCATTTGTTCATTTGTTCAGTTGTTCAGTTGTTCATTTGTTCATTTGTTCATTTGTCCATTCGTTCGTTTGTTCATTTGTTCATTTGTTCATTTGTTCATTTGTTCATTTGTTCTTTTGTTCATTTGTTCATTTGTACATTTCTGCATTTCTTCATTTCTTCATTTCTTCATTTCTTCATTTCTTCATTTCTTCATTTCTTCATTTGTTCATTTGTTCATTTGTTCATTTGTTCATTTGTTCATTTGTTCATTTGTTCATTTGTTCATTTGTTCATTTGTTCATTTGTTCATTTGTTCATTTGTTCATTTGTTTATTTGTTCATTTGTTCATTCGTTCATTTGTTCATTTGTTCATTTGTTCATTTGCTCATTTGTTAATTTGTTATTTGATCATTTGTTCATATGTTCATTTGATTGTTTGTTCATTTCTCAACGTATTCATTTGTTCATTTGTTCATTTGTACATTTGTTCATTTGTTCATTTGTTCATTTGTTTATTTGTTTATTGGTTCATTTGTTCATTTGTACATTTGTTCATTTGTTCATTTGTTCATTTGTTCATTTGTTCATTTGTTCATTTGTTCATTTGTTCATTTGTACATTTGTTCATTTGTTCATTTGTCCATTCGTTCGTTTGTTCATTTGTTCGTTTGTTCATTTGTTCATTTGTTCATTTGTTCACTTGTTCATTTGTTCATTTGTTCATTTGTTCATTTGTTCATTTGTTCATTTGTTCATCTGTTCATTTGTTCATATGTTCATTTGTTCATTTGTTCATTTGTTCATTTGTTCATTTGTTCATTTGTTCATTTGTTCATTTGTTCAGTTGTTCATTTGTTCATTTGTTCATTTGTCCATTCGTTCGTTTGTTCATTTGTTCATTTGTTCATTTGTTCATTTGTTCGTTTGTTCATTTGTTCATTTGTACATTTGTTCATTTCTTCGTTTGTTCATTTGTTCATTTGTACATTTGTTCATTTGTTCATTTGTTCATTTCTTCATTTGTTCACTTGTTCATTTGTTCATTTGTTCATTTGTTCATTTGTTCATTTGTTCATTTGTTCATTTGTTCATTTGTTCATTTGTTCATTTGTTCATTTGTTCATTTGTTCATTTGTTCATTTGTTCATTTGTTCATTTGTTCATTTGTTCATTTGTTCATTTGTTCATTTGTTCATTTGTTCATTTGTTCATTTGTTCATTTGTTCATTTGTTCATTTGTTCATTTGTTCATTTGTTCATTTGTTCATTTGTTCATTTGTTCATTTGTTCATTTCTCAACGTATTCATTTGTGCATTTGTTCATTTGTTCATTTGTTCATTTCTCAACGTATTCATTTGTGCATTTGTGCATTTGTGCTTTTGTTCATTTGTTCATTTGTTCACTTGTTCATTTGTTCATTTGTTCATTTGTTCATTTGTTCAGTTGTTCATTTGTTCATTTGTTCATTTGTCCATTCGTTCGTTTGTTCATTTGTTCATTTGTTCATTTGTTCGTTTGTTCATTTGTTCATTTGTACATTTCTTCATTTCTTCATTTCTTCATTTCTTCATTTCTTCATTTGTTCAATTGTTCATTTGTTCATTTGTTCATTTGTTCATTTGTTCATTTGTTCATTTGTTCATTTGTTCATTTGTTTATTTGTTTTTTGGTTCATTTGTTCATTTGTTCATTTGCTCATTTGTTAATTTGTTATTTGATCATTTGTTCATATGTTCATTTGATTGTTTGTTCATTTCTCAACGTATTCATTTGTTCATTTGTTCATTTGTACATTTGTTCATTTGTTCATTTGTTCATTTGTTTATTTGTTTATTGGTTCATTTGTTCATTTGTACATTTGTTCATTTGTTCATTTGTACATTTGTTCATTTGTTCATTTGTTCATTTGTTCATTTGTTCATTTGTTCATTTGTTCATTTGTTCATTTGTTCATTTGTTCATTTGTTCATTTGTCCATTCGTTCGTTTGTTCATTTGTTCGTTTGTTCATTTGTTCATTTGTTCATTTGTTCATTTGTTCATTTGATCATTTGTTCATTTGTTCATTTGTTCATCTCTTCATTTGTTCATATGTTCATTTGTTCATTTGTTCATTTGTTCATTTGTTCATTTGTTCATTTGTTCATTTGTTCATTTGTTCAGTTGTTCATTTGTTCATTTGTTCATTTGTTCATTTGTCCATTCGTTCGTTTGTTCATTTGTTCATTTGTTCATTTGTTCATTTGTTCGTTTGTTCATTTGTTCATTTGTACATTTGTTCATTTCTTCATTTGTTCATTTGTTCATTTGTTCACTTGTTCATTTGTTCATTTGTTCATTTGTTCATTTGTTCATTTGTTCATTTGTTCATTTTTTAATTTGTTTATTTGTTCATTTTTTAATTTGTTCATTTGTTCATTTGTTCATTTGTTCATTTGTTCAGTTGTTCATTTGTTCATTTGTTCATTTGTCCATTCGTTCGTTTGTTCATTCGTTCATTTGTTCATTTGTTCGTTTGTTCATTTGTTCATTTGTACATTTGTTCATTTGTTCATTTGTTCATTTGTTTATTTGTTTATTGGTTCATTTGTTCATTTGTTCATTTGTTCATTTGTTCATTTGTTCATTTGTTCATTTTTTCATTTGTTCATTTGTTCACTTGTTCATTTGTTCATTTGTTCATTTGTTCATTTGTTCATTTGTTCATTTGTTCATTTGTTCATTTGTTCATTTGTTCATTTGTTCATTTGTTCATTTGTTCATTTGTTCATTTGTTCATTTGTTCATTTGTTCATTTGTTCATTTGTTCATTTGTTCATTTGTTCATTTGTTCATTTGTTCATTTGTTCATTTGTTCATTTGTTCATTTGTTCATTTGTTCATTTGTTCATTTGTTCATTTGTTCATTTGTTCATTTGTTCATTTGTTCATTTGTTCATTTCTCAACGTATTCATTTGTGCATTTGTTCATTTGTTCATTTGTTCATTTGTTCATTTCTCAACGTATTCATTTGTGCATTTGTGCATTTGTGCTTTTGTTCATTTGTTCATTTGTTCACTTGTTCATTTGTTCATTTGTTCATTTGTTCATTTGTTCAGTTGTTCATTTGTTCATTTGTTCATTTGTCCATTCGTTCGTTTGTTCATTTGTTCATTTGTTCGTTTGTTCATTTGTTCATTTGTACATTTCTTCATTTCTTCATTTCTTCATTTCTTCATTTGTTCATTTGTTCAATTGTTCATTTGTTCATTTGTTCATTTGTTCATTTGTTCATTTGTTCATTTGTTCATTTGTTCATTTGTTTATTTGTTTTTTGGTTCATTTGTTCATTTGTTCATTTGCTCATTTGTTAATTTGTTATTTGATCATTTGTTCATATGTTCATTTGATTGTTTGTTCATTTCTCAACGTATTCATTTGTTCATTTGTTCATTTGTACATTTGTTCATTTGTTCATTTGTTCATTTGTTTATTTGTTTATTGGTTCATTTGTTCATTTGTACATTTGTTCATTTGTTCATTTGTACATTTGTTCATTTGTTCATTTGTTCATTTGTTCATTTGTTCATTTGTTCATTTGTTCATTTGTTCATTTGTTCATTTGTTCATTTGTTCATTTGTTCATTTGTCCATTCGTTCGTTTGTTCATTTGTTCGTTTGTTCATTTGTTCATTTGTTCATTTGTTCATTTGTTCATTTGATCATTTGTTCATTTGTTCATTTGTTCATCTCTTCATTTGTTCATATGTTCATTTGTTCATTTGTTCATTTGTTCATTTGTTCATTTGTTCATTTGTTCATTTGTTCATTTGTTCAGTTGTTCATTTGTTCATTTGTTCATTTGTTCATTTGTCCATTCGTTCGTTTGTTCATTTGTTCATTTGTTCATTTGTTCATTTGTTCATTTGTTCGTTTGTTCATTTGTTCATTTGTACATTTGTTCATTTCTTCATTTGTTCATTTGTTCATTTGTTCACTTGTTCACTTGTTCATTTGTTCATTTGTTCATTTGTTCATTTGTTCATTTGTTCATTTGTTCATTTTTTAATTTGTTTATTTGTTCATTTTTTAATTTGTTCATTTGTTCACTTGTTCATTTGTTCATTTGTTCATTTGTTCATTTGTTCATTTGTTCAGTTGTTCATTTGTTCATTTGTTCATTTGTCCATTCGTTCGTTTGTTCATTCGTTCATTTGTTCATTTGTTCGTTTGTTCATTTGTTCATTTGTACATTTGTTCATTTGTTCATTTGTTCATTTGTTTATTTGTTTATTGGTTCATTTGTTCGTTTGTTCATTTGTTCATTTGTACATTTGTTCATTTGTTCATTTGTTCATTTGTTTATTTGTTTATTGGTTCATTTGTTCATTTGTTCATTTGTTCATTTGTTCATTTGTTCATTTGTTCATTTGTTCATTTGTTCATTTGTTCATTTGTTCATTTGTTCATTTGTTCATTTGTTCATTTGTTCATTTGTTCATTTGTTCATTTGTTCATTTGTTCATTTGTTCATTTGTTCATTTGTTCATTTGTTCATTTGTTCATTTGTTCATTTGTTCATTTGTTCATTTGTTCATTTGTTCATTTGCTCATTTGTTAATTTGTTATTTGATCATTTGTTCATATGTTCATTTGATTGTTTGTTCATTTCTCAACGTATTCATTTGTTCATTTGTACATTTGTTCATTTGTTCATTTGTTCATTTGTTTATTTGTTTATTGGTTCATTTGTTCATTTGTACATTTGTTCATTTGTTCATTTGTTCATTTGTTCATTCGTTCATTTGTTCATTTGTTCATTTGTTCATTTGTTCATTTGTTCATTTGTTCATTTGTTCATTTGTTCATTTGTTCATTTGTTCATTTGTTCATTTGTTCATTTGTTCATTTGTTCATTTGTTCATTTGTTCATTTGTTCATTTGTTCATTTGTCCATTCGTTCGTTTGTTCATTTGTTCGTTTGTTCATTTGTTCATTTGTTCATTTGTTCATTTGTTCATTTGTTCATTTGTTCATTTGTTCATCTGTTCATTTGTTCATATGTTCATTTGTTCATTTGTTCAGTTGTTCATTTGTTCATTTGTTCATTTGTCCATTCGTTCGTTTGTTCATTTGTTCATTTGTTCATTTGTTCATTTGTTCATTTGTTCGTTTGTTCATTTGTTCATTTGTACATTTGTTCATTTCTTCGTTTGTTCATTTGTTCATTTGTACATTTGTTCATTTCTTCATTGGTTCATTTGTTCATTTGTTCACTTGTTCATTTGTTCATTTGTTCATTTGTTCATTTGTTCATTTGTTCATTTGTTCATTTGTTCATTTGTTCATTTGTTCATTTGTTCATTTGTTTATTTGTTCATTTGTTCATTTCTCAACGTATTCATTTGTGCATTTGTTCATTTGTTCATTTCTCAACGTATTCATTTGTGCAT
The DNA here is from genome assembly GCF_051020955.1 of Megalopta genalis. Taxonomy (NCBI): domain Eukaryota; kingdom Metazoa; phylum Arthropoda; class Insecta; order Hymenoptera; family Halictidae; genus Megalopta; species Megalopta genalis. The sequence continues at coordinate 1,765,027 of NW_027476105.1, forward strand.
TTGTGCATTTGTGCTTTTGTTCATTTGTTCATTTGTTCATTTGTTCATTTGTTCATTTGTTCATTTGTTCATTTGTTCATTTGTTCATTTTTTAATTTGCTCATTTGTTCATTTTTTAATTTGTTCATTTGTTCACTTGTTCATTTGTTCACTTGTTCATTTGTTCACTTGTTCATTTGTTCATTTGTTCATTTGTTCATTTGTTCAGTTGTTCATTTGTTCATTTGTTCATTTGTTCATTTGTCCATTCGTTCGTTTGTTCATTTGTTCATTTGTTCATTTGTTCGTTTGTTCATTTGTTCATTTGTACATTTGTTCATTTGTTCATTTGTTCATTTGTTCATTTGTTCATTTGTTCATTTGTTCATTTGTTCATTTGTTCATTTGTTCATTTGTTCATTTGTTCATTTGTTCATTTGTTCATTTGTTCATTTGTTCATTTGTTCATTTGTTCATTTGTTCATCTGTTCATTTGTTCATATGTTCATTTGTTCATTTGTTCATTTGTTCATTTGTTCATTTGTTCATTTGTTCATTTGTTCATTTGTTCATTTGTTCAGTTGTTCATTTGTTCATTTGTTCATTTGTTCATTTGTTCATTTGTTCATTTGTTCATTTGTTCATCTGTTCATTTGTTCATATGTTCATTTGTTCATTTGTTCATTTGTTCATTTGTTCATTTGTTCATTTGTTCATTTGTTCATTTGTTCATTTGTTCATTTGTTCAGTTGTTCATTTGTTCATTTGTTCATTTGTCCATTCGTTCGTTTGTTCATTCGTTCATTTGTTCATTTGTTCGTTTGTTCATTTGTACATTTGTTCATTTGTTCATTTGTTCATTTGTTTATTTGTTTATTGTTTCATTTGTTCATTTGTTCATTTGTTCATTTGTTCGTTTGTTCATTTGTTCATTTGTACATTTGTTCATTTGTTCATTTGTTCATTTGTTTATTTGTTTATTGTTTCACTTGTTCATTTGTTCATTTGTTCATTTGTTCATTTGTTCATTTGTTCATTTGTTCATTTGTTTATTTGTTTTTTGGTTCATTTGATCATTTGTTCATTCGTTCATTTGTTCATTTGTTCATTTGTTCATTTGTTTATTTGTTCATTTGTTCATTCGTTCATTTGTTCATTCTTTCATTTGTTCATTTGTTCATTTGTTCATTTGCTCATTTGTTCATTTGTTCATTTGTTCATTTGTTCATTTGTTCATTTTTTAATTTGTTCATTTGTTCATTTTTTAATTTGTTCATTTGTTCATTTTTTAATTTGTTCATTTGTTCACTTGTTCATTTGTTCATTTGTTCATTTGTTCATTTGTTCAGTTGTTCATTTGTTCATTTGTTCATTTGTCCATTCGTTCGTTTGTTCATTTGTTCATTTGTTCATTTTTTCGTTTGTTCATTTGTTCATTTGTACATTTGTTCATTTCTTCATTTGTTCATTTGTTCATTTGTTCACTTGTTCATTTGTTCATTTGTTCATTTGTTCATTTGTTCATTTGTTCATTTGTTCATTTGTTCATTTGTTCATTTGTTCATTTGTTCATTTGTTCATTTGTTCATTTGTTCATTTCTCAACGTATTCATTTGTGCATTTGTTCATTTGTTCATTTGTTCATTTGTTCATTTGTTCATTTGTTCATTTCTCAACGTATTCATTTGTGCATTTGTGCATTTGTGCTTTTGTTCATTTGTTCATTTGTTCATTTGTTCATTTTTTAATTTGCTCATTTGTTCATTTTTTAATTTGTTCATTTGTTCACTTGTTCATTTGTTCATTTGTTCATTTGTTCATTTGTTCATTTGTTCATTTGTTCATTTGTTCATTTGTTCATTTGTTCATTTGTTCATTTGTTCATTTGTCCATTCGTTCGTTTGTTCATTTGTTCATTTGTTCATTTGTTCGTTTGTTCATTTGTTCATTTGTACATTTCTTCATTTCTTCATTTCTTCATTTCTTCATTTGTTCATTTGTTCAATTGTTCATTTGTTCATTTGTTCATTTGTTCATTTGTTCATTTGTTCATTTGTTCATTTGTTCATTTGTTCATTTGTTCATTTGTTCATTTGTTCATTTGTTCATTTGTTCATTTGTTTATTTGTTTTTTGGTTCATTTGTTCATTTGTTCACTCGTTCATTTGTTCATTTGTTCATTTGTTCATTTGTTCATTTGTTTATTTGTTCATTTGTTCATTCGTTCATTTGTTCATTTTTTCAGTTGTTCATTTGTTCATTTGTTCATTTGCTCATTTGTTAATTTGTTATTTGATCATTTGTTCATATGTTCATTTGATTGTTTGTTCATTTCTCAACGTATTCATTTGTTCATTTGTTCATTTGTACATTTGTTCATTTGTTCATTTGTTCATTTGTTTATTTGTTTATTGGTTCATTTGTTCACTTGTTCATTTGTTCATTTGTTCATTTGTTCATTTGTTCAGTTGTTCATTTGTTCATTTGTTCATTTGTTCATTTGTTCATTTGTTCATTTGTTCATTTGTTCATTTGTTCATTTGTTCATTTGTCCATTCGCTCGTTTGTTCATTTGTTCGTTTGTTCATTTGTTCATTTGTTCATTTGTTCATTTGTTCATTTGTTCATTTGTTCATTTGTTCATTTGTTCATTTGTTCATCTGTTCATTTGTTCATATGTTCATTTGTTCATTTGTTCATTTGTTCATTTGTTCATTTGTTCATTTGTTCATTTGTTCATTTGTTCAGTTGTCCATTTGTTCATTTGTTCATTTGTCCATTCGTTCGTTTGTTCATTTGTTCATTTGTTCATTTGTTCATTTGTTCGTTTGTTCATTTGTTCATTTGTACATTTGTTCATTTCTTCGTTTGTTCATTTGTTCATTTGTACATTTGTTCATTTCTTCATTTGTTCATTTCTTCATTTGTTCACTTGTTCATTTGTTCATTTGTTCATTTGTTCATTTGTTCATTTGTTCATTTGTTCATTTGTTCATTTGTTCATTTGTTCATTTGTTCATTTGTTCATTTGTTCATTTGTTCATTTGTTCATTTGTTCATTTGTTCATTTGTTCATTTGTTCATTTGTTCATTTGTTCATTTGTTCATTTGTTCATTTGTTCATTTGTTCATTTGTTTTTTGGTTCATTTGTTCATTTGTTCATTTGCTCATTTGTTAATTTGTTATTTGATCATTCGTTCATATGTTCATTTGATTGTTTGTTCATTTCTCAACGTATTCATTTGTTCATTTGTTCATTTGTGCATTTGTGCTTTTGTTCATTTGTACATTTGTTCATTTGTTCATTTGTTCATTTGTTCATTTGTTCATTTGTTCATTTGTTCATTTGTTCATTTGTTCATTTGTTCATTTGTTCATTTGTTCATTTTTTAATTTGCTCATTTGTTCATTTTTTAATTTGTTCATTTGTTCACTTGTTCATTTGTTCACTTGTTCATTTATTCATTTGTTCATTTGTTCAGTTGTTCATTTGTTCATTTGTTCATTTGTCCATTCGTTCGTTTGTTCATTTGTTCATTTGTTCATTTGTTCATTTGTTCATTTGTTCATTTGTTCATTTGTTCATTTGTTCATTTGTTCATTTGTTCATTTGTTCATTTGTTCATTTGTCCATTCGTTCGTTTGTTCATTTGTTCAATTGATTCCTTGTTCATTTGTTCATTTGTTCATTTGTTCATTTGTTCATTTGTTCAATTGTACATTTGTTCATTTGTTCATATGTACATTTGTGCATCTTTTCATTTGTTCATTCGTCCATTTGTACATTTGTTCATTTGTTCAATTGATAATTCGTTCATTTGTTCATATGTTCATTTGAATGTTTCTTCATTCGTTCAATGGTTCATTTGTTCATTTGTTCATTTGTCTACTCGCTCGTTTGTTCATTTGTTCATTTGTTCATTTGTTCATTTGTTCACTTGTTCATTTTGTTCCTTTGTTCCTTTGTTCGTTTGTTCGTTTGTTCATTTGTTCATTTGTACATGTGTTCATTTGTTCATTTGTACATGTGTTCATTTGTTCATTTGTTCATTTGTTCATTTGTTCATTTGTTCATTTGTTCAATTGATCCTTTGTTCATTTGTTCATTTGTTCATTTGTTCCTTTGATCATTTGTTCATTTGTTCCTTTGTTCATTTGTTCATTTGTTCATTTGTTGATTTGTTCATTTGTTGTTTTGTTCATTCGTTCATTTGTTCATTTGTTCATTTGTTGATTTGTTCATTTGTTCATTTGTTCGTTTGTTCATTTGTTCATTTGTTCACTTGTTCATTTGTTCATTTGTTCATTCGTTCATTTGTTCATTTGTTCATTTGTTCATTTGTTCATTTGTTCATTTGTTCATTTGTTCATTTGTTCATTCGTTCATTTGTTTATTTGTTCATTTGTTCAATTGATCCTTTGTTCATTTGTTCATTTGTTCATTTGTTCCTTTGACCATTTGATCATTTGTTCCTTTGTTCATTTGTTCATTTGTTGATTTGTTCATTTGTTGATTTGTTCATTTGTTGATTTGTTCATTCGTTCATTTGTTCATTCGTTCATTTGTTCATTTGTTCATTTGTTCATTTGTTCATTTGTTCATTCGTTCATTTGTTCATTTGTTCATTTGTTCATTTGGTCATTTGTTCATTTGTTCATTTGTTCATTTGTCCATTTGTTCATTTGTTCATTAGTTCACTTGTTCATTTGTTCATTTGTTCATTTGTTCATTTGTTCATATGTACATTTGTGCATCTTTTCATTTGTTCATTCGTCCATTTGTACATTTGTCCATTTGTTCAAATGATAATTCGTTCACTTGTTCATATGTTCATTTGATTGTTTCTTCATTCGTTAAATGGTTCATTTGACCATTTGTTCATTTGTCTACCCGCTCATTTGTTCATTTGTACATTTGTTCATATGTTAATTTGTCCATTTTTGGATTTGTTCATTTCTTCAATTCTTCATTTCTTAAGTTGTTCATTTGTTCATTTGTCCATTTGTTTATTTGTTCATTTGTTCATATGTTCATTTGATTGTTTGTACAATTCTCAACATATTCATTTGTTCATTTGTTCATTTGTACATGTGTTCATTTGTTCATTTGTTAATTTGTTCAATTGATCCTTTGTTCATTTGTTAATTTGTTCAATTGATCCTTTGTTCATTTGTACATTTGTTCATTTGTTCATTTTTTCATTTGTTCATTTGTTCAATTGTTCATTTGTTCATTTGTTCATTTGATCATTTGTTCATTTGTTCATTTGTTGATTTTTTCATTTGTCCATTCGTTCGTTTGTTCATTTGTTCATTTGTTCATTTGTTCATTTGTTCACTTGTTCATTTTGTTCGTTTGTTCATTTGTTCATTTGTTCGTTTGTTCATTTGTTCATTTGTTCATTTGTTCGTTTGTTCAATTGTTCATTTGTTCACTTGTTCATTTGTTCATTTGTTCATTTGTTCATTTGTTCATTTGTTCATTTGTTCATTTGTTCATTTGTTCATTTGTTCATTTGTTCATTTGTTCACTTGTTCATTTTGTTCCTTTGTTCGTTTGTTCGTTTGTTCATTTGTTCATTTGTTCATTTGTTCATTTGTTCATTTGTTCACTTGTTCATTTGTTCATTTGTTCATTTGTTCATTTGTTCATTTGTTCATTTGTTCATTTGTTCATTTGTTCATTTGTTCATTTGTTCATTTGTTCATTTGTTCATTTGTTCATTTGTTCATTTGTTCATTTGTCCATTCGTTCGTTTGTACATTTGTTCAATTGATTCCTTGTTCATTTGTTCATTTGTTCATTTGTTCATTTGTTCAATTGTACATTTGTTCATTTGTTCATATGTACATTTGTGCATCTTTTCATTTGTTCATTCGTCCATTTGTACATTTGTTCATTTGTTCAATTGATAATTCGTTCATTTGTTCATATGTTCATTTGAATGTTTCTTCATTCGTTCAATGGTTCATTTGTTCATTTGTTCATTTGTCTACTCGCTCGTTTGTTCATTTGTTCATTTGTTCATTTGTTCATTTGTTTACTTGTTTATTGGTTCATTTGTTCATTTCTCGACTTATTCACTTGTGCATTTGTTCATTTGTTCATTTGTTCATTTGTTAATTTGTTCGTTTGTTCATTTGTTCATTTGTTCATTTGCTAATTTGTTCATTTGTTCATTTGTTCATTTGTTCACTTGTTTGTTTGTTCATTTGTCCATTTGTACATTTGTTCCTTTGTTCAATTGATAATTCGTTCATTTGTTCATATGTTCATTTGAATGTTTCTTCATTCGTTCAATGGTTCATTTGTTCATTTGTTCATTTGTCTACTCGCTCGTTTGTTCACTTCTTCATTTGTTCACTTGTTCATTTGTTCATTTGTTCATTTGTTCATTTGTTCATTTGTTCATTTGTTCATTTGTCCATTCGTTCGTTTGTTCATTTGTTCATTTGTTCGTTTGTTCATTTGTTCATTTGTTCACTTGTTCATTTGTTCATTGGTTCATTCGTTCATTTGTTCATTTGTTCATTTGTTCATTTGTTCATTTGTTCATTTGTCCATTTGTTCATTTGTTCACTTGTTCATTTTGTTCCTTTGTTTGTTTGTTCGTTTGTTCATTTGTTCATTTGTACATGTGTTCATTTGTTCATTTGTACATGAGTTCATTTGTTCATTTGTACATGTGTTCATTTGTTCATTTGTTTATTTGTTCATTTGTTCAATTGATCCTTTGTTCATTTGTTCATTTGTTCATTTGTTCCTTTGACCATTTGATCATTTGTTCCTTTGTTCATTTGTTCATTTGTTGATTTGTTCATTTGTTGATTTGTTCATTTGTTGATTTGTTCATTTGTTGATTTGTTCATTTGTTGATTTGTTCATTCGTTCATTTGTTCATTCGTTCATTTGTTCATTTGTTGATTTGTTCGTTTGTTGATTTGTTCATTCGTTCATTTGTTCATTTGTTCATTTGTTCATTTGTTCATTTGTTCATTTGTTCATTTGTTCATTTGTTCATCTGTTCATTTGTTCATTTGTTCATTTCTTCATTTCTTCATTTCTTCATTAATTCATTTCTTCATTTCTTCATTTCTTCATTTCTTCATTTCTTCATTTCTTCATTTCCTCATTTCTTCATTTGTTCATTTGTTCATTTGTTCACTTGTTCATTTGTTCATTTGTTCATTTGTTCATTTGTTCATTTGTTCATTTGTTCATTTGTTCATTTGTTCATTTGTTCATTTGTTTATTTGTTCATTTGTTCATTTGTTCATTTGTTCATTTGTTCATTTGTTCATTTGTTCATTTGTTCATTTATTCATTTGTTCATTTCCTCATTTCTTTATTTGTTCATTTGTTCATTTGTTCACTTGTTCATTTGTTCATTTGTTCATTTGTTCATTTGTTCATTTGTTCATTTGTTCATTTGTTCATTTGTTCATTTGTTCATTTGTTCACTTGTTCATTTGTTCATTTGTTCATTTGTTCATTTGTTCATTTGTTCATTTGTTCACTTGTTCATTTGTTCATTTGTTCATTTGTTCATTTGTTCATTTGTTCATTTGTTCATTTGTTCATTTGTTCATTTGTTCATTTGTTCATTTGTTCATTAATTCGTTTGTTCATTTGTTCATTTGATTTTTGGTTCATTTGTTCATTTGTTCATTCGTTCATTTGTTCATTCGTTCATTTGTTCATTCGTTCATTTGTTCATTTGTTCATTTGTTCATTCGTTCATTTGTTCATTTGTTCATTTTTTCATTTGTTCATTTGTTCATTTGTTCAATTGATAATTCGTTCATTTGTTCATATGTTCATTTGAATGTTTCTTCATTCGTTCAATGGTTCATTTGTTCATTTGTTCATTTGTCTACTCGCTCGTTTGTTCACTTGTTCATTTGTTCACTTGTTCACTTGTTCATTTGTTTATTTGTTTATTGGTTCATTTGTTCATTTGTTCATTTGTTCATATGTTCATTTGTTCATATGTTCATTTGTTCATTTGTTCATTTGTTCATTTGTTCATTTGTTCATTTGTTCATTTGTTCATTTGTTTATTTGTTCATTTGTACATTTGTTCATTTGTTCATTTGATCATTTGTTCATTCGTTCGTTTGTTCATTTGTTCATTTGTTCATTCGTTCATTTGTTCATTCGTTCGTTTGTTCATTTGTTCATTTGTTCATTTGTTCATTTGTTCATTTGTTCATCTGTTCATTTGTTCATTTCTTCATTTGTTCATTTGTTCATTTGTTCACTTGTTCATTTGTTCATTTGTTCATTTGCTCATTTGTTCATTTGTTCATTTGTTCATTTGTTCATTTGTTCATTTGTTCATTTGTTCATTTGTTCATTTGTTCATTTCTTCATTTCTTCATTTGTTCATTTGTTCATTTGTTCACTTGTTCATTTGTTCATTTGTTCATTGGTTCATTTGTTCATTTGTTCATTTGTCCATTCGTTCGTTTGTTCATTTGTTCATTTGTTCATTCGTTCATTTGTTCATTTTTTCATTTGCACATTTGTTCATTTTTTCATTTGCACATTTGTTCATTTGTTCATTTGTTCATTTGTTCATTTGTTCATTTGTTCATTTGTTCATTTGTTATTTGGTCATTTGTTCATATGTTCATTTGATTGTTTGTTCATTTCTCAACGTATTCATTTGTTCATTTGTTCATTTGTTCAGTTGTTCATTTGTTCATTTGTTCATTTGTCCATTCGTTCGTTTGTTCATTTGTTCATTTGTTCATTTGTTCATTTGTTCATTTGTTCATTTGTTCATATGTACATTTGTGCATCTTTTCATTTGTTCATTCGTCCATTTGTACATTTGTCCATTTGATCAAATGATAATTCGTTCACTTGTTCATATGTTCACTTGATTGTTTCTTCATTCGTTAAATGGTTCATTTGACCATTTGTTCATTTGTCTACCCGCTCATTTGTTCATTTGTTCATTTGTTCATATGTTAATTTGTCCATTTTTGGATTTGTTCATTTCTTCAATACTTCATTTCTTAAGTTGTTCATTTGTTCATTTGTCCATTTGTTCATTTGTTCATTTGTTCATTTGTTCATTTGTTTATTTGTTCATTTGTTCATTCGTTCATTTGTTCATTTGTTCATTTGTTCATTTGCTCATTTGTTAATTTGTTATTTGATCATTTGTTCATATGTTCATTTGATTGTTTGTTCATTTCTCAACGTATTCATTTGTTCATTTGTTCATTTGTACATTTGTTCATTTGTTCATTTGTTCATTTGTTTATTTGTTTATTGGTTCATTTGTTCATTTGTTCATTTGTACATTTGTTCATTTGTTCATTTGTCCATTCGTTCGTTTGTTCATTTGTTCGTTTGTTCATTTGTTCATTTGTTCATTTGTTCATTTGTTCATTTGTTCATTTGTTCATTTGTTCATTTGTTCATCTGTTCATTTGTTCATATGTTCATTTGTTCATTTGTTCATTTGTTCATTTGTTCATTTGTTCATTTGTTCATTTGTTCATTTGTTCAGTTGTTCATTTGTTCATTTGTTCATTTGTCCATTCGTTCGTTTGTTCATTTGTTCATTTGTTCATTTGTTCATTTGTTCGTTTGTTCATTTGTTCATTTGTACATTTGTTCATTTCTTCGTTTGTTCATTTGTTCATTTGTACATTTGTTCATTTCTTCATTTGTTCATTTCTTCATTTGTTCACTTGTTCATTTGTTCATTTGTTCATTTGTTCATTTGTTCATTTGTTCATTTGTTCATTTGTTCATTTGTTCATTTGTTCATTTGTTCATTTGTTCATTTGTTCATTTGTTCATTTGTTCATTTGTTCATTTGTTCATTTGTTCATTTGTTCATTTGTTCATTTGTTCATTTGTTCATTTGTTCATTTGTTCATTTCTCAACGTATTCATTTGTGCATTTGTTCATTTGTTCATTTGTTCATTTGTTCATTTCTCAACGTATTCATTTGTGCATTTGTGCATTTGTGCTTTTGTTCATTTGTTCATTTGTTCATTTGTTCATTTGTTCATTTGTTCATTTGTTCATTTGTTCATTTTTTAACTTGCTCATTTGTTCATTTTTTAATTTGTTCATTTGTTCACTTGTTCATTTGTTCATTTGTTCATTTGTTCATTTGTTCAGTTGTTCATTTGTTCATTTGTTCATTTGTCCATTCGTTCGTTTGTTCATTTGTTCATTTGTTCATTTGTTCGTTTGTTCATTTGTTCATTTGTACATTTCTTCATTTCTTCATTTCTTCATTTCTTCATTTGTTCATTTGTTCATTTGTTCATTTGTTCATTTGTTCATTTGTTCATTTGTTCATTTGTTCATTTGTTCATTTGTTCATTTGTTCATTTGTTCATTTGTTCATTTGTTCATTTGTTCATTTGTCCATTCGTTCGTTTGTTCATTTGTTCGTTTGTTCATTTGTTCATTTGTTCATTTGTTCATTTGTTCATTTGATCATTTGTTCATTTGTTCATTTGTTCATCTGTTCATTTGTTCATATGTTCATTTGTTCATTTGTTCATTTGTTCATTTGTTCATTTGTTCATTTGTTCATTTGTTCATTTGTTCAGTTGTTCATTTGTTCATTTGTTCATTTGTTCATTTGTCCATTCGTTCGTTTGTTCATTTGTTCATTTGTTCATTTGTTCATTTGTTCGTTTGTTCATTTGTTCATTTGTACATTTGTTCATTTCTTCATTTGTTCATTTGTTCATTTGTTCACTTGTTCATTTGTTCATTTGTTCATTTGTTCATTTGTTCATTTGTTCATTTTTTAATTTGTTCATTTGTTCATTTTTTAATTTGTTCATTTGTTCACTTGTTCATTTGTTCATTTGTTCATTTGTTCATTTGTTCATTTGTTCAGTTGTTCATTTGTTCATTTGTTCATTTGTCCATTCGTTCGTTTGTTCATTCGTTCATTTGTTCATTTGTTCGTTTGTTCATTTGTTCATTTGTACATTTGTTCATTTGTTCATTTGTTCATTTGTTTATTTGTTTATTGGTTCATTTGTTCATTTGTTCATTTGTTCATTTGTTCATTTGTTCATTTGTTCATTTTTTCATTTGTTCATTTGTTCACTTGTTCATTTGTTCATTTGTTCATTTGTTCATTTGTTCATTTGTTCATTTGTTCATTTGTTCATTTGTTCATTTGTTCATTTGTTCATTTGTTCATTTGTTCATTTGTTCATTTGTTCATTTGTTCATTTGTTCATTTGTTCATTTGTTCATTTGTTCATTTGTTCATTTGTTCATTTGTTCATTTGTTCATTTGTTCATTTGTTCATTTGCTCATTTGTTAATTTGTTATTTGATCATTTGTTCATATGTTCATTTGATTGTTTGTTCATTTCTCAACGTATTAATTTGTTCATTTGTACATTCGTTCGTTTGTTCATTTGTTCATTTGTTTATTTGTTTATTGGTTCATTTGTTCATTTGTACATTTGTTCATTTGTTCATTTGTTCATTTGTTCATTCGTTCATTTGTTCATTTGTTCATTTGTTCATTTGTTCATTTGTTCATTTGTTCATTTGTTCATTTGTTCATTTGTTCATTTGTTCATTTGTCCATTCGTTCGTTTGTTCATTTGTTCATTTGTTCATTTGTTCATTTGTTCATTTGTTCGTTTGTTCATTTGTTCATTTGTACATTTGTTCATTTCTTCGTTTGTTCATTTGTTCATTTGTACATTTGTTCATTTCTTCATTGGTTCATTTGTTCATTTGTTTACTTGTTCATTTGTTCATTTGTTCATTTGTTCATTTGTTCATTTGTTCATTTGTTCATTTGTTCATTTGTTCATTTGTTCATTTGTTCATTTGTTTATTTGTTCATTTGTTCATTTCTCAACGTATTCATTTGTGCATTTGTTCATTTGTTCATTTGTTCATTTGTTCATTTCTCAACGTATTCATTTGTGCATTTGTGCATTTGTGCTTTTGTTCATTTGTTCATTTGTTCATTTGTTCATTTGTTCATTTGTTCATTTGTTCATTTGTTCATTTGTTCATTTGTTCATTTTTTAATTTGCTCATTTGTTCATTTTTTAATTTGTTCATTTGTTCACTTGTTCATTTGTTCACTTGTTCATTTGTTCATTTGTTCATTTGTTCATTTGTTCATTTGTTCATTTGTTCATTTGTTCAGTTGTTCATTTGTTCATTTGTTCATTTGTTCATTTGTCCATTCGTTCGTTTGTTCATTTGTTCATTTGTTCATTTGTTCGTTTGTTCATTTGTTCATTTGTACATTTGTTCATTTGTTCATTTGTTCATTTGTTCATTTGTTCATTTGTTCATTTGTTCATTTGTTCATTTGTTCATTTGTTCATTTGTTCATTTGTTCATTTGTTCATTTGTTCATTTGTTCATTTGTTCATTTGTTCATTTGTTCATCTGTTCATTTGTTCATATGTTCATTTGTTCATTTGTTCATTTGTTCATTTGTTCATTTGTTCATTTGTTCATTTGTTCATTTGTTCATTTGTTCAGTTGTTCATTTGTTCATTTGTTCATTTGTTCATTTGTTCATTTGTTCATTTGTTCATTTGTTCATTTGTTCATCTGTTCATTTGTTCATATGTTCATTTGTTCATTTGTTCATTTGTTCATTTGTTCATTTGTTCATTTGTTCATTTGTTCATTTGTTCATTTGTTCTTTTGTTCAGTTGTTCATTTGTTCATTTGTTCATTTGTCCATTCGTTCGTTTGTTCATTCGTTCATTTGTTCATTTGTTCGTTTGTTCATTTGTACATTTGTTCATTTGTTCATTTGTTCATTTGTTTATTTGTTTATTGTTTCATTTGTTCATTTGTTCATTTGTTCATTTGTTCATTTGTTCGTTTGTTCATTTGTTCATTTGTACATTTGTTCATTTGTTCATTTGTTCATTTGTTTATTTGTTTATTGTTTCATTTGTTCATTTGTTCATTTGTTCATTTGTTCATTTGTTCAGTTGTTCATTTGTTCATTTGTTCATTTGTTCATTTGTCCATTCGTTCGTTTGTTCATTTGTTCATTTGTTCATTTGTTCATTTGTTCATTTGTTCATTTGTTCATTTGTTCATTTGTTCATTTGTTCATTTGTTCATTTGTCCATTCGTTCGTTTGTTCATTTGTTCGTTTGTTCATTTGTTCATTTGTTCATTTGTTCATTTGTTCATTTGTTCATTTGTTCATTTGTTCATTTGTTCATTTGTTCATCTGTTCATTTGTTCATATGTTCATTTGTTCATTTGTTCATTTGTTCATTTGTTCATTTGTTCATTTGTTCATTTGTTCAGTTGTCCATTTGTTCATTTGTTCATTTGTCCATTCGTTCGTTTGTTCATTTGTTCATTTGTTCATTTGTTCATTTGTTCGTTTGTTCATTTGTTCATTTGTACATTTGTTCATTTCTTCGTTTGTTCATTTGTTCATTTGTACATTTGTTCATTTCTTCATTTGTTCATTTGTTCATTTGTTCACTTGTTCATTTGTTCATTTGTTCATTTGTTCATTTGTTCATTTGTTCATTTGTTCATTTGTTCATTTGTTCATTTGTTCATTTGTTCATTTGTTCATTTGTTCATTTGTTCATTTGTTCATTTGTTCATTTGTTCATTTGTTCATTTGTTCATTTGTTCATTTGTTCATTTGTTCATTTGTTTATTTGTTTTTTGGTTCATTTGTTCATTTGTTCATTTGCTCATTTGTTAATTTGTTATTTGATCATTCGTTCATATGTTCATTTGATTGTTTGTTCATTTCTCAACGTATTCATTTGTTCATTTGTTCATTTGTGCATTTGTGCTTTTGTTCATTTGTTCATTTGTTCATTTGTTCATTTGTTCATTTGTTCATTTGTTCATTTGTTCATTTGTTCATTTGTTCATTTGTTCATTTGTTCATTTGTTCATTTGTTCATTTGTTCATTTGTTCATTTTTTAATTTGCTCATTTGTGCATTTTTTAATTTGTTCATTTGTTCACTTGTTCATTTGTTCACTTGTTCATTTATTCATTTGTTCATTTGTTCAGTTGTTCATTTGTTCATTTGTTCATTTGTCCATTCGTTCGTTTGTTCATTTGTTCATTTGTTCATTTGTTCGTTTGTTCATTTGTTCATTTGTACATTTCTTTATTTCTTCATTTCTTCATTTCTTCATTTCTTCATTTGTTCATTTGTTCAATTGTTCATTTGTTCATTTGTTCATTTGTTCATTTGTTCATTTGTTCATTTGTTCATTTGTTCATTTGTTCATTTGTTCATTTGTTCATTTGTTTATTTGTTTTTTGGTTCATTTGTTCATTTGTTCATTTGCTCATTTGTTAATTTGTTATTTGATCATTTGTTCATATGTTCATTTGATTGTTTGTTCATTTCTCAACGTATTCATTTGTTCATTTGTTCATTTGTACATTTGTTCATTTGTTCATTTGTTCATTTGTTTATTTGTTTATTGGTTCATTTGTTCATTTGTACATTTGTTCATTTGTTCATTTGTTCATTTGTTCATTTGTTCACTTGTTCATTTGTTCACTTGTTCATTTGTTCATTTCTTCATTTGTTCATTTGTTCAGTTGTTCATTTGTTCATTTGTTCATTTGTCCATTCGTTCGTTTGTTCATTTGTTCATTTGTTCATTTGTTCGTTTGTTCATTTGTTCATTTGTACATTTCTTCATTTCTTCATTTCTTCATTTCTTCATTTGTTCATTTGTTCAATTGTTCATTTGTTCATTTGTTCATTTGTTCATTTGTTCATTTGTTCATTTGTTCATTTGTTCATTTGTTCATTTGTTCATTTGTTTATTTGTTTTTTGGTTCATTTGTTCATTTGTTCATTTGTTCATTTGTTCATTTGTTCATTTGTTCATCTGTTCATTTGTTCATATGTTCATTTGTTCATTTGTTCATTTGTTCATTTGTTCATTTGTTCATTTGTTCAGTTGTTCATTTGTTCATTTGTTCATTTGTCCATTCGTTCGTTTGTTCATTTGTTCATTTGTTCAGTTGTTCATTTGTTCATTTGTTCATTTGTCCATTCGTTCGTTTGTTTATTCGTTCATTTGTTCATTTGTTCGTTTGTTCATTTGTTCATTTGTACATTTGTTCATTTGTTCATTTGTTCATTTGTTTATTTGTTTATTGTTTCATTTGTTCATTTGTTCATTTGTTCATTTGTTCATTTGTTTATTTGTTTTTTGGTTCATTTGATCATTTGTTCATTCGTTCATTTGTTCATTTGTTCATTTGTTTATTTGTTCATTTGTTCATTCGTTCATTTGTTCATTTTTTCTTTTGTTCATTTGTTCATTTGTTCATTTGCTCATTTGTTAATTTGTTATTTGATCATTTGTTCACATGTTCATTTGATTGTTTGTTCATTTCTCAACGTATTCATTTGTTCATTTGTTCATTTGTACATTTCTTCATTTGTTCATTTGTTCATTTGTTCACTTGTTCATTTGTTCATTTGTTCATTTGTTCATTTCTCAACGTATTCATTTGTGCATTTGTGCATTTGTGCTTTTGTTCATTTGTTCATTTGTTCATTTGTTCATTTGTTCATTTATTCATTTGTTCATTTGTTCATTTTTTAATTTGTTCATTTGTTCATTTTTTAATTTGTTCATTTGTTCACTTGTTCATTTGTTCATTTGTTCATTTGTTCATTTGTTCAGTTGTTCATTTGTTCATTTGTTCATTTGTCCATTCGTTCGTTTGTTCATTTGTTCATTTGTTCATTTGTTCGTTTGTTCATTTGTTCATTTGTACATTTGTACATTTGTTCATTTCTTCATTTGTTCATTTGTTCATTTGTTCACTTGTTCATTTGTTCATTTGTTCATTTGTTCATTTGTTCATTTGTTCATTTGTTCATTTGTTCATTTGTTCATTTGTTCATTTGTTCATTTGTTCATTTGTTCATTTCTCAACGTATTCATTTGTGCATTTGTTCATTTGTTCATTTGTTCATTTGTTCATTTGTTCATTTGTTCATTTGTCCATTCGTTCGTTTGTTCATTTGTTCATTTGTTCATTTGTTCGTTTGTTCATTTGTTCATTTGTACATTTCTTCATTTCTTCATTTCTTCATTTGTTCATTTGTTCATTTGTTCAATTGTTCATTTGTTCATTTGTTCATTTGTTCATTTGTTCATTTGTTCATTTGTTCATTTGTTCATTTGTTCATTTGTTCATTTGTTCATTTGTTCATTTGTTCATTTGTTCATTTGTTCATTTGTTCATTTGTTTATTTCTCAACGTATTCATTTGTGCATTTGTTCATTTGTTCATTTGTTCATTTGTTCATTTCTCAACGTATTCATTTGTGCATTTGTGCTTTTGTTCATTTGTTCATTTGTTCATTTGTTCATTTGTTCATTTGTTCATTTGTTCATTTGTTCATTTGTTCATTTGTTCATTTGTTCATTTGTTCATTTGTTCATTTGTTCATTTGTTCATTTGTTCATTTGTTCATTTGTTCATTTGTTCATTTGTTCATTTGTTCATTTGTTCATTTGTTCATTTGTTCATTTGTTCATTTGTTCATTTTTTAATTTGCTCATTTGTTCATTTTTTAATTTGTTCATTTTTTAATTTGTTCATTTGTTCACTTGTTCATTTGTTCACTTGTTCATTTATTCATTTGTTCATTTGTTCAGTTGTTCATTTGTTCATTTGTTCATTTGTCCATTCGTTCGTTTGTTCATTTGTTCATTTGTTCATTTGTTCGTTTGTTCATTTGTTCATTTGTACATTTCTTTATTTCTTCATTTCTTCATTTCTTCATTTGTTCATTTGTTCAATTGTTCATTTGTTCATTTGTTCATTTGTTCATTTGTTCATTTGTTCATTTGTTCATTTGTTCATTTGTTCATTTGTTCATTTGTTTATTTGTTTTTTGGTTCATTTGTTCATTTGTTCATTTGCTCATTTGTTAATTTGTTATTTGATCATTTGTTCATATGTTCATTTGATTGTTTGTTCATTTCTCAACGTATTCATTTGTTCATTTGTTCATTTGTACATTTGTTCATTTGTTCATTTGTTCATTTGTTTATTTGTTTATTGGTTCATTTGTTCATTTGTACATTTGTTCATTTGTTCATTTGTTCATTTGTTCATTTGTTCATTTGTTCACTTGTTCATTTGTTCACTTATTCATTTGTTCATTTCTTCATTTGTTCATTTGTTCATTTGTTCATTTGTTCACTTGTTCATTTGTTCACTTATTCATTTGTTCATTTCTTCATTTGTTCATTTGTTCATTTGTTCATTTGTTCATTTGTTTATTTGTTTATTGGTTCATTTGTTCACTTGTTCATTTGTTCATTTGTTCATTTGTTCATTTGTTCAGTTGTTCATTTGTTCATTTGTTCATTTGTTCATTTGTTCATTTGTTCATTTGTTCATTTGTTCATTTGTTCATTTGTTCATTTGTTCATTTGTTCATTTGTCCATTCGTTCGTTTGTTCATTTGTTCGTTTGTTCATTTGTTCATTTGTTCATTTGTTCATTTGTTCATTTGTTCATTTGTTCATTTGTTCATTTGTTCATCTGTTCATTTGTTCATATGTTCATTTGTTCATTTGTTCATTTGTTCATTTGTTCATTTGTTCATTTGTTCATTTGTTCATTTGTTCAGTTGTCCATTTGTTCATTTGTTCATTTGTCCATTCGTTCGTTTGTTCATTTGTTCATTTGTTCATTTGTTCATTTGTTCGTTTGTTCATTTGTTCATTTGTACATTTGTTCATTTCTTCGTTTGTTCATTTGTTCATTTGTACATTTGTTCATTTCTTCATTTGTTCATTTGTTCATTTGTTCACTTGTTCATTTGTTCATTTGTTCATTTGTTCATTTGTTCATTTGTTCATTTGTTCATTTGTTCATTTGTTCATTTGTTCATTTGTTCATTTGTTCATTTGTTCATTTGTTTATTTGTTTTTTGGTTCATTTGTTCATTTGTTCATTTGCTCATTTGTTAATTTGTTATTTGATCATTCGTTCATATGTTCATTTGATTGTTTGTTCATTTCTCAACGTATTCATTTGTTCATTTGTTCATTTGTGCATTTGTGCTTTTGTTCATTTGTTCATTTGTTCATTTGTTCATTTGTTCATTTGTTCATTTGTTCATTTGTTCATTTGTTCATTTGTTCATTTGTTCATTTGTTCATTTGTTCATTTGTTCATTTTTTAATTTGCTCATTTGTTCATTTTTTAATTTGTTCATTTGTTCACTTGTTCATTTGTTCACTTGTTCATTTATTCATTTGTTCATTTGTTCAGTTGTTCATTTGTTCATTTGTTCATTTGTCCATTCGTTCGTTTGTTCATTTGTTCATTTGTTCATTTGTTCGTTTGTTCATTTGTTCATTTGTACATTTCTTTATTTCTTCATTTCTTCATTTCTTCATTTGTTCATTTGTTCAATTGTTCATTTGTTCATTTGTTCATTTGTTCATTTGTTCATTTGTTCATTTGTTCATTTGTTCATTTGTTCATTTGTTTATTTGTTTTTTGGTTCATTTGTTCATTTGTTCATTTGTTCATTTGTTCATTTGTTCATTTGTTTATTTGTTTTTTGGTTCATTTGTTCATTTGTTCATTTGCTCATTTGTTAATTTGTTATTTGATCATTTGTTCATATGTTCATTTGATTGTTTGTTCATTTCTCAACGTATTCATTTGTTCATTTGTTCATTTGTACATTTGTTCATTTGTTCATTTGTTCATTTGTTTATTTGTTTATTGGTTCATTTGTTCATTTGTACATTTGTTCATTTGTTCATTTGTTCATTTGTTCATTTGTTCACTTGTTCATTTGTTCACTTGTTCATTTGTTCATTTCTTCATTTGTTCATTTGTTCATTTGTTCAGTTGTTCATTTGTTCATTTGTTCATTTGTCCATTCGTTCCTTTGTTCATTTGTTCATTTGTTCATTTGTTCGTTTGTTCATTTGTTCATTTGTACATTTCTTCATTTCTTCATTTCTTCATTTCTTCATTTGTTCATTTGTTCAATTGTTCATTTGTTCATTTGTTCATTTGTTCATTTGTTCATTTGTTCATTTGTTCATTTGTTCATTTGTTCATTTGTTCATTTGTTTATTTGTTTTTTGGTTCATTTGTTCATTTGTTCATTTGTTCATTTGTTCATTTGTTCATCTGTTCATTTGTTCATATGTTCATTTGTTCATTTGTTCATTTGTTCATTTGTTCATTTGTTCATTTGTTCATTTGTTCAGTTGTTCATTTGTTCATTTGTTCATTTGTCCATTCGTTCGTTTGTTCATTTGTTCATTTGTTCATTTGTTCATTTGTTCGTTTGTTCATTTGTTCATTTGTACATTTGTTCATTTCTTCATTTGTTCATTTGTTCATTTGTTCACTTGTTCATTTGTTCATTTGTTCATTTGTTCATTTGTTCATTTTTTAATTTGTTCATTTGTTCATTTTTTAATTTGTTCATTTGTTCACTTGTTCATTTGTTCATTTGTTCATTTGTTCATTTGTTCAGTTGTTCATTTGTTCATTTGTTCATTTGTCCATTCGTTCGTTTGTTTATTCGTTCATTTGTTCATTTGTTCGTTTGTTCATTTGTTCATTTGTACATTTGTTCATTTGTTCATTTGTTCATTTGTTTATTTGTTTATTGTTTCATTTGTTCATTTGTTCATTTGTTCATTTGTTCATTTGTTTATTTGTTTTTTGGTTCATTTGATCATTTGTTCATTCGTTCATTTGTTCATTTGTTCATTTGTTTATTTGTTCATTTGTTCATTCGTTCATTTGTTCATTTTTTCATTTGTTCATTTGTTCATTTGTTCATTTGCTCATTTGTTAATTTGTTATTTGATCATTTGTTCACATGTTCATTTGATTGTTTGTTCATTTCTCAACGTATTCATTTGTTCATTTGTACATTTCTTCATTTGTTCATTTGTTCATTTGTTCACTTGTTCATTTGTTCATTTGTTCATTTGTTCATTTCTCAACGTATTCATTTGTGCATTTGTGCATTTGTGCTTTTGTTCATTTGTTCATTTGTTCATTTGTTCATTTGTTCATTTATTCATTTGTTCATTTGTTCATTTTTTAATTTGTTCATTTGTTCATTTTTTAATTTGTTCATTTGTTCACTTGTTCATTTGTTCATTTGTTCATTTGTTCATTTGTTCAGTTGTTCATTTGTTCATTTGTTCATTTGTCCATTCGTTCGTTTGTTCATTTGTTCATTTGTTCATTTGTTCGTTTGTTCATTTGTTCATTTGTACATTTGTACATTTGTTCATTTCTTCATTTGTTCATTTGTTCATTTGTTCACTTGTTCATTTGTTCATTTGTTCATTTGTTCATTTGTTCATTTGTTCATTTGTTCATTTGTTCATTTGTTCATTTGTTCATTTGTTCATTTGTTCATTTGTTCATTTGTTCATTTGTTCATTTGTTCATTTGTTCATTTGTTCATTTGTTCATTTGTTCATTTGTTCATTTGCTCATTTGTTAATTTGTTATTTGATCATTTGTTCATATGTTCATTTGATTGTTTGTTCATTTCTCAACGTATTCATTTGTTCATTTGTACATTTGTTCATTTGTTCATTTGTTCATTTGTTTATTTGTTTATTGGTTCATTTGTTCATTTGTACATTTGTTCATTTGTTCATTTGTTCATTTGTTCATTCGTTCATTTGTTCATTTGTTCATTTGTTCATTTGTTCATTTGTTCATTTGTTCATTTGTTCATTTGTTCATTTGTTCATTTGTTCATTTGTTCATTTGTTCATTTGTTCATTTGTTCATTTGTTCATTTGTTCATTTGTTCATTTGTTCATTTGTCCATTCGTTCGTTTGTTCATTTGTTCGTTTGTTCATTTGTTCATTTGTTCATTTGTTCATTTGTTCATTTGTTCATTTGTTCATTTGTTCATCTGTTCATTTGTTCATATGTTCATTTGTTCATTTGTTCAGTTGTTCATTTGTTCATTTGTTCATTTGTCCATTCGTTCGTTTGTTCATTTGTTCATTTGTTCATTTGTTCATTTGTTCATTTGTTCGTTTGTTCATTTGTTCATTTGTACATTTGTTCATTTCTTCGTTTGTTCATTTGTTCATTTGTACATTTGTTCATTTCTTCATTGGTTCATTTGTTCATTTGTTCACTTGTTCATTTGTTCATTTGTTCATTTGTTCATTTGTTCATTTGTTCATTTGTTCATTTGTTCATTTGTTCATTTGTTCATTTGTTCATTTGTTTATTTGTTCATTTGTTCATTTCTCAACGTATTCATTTGTGCATTTGTTCATTTGTTCATTTGTTCATTTGTTCATTTCTCAACGTATTCATTTGTGCATTTGTGCATTTGTGCTTTTGTTCATTTGTTCATTTGTTCATTTGTTCATTTGTTCATTTGTTCATTTGTTCATTTGTTCATTTGTTCATTTGTTCATTTGTTCATTTTTTAATTTGCTCATTTGTTCATTTTTTAATTTGTTCATTTGTTCACTTGTTCATTTGTTCACTTGTTCATTTGTTCACTTGTTCATTTGTTCATTTGTTCATTTGTTCATTTGTTCAGTTGTTCATTTGTTCATTTGTTCATTTGTTCATTTGTCCATTCGTTCGTTTGTTCATTTGTTCATTTGTTCATTTGTTCGTTTGTTCATTTGTTCATTTGTACATTTGTTCATTTGTTCATTTGTTCATTTGTTCATTTGTTCATTTGTTCATTTGTTCATTTGTTCATTTGTTCATTTGTTCATTTGTTCATTTGTTCATCTGTTCATTTGTTCATATGTTCATTTGTTCATTTGTTCATTTGTTCATTTGTTCATTTGTTCATTTGTTCATTTGTTCATTTGTTCATTTGTTCAGTTGTTCATTTGTTCATTTGTTCATTTGTTCATTTGTTCATTTGTTCATTTGTTCATTTGTTCATCTGTTCATTTGTTCATATGTTCATTTGTTCATTTGTTCATTTGTTCATTTGTTCATTTGTTCATTTGTTCATTTGTTCATTTGTTCAGTTGTTCATTTGTTCATTTGTTCATTTGTCCATTCGTTCGTTTGTTCATTCGTTCATTTGTTCATTTGTTCGTTTGTTCATTTGTACATTTGTTCATTTGTTCATTTGTTCATTTGTACATTTGTTCATTTGTTCATTTGTTCATTTGTTTATTTGTTTACTGTTTCATTTGTTCATTTGTTCATTTGTTCATTTGTTCATTTGTTCATTTGTTCATTTGTTTATTTGTTTTTTGGTTCATTTGATCATTTGTTCATTCGTTCATTTGTTCATTTGTTCATTTGTTCATTTGTTTATTTGTTCATTTGTTCATTCGTTCATTTGTTCATTCTTTCATTTGTTCATTTGTTCATTTGTTCATTTGCTCA
This sequence comes from Megalopta genalis, assembly GCF_051020955.1. Taxonomy (NCBI): domain Eukaryota; kingdom Metazoa; phylum Arthropoda; class Insecta; order Hymenoptera; family Halictidae; genus Megalopta; species Megalopta genalis. The sequence goes on from NW_027476105.1 coordinate 1,787,417, forward strand.
TTTGTTCATTTGTTCATTTGTTCATTTGTTCATTTTTTAATTTGTTCATTTGTTCATTTTTTAATTTGTTCATTTGTTCATTTTTTAATTTGTTCATTTGTTCACTTGTTCATTTGTTCATTTGTTCATTTGTTCATTTGTTCAGTTGTTCATTTGTTCATTTGTTCATTTGTCCATTCGTTCGTTTGTTCATTTGTTCATTTGTTCATTTTTTCGTTTGTTCATTTGTTCATTTGTACATTTGTTCATTTGTTCATTTGTTCATTTGTTCATTTGTTCACTTGTTCATTTGTTCATTTGTTCATTTGTTCATTTGTTCATTTGTTCATTTGTTCATTTGTTCATTTGTTCATTTGTTCATTTGTTCATTTCTCAACGTATTCATTTGTGCATTTGTTCATTTGTTCATTTGTTCATTTGTTCATTTGTTCATTTGTTCATTTCTCAACGTATTCATTTGTGCATTTGTGCATTTGTGCTTTTGTTCATTTGTTCATTTGTTCATTTGTTCATTTTTTAATTTGCTCATTTGTTCATTTTTTAATTTGTTCATTTGTTCACTTGTTCATTTGTTCATTTGTTCATTTGTTCATTTGTTCATTTGTTCATTTGTTCATTTGTTCATTTGTTCATTTGTTCATTTGTTCATTTGTTCATTTGTTCATTTGTTCATTTGTCCATTCGTTCGTTTGTTCATTTGTTCATTTGTTCATTTGTTCGTTTGTTCATTTGTTCATTTGTACATTTCTTCATTTCTTCATTTCTTCATTTCTTCATTTGTTCATTTGTTCAATTGTTCATTTGTTCATTTGTTCATTTGTTCATTTGTTCATTTGTTCATTTGTTCATTTGTTCATTTGTTCATTTGTTCATTTGTTTATTTGTTTTTTGGTTCATTTGTTCATTTGTTCACTCGTTCATTTGTTCATTTGTTCATTTGTTCATTTGTTCATTTGTTTATTTGTTCATTTGTTCATTCGTTCATTTGTTCATTTTTTCAGTTGTTCATTTGTTCATTTGTTCATTTGCTCATTTGTTAATTTGTTATTTGATCATTTGTTCATATGTTCATTTGATTGTTTGTTCATTTCTCAACGTATTCATTTGTTCATTTGTTCATTTGTACATTTGTTCATTTGTTCATTTGTTCATTTGTTTATTTGTTTATTGGTTCATTTGTTCACTTGTTCATTTGTTCATTTGTTCATTTGTTCATTTGTTCAGTTGTTCATTTGTTCATTTGTTCATTTGTTCATTTGTTCATTTGTTCATTTGTTCATTTGTTCATTTGTTCATTTGTTCATTTGTTCATTTGTTCATTTGTCCATTCGCTCGTTTGTTCATTTGTTCGTTTGTTCATTTGTTCATTTGTTCATTTGTTCATTTGTTCATTTGTTCATTTGTTCATTTGTTCATTTGTTCATTTGTTCATCTGTTCATTTGTTCATATGTTCATTTGTTCATTTGTTCATTTGTTCATTTGTTCATTTGTTCATTTGTTCATTTGTTCATTTGTTCATTTGTTCAGTTGTCCATTTGTTCATTTGATCATTTGTCCATTCGTTCGTTTGTTCATTTGTTCATTTGTTCATTTGTTCATTTGTTCGTTTGTTCATTTGTTCATTTGTACATTTGTTCATTTCTTCGTTTGTTCATTTGTTCATTTGTACATTTGTTCATTTCTTCATTTGTTCATTTCTTCATTTGTTCACTTGTTCATTTGTTCATTTGTTCATTTGTTCATTTGTTCATTTGTTCATTTGTTCATTTGTTCATTTGTTCATTTGTTCATTTGTTCATTTGTTCATTTGTTCATTTGTTCATTTGTTCATTTGTTCATTTGTTCATTTGTTCATTTGTTCATTTGTTCATTTGTTCATTTGTTCATTTGTTCATTTGTTCATTTGTTCATTTGTTCATTTGTTCATTTGTTTTTTGGTTCATTTGTTCATTTGTTCATTTGCTCATTTGTTAATTTGTTATTTGATCATTCGTTCATATGTTCATTTGATTGTTTGTTCATTTCTCAACGTATTCATTTGTTCATTTGTTCATTTGTGCATTTGTGCTTTTGTTCATTTGTACATTTGTTCATTTGTTCATTTGTTCATTTGTTCATTTGTTCATTTGTTCATTTGTTCATTTGTTCATTTGTTCATTTGTTCATTTGTTCATTTGTTCATTTGTTCATTTTTTAATTTGCTCATTTGTTCATTTTTTAATTTGTTCATTTGTTCACTTGTTCATTTGTTCACTTGTTCATTTATTCATTTGTTCATTTGTTCAGTTGTTCATTTGTTCATTTGTTCATTTGTCCATTCGTTCGTTTGTTCATTTGTTCATTTGTTCATTTGTTCATTTGTTCATTTGTTCATTTGTTCATTTGTTCATTTGTTCATTTGTTCATTTGTTCATTTGTTCATTTGTTCATTTGTCCATTCGTTCGTTTGTTCATTTGTTCAATTGATTCCTTGTTCATTTGTTCATTTGTTCATTTGTTCATTTGTTCATTTGTTCAATTGTACATTTGTTCATTTGTTCATATGTACATTTGTGCATCTTTTCATTTGTTCATTCGTCCATTTGTACATTTGTTCATTTGTTCAATTGATAATTCGTTCATTTGTTCATATGTTCATTTGAATGTTTCTTCATTCGTTCAATGGTTCATTTGTTCATTTGTTCATTTGTCTACTCGCTCGTTTGTTCATTTGTTCATTTGTTCATTTGTTCATTTGTTCACTTGTTCATTTTGTTCCTTTGTTCCTTTGTTCGTTTGTTCGTTTGTTCATTTGTTCATTTGTACATGTGTTCATTTGTTCATTTGTACATGTGTTCATTTGTTCATTTGTTCATTTGTTCATTTGTTCATTTGTTCATTTGTTCAATTGATCCTTTGTTCATTTGTTCATTTGTTCATTTGTTCCTTTGATCATTTGTTCATTTGTTCCTTTGTTCATTTGTTCATTTGTTCATTTGTTGATTTGTTCATTTGTTGTTTTGTTCATTCGTTCATTTGTTCATTTGTTCATTTGTTGATTTGTTCATTTGTTCATTTGTTCGTTTGTTCATTTGTTCATTTGTTCACTTGTTCATTTGTTCATTTGTTCATTCGTTCATTTGTTCATTTGTTCATTTGTTCATTTGTTCATTTGTTCATTTGTTCATTTGTTCATTTGTTCATTCGTTCATTTGTTTATTTGTTCATTTGTTCAATTGATCCTTTGTTCATTTGTTCATTTGTTCATTTGTTCCTTTGACCATTTGATCATTTGTTCCTTTGTTCATTTGTTCATTTGTTGATTTGTTCATTTGTTGATTTGTTCATTTGTTGATTTGTTCATTCGTTCATTTGTTCATTCGTTCATTTGTTCATTTGTTCATTTGTTCATTTGTTCATTTGTTCATTCGTTCATTTGTTCATTTGTTCATTTGTTCATTTGGTCATTTGTTCATTTGTTCATTTGTTCATTTGTCCATTTGTTCATTTGTTCATTAGTTCACTTGTTCATTTGTTCATTTGTTCATTTGTTCATTTGTTCATATGTACATTTGTGCATCTTTTCATTTGTTCATTCGTCCATTTGTACATTTGTCCATTTGTTCAAATGATAATTCGTTCACTTGTTCATATGTTCATTTGATTGTTTCTTCATTCGTTAAATGGTTCATTTGACCATTTGTTCATTTGTCTACCCGCTCATTTGTTCATTTGTACATTTGTTCATATGTTAATTTGTCCATTTTTGGATTTGTTCATTTCTTCAATTCTTCATTTCTTAAGTTGTTCATTTGTTCATTTGTCCATTTGTTTATTTGTTCATTTGTTCATATGTTCATTTGATTGTTTGTACAATTCTCAACATATTCATTTGTTCATTTGTTCATTTGTACATGTGTTCATTTGTTCATTTGTTAATTTGTTCAATTGATCCTTTGTTCATTTGTTAATTTGTTCAATTGATCCTTTGTTCATTTGTACATTTGTTCATTTGTTCATTTTTTCATTTGTTCATTTGTTCAATTGTTCATTTGTTCATTTGTTCATTTGATCATTTGTTCATTTGTTCATTTGTTGATTTTTTCATTTGTCCATTCGTTCGTTTGTTCATTTGTTCATTTGTTCATTTGTTCATTTGTTCACTTGTTCATTTTGTTCGTTTGTTCATTTGTTCATTTGTTCGTTTGTTCATTTGTTCATTTGTTCATTTGTTCGTTTGTTCAATTGTTCATTTGTTCACTTGTTCATTTGTTCATTTGTTCATTTGTTCATTTGTTCATTTGTTCATTTGTTCATTTGTTCATTTGTTCATTTGTTCATTTGTTCATTTGTTCACTTGTTCATTTTGTTCCTTTGTTCGTTTGTTCGTTTGTTCATTTGTTCATTTGTTCATTTGTTCATTTGTTCATTTGTTCACTTGTTCATTTGTTCATTTGTTCATTTGTTCATTTGTTCATTTGTTCATTTGTTCATTTGTTCATTTGTTCATTTGTTCATTTGTTCATTTGTTCATTTGTTCATTTGTTCATTTGTTCATTTGTTCATTTGTCCATTCGTTCGTTTGTACATTTGTTCAATTGATTCCTTGTTCATTTGTTCATTTGTTCATTTGTTCATTTGTTCAATTGTACATTTGTTCATTTGTTCATATGTACATTTGTGCATCTTTTCATTTGTTCATTCGTCCATTTGTACATTTGTTCATTTGTTCAATTGATAATTCGTTCATTTGTTCATATGTTCATTTGAATGTTTCTTCATTCGTTCAATGGTTCATTTGTTCATTTGTTCATTTGTCTACTCGCTCGTTTGTTCATTTGTTCATTTGTTCATTTGTTCATTTGTTTACTTGTTTATTGGTTCATTTGTTCATTTCTCGACTTATTCACTTGTGCATTTGTTCATTTGTTCATTTGTTCATTTGTTAATTTGTTCGTTTGTTCATTTGTTCATTTGTTCATTTGCTAATTTGTTCATTTGTTCATTTGTTCATTTGTTCACTTGTTTGTTTGTTCATTTGTCCATTTGTACATTTGTTCCTTTGTTCAATTGATAATTCGTTCATTTGTTCATATGTTCATTTGAATGTTTCTTCATTCGTTCAATGGTTCATTTGTTCATTTGTTCATTTGTCTACTCGCTCGTTTGTTCACTTCTTCATTTGTTCACTTGTTCATTTGTTCATTTGTTCATTTGTTCATTTGTTCATTTGTTCATTTGTTCATTTGTCCATTCGTTCGTTTGTTCATTTGTTCATTTGTTCGTTTGTTCATTTGTTCATTTGTTCACTTGTTCATTTGTTCATTGGTTCATTCGTTCATTTGTTCATTTGTTCATTTGTTCATTTGTTCATTTGTTCATTTGTCCATTTGTTCATTTGTTCACTTGTTCATTTTGTTCCTTTGTTTGTTTGTTCGTTTGTTCATTTGTTCATTTGTACATGTGTTCATTTGTTCATTTGTACATGAGTTCATTTGTTCATTTGTACATGTGTTCATTTGTTCATTTGTTTATTTGTTCATTTGTTCAATTGATCCTTTGTTCATTTGTTCATTTGTTCATTTGTTCCTTTGACCATTTGATCATTTGTTCCTTTGTTCATTTGTTCATTTGTTGATTTGTTCATTTGTTGATTTGTTCATTTGTTGATTTGTTCATTTGTTGATTTGTTCATTCGTTCATTTGTTCATTCGTTCATTTGTTCATTTGTTGATTTGTTCGTTTGTTGATTTGTTCATTCGTTCATTTGTTCATTTGTTCATTTGTTCATTTGTTCATTTGTTCAGTTGTTCATTTGTTCATTTGTTCATCTGTTCATTTGTTCATTTGTTCATTTCTTCATTTCTTCATTTCTTCATTAATTCATTTCTTCATTTCTTCATTTCTTCATTTCTTCATTTCTTCATTTCTTCATTTCCTCATTTCTTCATTTGTTCATTTGTTCATTTGTTCACTTGTTCATTTGTTCATTTGTTCATTTGTTCATTTGTTCATTTGTTCATTTGTTCATTTGTTCATTTGTTCATTTGTTCATTTGTTCATTTGTTTATTTGTTCATTTGTTCATTTGTTCATTTGTTCATTTGTTCATTTGTTCATTTGTTCATTTGTTCATTTATTCATTTGTTCATTTCCTCATTTCTTTATTTGTTCATTTGTTCATTTGTTCACTTGTTCATTTGTTCATTTGTTCATTTGTTCATTTGTTCATTTGTTCATTTGTTCATTTGTTCATTTGTTCATTTGTTCATTTGTTCACTTGTTCATTTGTTCATTTGTTCATTTGTTCATTTGTTCATTTGTTCATTTGTTCACTTGTTCATTTGTTCATTTGTTCATTTGTTCATTTGTTCATTTGTTCATTTGTTCATTTGTTCATTTGTTCATTTGTTCATTTGTTCATTAATTCGTTTGTTCATTTGTTCATTTGATTTTTGGTTCATTTGTTCATTTGTTCATTCGTTCATTTGTTCATTCGTTCATTTGTTCATTCGTTCATTTGTTCATTTGTTCATTTGTTCATTCGTTCATTTGTTCATTTGTTCATTTTTTCATTTGTTCATTTGTTCATTTGTTCAATTGATAATTCGTTCATTTGTTCATATGTTCATTTGAATGTTTCTTCATTCGTTCAATGGTTCATTTGTTCATTTGTTCATTTGTCTACTCGCTCGTTTGTTCACTTGTTCATTTGTTCACTTGTTCACTTGTTCATTTGTTTATTTGTTTATTGGTTCATTTGTTCATTTGTTCATTTGTTCATATGTTCATTTGTTCATATGTTCATTTGTTCATTTGTTCATTTGTTCATTTGTTCATTTGTTCATTTGTTCATTTGTTCATTTGTTTATTTGTTCATTTGTACATTTGTTCATTTGTTCATTTGATCATTTGTTCATTCGTTCGTTTGTTCATTTGTTCATTTGTTCATTCGTTCATTTGTTCATTCGTTCGTTTGTTCATTTGTTCATTTGTTCATTTGTTCATTTGTTCATTTGTTCATCTGTTCATTTGTTCATTTCTTCATTTGTTCATTTGTTCATTTGTTCACTTGTTCATTTGTTCATTTGTTCATTTGCTCATTTGTTCATTTGTTCATTTGTTCATTTGTTCATTTGTTCATTTGTTCATTTGTTCATTTGTTCATTTGTTCATTTCTTCATTTCTTCATTTGTTCATTTGTTCATTTGTTCACTTGTTCATTTGTTCATTTGTTCATTGGTTCATTTGTTCATTTGTTCATTTGTCCATTCGTTCGTTTGTTCATTTGTTCATTTGTTCATTCGTTCATTTGTTCATTTTTTCATTTGCACATTTGTTCATTTTTTCATTTGCACATTTGTTCATTTGTTCATTTGTTCATTTGTTCATTTGTTCATTTGTTCATTTGTTCATTTGTTATTTGGTCATTTGTTCATATGTTCATTTGATTGTTTGTTCATTTCTCAACGTATTCATTTGTTCATTTGTTCATTTGTTCAGTTGTTCATTTGTTCATTTGTTCATTTGTCCATTCGTTCGTTTGTTCATTTGTTCATTTGTTCATTTGTTCATTTGTTCATTTGTTCATTTGTTCATTTGTTCATATGTACATTTGTGCATCTTTTCATTTGTTCATTCGTCCATTTGTACATTTGTCCATTTGATCAAATGATAATTCGTTCACTTGTTCATATGTTCACTTGATTGTTTCTTCATTCGTTAAATGGTTCATTTGACCATTTGTTCATTTGTCTACCCGCTCATTTGTTCATTTGTTCATTTGTTCATATGTTAATTTGTCCATTTTTGGATTTGTTCATTTCTTCAATACTTCATTTCTTAAGTTGTTCATTTGTTCATTTGTCCATTTGTTCATTTGTTCATTTGTTCATTTGTTCATTTGTTTATTTGTTCATTTGTTCATTCGTTCATTTGTTCATTTGTTCATTTGTTCATTTGTTCATTTGCTCATTTGTTAATTTGTTATTTGATCATTTGTTCATATGTTCATTTGATTGTTTGTTCATTTCTCAACGTATTCATTTGTTCATTTGTTCATTTGTACATTTGTTCATTTGTTCATTTGTTCATTTGTTTATTTGTTTATTGGTTCATTTGTTCATTTGTTCATTTGTACATTTGTTCATTTGTTCATTTGTCCATTCGTTCGTTTGTTCATTTGTTCGTTTGTTCATTTGTTCATTTGTTCATTTGTTCATTTGTTCATTTGTTCATTTGTTCATTTGTTCATTTGTTCATCTGTTCATTTGTTCATATGTTCATTTGTTCATTTGTTCATTTGTTCATTTGTTCATTTGTTCATTTGTTCATTTGTTCATTTGTTCAGTTGTTCATTTGTTCATTTGTTCATTTGTCCATTCGTTCGTTTGTTCATTTGTTCATTTGTTCATTTGTTCATTTGTTCGTTTGTTCATTTGTTCATTTGTACATTTGTTCATTTCTTCGTTTGTTCATTTGTTCATTTGTACATTTGTTCATTTCTTCATTTGTTCATTTCTTCATTTGTTCACTTGTTCATTTGTTCATTTGTTCATTTGTTCATTTGTTCATTTGTTCATTTGTTCATTTGTTCATTTGTTCATTTGTTCATTTGTTCATTTGTTCATTTGTTCATTTGTTCATTTGTTCATTTGTTCATTTGTTCATTTGTTCATTTGTTCATTTGTTCATTTGTTCATTTGTTCATTTGTTCATTTGTTCATTTGTTCATTTCTCAACGTATTCATTTGTGCATTTGTTCATTTGTTCATTTGTTCATTTGTTCATTTCTCAACGTATTCATTTGTGCATTTGTGCATTTGTGCTTTTGTTCATTTGTTCATTTGTTCATTTGTTCATTTGTTCATTTGTTCATTTGTTCATTTGTTCATTTTTTAACTTGCTCATTTGTTCATTTTTTAATTTGTTCATTTGTTCACTTGTTCATTTGTTCATTTGTTCATTTGTTCATTTGTTCAGTTGTTCATTTGTTCATTTGTTCATTTGTCCATTCGTTCGTTTGTTCATTTGTTCATTTGTTCATTTGTTCGTTTGTTCATTTGTTCATTTGTACATTTCTTCATTTCTTCATTTCTTCATTTCTTCATTTGTTCATTTGTTCATTTGTTCATTTGTTCATTTGTTCATTTGTTCATTTGTTCATTTGTTCATTTGTTCATTTGTTCATTTGTTCATTTGTCCATTCGTTCGTTTGTTCATTTGTTCATTTGTCCATTCGTTCGTTTGTTCATTTGTTCGTTTGTTCATTTGTTCATTTGTTCATTTGTTCATTTGTTCATTTGATCATTTGTTCATTTGTTCATTTGTTCATCTGTTCATTTGTTCATATGTTCATTTGTTCATTTGTTCATTTGTTCATTTGTTCATTTGTTCATTTGTTCATTTGTTCATTTGTTCAGTTGTTCATTTGTTCATTTGTTCATTTGTTCATTTGTCCATTCGTTCGTTTGTTCATTTGTTCATTTGTTCATTTGTTCGTTTGTTCATTTGTTCATTTGTACATTTGTTCATTTCTTCATTTGTTCATTTGTTCATTTGTTCACTTGTTCATTTGTTCATTTGTTCATTTGTTCATTTGTTCATTTGTTCATTTTTTAATTTGTTCATTTGTTCATTTTTTAATTTGTTCATTTGTTCACTTGTTCATTTGTTCATTTGTTCATTTGTTCATTTGTTCATTTGTTCAGTTGTTCATTTGTTCATTTGTTCATTTGTCCATTCGTTCGTTTGTTCATTCGTTCATTTGTTCATTTGTTCGTTTGTTCATTTGTTCATTTGTACATTTGTTCATTTGTTCATTTGTTCATTTGTTTATTTGTTTATTGGTTCATTTGTTCATTTGTTCATTTGTTCATTTGTTCATTTGTTCATTTGTTCATTTTTTCATTTGTTCATTTGTTCACTTGTTCATTTGTTCATTTGTTCATTTGTTCATTTGTTCATTTGTTCATTTGTTCATTTGTTCATTTGTTCATTTGTTCATTTGTTCATTTGTTCATTTGTTCATTTGTTCATTTGTTCATTTGTTCATTTGTTCATTTGTTCATTTGTTCATTTGTTCATTTGTTCATTTGTTCATTTGTTCATTTGTTCATTTGCTCATTTGTTAATTTGTTATTTGATCATTTGTTCATATGTTCATTTGATTGTTTGTTCATTTCTCAACGTATTAATTTGTTCATTTGTACATTTGTTCATTTGTTCATTTGTTCATTTGTTTATTTGTTTATTGGTTCATTTGTTCATTTGTACATTTGTTCATTTGTTCATTTGTTCATTTGTTCATTCGTTCATTTGTTCATTTGTTCATTTGTTCATTTGTTCATTTGTTCATTTGTTCATTTGTTCATTTGTTCATTTGTTCATTTGTTCATTTGTTCATTTGTTCATTTGTTCATTTGTTCATTTGTTCATTTGTTCATTTGTTCATTTGTTCATTTGTTCATTTGTCCATTCGTTCGTTTGTTCATTTGTTCGTTTGTTCATTTGTTCATTTGTTCATTTGTTCATTTGTTCATTTGTTCATTTGTTCATTTGTTCATTTGTTCATCTGTTCATTTGTTCATATGTTCATTTGTTCATTTGTTCAGTTGTTCATTTGTTCATTTGTTCATTTGTCCATTCGTTCGTTTGTTCATTTGTTCATTTGTTCATTTGTTCATTTGTTCATTTGTTCGTTTGTTCATTTGTTCATTTGTACATTTGTTCATTTCTTCGTTTGTTCATTTGTTCATTTGTACATTTGTTCATTTCTTCATTGGTTCATTTGTTCATTTGTTTACTTGTTCATTTGTTCATTTGTTCATTTGTTCATTTGTTCATTTGTTCATTTGTTCATTTGTTCATTTGTTCATTTGTTCATTTGTTTATTTGTTCATTTGTTCATTTCTCAACGTATTCATTTGTGCATTTGTTCATTTGTTCATTTGTTCATTTGTTCATTTCTCAACGTATTCATTTGTGCATTTGTGCATTTGTGCTTTTGTTCATTTGTTCATTTGTTCATTTGTTCATTTGTTCATTTGTTCATTTGTTCATTTGTTCATTTGTTCATTTGTTCATTTTTTAATTTGCTCATTTGTTCATTTTTTAATTTGTTCATTTGTTCACTTGTTCATTTGTTCACTTGTTCATTTGTTCATTTGTTCATTTGTTCATTTGTTCATTTGTTCATTTGTTCAGTTGTTCATTTGTTCATTTGTTCATTTGTTCATTTGTCCATTCGTTCGTTTGTTCATTTGTTCATTTGTTCATTTGTTCGTTTGTTCATTTGTTCATTTGTACATTTGTTCATTTGTTCATTTGTTCATTTGTTCATTTGTTCATTTGTTCATTTGTTCATTTGTTCATTTGTTCATTTGTTCATTTGTTCATTTGTTCATTTGTTCATTTGTTCATTTGTTCATTTGTTCATTTGTTCATTTGTTCATCTGTTCATTTGTTCATATGTTCATTTGTTCATTTGTTCATTTGTTCATTTGTTCATTTGTTCATTTGTTCATTTGTTCATTTGTTCATTTGTTCAGTTGTTCATTTGTTCATTTGTTCATTTGTTCATTTGTTCATTTGTTCATTTGTTCATTTGTTCATTTGTTCATCTGTTCATTTGTTCATATGTTCATTTGTTCATTTGTTCATTTGTTCATTTGTTCATTTGTTCATTTGTTCATTTGTTCATTTGTTCATTTGTTCTTTTGTTCAGTTGTTCATTTGTTCATTTGTTCATTTGTCCATTCGTTCGTTTGTTCATTCGTTCATTTGTTCATTTGTTCGTTTGTTCATTTGTACATTTGTTCATTTGTTCATTTGTTCATTTGTTTATTTGTTTATTGTTTCATTTGTTCATTTGTTCATTTGTTCATTTGTTCATTTGTTCGTTTGTTCATTTGTTCATTTGTACATTTGTTCATTTGTTCATTTGTTCATTTGTTTATTTGTTTATTGTTTCATTTGTTCATTTGTTCATTTGTTCATTTGTTCATTTGTTCATTTGTTCATTTGTTCATTTGTTTATTTGTTTTTTGGTTCATTTGATCATTTGTTCATTCGTTCATTTGTTCATTTGTTCATTTGTTCATTTGTTTATTTGTTCATTTGTTCATTCGTTCATTTGTTCATTCTTTCATTTGTTCATTTGTTCATTTGTTCATTTGCTCATTTGTTCATTTGTTCATTTGTTCATTTGTTCATTTTTTAATTTGTTCATTTGTTCATTTTTTAATTTGTTCATTTGTTCATTTTTTAATTTGTTCATTTGTTCACTTGTTCATTTGTTCATTTGTTCATTTGTTCATTTGTTCAGTTGTTCATTTGTTCATTTGTTCATTTGTCCATTCGTTCGTTTGTTCATTTGTTCATTTGTTCATTTGTTCGTTTGTTCATTTGTTCATTTGTACATTTGTTCATTTCTTCATTTGTTCATTTGTTCATTTGTTCACTTGTTCATTTGTTCATTTGTTCATTTGTTCATTTGTTCATTTGTTCATTTGTTCATTTGTTCATTTGTTCATTTGTTCATTTGTTCATTTGTTCATTTGTTCATTTGTTCATTTCTCAACGTATTCATTTGTGCATTTGTTCATTTGTTCATTTGTTCATTTGTTCATTTGTTCATTTGTTCATTTGTTCATTTCTCAACGTATTCATTTGTGCATTTGTGCATTTGTGCTTTTGTTCATTTGTTCATTTGTTCATTTGTTCATTTTTTAATTTGCTCATTTGTTCATTTTTTAATTTGTTCATTTGTTCACTTGTTCATTTGTTCATTTGTTCATTTGTTCATTTGTTCATTTGTTCATTTGTTCATTTGTTCATTTGTTCATTTGTTCATTTGTTCATTTGTTCATTTGTTCATTTCTTCATTTGTCCATTCGTTCGTTTGTTCATTTGTTCATTTGTTCATTTGTTCGTTTGTTCATTTGTTCATTTGTACATTTCTTCATTTCTTCATTTCTTCATTTGTTCATTTGTTCAATTGTTCATTTGTTCATTTGTTCATTTGTTCATTTGTTCATTTGTTCATTTGTTCATTTGTTCATTTGTTCATTTGTTCATTTGTTCATTTGTTTATTTGTTTTTTGGTTCATTTGTTCATTTGTTCACTCGTTCATTTGTTCATTTGTTCATTTGTTCATTTGTTTATTTGTTCATTTGTTCATTCGTTCATTTGTTCATTTTTTCAGTTGTTCATTTGTTCATTTGTTCATTTGCTCATTTGTTAATTTGTTATTTGATCATTTGTTCATATGTTCATTTGATTGTTTGTTCATTTCTCAACGTATTCATTTGTTCATTTGTTCATTTGTACATTTGTTCATTTGTTCATTTGTTCATTTGTTTATTTGTTTATTGGTTCATTTGTTCACTTGTTCATTTGTTCATTTGTTCATTTGTTCATTTGTTCAGTTGTTCATTTGTTCATTTGTTCATTTGTTCATTTGTTCATTTGTTCATTTGTTCATTTGTTCATTTGTTCATTTGTTCATTTGTTCATTTGTTCATTTGTTCATTTGTCCATTCGTTCGTTTGTTCATTTGTTCGTTTGTTCATTTGTTCATTTGTTCATTTGTTCATTTGTTCATTTGTTCATTTGTTCATTTGTTCATTTGTTCATTTGTTCATCTGTTCATTTGTTCATATGTTCATTTGTTCATTTGTTCATTTGTTCATTTGTTCATTTGTTCATTTGTTCATTTGTTCAGTTGTCCATTTGTTCATTTGTTCATTTGTCCATTCGTTCGTTTGTTCATTTGTTCATTTGTTCATTTGTTCATTTGTTCGTTTGTTCATTTGTTCATTTGTACATTTGTTCATTTCTTCGTTTGTTCATTTGTTCATTTGTACATTTGTTCATTTCTTCATTTGTTCATTTGTTCATTTGTTCACTTGTTCATTTGTTCATTTGTTCATTTGTTCATTTGTTCATTTGTTCATTTGTTCATTTGTTCATTTGTTCATTTGTTCATTTGTTCATTTGTTCATTTGTTCATTTGTTCATTTGTTCATTTGTTCATTTGTTCATTTGTTCATTTGTTCATTTGTTCATTTGTTCATTTGTTCATTTGTTCATTTGTTTATTTGTTTTTTGGTTCATTTGTTCATTTGTTCATTTGCTCATTTGTTAATTTGTTATTTGATCATTCGTTCATATGTTCATTTGATTGTTTGTTCATTTCTCAACGTATTCATTTGTTCATTTGTTCATTTGTGCATTTGTGCTTTTGTTCATTTGTTCATTTGTTCATTTGTTCATTTGTTCATTTGTTCATTTGTTCATTTGTTCATTTGTTCATTTGTTCATTTGTTCATTTGTTCATTTGTTCATTTGTTCATTTGTTCATTTTTTAATTTGCTCATTTGTTCATTTTTTAATTTGTTCATTTGTTCACTTGTTCATTTGTTCACTTGTTCATTTATTCATTTGTTCATTTGTTCAGTTGTTCATTTGTTCATTTGTTCATTTGTCCATTCGTTCGTTTGTTTATTCGTTCATTTGTTCATTTGTTCGTTTGTTCATTTGTTCATTTGTACATTTGTTCATTTGTTCATTTGTTCATTTGTTTATTTGTTTATTGTTTCATTTGTTCATTTGTTCATTTGTTCATTTGTTCATTTGTTTATTTGTTTTTTGGTTCATTTGATCATTTGTTCATTCGTTCATTTGTTCATTTGTTCATTTGTTTATTTGTTCATTTGTTCATTCGTTCATTTGTTCATTTTTTCATTTGTTCATTTGTTCATTTGTTCATTTGCTCATTTGTTAATTTGTTATTTGATCATTTGTTCACATGTTCATTTGATTGTTTGTTCATTTCTCAACGTATTCATTTGTTCATTTGTTCATTTGTACATTACTTCATTTGTTCATTTGTTCATTTGTTCACTTGTTCATTTGTTCATTTGTTCATTTGTTCATTTCTCAACGTATTCATTTGTGCATTTGTGCATTTGTGCTTTTGTTCATTTGTTCATTTGTTCATTTGTTCATTTGTTCATTTATTCATTTGTTCATTTGTTCATTTTTTAATTTGTTCATTTGTTCATTTTTTAATTTGTTCATTTGTTCACTTGTTCATTTGTTCATTTGTTCATTTGTTCATTTGTTCAGTTGTTCATTTGTTCATTTGTTCATTTGTCCATTCGTTCGTTTGTTCATTTGTTCATTTGTTCATTTGTTCGTTTGTTCATTTGTTCATTTGTACATTTGTACATTTGTTCATTTCTTCATTTGTTCATTTGTTCATTTGTTCACTTGTTCATTTGTTCATTTGTTCATTTGTTCATTTGTTCATTTGTTCATTTGTTCATTTGTTCATTTGTTCATTTGTTCATTTGTTCATTTGTTCATTTGTTCATTTCTCAACGTATTCATTTGTGCATTTGTTCATTTGTTCATTTGTTCATTTGTTCATTTGTTCATTTGTTCATTTGTCCATTCGTTCGTTTGTTCATTTGTTCATTTGTTCATTTGTTCGTTTGTTCATTTGTTCATTTGTACATTTCTTCATTTCTTCATTTCTTCATTTGTTCATTTGTTCATTTGTTCAATTGTTCATTTGTTCATTTGTTCATTTGTTCATTTGTTCATTTGTTCATTTGTTCATTTGTTCATTTGTTCATTTGTTCATTTGTTCATTTGTTCATTTGTTCATTTGTTTATTTCTCAACGTATTCATTTGTGCATTTGTTCATTTGTTCATTTGTTCATTTGTTCATTTCTCAACGTATTCATTTGTGCATTTGTGCTTTTGTTCATTTGTTCATTTGTTCATTTGTTCATTTGTTCATTTGTTCATTTGTTCATTTGTTCATTTGTTCATTTGTTCATTTGTTCATTTGTTCATTTGTTCATTTGTTCATTTGTTCATTTGTTCATTTGTTCATTTGTTCATTTGTTCATTTGTTCATTTGTTCATTTGTTCATTTGTTCATTTGTTCATTTGTTCATTTGTTCATTTTTTAATTTGCTCATTTGTTCATTTTTTAATTTGTTCATTTTTTAATTTGTTCATTTGTTCACTTGTTCATTTGTTCACTTGTTCATTTATTCATTTGTTCATTTGTTCAGTTGTTCATTTGTTCATTTGTTCATTTGTCCATTCGTTCGTTTGTTCATTTGTTCATTTGTTCATTTGTTCGTTTGTTCATTTGTTCATTTGTACATTTCTTTATTTCTTCATTTCTTCATTTCTTCATTTGTTCATTTGTTCAATTGTTCATTTGTTCATTTGTTCATTTGTTCATTTGTTCATTTGTTCATTTGTTCATTTGTTCATTTGTTCATTTGTTCATTTGTTCATTTGTTTATTTGTTTTTTGGTTCATTTGTTCATTTGTTCATTTGCTCATTTGTTAATTTGTTATTTGATCATTTGTTCATATGTTCATTTGATTGTTTGTTCATTTCTCAACGTATTCATTTGTTCATTTGTTCATTTGTACATTTGTTCATTTGTTCATTTGTTCATTTGTTTATTTGTTTATTGGTTCATTTGTTCATTTGTACATTTGTTCATTTGTTCATTTGTTCATTTGTTCATTTGTTCATTTGTTCACTTGTTCATTTGTTCACTTATTCATTTGTTCATTTCTTCATTTGTTCATTTGTTCATTTGTTTATTTGTTTATTGGTTCATTTGTTCACTTGTTCATTTGTTCATTTGTTCATTTGTTCATTTGTTCAGTTGTTCATTTGTTCATTTGTTCATTTGTTCATTTGTTCATTTGTTCATTTGTTCATTTGTTCATTTGTTCATTTGTTCATTTGTTCATTTGTTCATTTGTCCATTCGTTCGTTTGTTCATTTGTTCGTTTGTTCATTTGTTCATTTGTTCATTTGTTCATTTGTTCATTTGTTCATTTGTTCATTTGTTCATTTGTTCATCTGTTCATTTGTTCATATGTTCATTTGTTCATTTGTTCATTTGTTCATTTGTTCATTTGTTCATTTGTTCATTTGTTCAGTTGTCCATTTGTTCATTTGTTCATTTGTCCATTCGTTCGTTTGTTCATTTGTTCATTTGTTCATTTGTTCATTTGTTCATTTGTTCGTTTGTTCATTTGTTCATTTGTACATTTGTTCATTTCTTCGTTTGTTCATTTGTTCATTTGTACATTTGTTCATTTCTTCATTTGTTCATTTGTTCATTTGTTCACTTGTTCATTTGTTCATTTGTTCATTTGTTCATTTGTTCATTTGTTCATTTGTTCATTTGTTCATTTGTTCATTTGTTCATTTGTTCATTTGTTCATTTGTTCATTTGTTCATTTGTTCATTTGTTCATTTGTTCATTTGTTCATTTGTTCATTTGTTCATTTGTTCATTTGTTTATTTGTTTTTTGGTTCATTTGTTCATTTGTTCATTTGCTCATTTGTTAATTTGTTATTTGATCATTCGTTCATATGTTCATTTGATTGTTTGTTCATTTCTCAACGTATTCATTTGTTCATTTGTTCATTTGTGCATTTGTGCTTTTGTTCATTTGTTCATTTGTTCATTTGTTCATTTGTTCATTTGTTCATTTGTTCATTTGTTCATTTGTTCATTTGTTCATTTGTTCATTTGTTCATTTGTTCATTTGTTCATTTTTTAATTTGCTCATTTGTTCATTTTTTAATTTGTTCATTTGTTCACTTGTTCATTTGTTCACTTGTTCATTTATTCATTTGTTCATTTGTTCAGTTGTTCATTTGTTCATTTGTTCATTTGTCCATTCGTTCGTTTGTTCATTTGTTCATTTGTTCATTTGTTCGTTTGTTCATTTGTTCATTTGTTCATTTGTTCATTTGTTCATTTGTTCATTTGTTCATTTGTTCATTTGTTCATTTGTTCATTTGTTCATTTGTTCATTTGTTCATTTGTTCATTTGTTCATTTGTTCATTTTTTAATTTGCTCATTTGTTCATTTTTTAATTTGTTCATTTGTTCACTTGTTCATTTGTTCACTTGTTCATTTATTCATTTGTTCATTTGTTCAGTTGTTCATTTGTTCATTTGTTCATTTGTCCATTCGTTCGTTTGTTCATTTGTTCATTTGTTCATTTGTTCGTTTGTTCATTTGTTCATTTGTACATTTCTTTATTTCTTCATTTCTTCATTTCTTCATTTGTTCATTTGTTCAATTGTTCATTTGTTCATTTGTTCATTTGTTCATTTGTTCATTTGTTCATTTGTTCATTTGTTCATTTGTTCATTTGTTCATTTGTTCATTTGTTTATTTGTTTTTTGGTTCATTTGTTCATTTGTTCATTTGCTCATTTGTTAATTTGTTATTTGATCATTTGTTCATATGTTCATTTGATTGTTTGTTCATTTCTCAACGTATTCATTTGTTCATTTGTTCATTTGTACATTTGTTCATTTGTTCATTTGTTCATTTGTTTATTTGTTTATTGGTTCATTTGTTCATTTGTACATTTGTTCATTTGTTCATTTGTTCATTTGTTCATTTGTTCATTTGTTCACTTGTTCATTTGTTCACTTATTCATTTGTTCATTTCTTCATTTGTTCATTTGTTCAGTTGTTCATTTGTTCATTTGTTCATTTGTCCATTCGTTCGTTTGTTCATTTGTTCATTTGTTCATTTGTTCGTTTGTTCATTTGTTCATTTGTACATTTCTTCATTTCTTCATTTCTTCATTTCTTCATTTGTTCATTTGTTCAATTGTTCATTTGTTCATTTGTTCATTTGTTCATTTGTTCATTTGTTCATTTGTTCATTTGTTCATTTGTTCATTTGTTTATTTGTTTATTGGTTCATTTGTTCATTTGTACATTTGTTCATTTGTTCATTTGTTCATTTGTTCATTTGTTCATTTGTTCATTTGATCATTTGTTCATTTGTTCATTTGTTCATTTGTTCATTTGTCCATTCGTTCGTTTGTTCATTTGTTCATTTGTTCGTTTGTTCATTTGTTCATTTGTTCATTTGTCCATTCGTTCGTTTGTTCATTTGTTCATTTGTTCATTTGTTCGTTTGTTCATTTGTTCATTTGTTCATTTGTTCATTTGTTCATTTGTTCATCTGTTCATTTGTTCATTTCTTCATTTGTTCATTTGTTCATTTGTTCACTTGTTCATTTGTTCATTTGTTCATTTGTTCATTTGTTCATTTGTTCATTTGTTCATTTGTTCATTTGTTCATTTGTTCATTTGTTCATTTGTTCATTTGTTCATTTGTTCATTTGTTCATTTGTTCATTTTTTAATTTGTTCATTTGTTCATTTTTTAATTTGTTCATTTGTTCACTTGTTCATTTGATCATTTGTTCATTTGTTCATTTGATCATTTGTTCATTTGTTCAGTTGTTCATTTGTTCATTTGTTCATTTGTCCATTCGTTCGTTTGTTCATTCGTTCATTTGTTCATTTGTTCGTTTGTTCATTTGTTCATTTGTACATTTGTTCATTTGTTCATTTGTTCATTTGTTTATTTGTTTATTGTTTCATTTGTTCATTTGTTCATTTGTTCATTTGTTCATTTGTTCCTTTGATCATTTGATCATTTGTTCCTTTGTTCATTTGTTCATTTGTTGATTTGTTCATTTGTTGATATGTTCATTTGTTGATTTGTTCATTTGTTGATTTGTTCATTCGTTCATTTGTTCATTCGTTCATTTGTTCATTTGTTGATTTGTTCATTTGTTGATTTGTTCATTCGTTCATTTGTTCATTTGTTCATTTGTTCATTTGTTCATTTGATCATTTGTTCATTTGTTCATTTGTTCATTTGTTCATTTGTTCATCTGTTCATTTGTTCATTTGTTCATTTCTTCATTTTTTAATTTGTTCATTTGTTCACTTGTTCATTTGTTCATTTGTTCATTTGTTCAGTTGTTCATTTGTTCATTTGTTCATTTGTTCATTTGTTCATTTGTTCATTTGTTCATTTGTTCATTTGTTCATTTGTTCATTTGTTCATTTTTTAATTTGTTCATTTGTTCATTTTTTAATTTGTTCATTTGTTCACTTGTTCATTTGTTCATTTGTTCATTTGTTCATTTGTTCAGTTGTTCATTTGTTCATTTGTTCATTTGTCCATTCGTTCGTTTGTTCATTCGTTCATTTGTTCATTTGTTCGTTTGTTCATTTGTTCATTTGTACATTTGTTCATTTGTTCATTTGTTCATTTGTTTATTTGTTTATTGTTTCATTTGTTCATTTGTTCATTTGTTCATTTGTTCATTTGTTCCTTTGATCATTTGATCATTTGTTCCTTTGTTCATTTGTTCATTTGTTGATTTGTTCATTTGTTGATATGTTCATTTGTTGATTTGTTCATTTGTTGATTTGTTCATTCGTTCATTTGTTCATTCGTTCATTTGTTCATTTGTTGATTTGTTCATTTGTTGATTTGTTCATTCGTTCATTTGTTCATTTGTTCATTTGTTCATTTGTTCATTTGATCATTTGTTCATTTGTTCATTTGTTCATTTGTTCATTTGTTCATCTGTTCATTTGTTCATTTGTTCATTTCTTCATTTCTTCATTTCTTCATTAATTCATTTCTTCATTTCTTCATTTCTTCATTTCTTCATTTCTTCATTTCTTCATTTCTTCATTTCCTCATTTCTTCATTTGTTCATTTGTTCATTTGTTCACTTGTTCATTTGTTCATTTGTTCATTTGTTCATTTGTACATGTGTTCATTTGTTCATTTGTACATGTGTTCATTTGTTCATTTGTTCATTTGTTCATTTGTTCATTTGTTCAATTGATCCTTTGTTCATTTGTTCATTTGTTCATTTGTTCATTTGTTCCTTTGATCATTTGTTCATTTGTTCATTTGTTCATTTGTTCATTTGTTCATTTGTTCATTTGTTCATTTGTTCATTTGTTCATTTGTTCATTTGTTCATTTGTTCATTTGTTCATTTGTTCATTTGTTCATATGTTCATATGTTCATTTGTTCATTTGTTCATTTGTTCATTTGTTCATTCGTTCATCTGTTCATTTCTTCATTTCTTCATTTCTTCATTTCTTCATTTCTTCATTTCTTCCTTTCTTCATTTGTTCATTTGTTCATTTGTTCATTTCTTCATTTGTTCATTTGTTCATTTGTCCATTTGTTCATTTGTTCATTTCTTCATTTCTTCATTTGTTCGTTTGTTCATTTGTTCATTTGTTCACTTGTTCATTTGTTCATTAGTTCATTTGTTCATTTGTTCATTTGTTCACTTGTTCATTTTGTTCCTTTGTTCGTTTGTTCGTTTGTTCGTTTGTTCGTTTTTTCATTTGTTCATTTGTACATGTGTTCATTTGTTCATTTGTACATGTGTTCATTTGTTCATTTGTTCATTTGTTCAATTGATCCTTTGTTCATTTGTTCATTTGTTGATTTGTTCCTTTGATCATTTGTTCATTTGTTCCTTTGTTCATTTGTTCATTTGTTCATTTGTTCATTTGTTGATTTGTTCATTTGTTGATTTGTTCATTTGTTCTTTTGTTCATTCGTTCATTTGTTCATTTGTTCATTTGTTTATTTGTTCATTTGTACATTCGTTCATTTGTTCATTTTTTCATTTGTTCATTTGTTCATTTGTTCATTTGCTCATTTGTTAATTTGTTATTTGATCATTTGTTCATATGTTCATTTGATTGTTTGTTCATTTCTCAACGTATTCATTTGTTCATTTGTTCATTTGTACATTTGTTCATTTGTTCATTTGTTCATTTGTTCATTTGTTCATTTGTTCATTTTTTAATTTGTCCATTTGTTCACTTGTTCATTTGTTCATTTGTTCATTTGTTCATTTGTTCAGTTGTTCATTTGTTCATTTGTTCATTTGTCCATTCGTTCGTTTGTTCATTTGTTCATTTGTTCATTTGTTCGTTTGTTCATTTGTTCATTTGTACATTTGTTCATTTGTTCATTTGTTCATTTGTATATTTGTTTATTGGTTCATTTGTTCATTTGTTCATTTGTTCATTTGTTCATTTGTTCATTTGTTCATTTTTTCATTTGTTCATTTGTTCACTTGTTCATTTGTTCATTTGTTCATTTGTTCATTTGTTCATTTGTTCATTTGTTCATTTGTCTATTCGTTCGTTTGTTCATTTGTTCATTTGTTCGTTTGTTCATTTGTTCACTTGTTCATTTGTTCATTTGTTCATTTGTTCATTTGTTCATTTGTTCATTTGTTCATTTGTTCATTTGTTCATTTGTTCATTTGTTCATTTGTTCATTTGTTCATTTGTTCATTTTTTAATTTGTTCATTTGTTCACTTGTTCATTTGTTCATTTGTTCATTTGTTCAGTTGCTCATTTGTTCATTTGTTCATTTGTCCATTCGTTCGTTTGTTCAATTGTTCATTTCTTCATTTGTTCATTTGTTCATTTGTTCACTTGTTCATTTGTTCATTTGTTCATTTGTTCATTTGTTCATTTGTTCATTTGTTCATTTCTTCATTTCTTCATTTGTTCATTTGTTCATTTGTTCACTTGTTCATTTGTTCATTTGTTCATTTGTTCATTTGTTCATTTCTTCATTTGTTCATTTGTTCATTTGTTCATTTGTTCATCTGTTCATTTGTTCATTTGTTCATTTGTTCATTTCTTCATTTCTTCATTTGTTCATTTGTTCATTTGTTCACTTGTTCATTTGTTCATTTGTTCATTTGTTCATTTGTTCATTTGTTCATTTGTTCATTTGTTCATTTGTTCATTTCCTCATTTCTTCATTTGTTCATTTGTTCATTTGTTCACTTGTTCATTTGTTCATTTGTTCATTTGTTCATTTGTTCCTTTGATCATTTGTTCATTTGTTCATTTGTTCATTTGTTCATTTGTTCATTTGTTCATTTGTTCATTTGTTCAGTTGTTCATTTCTCAACGTATTCATTTGTGCTCTTGTGCATTTGTGCTTTTGTTCATTTGTTCATTTGTTCATTTGTTCATTTGTTCATTTGTCCATTTGTTCATTTGTTCATTTTTTAATTTGATCATTTGTTCATTTTTTAATTTGTTCATTTGTTCACTTGTTCATTTGTTCATTTGTTCATTTGTTCATTTGTTCAGTTGTTCATTTGTTCATTTGTTCATTTGTCCATTCGTTCGTTTGTTCATTTGTTCATTTGTTCATTTGTTCGTTTGTTCATTTGTTCATTTGTACATTTGTTCATTTCTTCATTTGTTCATTTGTTCATTTGTTCACTTGTTCATTTGTTCATTTGTTCATTTGTTCATTTGTTCATTTGTTCATTTGTTCATTTGTTCATTTGTTC
Source organism: Megalopta genalis (assembly GCF_051020955.1). NCBI lineage: Eukaryota > Metazoa > Arthropoda > Insecta > Hymenoptera > Halictidae > Megalopta > Megalopta genalis. The sequence goes on from NW_027476105.1 coordinate 1,810,641, forward strand.
ATTTGTTCATTTGTTCATTTGTTCATTTGTTCATTTGTTCATTTGTTCATTTCTTCATTTTTTAATTTGTTCATTTGTTCACTTGTTCATTTGTTCATTTGTTCCTTTGATTATTTGTTCATTTGTTCATTTGTTCATTTGTTCATTTGTTCATTTGTTCATTTGTTCATTTCTCAACGTATTCATTTGTGCATTTGTGCATTTGTGCTTTTGTTCATTTGTTCATTTGTTCATTTGTTCATTTGTTCATTTGTCCATTTGTTCATTTGTTCATTTTTTAATTTGATCATTTGTTCATTTTTTAATTTGTTCATTTGTTCACTTGTTCATTTGTTCATTTGTTCATTTGTTCATTTGTTCAGTTGTTCATTTGTTCATTTGTTCATTTGTCCATTCGTTCGTTTGTTCATTTGTTCATTTGTTCATTTGTTCGTTTGTTCATTTGTTCATTTGTACATTTGTTCATTTCTTCATTTGTTCATTTGTTCATTTGTTCACTTGTTCATTTGTTCATTTGTTCATTTGTTCATTTGTTCATTTGTTCATTTGTTCATTTGTTCATTTGTTCATTTGTTCATTTGTTCATTTGTTCATTTCTTCATTTTTTAATTTGTTCATTTGTTCACTTGTTCATTTGTTCATTTGTTCATTTGTTCATTTGTTCAGTTGTTCATTTGTTCATTTGTTCATTTGTCCATTCGTTCGTTTGTTCATTTGTTCATTTGTTCATTTGTTCGTTTGTTCATTTGTTCATTTGTACATTTGTTCATTTGTTCATTTGTTCATTTGTTCATTTGTTCATTTGTATATTTGTTTATTGGTTCATTTGTTCATTTGTTCATTTGTTCATTTGTTCATTTGTTCATTTTTTCATTTGTTCATTTGTTCACTTGTTCATTTGTTCATTTGTTCATTTGTTCATTTGTTCATTTGTTCATTTGTCCATTCGTTCGTTTGTTCATTTGTTAATTTGTTCGTTTGTTCATTTGTACATTTGTTCACTTGTTCATTTGTTCATTTGTTCATTTGTTCATTTGTTCATTTGTTCATTTGTTCATTTGTTCATTTGTTGATTTGTTCATTTGTTCATTTGTTCATTTGTTCATTTGTTCATTTGTTCATTTGTTCATTTGTTCATTCCTTCATTAGTTCATTTTTTCATTTGTTCATTTGTTCATTTGTTCATTTGTTCATTCGTTCATTTCACTTGTTCATTTGTTCATTTGTTCATTTGTTCATTTGTTCATTTGTTCATTTGTTCATTTGTTCATTTGTCCATTTGTTCATTTGTTCATTTGTTCATTTCTTCATTTGTTCGTTTGTTCATTTGTTCATTTGTTCACTTGTTCATTTGCTCATTAGTTCATTTGTTCATTTGTTCATTTGTTCACTTGTTCATTTTGTTCCTTTGTTCGTTTGTTCGTTTTTTCATTTGTTCATTTGTACATGTGTTCATTTGTTCATTTGTACATGTGTTCATTTGTTCATTTGTTCATTTGTTCAATTGATCCTTTGTTCATTTGTTCATTTGTTGATTTGTTCCTTTGATCATTTGTTCATTTGTTCCTTTGTTCATTTGTTCATTTGTTCATTTGTTGATTTGTTCATTTGTTGATTTGTTCATTTGTTCTTTTGTTCATTCGTTCATTTGTTCGTTTGTTCATTTGTTTATTTGTTCATTTGTTCATTCGTTCATTTGTTCATTTTTTCATTTGTTCATTTGTTCATTTGCTCATTTGTTAATTTGTTATTTGATCATTTGTTCATATGTTCATTTGATTGTTTGTTCATTTCTCAACGTATTCATTTGTTCATTTGTTCATTTGTACATTTGTTCATTTGTTCATTTGTTCATTTGTTTATTTGTTTATTGGTTCATTTGTTCATTTGTACATTTGTTCATTTGTTCATTTGTTCATTTGTTCATTTGTTCATTTGTTCATTTGTTCATTTGTTCATTTGTTCATTTGTTCATTTGTTCATTTGATCATTTGTCCATTCGTTCGTTTGTTCATTTGTTCATTTGTTCGTTTGTTCATTTGTTCATTTGTTCATTTGTCCATTCGTTCGTTTGTTCATTTGTTCATTTGTTCATTTGTTCGTTTGTTCATTTGTTCATTTGTTCATTTGTTCATTTGTTCATTTGTTCATCTGTTCATTTCTTCATTTCTTCATTTGTTCATTTGTTCATTTGTTCACTTGTTCATTTGTTCATTTGTTCATTTCTTCATTTGTTCATTTGTTCATTTGTTCATTTGTTCATTTGTTCATTTGTTCATTTGTTCATTTGTTCATTTCTTCATTTCTTCATTTGTTCATTTGTTCATTTGTTCACTTGTTCATTTGTTCATTTGTTCATTTGTTCCTTTGATCATTTGTTCATTTGTTCATTTGTTCATTTGTTCATTTGTTCATTTGTTCATTTGTTCATTTGTTCATTTGTTCATTTGTTCATTTGTTCATTTGTTCATTTCTCAACGTATTCATTTGCGCATTTGTGCATTTGTGCTTTTGTTCATTTGTTCATTTGTTCATTTGTTCATTTGTTCATTTGTTCATTTGTTCATTTTTTAATTTGATCATTTGTTCATTTTTTAATTTGTTCATTTGTTCACTTGTTCATTTGTTCATTTGTTCATTTGTTCATGTGTTCATTTGTTCATTTGTACATGTGTTCATTTGTTCATTTGTACATGTGTTCATTTGTTCATTTGTTCATTTGTTCGTTTGTTCATTTGTTCATTTGTACATTTGTTCATTTCTTCTTTTGTTCATTTGTTCATTTGTTCACTTGTTCATTTGTTCATTTGTTCATTTGTTCATTTGTTCATTTGTTCATTTGTTCATTTGTTCATTTGTTCATCTGTTCATTTGTTCATTTCTTCATTTGTTCATTTGTTCATTTGTTCACTTGTTCATTTGTTCATTTGTTCATTTGTTCATTTGTTCGTTTGTTCATTTGTTCATTTGTTCATTTGTTCATTTGTTCATTTGTTCATTTCTTCATTTCTTCATTTGTTCATTTGTTCATTTGTTCACTTGTTCATTTGTTCATTTGTTCATTTGTTCCTTTGATCATTTGTTCATTTGTTCATTTGTTCATTTGTTCATTTGTTCATTTGTTCATTTGTTCATTTGTTCATTTGTTCATTTGTTCATTTTTTAATTTGATCATTTGTTCATTTTTTAATTTGTTCATTTGTTCACTTGTTCATTTGTTCATTTGTTCATTTGTTCATTTGTACAGTTGTTCATTTGTTCATTTGTTCATTTGTCCATTCGTTCGTTTGTTCATTTGTTCATTTGTTCATTTGTTCGTTTGTTCATTTGTTCATTTGTACATTTGTTCATTTCTTCATTTGTTCATTTGTTCATTTGTTCACTTGTTCATTTGTTCATTTGTTCACTTGTTCATTTGTTCATTTGTTCATTTGTTCATTTGTTCATTTGTTCATTTGTTCATTTGTTCATTTGTTCATTTCTTCATTTTTTAATTTGTTCATTTGTTCACTTGTTCATTTGTTCATTTGTTCATTTGTTCATTTGTTCAGTTGTTCATTTGTTCATTTGTTCATTTGTCCATTCGTTCGTTTGTTCATTTGTTCATTTGTTCATTTGTTCGTTTGTTCATTTGTTCATTTGTACATTTGTTCATTTGTTCATTTGTTCATTTGTATATTTGTTTATTGGTTCATTTGTTCATTTGTTCATTTGTTCATTTGTTCATTTGTTCATTTGTTCATTTTTTCATTTGTTCATTTGTTCACTTGTTCATTTGTTCATTTGTTCATTTGTTCATTTGTTCATTTGTTCATTTGTTCATTTGTTCATTTGTTCATTTGTCCATTCGTTCGTTTGTTCATTTGTTCGTTTGTTCGTTTGTTCATTTGTTCATTTGTTCACTTGTTCATTTGTTCATTTGTTCATTTGTTCATTTGTTCATTTGTTCATTTGTTCATTTGTTCATTTGTTCATTTGTTCATTTGTTCATTTGTTCATTTGTTCATTTGTTCATTTGTTCATTTGTTCATTTGTTCATTTGTTCATTCGTTCATTTGTTCATTTTTTCATTTGTTCATTTGTTCATTTGTTCATTTGTTCATTCGTTCATTTGTTCACTTGTTCATTTGTTCATTTGTTCATTTGTGCATTTGTTCATTTGTTCATTTGTTCATGTGTTCATTTGTTCATTTGTTCATATGTTCATTTGTTCATTTGTTCATTTGTTCATTTGCTCATTTGTTCATCTGTTCATTTCTTCATCTCTTCATTTCTTCATTTCTTCATTTCTTCATTTCTTCCTTTCTTCATTTGTTCATTTGTTCATTTGTTCATTTGTTCATTTGTTCATTTGTTCATTTGTTCATTTGTTCATTTGTTCATTTGTCCATTTGTTCATTTGTTCATTTGTTCATTTCTTCATTTGTTCGTTTGTTCATTTGTTCATTTGTTCACTTGTTCATTTGTTCATTAGTTCATTTGTTCATTTGTTCATTTGTTCACTTGTTCATTTTGTTCCTTTGTTCGTTTGTTCGTTTTTTCATTTGTTCATTTGTACATGTGTTCATTTGTTCATTTGTACATGTGTTCATTTGTTCATTTGTACATGTGTTCATTTGTTCATTTGTTCATTTGTTCAATTGATCCTTTGTTCATTTGTTCATTTGTTCATTTGTTCCTTTGTTCATTTGTTCATTTGTTCATTTGTTCCTTTGATCATTTGTTCATTTGTTCATTTGTTCATTTGTTCATTTGTTCATTTGTTCATTTGTTCATTTCTCAACGTATTCATTTGTGCATTTGTGCATTTGTGCTTTTGTTCATTTGTTCATTTGTTCATTTGTTCATTTGTTCATTTGTCCATTTGTTCATTTGTTCATTTTTTAATTTGATCATTTGTTCATTTTTTAATTTGTTCATTTGTTCACTTGTTCATTTGTTCATTTGTTCATTTGTTCATTTGTTCAGTTGTTCATTTGTTCATTTGTTCATTTGTCCATTCGTTCGTTTGTTCATTTGTTCATTTGTTCATTTGTTCGTTTGTTCATTTGTTCATTTGTACATTTGTTCATTTCTTCATTTGTTCATTTGTTCATTTGTTCACTTGTTCATTTGTTCATTTGTTCATTTGTTCATTTGTTCATTTGTTTATTTGTTCATTTGTTCATTTGTTCATTTGTTCATTTCTTCATTTTTTAATTTGTTCATTTGTTCACTTGTTCATTTGTTCATTTGTTCATTTGTTCATTTGTTCATTTGTTCAGTTGTTCATTTGTTCATTTGTTCATTTGTCCATTCGTTCGTTTGTTCATTTGTTCATTTGTTCATTTGTTCGTTTGTTCATTTGTTCATTTGTACATTTGTTCATTTGTTCATTTGTTCATTTGTATATTTGTTTATTGGTTCATTTGTTCATTTTTTCATTTGTTCATTTGTTCACTTGTTCATTTGTTCATTTGTTCATTTGTTCATTTGTTCATTTGTTCATTTGTCCATTCGTTCGTTTGTTCATTTGTTCATTTGTTCGTTTGTTCATTTGTTCATTTGTTCATTTGTTCATTTGTTCATTTGTTCATTTGTTCATTTGTTCATTTGTTTATTTGTTTATTGGTTCATTTGTTCATTTGTACATTTGTTCATTTGTTCATTTGTTCATTTGTTCATTTGTTCATTTGTTCATTTGTTCATTTGTTCATTTGTTCATTTGTTCATTTGTTCATTTGTTCATTTGTTCATTTGTTCATTTGTTCATTTGTTCATTTGTTCATTTGTTCATTTGTTCATTTGTTCATTTGTTCATTTGTTCATTTGTTCATTTGTTCATTTGTTCATTTGTTCATTTGTTCATTTGTTCATTTGTCCATTCGTTCGTTTGTTCATTTGTTCATTTGTTCGTTTGTTCATTTGTTCATTTGTTCATTTGTCCATTCGTTCGTTTGTTCATTTGTTCATTTGTTCATTTGTTCGTTTGTTCATTTGTTCGTTTGTTCATTTGTTCATTTGTTCATTTGTTCATCTGTTCATTTGTTCATTTCTTCATTTGTTCATTTGTTCATTTGTTCATTTGTTCATTTTTTAATTTGATCATTTGTTCATTTTTTAATTTGTTCATTTTTTAATTTGTTCATTTGTTCACTTGTTCATTTGTTCATTTGTTCATTTGTTCAGTTGTTCATTTGTTCATTTGTTCATTTGTCCATTCGTTCGTTTGTTCATTTGTTCATTTGTTCATTTGTTCGTTTGTTCATTTGTTCATTTGTTCATTTGTTCATTTGTTCATTTGTTCATTTGTTCATTTGTTCATTTGTTCATTTGTTCATTTGTTCATTTGTTCATTTGTTCATTTGTTCATTTGTTCATTTGTTCATTTGTTCATTTGTTCATTTGTTCATTTGTTCATTTCTCAACGTATTCATTTGTGCATTTGTGCATTTGTGCTTTTGTTCATTTGTTCATTTGTTCATTTGTTCATTTGTTCATTTGTTCATTTGTTCATTTGTTCATTTTTTAATTTGATCATTTGTTCATTTTTTAATTTGTTCATTTGTTCACTTGTTCATTTGTTCATTTGTTCATTTGTTCATTTGTTCAGTTGTTCATTTGTTCATTTGTTCATTTGTCCATTCGTTCGTTTGTTCATTTGTTCATTTGTTCATTTGTTCGTTTGTTCATTTGTTCATTTGTACATTTGTTCATTTGTTCATTTGTTCATTTGTTCATTTGTTCACTTGTTCATTTGTTCATTTGTTCATTTGTTCATTTGTTCATTTGTTCATTTGTTCATTTGTTCATCTGTTCATTTGTTCATTTCTTCATTTGTTCATTTGTTCATTTGTTCACTTGTTCATTTGTTCATTTGTTCATTTGTTCATTTGTTCATTTGTTCGTTTGTTCATTTGTTCATTTGTTCATTTGTTCATTTGTTCATTTGTTCATTTGTTCATTTCTTCATTTCTTCATTTGTTCATTTGTTCATTTGTTCACTTGTTCATTTGTTCATTTGTTCATTTGTTCCTTTGATCATTTGTTCATTTGTTCATTTGTTCATTTGTTCATTTGTTCATTTGTTCATTTGTTCATTTGTTCATTTGTTCATTTTTTAATTTGATCATTTGTTCATTTTTTAATTTGTTCATTTTTTAATTTGTTCATTTGTTCACTTGTTCATTTGTTCATTTGTTCATTTGTCCATTCGTTCGTTTGTTCATTTGTTCATTTGTTCATTTGTTCGTTTGTTCATTTGTTCATTTGTACATTTGTTCATTTCTTCATTTGTTCATTTGTTCATTTGTTCATTTGTTCATTTGTTCATTTGTTCATTTGTTCATTTGTTCATTTGTTCATTTGTTCATTTGTTCATTTGTCCATTCGTTCGTTTGTTCATTTGTTCATTTGTTCGTTTGTTCATTTGTTCATTTGTTCATTTGTCCATTCGTTCGTTTGTTCATTTGTTCATTTGTTCATTTGTTCGTTTGTTCATTTGTTCATTTGTTCATTTGTTCATTTGTTCATTTGTTCATCTGTTCATTTGTTCATTTCTTCATTTGTTCATTTGTACATTTGTTCATTTGTTCATTTGTTCATTTGTTCATTTGTTCATTTGTTCATTTGTTCATTTGTTCATTTGTTCATTTGTTCATTTGTTCATTTGTTCATTTGTTCATTTGTTCATTTGTTCATTTGTTCATTTGTTCATTTGTCCATTCGTTCGTTTGTTCATTTGTTCATTTGTTCGTTTGTTCATTTGTTCATTTGTTCATTTGTCCATTCGTTCGTTTGTTCATTTGTTCATTTGTTCATTTGTTCGTTTGTTCATTTGTTCACTTGTTCATTTGTTCATTTGTTCATTTGTTCATCTGTTCATTTGTTCATTTCTTCATTTGTTCATTTGTTCATTTGTTCACTTGTTCATTTGTTCATTTGTTCATTTGTTCATTTGTTCATTTGTTCATTTGTTCATTTGTTCATTTATTCATTTGTTCATTTGTTCATTTGTTCATTTCTTCATTTCTTCATTTGTTCATTTGTTCATTTGTTCACTTGTTCATTTGTTCATTTGTTCATTTGTTCCTTTGATCATTTGTTCATTTGTTCATTTGTTCATTTGTTCATTTGTTCATTTGTTCATTTGTTCATTTGTTCATTTCTCAACGTATTCATTTGTGCATTTGTGCATTTGTGCTTTTGTTCATTTGTTCATTTGTTCATTTGTTCATTTGCTCATTTTTTAATTTGATCATTTGTTCATTTTTTAATTTGTTCATTTGTTCACTTGTTCATTTGTTCATTTGTTCATTTGTTCATTTGTTCAGTTGTTCATTTGTTCATTTGTTCATTTGTCCATTCGTACGTTTGTTCATTTGTTCATTTGTTCATTTGTTCGTTTGTTCATTAGTTCATTTGTACATTTGTTCATTTCTTCATTTGTTCATTTGTTCATTTGTTCACTTGTTCATTTGTTCATTTGTTCATTTGTTCATTTGTTCATTTGTTCATTTGTTCATTTGTTCATCTGTTCATTTGTTCATTTCTTCATTTCTTCATTTGTTCATTTGTTCACTTGTTCATTTGTTCATTTGTTCATTTGTTCATTTGTTCGTTTGTTCATTTGTTCATTTGTTCATTTGTTCATTTGTTCATTTGTTCATTTCTTCATTTCTTCATTTGTTCATTTGTTCATTTGTTCACTTGTTCATTTGTTCATTTGTTCATTTGTTCATTTGTTCCTTTGATCATTTGTTCATTTGTTCATTTGTTCATTTGTTCATTTGTTCATTTGTTCATTTGTTCATTTCTCAACGTATTCATTTGTGCATTTGTGCATTTGTGCTTTGTTCATTTGTTCATTTGTTCATTTGTTCATTTGTCCATTTGTTCATTTGTTCATTTTTTAATTTGATCATTTGTTCATTTTTTAATTTGTTCATTTGTTCACTTGTTCATTTGTTCATTTGTTCATTTGTTCATTTGTTCAGTTGTTCATTTGTTCATTTGTTCATTTGTCCATTCGTTCGTTTGTTCATTTGTTCATTTGTTCATTTGTTCATTTGTTCATTTGTTCATTTGTTCATTTGTTCATTTGTTCATTTGTTCATTTGTTCATTTGTTCATTTGTTCATTTGTTCATTTGTTCATTTGTTCATTTGTTCATTTCTCAACGTATTCATTTGTGCATTTGTGCATTTGTGCTTTTGTTCATTTGTTCATTTGTTCATTTGTTCATTTGTTCATTTGTTCATTTGTTCATTTTTTAATTTGATCATTTGTTCATTTTTTAATTTGTTCATTTGTTCACTTGTTCATTTGTTCATTTGTTCATTTGTTCATTTGTTCAGTTGTTCATTTGTTCATTTGTTCATTTGTCCATTCGTTCGTTTGTTCATTTGTTCATTTGTTCATTTGTTCGTTTGTTCATTTGTTCATTTGTACATTTGTTCATTTCTTCATTTGTTCATTTGTTCATTTGTTCACTTGTTCATTTGTTCATTTGTTCATTTGTTCATTTGTTCATTTGTTCATTTGTTCATTTGTTCATTTGTTCATCTGTTCATTTGTTCATTTCTTCATTTGTTCATTTGTTCATTTGTTCACTTGTTCATTTGTTCATTTGTTCATTTGTTCATTTGTTCATTTGTTCGTTTGTTCATTTGTTCATTTGTTCATTTGTTCATTTGTTCATTTGTTCATTTGTTCATTTCTTCATTTCTTCATTTGTTCATTTGTTCATTTGTTCACTTGTTCATTTGTTCATTTGTTCATTTATTCCTTTGATCATTTGTTCATTTGTTCATTTGTTCATTTGTTCATTTGTTCATTTGTTCATTTGTTCATTTGTTCATTTGTTCATTTTTTAATTTGATCATTTGTTCATTTTTTAATTTGTTCATTTTTTAATTTGTTCATTTGTTCACTTGTTCATTTGTTCATTTGTTCATTTGTCCATTCGTTCGTTTGTTCATTTGTTCATTTGTTCATTTGTTCGTTTGTTCATTTGTTCATTTGTACATTTGTTCATTTCTTCATTTGTTCATTTGTTCATTTGTTCATTTGTTCATTTGTTCATTTGTTCATTTGTTCATTTGTTCATTTGTTCATTTGTTCATTTGTTCATTTGTCCATTCGTTCGTTTGTTCATTTGTTCATTTGTTCGTTTGTTCATTTGTTCATTTGTTCATTTGTCCATTCGTTCGTTTGTTCATTTGTTCATTTGTTCATTTGTTCGTTTGTTCATTTGTTCATTTGTTCATTTGTTCATTTGTTCATTTGTTCATTTGTTCATCTGTTCATTTGTTCATTTCTTCATTTGTTCATTTGTACATTTGTTCATTTGTTCATTTGTTCATTTGTTCATTTGTTCATTTGTTCATTTGTTCATTTGTTCATTTGTTCATTTGTTCATTTGTTCATTTGTTCATTTGTTCATTTGTTCATTTGTTCATTTGTTCATTTGTCCATTCGTTCGTTTGTTCATTTGTTCATTTGTTCGTTTGTTCATTTGTTCATTTGTTCATTTGTCCATTCGTTCGTTTGTTCATTTGTTCATTTGTTCATTTGTTCGTTTGTTCATTTGTTCATTTGTTCATTTGTTCATTTGTTCATTTGTTCATCTGTTCATTTGTTCATTTCTTCATTTGTTCATTTGTTCATTTGTTCACTTGTTCATTTGTTCATTTGTTCATTTGTTCATTTGTTCATTTGTTCATTTGTTCATTTGTTCATTTATTCATTTGTTCATTTGTTCATTTGTTCATTTCTTCATTTCTTCATTTGTTCATTTGTTCATTTGTTCACTTGTTCATTTGTTCATTTGTTCATTTGTTCCTTTGATCATTTGTTCATTTGTTCATTTGTTCATTTGTTCATTTGTTCATTTGTTCATTTGTTCATTTGTTCATTTCTCAACGTATTCATTTGTGCATTTGTGCATTTGTGCTTTTGTTCATTTGTTCATTTGTTCATTTGTTCATTTGTTCATTTTTTAATTTGATCATTTGTTCATTTTTTAATTTGTTCATTTGTTCACTTGTTCATTTGTTCATTTGTTCATTTGTTCATTTGTTCAGTTGTTCATTTGTTCATTTGTTCATTTGTCCATTCGTTCGTTTGTTCATTTGTTCATTTGTTCATTTGTTCGTTTGTTCATTAGTTCATTTGTACATTTGTTCATTTCTTCATTTGTTCATTTGTTCATTTGTTCACTTGTTCATTTGTTCATTTGTTCATTTGTTCATTTGTTCATTTGTTCATTTGTTCATTTGTTCATCTGTTCATTTGTTCATTTCTTCATTTCTTCATTTGTTCATTTGTTCACTTGTTCATTTGTTCATTTGTTCATTTGTTCATTTGTTCGTTTGTTCATTTGTTCATTTGTTCATTTGTTCATTTGTTCATTTGTTCATTTCTTCATTTCTTCATTTGTTCATTTGTTCATTTGTTCACTTGTTCATTTGTTCATTTGTTCATTTGTTCATTTGTTCCTTTGATCATTTGTTCATTTGTTCATTTGTTCATTTGTTCATTTGTTCATTTGTTCATTTGTTCATTTCTCAACGTATTCATTTGTGCATTTGTGCATTTGTGCTTTGTTCATTTGTTCATTTGTTCATTTGTTCATTTGTCCATTTGTCCATTTGTTCATTTGTTCATTTTTTAATTTGATCATTTGTTCATTTTTTAATTTGTTCATTTGTTCACTTGTTCATTTGTTCATTTGTTCATTTGTTCATTTGTTCAGTTGTTCATTTGTTCATTTGTTCATTTGTCCATTCGTTCGTTTGTTCATTTGTTCATTTGTTCATTTGTTCGTTTGTTCATTTGTTCATTTGTACATTTGTTCATTTCTTCATTTTTTAATTTGTTCATTTGTTCACTTGTTCATTTGTTCATTTGTTCATTTGTTCATTTGTTCAGTTGTTCATTTGTTCATTTGTTCATTTGTCCATTCGTTCGTTTGTTCATTTGTTCATTTGTTCATTTGTTCGTTTGTTCATTTGTTCATTTGTACATTTGTACATTTGTTCATTTGTTCATTTGTTCATTTGTATATTTGTTTATTGGTTCATTTGTTCATTTGTTCATTTGTTCATTTGTTCATTTTTTCATTTGTTCATTTGTTCACTTGTTCATTTGTTCATTTGTTCATTTGTTCATTTGTTCATTTGTTCATTTGTTCATTTGTCCATTCGTTCGTTTGTTCATTTGTTCATTTGTTCGTTTGTTCATTTGTTCATTTGTTTATTTGTTCATTTGTTCATTCGTTCATTTGTTCATTTGTTCATTTGTTCATTTGTTCATTTGTTTATTTGTTTTTTGGTTCATTTGTTCATTTGTTCATTCGTTCATTTGTTCATTTGTTCATTTGTTCATTTGTTTATTTGTTCATTTGTTTATTTGTCCATTTGTTCATTCGTTCATTTGATCATTTTTTCATTTTTTCATTTGTTCATTTGCTCATTTGTTAATTTGTTATTTGATCATTTGTTCATATGTTCATTTGATTGTTTGTTCATTTCTCAACGTATTCATTTGTTCATTTGTTCATTTGTTCACTTGTACATTTGTTCATTTGTTCATTTGTTCATTTGTTTATTTGTTTATTGGTTCATTTGTTCATTTGTACATTTGTTCATTTGATCATTTGTTCATTTTTTCATTTGTTCATTTGTTCATTTTTTCATTTGTTCATTTGTTCATTTGTTCATTTGTTCATTTGTTCATTTGTTCATTTGTTCATTTGTTCATTTGTCCATTCGTTCGTTTGTTCATTTGTTCATTTGTTCGTTTGTTCATTTGTTCATTTGTTCACTTGTTCATTTGTTCATTTGTTCATTTGTTCATTTGTTCATTTGTTCATTTGTTCATTTGTTCATTTGTTCACTTGTTCATTTTGTTCCTTTGTTCGTTTGTTCGTTTGTTCATTTGTTCATTTGTACATGTGTTCATTTGTTCATTTGTACATGTGTTCATTTGTTCATTTGTTCATTTGTTGATTTGTTCATTTGTTCATTTGTTCATTTGTTCATTTGTTCATTTGTTCCTTTGATCAGTTGTTCATTTGTTCATTTGTTCATTTGTCCATTCGTTCGTTTGTTCATTTGTTCATTTGTTCATTTGTTCGTTTGTTCATTTGTTCATTTGTACATTTGTTCATTTCTTCATTTGTTCATTTGTTCATTTGTTCACTTGTTCATTTGTTCATTTGTTCATTTGTTCATTTGTTCATTTGTTCATTTGTTCATCTGTTCATTTGTTCATTTCTTCATTTCTTCATTTGTTCATTTGTTCACTTGTTCATTTGTTCATTTGTTCATTTGTTCATTTGTTCGTTTGTTCATTTGTTCATTTGTTCATTTGTTCATTTGTTCATTTGTTCATTTCTTCATTTCTTCATTTGTTCATTTGTTCATTTGTTCACTTGTTCATTTGTTCATTTGTTCATTTGTTCATTTGTTCCTTTGATCATTTGTTCATTTGTTCATTTGTTCATTTGTTCATTTGTTCATTTGTTCATTTGTTCATTTGTTCATTTGTTCATTTCTCAACGTATTCATTTGTGCATTTGTGCATTTGTGCTTTGTTCATTTGTTCATTTGTTCATTTGTTCATTTGTCCATTTGTTCATTTGTTCATTTTTTAATTTGATCATTTGTTCATTTTTTAATTTGTTCATTTGTTCACTTGTTCATTTGTTCATTTGTTCATTTGTTCATTTGTTCAGTTGTTCATTTGTTCATTTGTTCATTTGTCCATTCGTTCGTTTGTTCATTTGTTCATTTGTTCATTTGTTCGTTTGTTCATTTGTTCATTTGTACATTTGTTCATTTCTTCATTTTTTAATTTGTTCATTTGTTCACTTGTTCATTTGTTCATTTGTTCATTTGTTCATTTGTTCAGTTGTTCATTTGTTCATTTGTTCATTTGTCCATTCGTTCGTTTGTTCATTTGTTCATTTGTTCATTTGTTCGTTTGTTCATTTGTTCATTTGTACATTTGTACATTTGTTCATTTGTTCATTTGTTCATTTGTATATTTGTTTATTGGTTCATTTGTTCATTTGTTCATTTGTTCATTTGTTCATTTTTTCATTTGTTCATTTGTTCACTTGTTCATTTGTTCATTTGTTCATTTGTTCATTTGTTCATTTGTTCATTTGTTCATTTGTCCATTCGTTCGTTTGTTCATTTGTTCATTTGTTCGTTTGTTCATTTGTTCATTTGTTTATTTGTTCATTTGTTCATTCGTTCATTTGTTCATTTGTTCATTTGTTCATTTGTTCATTTGTTTATTTGTTTTTTGGTTCATTTGTTCATTTGTTCATTCGTTCATTTGTTCATTTGTTCATTTGTTCATTTGTTTATTTGTTCATTTGTTTATTTGTCCATTTGTTCATTCGTTCATTTGATCATTTTTTCATTTTTTCATTTGTTCATTTGCTCATTTGTTAATTTGTTATTTGATCATTTGTTCATATGTTCATTTGATTGTTTGTTCATTTCTCAACGTATTCATTTGTTCATTTGTTCATTTGTTCACTTGTACATTTGTTCATTTGTTCATTTGTTCATTTGTTTATTTGTTTATTGGTTCATTTGTTCATTTGTACATTTGTTCATTTGATCATTTGTTCATTTTTTCATTTGTTCATTTGTTCATTTTTTCATTTGTTCATTTGTTCATTTGTTCATTTGTTCATTTGTTCATTTGTTCATTTGTTCATTTGTTCATTTGTCCATTCGTTCGTTTGTTCATTTGTTCATTTGTTCGTTTGTTCATTTGTTCATTTGTTCACTTGTTCATTTGTTCATTTGTTCATTTGTTCATTTGTTCATTTGTTCATTTGTTCATTTGTTCATTTGTTCACTTGTTCATTTTGTTCCTTTGTTCGTTTGTTCGTTTGTTCATTTGTTCATTTGTACATGTGTTCATTTGTTCATTTGTACATGTGTTCATTTGTTCATTTGTTCATTTGTTGATTTGTTCATTTGTTCATTTGTTCATTTGTTCATTTGTTCATTTGTTCCTTTGATCATTTGTTCATTTGTTCATTTGTTCATTTGTTCATTTGTTCATTTGTTCATTTGTTCATTTGTTCATTTGTTCATTTGTTCATTTGTTCATTTGTTCATTTGTTCATTTGTTCATTTGTTCATTTGTTCATTTGTTCATTTGTTCATTTGTTCATTTGTTCATTTGTTCATTTGTTCATTTGTTCATTTGTTCATTTGTTCATTTGTTCATATGTTCATTTGTTCATTTGTTCATTTGTTCATTTGTTCATTTGTTCATCTGTTCATTGCTTCATTTCTTCATTTCTTCATTTCTTCATTTCTTCATTTCTTCCTTTCTTCATTTGTTCATTTGTTCATTTGTTCATTTGTTCATTTGTTCATTTGTTCATTTGTTCATTTGTTCATTTGTTCATTTGTTCATTTGTTCATTTGTTCATGTGTTCATTTGTTCATTTGTTCATATGTTCATTTGTTCATTTGTTCATTTGTTCATTTGTTCATTTGTTCATTTGTTCATTTGTTCATCTGTTCATTTCTTCATCTCTTCATTTCTTCATTTCTTCATTTCTTCCTTTCTTCATTTGTTCATTTGTTCATTTGTTCATTTGTTCATTTGTTCATTTGTTCATTTGTTCATTTGTTCATTTGTTCATTTGTTCATTTGTTCATTTGTCCATTTGTTCATTTGTTCGTTTGTTCGTTTCATCATTTGTTCGTTTGTTCATTTGTTCATTTGTTCACTTGTTCATTTGTTGATTTGTTCATTTGTTGATTTGTTCATTTGTTCTTTTGTTCATTCGTTCATTTGTTCATTTGTTCATTTGTTTATTTGTTCATTTGTTCATTCGTTCATTTGTTCATTTTTCCATTTGTTCATTTGTTCATTTGCTCATTTGTTAATTTGTTATTTGATCATTTGTTCATATGTTCATTTGATTGTTTGTTCATTTCTCAACGTATTCATTTGTGCATTTGTGCATTTGTGCTTTGTTCATTTGTTCATTTGTTCATTTGTTCATTTGTCCATTTGTTCATTTGTTCATTTTTTAATTTGATCATTTGTTCATTTTTTAATTTGTTCATTTGTTCACTTGTTCATTTGTTCATTTGTTCATTTGTTCATTTGTTCAGTTGTTCATTTGTTCATTTGTTCATTTGTCCATTCGTTCGTTTGTTCATTTGTTCATTTGTTCATTTGTTCGTTTGTTCATTTGTTCATTTGTACATTTGTTCATTTCTTCATTTTTTAATTTGTTCATTTGTTCACTTGTTCATTTGTTCATTTGTTCATTTGTTCATTTGTTCAGTTGTTCATTTGTTCATTTGTTCATTTGTCCATTCGTTCGTTTGTTCATTTGTTCATTTGTTCATTTGTTCGTTTGTTCATTTGTTCATTTGTACATTTGTACATTTGTTCATTTGTTCATTTGTTCATTTGTATATTTGTTTATTGGTTCATTTGTTCATTTGTTCATTTGTTCATTTGTTCATTTTTTCATTTGTTCATTTGTTCACTTGTTCATTTGTTCATTTGTTCATTTGTTCATTTGTTCATTTGTTCATTTGTTCATTTGTCCATTCGTTCGTTTGTTCATTTGTTCATTTGTTCGTTTGTTCATTTGTTCATTTGTTTATTTGTTCATTTGTTCATTCGTTCATTTGTTCATTTGTTCATTTGTTCATTTGTTCATTTGTTTATTTGTTTTTTGGTTCATTTGTTCATTTGTTCATTCGTTCATTTGTTCATTTGTTCATTTGTTCATTTGTTTATTTGTTCATTTGTTTATTTGTCCATTTGTTCATTCGTTCATTTGATCATTTTTTCATTTTTTCATTTGTTCATTTGCTCATTTGTTAATTTGTTATTTGATCATTTGTTCATATGTTCATTTGATTGTTTGTTCATTTCTCAACGTATTCATTTGTTCATTTGTTCATTTGTTCACTTGTACATTTGTTCATTTGTTCATTTGTTCATTTGTTTATTTGTTTATTGGTTCATTTGTTCATTTGTACATTTGTTCATTTGATCATTTGTTCATTTTTTCATTTGTTCATTTGTTCATTTTTTCATTTGTTCATTTGTTCATTTGTTCATTTGTTCATTTGTTCATTTGTTCATTTGTTCATTTGTTCATTTGTCCATTCGTTCGTTTGTTCATTTGTTCATTTGTTCGTTTGTTCATTTGTTCATTTGTTCATTTGTCCATTCGTTCGTTTGTTCATTTGTTCATTTGTTCATTTGTTCGTTTGTTCATTTGTTCATTTGTTCATTTGTTCATTTGTTCATTTGTTCATCTGTTCATTTGTTCATTTCTTCATTTGTTCATTTGTTCATTTGTTCACTTGTTCATTTGTTCATTTGTTCATTTGTTCATTTGTTCATTTGTTCATTTGTTCATTTGTTCATTTATTCATTTGTTCATTTGTTCATTTGTTCATTTCTTCATTTCTTCATTTGTTCATTTGTTCATTTGTTCACTTGTTCATTTGTTCATTTGTTCATTTGTTCCTTTGATCATTTGTTCATTTGTTCATTTGTTCATTTGTTCATTTGTTCATTTGTTCATTTGTTCATTTGTTCATTTCTCAACGTATTCATTTGTGCATTTGTGCATTTGTGCTTTTGTTCATTTGTTCATTTGTTCATTTGTTCATTTGTTCATTTTTTAATTTGATCATTTGTTCATTTTTTAATTTGTTCATTTGTTCACTTGTTCATTTGTTCATTTGTTCATTTGTTCATTTGTTCAGTTGTTCATTTGTTCATTTGTTCATTTGTCCATTCGTTCGTTTGTTCATTTGTTCATTTGTTCATTTGTTCGTTTGTTCATTAGTTCATTTGTACATTTGTTCATTTCTTCATTTGTTCATTTGTTCATTTGTTCACTTGTTCATTTGTTCATTTGTTCATTTGTTCATTTGTTCATTTGTTCATTTGTTCATTTGTTCATTTGTTCATCTGTTCATTTGTTCATTTCTTCATTTCTTCATTTGTTCATTTGTTCACTTGTTCATTTGTTCATTTGTTCATTTGTTCATTTGTTCGTTTGTTCATTTGTTCATTTGTTCATTTGTTCATTTGTTCATTTGTTCATTTCTTCATTTCTTCATTTGTTCATTTGTTCATTTGTTCACTTGTTCATTTGTTCATTTGTTCATTTGTTCATTTGTTCCTTTGATCATTTGTTCATTTGTTCATTTGTTCATTTGTTCATTTGTTCATTTGTTCATTTGTTCATTTCTCAACGTATTCATTTGTGCATTTGTGCATTTGTGCTTTGTTCATTTGTTCATTTGTTCATTTGTTCATTTGTCCATTTGTTCATTTGTTCATTTTTTAATTTGATCATTTGTTCATTTTTTAATTTGTTCATTTGTTCACTTGTTCATTTGTTCATTTGTTCATTTGTTCATTTGTTCAGTTGTTCATTTGTTCATTTGTTCATTTGTCCATTCGTTCGTTTGTTCATTTGTTCATTTGTTCATTTGTTCGTTTGTTCATTTGTTCATTTGTACATTTGTTCATTCCTTCATTTTTTAATTTGTTCATTTGTTCACTTGTTCATTTGTTCATTTGTTCATTTGTTCATTTGTTCAGTTGTTCATTTGTTCATTTGTTCATTTGTCCATTCGTTCGTTTGTTCATTTGTTCATTTGTTCATTTGTTCGTTTGTTCATTTGTTCATTTGTACATTTGTACATTTGTTCATTTGTTCATTTGTTCATTTGTATATTTGTTTATTGGTTCATTTGTTCATTTGTTCATTTGTTCATTTGTTCATTTTTTCATTTGTTCATTTGTTCACTTGTTCATTTGTTCATTTGTTCATTTGTTCATTTGTTCATTTGTTCATTTGTTCATTTGTCCATTCGTTCGTTTGTTCATTTGTTCATTTGTTCGTTTGTTCATTTGTTCATTTGTTTATTTGTTCATTTGTTCATTCGTTCATTTGTTCATTTGTTCATTTGTTCATTTGTTCATTTGTTTATTTGTTTTTTGGTTCATTTGTTCATTTGTTCATTCGTTCATTTGTTCATTTGTTCATTTGTTCATTTGTTTATTTGTTCATTTGTTTATTTGTCCATTTGTTCATTCGTTCATTTGATCATTTTTTCATTTTTTCATTTGTTCATTTGCTCATTTGTTAATTTGTTATTTGATCATTTGTTCATATGTTCATTTGATTGTTTGTTCATTTCTCAACGTATTCATTTGTTCATTTGTTCATTTGTTCACTTGTACATTTGTTCATTTGTTCATTTGTTCATTTGTTTATTTGTTTATTGGTTCATTTGTTCATTTGTACATTTGTTCATTTGATCATTTGTTCATTTTTTCATTTGTTCATTTGTTCATTTTTTCATTTGTTCATTTGTTCATTTGTTCATTTGTTCATTTGTTCATTTGTTCATTTGTTCATTTGTTCATTTGTCCATTCGTTCGTTTGTTCATTTGTTCATTTGTTCGTTTGTTCATTTGTTCATTTGTTCACTTGTTCATTTGTTCATTTGTTCATTTGTTCATTTGTTCATTTGTTCATTTGTTCATTTGTTCATTTGTTCACTTGTTCATTTTGTTCCTTTGTTCGTTTGTTCGTTTGTTCATTTGTTCATTTGTACATGTGTTCATTTGTTCATTTGTACATGTGTTCATTTGTTCATTTGTTCATTTGTTGATTTGTTCATTTGTTCATTTGTTCATTTGTTCATTTGTTCATTTGTTCCTTTGATCATTTGTTCATTTGTTCATTTGTTCATTTGTTCATTTGTTCATTTGTTCATTTGTTCATTTGTTCATTTGTTCATTTGTTCATTTGTTCATTTGTTCATTTGTTCATTTGTTCATTTGTTCATTTGTTCATTTGTTCATTTGTTCATTTGTTCATTTGTTCATTTGTTCATTTGTTCATTTGTTCATTTGTTCATTTGTTCATATGTTCATTTGTTCATTTGTTCATTTGTTCATTTGTTCATTTGTTCATCTGTTCATTGCTTCATTTCTTCATTTCTTCATTTCTTCATTTCTTCATTTCTTCCTTTCTTCATTTGTTCATTTGTTCATTTGTTCATTTGTTCATTTGTTCATTTGTTCATTTGTTCATTTGTTCATTTGTTCATTTGTTCATTTGTTCATTTGTTCATTTGTTCATGTGTTCATTTGTTCATTTGTTCATATGTTCATTTGTTCATTTGTTCATTTGTTCATTTGTTCATTTGTTCATTTGTTCATTTGTTCATCTGTTCATTTCTTCATCTCTTCATTTCTTCATTTCTTCATTTCTTCCTTTCTTCATTTGTTCATTTGTTCATTTGTTCATTTGTTCATTTGTTCATTTGTTCATTTGTTCATTTGTTCATTTGTTCATTTGTTCATTTGTTCATTTGTCCATTTGTTCATTTGTTCGTTTGTTCGTTTCATCATTTGTTCGTTTGTTCATTTGTTCATTTGTTCACTTGTTCATTTGTTGATTTGTTCATTTGTTGATTTGTTCATTTGTTCTTTTGTTCATTCGTTCATTTGTTCATTTGTTCATTTGTTTATTTGTTCATTTGTTCATTCGTTCATTTGTTCATTTTTCCATTTGTTCATTTGTTCATTTGCTCATTTGTTAATTTGTTATTTGATCATTTGTTCATATGTTCATTTGATTGTTTGTTCATTTCTCAACGTATTCATTTGTTCATTTGTTCATTTGTACATTTGTTCATTTGTTCATTTGTTCATTTGTTCATTTCTTCATTTTTTAATTTGTTCATTTGTTCACTTGTTCATTTGTTCATTTGTTCATTTGTTCATTTGTTCACTTGTTCATTTGTTCATTAGTTCATTTGTTCATTTGTTCATTTGTTCATTTGTTCATTTGCTCATTTGTTAATTTGTTATTTGATCATTTGTTCATATGTTCATTTGATTGTTTGTTCATTTCTCAACGTATTCATTTGTTCATTTGTACATTTGTTCATTTGTTCATTTGTTCATTTGTTTATTTGTTTATTGGATCATTTGTTCATTTGTACATTTGTTCATTTGATCATTTGTTCATTTTTTCATTTGTTCATTTGTTCATTTGTTCATTTGTTCATGTGTTCATGTGTTCATTTGTTCATTTGTTCATTTGTTCATTTGTCCATTCGTTCGTTTGTTCATTTGTTCATTTGTTCATTCGTTCATTTGTTCATTTGTTCATTTGTTCATTTGTTCACTTGTTCATTTTGTTCCTTTGTTTGTTTGTTTGTTTGTTCGTTTGTTCATTTATTCATTTGTACATGTGTTCATTTGTTCATTTGTACATGAGTTCATTTGTTCATTTGTACATGTGTTCATTTGTTCATTTGTTTATTTGTTCATTTGTTCAATTGATCCTTTGTTCATTTGTTCATTAGTTCATTTGTTCATTTGTTCATTTGTTCACTTGTTCATTTGTTCATTTGTTCATTTGTTCCTTTGATCATTTGTTCATTTGTTCATTTGTTCATTTGTTCATTTGTTCATTTGTTCATTTGTTCATTTGTTCATTTCTCAACGTATTCATTTGTGCATTTGTGCATTTGTGCTTTTGTTCATTTGTTCATTTGTTCATTTGTTCATTTGTTCATTTTTTAATTTGATCATTTGTTCATTTTTTAATTTGTTCATTTGTTCACTTGTTCATTTGTTCATTTGTTCATTTGTTCATTTGTTCAGTTGTTCATTTGTTCATTTGTTCATTTGTCCATTCGTTCGTTTGTTCATTTGTTCACTTGTTCATTTGTTCGTTTGTTCATTTGTTCATTTGTACATTTGTTCATTTCTTCATTTGTTCATTTGTTCATTTGTTCACTTGTTCATTTGTTCATTTGTTCATTTGTTCATTTGTTCATTTGTTCATTTGTTCATCTGTTCATTTGTTCATTTCTTCATTTCTTCATTTGTTCATTTGTTCACTTGTTCATTTGTTCATTTGTTCATTTGTTCATTTGTTCGTTTGTTCATTTGTTCATTTGTTCATTTGTTCATTTGTTCATTTGTTCATTTCTTCATTTCTTCATTTGTTCATTTGTTCATTTGTTCACTTGTTCATTTGTTCATTTGTTCATTTGTTCATTTGTTCATTTGTTCCTTTGATCATTTGTTCATTTGTTCATTTGTTCATTTGTTCATTTGTTCATTTGTTCATTTGTTCATTTCTCAACGTATTCATTTGTGCATTTGTGCATTTGTGCTTTGTTCATTTGTTCATTTGTTCATTTGTTCATTTGTCCATTTGTTCATTTGTTCATTTTTTAATTTGATCATTTGTTCATTTTTTAATTTGTTCATTTGTTCACTTGTTCATTTGTTCATTTGTTCATTTGTTCATTTGTTCAGTTGTTCATTTGTTCATTTGTTCATTTGTCCATTCGTTCGTTTGTTCATTTGTTCATTTGTTCATTTGTTCGTTTGTTCATTTGTTCATTTGTACATTTGTTCATTTCTTCATTTTTTAATTTGTTCATTTGTTCACTTGTTCATTTGTTCATTTGTTCATTTGTTCATTTGTTCAGTTGTTCATTTGTTCATTTGTTCATTTGTCCATTCGTTCGTTTGTTCATTTGTTCATTTGTTCATTTGTTCGTTTGTTCATTTGTTCATTTGTACATTTGTACATTTGTTCATTTGTTCATTTGTTCATTTGTATATTTGTTTATTGGTTCATTTGTTCATTTGTTCATTTGTTCATTTGTTCATTTTTTCATTTGTTCATTTGTTCACTTGTTCATTTGTTCATTTGTTCATTTGTTCATTTGTTCATTTGTTCATTTGTTCATTTGTCCATTCGTTCGTTTGTTCATTTGTTCATTTGTTCGTTTGTTCATTTGTTCATTTGTTTATTTGTTCATTTGTTCATTCGTTCATTTGTTCATTTGTTCATTTGTTCATTTGTTCATTTGTTTATTTGTTTTTTGGTTCATTTGTTCATTTGTTCATTCGTTCATTTGTTCATTTGTTCATTTGTTCATTTGTTTATTTGTTCATTTGTTTATTTGTCCATTTGTTCATTCGTTCATTTGATCATTTTTTCATTTTTTCATTTGTTCATTTGCTCATTTGTTAATTTGTTATTTGATCATTTGTTCATATGTTCATTTGATTGTTTGTTCATTTCTCAACGTATTCATTTGTTCATTTGTTCATTTGTTCACTTGTACATTTGTTCATTTGTTCATTTGTTCATTTGTTTATTTGTTTATTGGTTCATTTGTTCATTTGTACATTTGTTCATTTGATCATTTGTTCATTTTTTCATTTGTTCATTTGTTCATTTTTTCATTTGTTCATTTGTTCATTTGTTCATTTGTTCATTTGTTCATTTGTTCATTTGTTCATTTGTTCATTTGTCCATTCGTTCGTTTGTTCATTTGTTCATTTGTTCGTTTGTTCATTTGTTCATTTGTTCACTTGTTCATTTGTTCATTTGTTCATTTGTTCATTTGTTCATTTGTTCATTTGTTCATTTGTTCATTTGTTCACTTGTTCATTTTGTTCCTTTGTTCGTTTGTTCGTTTGTTCATTTGTTCATTTGTACATGTGTTCATTTGTTCATTTGTACATGTGTTCATTTGTTCATTTGTTCATTTGTTGATTTGTTCATTTGTTCATTTGTTCATTTGTTCATTTGTTCCTTTGATCATTTGTTCATTTGTTCATTTGTTCATTTGTTCATTTGTTCATTTGTTCATTTGTTCATTTGTTCATTTGTTCATTTGTTCATTTGTTCATTTGTTCATTTGTTCATTTGTTCATTTGTTCATTTGTTCATTTGTTCATTTGTTCATTTGTTCATTTGTTCATTTGTTCATTTGTTCATTTGTTCATTTGTTCATTTGTTCATATGTTCATTTGTTCATTTGTTCATTTGTTCATTTGTTCATTTGTTCATCTGTTCATTGCTTCATTTCTTCATTTCTTCATTTCTTCATTTCTTCATTTCTTCCTTTCTTCATTTGTTCATTTGTTCATTTGTTCATTTGTTCATTTGTTCATTTGTTCATTTGTTCATTTGTTCATTTGTTCATTTGTTCATTTGTTCATTTGTTCATGTGTTCATTTGTTCATTTGTTCATATGTTCATTTGTTCATTTGTTCATTTGTTCATTTGTTCATTTGTTCATTTGTTCATTTGTTCATCTGTTCATTTCTTCATCTCTTCATTTCTTCATTTCTTCATTTCTTCCTTTCTTCATTTGTTCATTTGTTCATTTGTTCATTTGTTCATTTGTTCATTTGTTCATTTGTTCATTTGTTCATTTGTTCATTTGTTCATTTGTTCATTTGTTCATTTGTTCATTTGTTCATTTGTCCATTTGTTCATTTGTTCGTTTGTTCGTTTCATCATTTGTTCGTTTGTTCATTTGTTCATTTGTTCACTTGTTCATTTGTTGATTTGTTCATTTGTTGATTTGTTCATTTGTTCTTTTGTTCATTCGTTCATTTGTTCATTTGTTCATTTGTTTATTTGTTCATTTGTTCATTCGTTCATTTGTTCATTTTTCCATTTGTTCATTTGTTCATTTGCTCATTTGTTAATTTGTTATTTGATCATTTGTTCATATGTTCATTTGATTGTTTGTTCATTTCTCAACGTATTCATTTGTTCATTTGTTCATTTGTACATTTGTTCATTTGTTCATTTGTTCATTTGTTCATTTCTTCATTTTTTAATTTGTTCATTTGTTCACTTGTTCATTTGTTCATTTGTTCATTTGTTCATTTGTTCACTTGTTCATTTGTTCATTAGTTCATTTGTTCATTTGTTCATTTGTTCATTTGTTCATTTGCTCATTTGTTAATTTGTTATTTGATCATTTGTTCATATGTTCATTTGATTGTTTGTTCATTTCTCAACGTATTCATTTGTTCATTTGTACATTTGTTCATTTGTTCATTTGTTCATTTGTTTATTTGTTTATTGGATCATTTGTTCATTTGTACATTTGTTCATTTGATCATTTGTTCATTTTTTCATTTGTTCATTTGTTCATTTGTTCATTTGTTCATGTGTTCATGTGTTCATTTGTTCATTTGTTCATTTGTTCATTTGTCCATTCGTTCGTTTGTTCATTTGTTCATTTGTTCATTCGTTCATTTGTTCATTTGTTCATTTGTTCATTTGTTCACTTGTTCATTTTGTTCCTTTGTTTGTTTGTTTGTTTGTTCGTTTGTTCATTTATTCATTTGTACATGTGTTCATTTGTTCATTTGTACATGAGTTCATTTGTTCATTTGTACATGTGTTCATTTGTTCATTTGTTTATTTGTTCATTTGTTCAATTGATCCTTTGTTCATTTGTTCATTAGTTCATTTGTTCATTTGTTCATTTGTTCACTTGTTCATTTCGTTCGTTTGTTCGTTTGTTCATTTGTTCATTTGTACATGTGTTCATTTGTTCATTTGTACATGTGTTCATTTGTTCATTTGTTCATTTGTTCAATTGATCCTTTGTTCATTTGTTCATTTGTTGATTTGTTCCTTTGATCATTTGTTCATTTGTTCCTTTGTTCATTTGTTCATTTGTTCATTTGTTGATTTTTTCATTTGTTGATTTGTTCATTTGTTCTTTTGTTCATTCGTTCATTTGTACATTTGTTGATTTGTTCATTTGTTGATTTGTTCATTCGTTCATTTGTTCATTTGTTCATTTGTTCATTTGTTCATTTGTTCATTTGTTCATTTGTTCATTTGTTCATTTGTTCATTTGTTCATTTGTTCATTTGTTCATTTGTTCATTTGTTCATTTGTTCATTTGTTCATTTGTTCATTTGTTCATTTGTTCATTTGTTCATTTGTTCATTTGTTCATTTGTTCATTTGTTCATTTGTTCATTTGTTCATTTGTTCATTTGTTCATCTGTTCATTTGTTCATTTCTTCATTTCTTCATTTCTCCATTTCTTCATTTCTTCATTTCTTCATTTCTTCATTTGTTCATTTGTTCATTTGTTCATTTGTTCATTTGTCCATTCGTTCGTTTGTTCATTTGTTCATTTGTTCATTTGTTCATTTGTTCACTTGTTCATTTTGTTGCTTTGTTCGTTTGTTCGTTTGTTCATTTGTTCATTTGTTCATTTGTTCATTTGTTCATTTGTTCATTTGTTCATTTGTTCATTTGTTCATTTGTTCATATGTTCATTTGATCATTTGTTCATTTGTTCATTTGTTCATTTGTTCATCTGTTCATTGCTTCATTTGTTCATTTGTTCATTTGTTCATTTGTTCATTTGTTCATTTGTTCATTTGTTCATTTGTTCATTTGTTCATTTGTTCATTTGTTCATTTGTTCATTTGTTCATTTGTTCATTTGTTCATTTGTTCATTTGTTCATTTGTTCATATGTTCATTTGTTCATTTGTTCATTTGTTCATTTGTTCATTTGTTCATCTGTTCATTGCTTCATTTCTTCATTTCTTCATTTCTTCATTTCTTCATTTCTTCCTTTCTTCATTTGTTCATTTGTTCATTTGTTCATTTGTTCATTTGTTCATTTGTTCATTTGTTCATTTGTTCATTTGTTCATTTGTTCATTTGTTCATTTGTTCATTTGTTCATGTGTTCATTTGTTCATTTGTTCATATGTTCATTTGTTCATTTGTTCATTTGTTCATTTGTTCATTTGTTCATTTGTTCATTTGTTCATTTGTTCATCTGTTCATTTCTTCATCTCTTCATTTCTTCATTTCTTCATTTCTTCCTTTCTTCATTTGTTCATTTGTTCATTTGTTCATTTGTTCATTTGTTCATTTGTTCATTTGTTCATTTGTTCATTTGTTCATTTGTTCATTTGTTCATTTGTCCATTTGTTCATTTGTTCGTTTGTTCGTTTCATCATTTGTTCGTTTGTTCATTTGTTCATTTGTTCACTTGTTCATTTGTTGATTTGTTCATTTGTTGATTTGTTCATTTGTTCTTTTGTTCATTCGTTCATTTGTTCATTTGTTCATTTGTTTATTTGTTCATTTGTTCATTCGTTCATTTGTTCATTTTTCCATTTGTTCATTTGTTCATTTGCTCATTTGTTAATTTGTTATTTGATCATTTGTTCATATGTTCATTTGATTGTTTGTTCATTTCTCAACGTATTCATTTGTTCATTTGTTCATTTGTACATTTGTTCATTTGTTCATTTGTTCATTTGTTCATTTCTTCATTTTTTAATTTGTTCATTTGTTCACTTGTTCATTTGTTCATTTGTTCATTTGTTCATTTGTTCACTTGTTCATTTGTTCATTAGTTCATTTGTTCATTTGTTCATTTGTTCATTTGTTCATTTGCTCATTTGTTAATTTGTTATTTGATCATTTGTTCATATGTTCATTTGATTGTTTGTTCATTTCTCAACGTATTCATTTGTTCATTTGTACATTTGTTCATTTGTTCATTTGTTCATTTGTTTATTTGTTTATTGGATCATTTGTTCATTTGTACATTTGTTCATTTGATCATTTGTTCATTTTTTCATTTGTTCATTTGTTCATTTGTTCATTTGTTCATGTGTTCATGTGTTCATTTGTTCATTTGTTCATTTGTTCATTTGTCCATTCGTTCGTTTGTTCATTTGTTCATTTGTTCATTCGTTCATTTGTTCATTTGTTCATTTGTTCATTTGTTCACTTGTTCATTTTGTTCCTTTGTTTGTTTGTTTGTTTGTTCGTTTGTTCATTTATTCATTTGTACATGTGTTCATTTGTTCATTTGTACATGAGTTCATTTGTTCATTTGTACATGTGTTCATTTGTTCATTTGTTTATTTGTTCATTTGTTCAATTGATCCTTTGTTCATTTGTTCATTAGTTCATTTGTTCATTTGTTCATTTGTTCACTTGTTCATTTCGTTCGTTTGTTCGTTTGTTCATTTGTTCACTTGTTCATTTCGTTCGTTTGTTCGTTTGTTCATTTGTACATGTGTTCATTTGTTCATTTGTTCATTTGTTCAATTGATCCTTTGTTCATTTGTTCATTTGTTGATTTGTTCCTTTGATCATTTGTTCATTTGTTCCTTTGTTCATTTGTTCATTTGTTCATTTGTTGATTTTTTCATTTGTTGATTTGTTCATTTGTTCTTTTGTTCATTCGTTCATTTGTACATTTGTTGATTTGTTCATTTGTTGATTTGTTCATTCGTTCATTTGTTCATTTGTTCATTTGTTCATTTGTTCATTTGTTCATTTGTTCATTTGTTCATTTGTTCATTTGTTCATTTGTTCATTTGTTCATTTGTTCATTTGTTCATTTGTTCATTTGTTCATTTGTTCATTTGTTCATTTGTTCATTTGTTCATTTGTTCATTTGTTCATTTGTTCATTTGTTCATTTGTTCATTTGTTCATTTGTTCATTTGTTCATCTGTTCATTTGTTCATTTCTTCATTTCTTCATTTCTTCATTTCTTCATTTCTTCATTTCTTCATTTCTTCATTTGTTCATTTGTTCATTTGTTCATTTGTTCATTTGTCCATTCGTTCGTTTGTTCATTTGTTCATTTGTTCATTTGTTCATTTGTTCACTTGTTCATTTTGTTCCTTTGTTCGTTTGTTCGTTTGTTCATTTGTTCATTTGTACATGTGTTCATTTGTTCATTTGTACGTGTGTTCATTTGTTCATTTGTTCATTTGTTCATTTGTTCAATTGATCCTTTGTTCATTTGTTCATTCGTTCGTTTGTTCATTTGTTCATTTGTTCATTTGTTCGTTTGTTCAATTGTTCATTTGTTCACTTGTTCATTTGTTCATTTGTTGATTTGTTCATTTGTTGATTTGTTCATTCGTTCATTTGTTCATTTGTTCATTTGTTCATTTGTTCATTTGTTCATTTGTTCATTTGTTCATTTGTTCATTAGTTCACTTGTTCATTTGTTCATTTGTTCATTTGTTCATATGTACATTTGTGCATCTTTTCATTTTTTCATTCGTCCATTTGTACATTTGTCCATTTGTTCAAATGATAATTCGTTCACTTGTTCATATGTTCATTTGATTGTTTCTTCATTCGTTAAATGGTTCATTTGACCATTTGTTCATTTGTCTACCCGCTCATTTGTTCATTTGTTCATTTGTTCATATGTTAATTTGTCCATTTTTGGATTTGTTCATTTCTTCAATTCTTCATTTCTTAAGTTGTTCATTTGTTCATTTGTCCATTTGTTTATTTGTTCATTTGTTCATATGTTCATTTGATTGTTTGTACAATTCTCAACATATTCATTTGTTCATTTGTTCATTTGTACATGTGTTCATTTGTTCATTTGTTAATTTGTTCAATTGATCCTTTGTTCATTTGTACATTTGTTCATTTGATCATTTGTTCATTTGTTCATTTGTTCATTTGTTCATTTGTCCATTCGTTCGTTTGTTCATTTGTTCATTTGTTCATTTGTTCATTTGTTCACTTGTTCATTTTGTTCCTTTGTTCGTTTGTTCATTTGTTCATTTGTACATGTGTTCATTTGTTCATTTGTTCATTTGTTCATTTGTTCATTTGTTCATTTTTTTATTTGTTCATTTGTTCATTTGTTCATTTGTTCATTTGTTCATTTGTTCATTTGTTCATTTGTTCATTTGTTCATTTGTTCATTTGTTCATTTGTTAATTTGGTCATTTTTTCATTTGTTCACTTGTTCATTTGTTCATTTGTTCTTTTGTTCATTTGTTCATTTGTTCATTTGTTCATTTGTCCATTCGTTCGTTTGTTCATTTGTTAATTTGTTCGTTTGTTCATTTGTTCATTTGTTCACTTGTTCATTTGTTCATTTGTTCATTTGTTCATTTGTTCGTTTGTTCATTTGTTCATTTGTTCATTTGTTCACTTGTTCATTTGTTCATTTGTTCATTTGTTCATTTGTTCATTTGTTCATTTGTTCATTTGTTCATTTGTTCATTTGTTCATTTGTTCATTTGTTCATTTGTTCATTTGTTCATTTGTTCATTTGTTCATTTTTTTATTTGTTCATTTGTTCATTTGTTCATTTGTTCATTTGTTCATTTGTTCATTTGTTAATTTGGTCATTTTTTCATTTGATCGCTTGTTCATTTGTTCATTTGTTCTTTTGTTCATTTGTTCATTTGTTCATTTGTTCATTTGTTCATTTGTCCATTCGTTCGTTTGTTCATTTGTTCATTTGTTCATTCGTTCATTTGTTCATTTGTTCATTTGTTCATTTGTTCATTTGTTCATTTGTTCATTTGTTTATTTGTTCATTTGTTCACTTGTTCATTTTGTTCCTTTGCTTGTTTGTTCGTTTGTTCATTTGTTCATTTGTACATGTGTTCATTTGTTCATTTGTACATGAGTTCATTTGTTCATTTGTACATGTGTTCATTTGTTCATTTGTTTATTTGTTCATTTGTTCAATTGATCCTTTGTTCATTTGTTCATTTGTTCATTAGTTCATTTGTTCATTTGTTCATTTGTTCACTTGTTCATTTTGTTCCTTTGTTCGTTTGTTCATTTGTGCATTTGTACATGTGTTCATTTGTTCATTTGTACATGTGTTCATTTGTTCATTTGTTCATTTGTTCAATTGATCCTTTGTTCATTTGTTCATTTGTTGATTTGTTCCTTTGATCATTTGTTCATTTGTTCCTTTGTTCATTTGTTCATTTGTTCATTTGTTGATTTTTTCATTTGTTGATTTGTTCATTTGTTCATTTGTTGATTTTTTCATTTGTTGATTTGTTCATTTGTTCTTTTGTTCATTCGTTCATTTGTTCATTTGTTGATTTGTTCATTTGTTGATTTGTTCATTCGTTCATTTGTTCATTTGTTCATTTGTTCATTTGTTCATTTGTTCATTTGTTCATTTGTTCATTTGTTCATTAGTTCATTAGTTCACTTGTTCATTTGTTCATTTGTTCATTTGTTCATTTGTTCATTTGTTCATATGTACATTTGTGCTTCTTTTCATTTGTTCATTCGTCCATTTGTACATTTGTCCATTTGTTCAAATGATAATTCGTTCACTTGTTCATATGTTCATTTGATTGTTTCTTCATTCGTTAAATGGTTCATTTGACCATTTGTTCATTTGTCTACCCGCTCATTTGTTCATTTGTTCATTTGTTCATATGTTAATTTGTCCATTTTTGGATTTGTTCATTTCTTCAATTCTTCATTTCTTAAGTTGTTCATTTGTTCATTTGTCCATTTGTTTATTTGTTCATTTGTTCATATGTTCATTTGATTGTTTGTACAATTCTCAACATATTCATTTGTTCATTTGTACATGTGTTCATTTGTTCATTTGTTCATTTGTTAATATGTTCAATTGATCCTTTGTTCATTTGTACATTTGTTCATTTGTTCATTTTTTCATTTGTTCATTTGTTCAATTGTTCATTTGTTCATTTGATCATTTGATCATTTGTTCATTTGTTCATTTGTTCATTTGTTCATTTGACCATTCGTTCGTTTGTTCATTTGTTCATTTGTTCATTTGTTCATTTGTTCACTTGTTCATTTTGTTCCTTTGTTCGTTTGTTCGTTTGTTCATTTGTTCATTTGTACATGTGTTCATTTGTTCATTTGTACATGTGTTCATTTGTTCATTTGTTCATTTGTTCATTTGTTCAATTGATCCTTTGTTCAATTGTTCATTCGTTCGTTTGTTCATTTGTTCATTTGTTCATTTGTTCGTTTGTTCAATTGTTCATTTGTTCACTTGTTCATTTGTTCATTTGTTCATTTGTTCATTTGTTCATTTGTTCATTTGTTCATTTGTTCATTTGTTCATTTGAACATTTGTTCATTTGTTCATTTGTTCACTTGTTCATTTTGTTCCTTTGTTCGTTTGTTCGTTTGTTCATTTGTTCATTTGTACATGTGTTCATTTGTTCATTTGTACACGTGTTCATTTGTTCATTTGTTCATTTGTTAATTTGTTCAATTGATCCTTTGCTAATTTGCTCATTTGTTCATTTGTTCCTTTGTTAATTTGTTCATTTGTTCATTTGTTCATTTGTTCATTTGTTCATTTGTTAATTTGTTATTTGATCATTTGTTCATTTGTTCATTTGTTCATTTGTACATTTGTTCATTTGTTCATTTGTTTATTTGTTTATTGGTTCATTTGTTCATTTGTTCATTTGTTCATTTGTTCATTTGTTCATTTGTTCATTTGTTCATTTGTTCATTTGTTCATTTGTTCATTTGTTCATTTGTTCATTTGTTCATTTGTTCATTTGTTCATTTGTTCATTTGTTCATTTGTTCATTTGTTCATTTGTTCATTTGTTCATTTGTTCATTTGTTCATTTGTTCATTTGTTCATTTGTTCATTTGTTCATTTGTTCATTTGTTCATTTGTTCGTTTGTTCGTTTGTTCGTTTGTTCGTTTGTTCATTTGTTCATCTGTTCATTTGTTCATTTCTTCATTTCTTCATTTCTTCATTTCTTCATTTCTTCATTTCTTCATTTCTTCATTTCTTCATTTCTCCATTTCTTCATTTCTTCATTTCTTCATTTGTTCATTTGTTCATTTGTTCATTTGTTCATTTGTTCATTTGTTCATTTGTTCATTTGTTCATTTGTTCATTTGTTCATTTGTTCATTTGTTCATTTGTTCATTTGTTCATTTGTTCTTTTGTTCATTTGTTCATTTGTTCATTTGTTCATTTGTTCATTTGTTCATTTGTTCATTTGTTCATTTGTTCATTTGTTCATTTGTTCATTTGTTCATTTGTTCATTTGTTCATTTGTTCATTTGTTCATTTGTTCATTTGTTCATTTGTTCATTTGTTCATTTGTTCATTTGTTTATTTGGTCATTTTTTCATTTGTTCACTTGTTCATTTGTTCATTTGTTGATTTGTTCATTCGTTCATTTGTTCATTTGTTGATTTGTTCATTTGTTGATTTGTTCATTCGTTCATTTGTTCATTCGTTCATTTGTTCATTTGTTCATTTGTTCATTTGTTCATTTGTTCATTTGTTCATTTGTTCATTTGTTCATTTGTTCATTTGTTCATTTGTTCATTTGTTCATTTGTTCATTTGTTCATTTGTTCATCTGTTCATTTGTTCATCTGTTCATTTGTTCATTTTTTCATTTCTTCATTTCTTCATTTGTTCATTTGTTCATTTCTTCATTTCTTCATTTGTTCATTTGTTCATTTGTTCATTTGTAAATTTGTTCACTAGTTCATTTGTTCATTTGTTCATTTGTTCATTTGTTCATTTGTTCATTTGTTCATTTGTTCATTTGTTCATTTGGTCATTTGTTCATTTGTTCATTTGTTCATTTGTTCATTTGTTCATTTGTTCATTTGTTCATTAGTTCACTTGTTCATTTGTTCATTTGTTCATTTGTTCATTTGTTCATTTGTTCATTTGTTCATTTGTTCATATGTACATTTGTGCATCTTTTCATTTGTTCATTCGTCCATTTGTACATTTGTCCATTTGTTCAAATGATAATTCGTTCACTTGTTCATATGTTCATTTGACTGTTTCTTCATTCGTTAAATGGTTCATTTGACCATTTGTTCATTTGTCTACCCGCTCATTTGTTCATTTGTTCATTTGTTCATATGTTAATTTGTCCATTTTTGGATTTGTTCATTTCTTCAATTCTTCATTTCTTAAGTTGTTCATTTGTTCATTTGTCCATTTGTTTATTTGTTCATTTGTTCATATGTTCATTTGATTGTTTGTACAATTCTCAACATATTCATTTGTTCATTTGTTCATTTGTACATGTGTTCATTTGTTCATTTGTTAATTTGTTCAATTGATCCTTTGTTCATTTGTACATTTGTTCATTTGTTCATTTTTTCATTTGTTCATTTGTTCACTTGTTCATTTGTTCATTTGTTCATTTGTTCATTTGTTCAGTTGTTCATTTGTTCATTTGTTCATTTGTCCATTCGTTCGTTTGTTCATTTGTTCATTTGTTCATTTGTTCGTTTGTTCATTTGTTCATTTGTACATTTGTTCATTTCTTCATTTGTTCATTTGTTCATTTGTTCACTTGTTCATTTGTTCATTTGTTCATTTGTTCATTTGTTCATTTGTTCATTTGTTCATTTGTTCATCTGTTCATTTGTTCATTTCTTCATTTGTTCATTTGTTCATTTGTTCACTTGTTCATTTGTTCATTTGTTCATTTGTTCATTTGTTCATTTGTTCGTTTGTTCATTTGTTCATTTGTTCATTTGTTCATTTGTTCATTTGTTCATTTGTTCATTTCTTCATTTCTTCATTTGTTCATTTGTTCATTTGTTCACTTGTTCATTTGTTCATTTGTTCATTTGTTCCTTTGATCATTTGTTCATTTGTTCATTTGTTCATTTGTTCATTTGTTCATTTGTTCATTTGTTCATTTGTTCATTTTTTAATTTGATCATTTGTTCATTTTTTAATTTGTTCATTTTTTAATTTGTTCATTTGTTCACTTGTTCATTTGTTCATTTGTTCATTTGTCCATTCGTTCGTTTGTTCATTTGTTCATTTGTTCATTTGTTCGTTTGTTCATTTGTTCATTTGTACATTTGTTCATTTCTTCATTTGTTCATTTGTTCATTTGTTCATTTGTTCATTTGTTCATTTGTTCATTTGTTCATTTGTTCATTTGTTCATTTGTTCATTTGTTCATTTGTTCATTTGTCCATTCGTTCGTTTGTTCATTTGTTCATTTGTTCGTTTGTTCATTTGTTCATTTGTTCATTTGTCCATTCGTTCGTTTGTTCATTTGTTCATTTGTTCATTTGTTCGTTTGTTCATTTGTTCATTTGTTCATTTGTTCATTTGTTCATTTGTTCATCTGTTCATTTGTTCATTTCTTCATTTGTTCATTTGTACATTTGTTCATTTGTTCATTTGTTCATTTGTTCATTTGTTCATTTGTTCATTTGTTCATTTGTTCATTTGTTCATTTGTTCATTTGTTCATTTGTTCATTTGTACATGAGTTCATTTGTTCATTTGTACATGTGTTCATTTGTTCATTTGTTTATTTGTTCATTTGTTCAATTGATCCTTTGTTCATTTGTTCATTTGTTCATTAGTTCATTTGTTCATTTGTTCATTTGTTCACTTGTTCATTTTGTTCCTTTGTTCGTTTGTTCATTTGTGCATTTGTACATGTGTTCATTTGTTCATTTGTACATGTGTTCATTTGTTCATTTGTTCATTTGTTCAATTGATCCTTTGTTCATTTGTTCATTTGTTGATTTGTTCCTTTGATCATTTGTTCATTTGTTCCTTTGTTCATTTGTTCATTTGTTCATTTGTTGATTTTTTCATTTGTTGATTTGTTCATTTGTTCATTTGTTGATTTTTTCATTTGTTGATTTGTTCATTTGTTCATTTGTTGATTTTTTCATTTGTTGATTTGTTCATTTGTTCTTTTGTTCATTCGTTCATTTGTTCATTTGTTGATTTGTTCATTTGTTGATTTGTTCATTCGTTCATTTGTTCATTTGTTCATTTGTTCATTTGTTCATTTGTTCATTTGTTCATTTGTTCATTTGTTCATTAGTTCATTAGTTCACTTGTTCATTTGTTCATTTGTTCATTTGTTCATTTGTTCATTTGTTCATTTGTTCATATGTACATTTGTGCTTCTTTTCATTTGTTCATTCGTCCATTTGTACATTTGTCCATTTGTTCAAATGATAATTCGTTCACTTGTTCATATGTTCATTTGATTGTTTCTTCATTCGTTAAATGGTTCATTTGACCATTTGTTCATTTGTCTACCCGCTCATTTGTTCATTTGTTCATTTGTTCATATGTTAATTTGTCCATTTTTGGATTTGTTCATTTCTTCAATTCTTCATTTCTTAAGTTGTTCATTTGTTCATTTGTCCATTTGTTTATTTGTTCATTTGTTCATATGTTCATTTGATTGTTTGTACAATTCTCAACATATTCATTTGTTCATTTGTACATGTGTTCATTTGTTCATTTGTTCATTTGTTAATTTGTTCAATTGATCCTTTGTTCATTTGTACATTTGTTCATTTGTTCATTTTTTCATTTGTTCATTTGTTCAATTGTTCATTTGTTCATTTGATCATTTGATCATTTGTTCATTTGTTCATTTGTTCATTTGTTCATTTGACCCTTCGTTCGTTTGTTCATTTGTTCATTTGTTCATTTGTTCATTTGTTCACTTGTTCATTTTGTTCCTTTGTTCGTTTGTTCGTTTGTTCATTTGTTCATTTGTACATGTGTTCATTTGTTCATTTGTACATGTGTTCATTTGTTCATTTGTTCATTTGTTCATTTGTTCAATTGATCCTTTGTTCAATTGTTCATTCGTTCGTTTGTTCATTTGTTCATTTGTTCATTTGTTCGTTTGTTCAATTGTTCATTTGTTCACTTGTTCATTTGTTCATTTGTTCATTTGTTCATTTGTTCATTTGTTCATTTGTTCATTTGTTCATTTGTTCATTTGAACATTTGTTCATTTGTTCATTTGTTCACTTGTTCATTTTGTTCCTTTGTTCGTTTGTTCGTTTGTTCATTTGTTCATTTGTACATGTGTTCATTTGTTCATTTGTACACGTGTTCATTTGTTCATTTGTTCATTTGTTAATTTGTTCAATTGATCCTTTGCTAATTTGCTCATTTGTTCATTTGTTCCTTTGTTAATTTGTTCATTTGTTCATTTGTTCATTTGTTCATTTGTTCATTTGTTAATTTGTTATTTGATCATTTGTTCATTTGTTCATTTGTTCATTTGTACATTTGTTCATTTGTTCATTTGTTTATTTGTTTATTGGTTCATTTGTTCATTTGTTCATTTGTTCATTTGTTCATTTGTTCATTTGTTCATTTGTTCATTTGTTCATTTGTTCATTTGTTCATTTGTTCATTTGTTCATTTGTTCATTTGTTCATTTGTTCATTTGTTCATTTGTTCATTTGTTCATTTGTTCATTTGTTCATTTGTTCATTTGTTCATTTGTTCATTTGTTCATTTGTTCATTTGTTCATTTGTTCATTTGTTCATTTGTTCATTTGTTCGTTTGTTCGTTTGTTCGTTTGTTCGTTTGTTCATTTGTTCATCTGTTCATTTGTTCATTTCTTCATTTCTTCATTTCTTCATTTCTTCATTTCTTCATTTCTTCATTTCTTCATTTCTTCATTTCTCCATTTCTTCATTTCTTCATTTCTTCATTTCTTCATTTGTTCATTTGTTCATTTGTTCATTTGTTCATTTGTTCATTTGTTCATTTGTTCATTTGTTCATTTGTTCATTTGTTCATTTGTTCATTTGTTCATTTGTTCATTTGTTCATTTGTTCATTTGTTCATTTGTTCTTTTGTTCATTTGTTCATTTGTTCATTTGTTCATTTGTTCGTTTGTTCGTTTGTTCGTTTGTTCGTTTGTTCATTTGTTCATCTGTTCATTTGTTCATTTCTTCATTTCTTCATTTCTTCATTTCTTCATTTCTTCATTTCTTCATTTCTTCATTTCTTCATTTCTCCATTTCTTCATTTCTTCATTTCTTCATTTCTTCATTTGTTCATTTGTTCATTTGTTCATTTGTTCATTTGTTCATTTGTTCATTTGTTCATTTGTTCATTTGTTCATTTGTTCATTTGTTCATTTGTTCATTTGTTCATTTGTTCATTTGTTCATTTGTTCATTTGTTCTTTTGTTCATTTGTTCATTTGTTCATTTGTTCATTTGTTCATTTGTTCATTTGTTCATCTGTTCATTTGTTCATCTGTTCATTTGTTCATTTTTTCATTTCTTCATTTCTTCATTTGTTCATTTGTTCATTTCTTCATTTCTTCATTTGTTCATTTGTTCATTTGTTCATTTGTAAATTTGTTCACTAGTTCATTTGTTCATTTGTTCATTTGTTCATTTGTTCATTTGTTCATTTGTTCATTTGTTCATTTGTTCATTTGGTCATTTGTTCATTTGTTCATTTGTTCATTTGTTCATTTGTTCATTTGTTCATTTGTTCATTAGTTCACTTGTTCATTTGTTCATTTGTTCATTTGTTCATTTGTTCATTTGTTCATTTGTTCATTTGTTCATATGTACATTTGTGCATCTTTTCATTTGTTCATTCGTCCATTTGTACATTTGTCCATTTGTTCAAATGATAATTCGTTCACTTGTTCATATGTTCATTTGACTGTTTCTTCATTCGTTAAATGGTTCATTTGACCATTTGTTCATTTGTCTACCCGCTCATTTGTTCATTTGTTCATTTGTTCATATGTTAATTTGTCCATTTTTGGATTTGTTCATTTCTTCAATTCTTCATTTCTTAAGTTGTTCATTTGTTCATTTGTCCATTTGTTTATTTGTTCATTTGTTCATATGTTCATTTGATTGTTTGTACAATTCTCAACATATTCATTTGTTCATTTGTTCATTTGTACATGTGTTCATTTGTTCATTTGTTAATTTGTTCAATTGATCCTTTGTTCATTTGTACATTTGTTCATTTGTTCATTTTTTCATTTGTTCATTTGTTCACTTGTTCATTTGTTCATTTGTTCATTTGTTCATTTGTTCAGTTGTTCATTTGTTCATTTGTTCATTTGTCCATTCGTTCGTTTGTTCATTTGTTCATTTGTTCATTTGTTCGTTTGTTCATTTGTTCATTTGTACATTTGTTCATTTCTTCATTTGTTCATTTGTTCATTTGTTCACTTGTTCATTTGTTCATTTGTTCATTTGTTCATTTGTTCATTTGTTCATTTGTTCATCTGTTCATTTGTTCATTTCTTCATTTGTTCATTTGTTCATTTGTTCACTTGTTCATTTGTTCATTTGTTCATTTGTTCATTTGTTCATTTGTTCGTTTGTTCATTTGTTCATTTGTTCATTTGTTCATTTGTTCATTTGTTCATTTGTTCATTTCTTCATTTCTTCATTTGTTCATTTGTTCATTTGTTCACTTGTTCATTTGTTCATTTGTTCATTTGTTCCTTTGATCATTTGTTCATTTGTTCATTTGTTCATTTGTTCATTTGTTCATTTGTTCATTTGTTCATTTGTTCATTTTTTAATTTGATCATTTGTTCATTTTTTAATTTGTTCATTTTTTAATTTGTTCATTTGTTCACTTGTTCATTTGTTCATTTGTTCATTTGTCCATTCGTTCGTTTGTTCATTTGTTCATTTGTTCATTTGTTCGTTTGTTCATTTGTTCATTTGTACATTTGTTCATTTCTTCATTTGTTCATTTGTTCATTTGTTCATTTGTTCATTTGTTCATTTGTTCATTTGTTCATTTGTTCATTTGTTCATTTGTTCATTTGTTCATTTGTTCATTTGTTCATTTGTCCATTCGTTCGTTTGTTCATTTGTTCATTTGTTCGTTTGTTCATTTGTTCATTTGTTCATTTGTCCATTCGTTCGTTTGTTCATTTGTTCATTTGTTCATTTGTTCGTTTGTTCATTTGTTCATTTGTTCATTTGTTCATTTGTTCATTTGTTCATCTGTTCATTTGTTCATTTCTTCATTTGTTCATTTGTACATTTGTTCATTTGTTCATTTGTTCATTTGTTCATTTGTTCATTTGTTCATTTGTTCATTTGTTCATTTGTTCATTTGTTCATTTGTTCATTTGTTCATTTGTTCATTTGTTCATTTGTTCATTTGTTCATTTGTTCATTTGTTCATTTGTTCATTTGTTCATTTGTCCATTCGTTCGTTTGTTCATTTGTTCATTTGTTCGTTTGTTCATTTGTTCATTTGTTCATTTGTCCATTCGTTCGTTTGTTCATTTGTTCATTTGTTCATTTGTTCGTTTGTTCATTTGTTCATTTGTTCATTTGTTCATTTGTTCATTTGTTCATCTGTTCATTTGTTCATTTCTTCATTTGTTCATTTGTTCATTTGTTCACTTGTTCATTTGTTCATTTGTTCATTTGTTCATTTGTTCATTTGTTCATTTGTTCATTTGTTCATTTATTCATTTGTTCATTTGTTCATTTGTTCATTTCTTCATTTCTTCATTTGTTCATTTGTTCATTTGTTCACTTGTTCATTTGTTCATTTGTTCATTTGTTCCTTTGATCATTTGTTCATTTGTTCATTTGTTCATTTGTTCATTTGTTCATTTGTTCATTTGTTCATTTCTCAACGTATTCATTTGTGCATTTGTGCATTTGTGCTTTTGTTCATTTGTTCATTTGTTCATTTGTTCATTTGTTCATTTTTTAATTTGATCATTTGTTCATTTTTTAATTTGTTCATTTGTTCACTTGTTCATTTGTTCATTTGTTCATTTGTTCAGTTGTTCATTTGTTCATTTGTTCATTTGTCCATTCGTTCGTTTGTTCATTTGTTCATTTGTTCATTTGTTCGTTTGTTCATTTGTTCATTTGTACATTTGTTCATTTCTTCATTTGTTCATTTGTTCATTTGTTCACTTGTTCATTTGTTCATTTGTTCATTTGTTCATTTGTTCATTTGTTCATTTGTTCATCTGTTCATTTGTTCATTTCTTCATTTCTTCATTTGTTCATTTGTTCACTTGTTCATTTGTTCATTTGTTCATTTGTTCATTTGTTCGTTTGTTCATTTGTTCATTTGTTCATTTGTTCATTTGTTCATTTGTTCATTTCTTCATTTCTTCATTTGTTCATTTGTTCATTTGTTCACTTGTTCATTTGTTCATTTGTTCATTTGTTCATTTGTTCCTTTGATCATTTGTTCATTTGTTCATTTGTTCATTTGTTCATTTGTTCATTTGTTCATTTGTTCATTTCTCAACGTATTCATTTGTGCATTTGTGCATTTGTGCTTTGTTCATTTGTTCATTTGTTCATTTGTTCATTTGTCCATTTGTTCATTTGTTCATTTTTTAATTTGATCATTTGTTCATTTTTTAATTTGTTCATTTGTTCACTTGTTCATTTGTTCATTTGTTCATTTGTTCATTTGTTCAGTTGTTCATTTGTTCATTTGTTCATTTGTCCATTCGTTCGTTTGTTCATTTGTTCATTTGTTCATTTGTTCGTTTGTTCATTTGTTCATTTGTACATTTCTTCATTTCTTCATTTTTTAATTTGTTCATTTGTTCACTTGTTCATTTGTTCATTTGTTCATTTGTTCATTTGTTCAGTTGTTCATTTGTTCATTTGTTCATTTGTCCATTCGTTCGTTTGTTCATTTGTTCATTTGTTCATTTGTTCGTTTGTTCATTTGTTCATTTGTACATTTGTACATTTGTTCATTTGTTCATTTGTTCATTTGTATATTTGTTTATTGGTTCATTTGTTCATTTGTTCATTTGTTCATTTGTTCATTTTTTCATTTGTTCATTTGTTCACTTGTTCATTTGTTCATTTGTTCATTTGTTCATTTGTTCATTTGTTCATTTGTTCATTTGTCCATTCGTTCGTTTGTTCATTTGTTCATTTGTTCGTTTGTTCATTTGTTCATTTGTTTATTTGTTCATTTGTTCATTCGTTCATTTGTTCATTTGTTCATTTGTTCATTTGTTCATTTGTTTATTTGTTTTTTGGTTCATTTGTTCATTTGTTCATTCGTTCATTTGTTCATTTGTTCATTTGTTCATTTGTTTATTTGTTCATTTGTTTATTTGTCCATTTGTTCATTCGTTCATTTGATCATTTTTTCATTTTATCATTTGTTCATTTGCTCATTTGTTAATTTGTTATTTGATCATTTGTTCAAATGTACATTTGATTGTTTGTTCATTTCTAAACGTATTCATTTGTTCATTTGTTCATTTGTTCACTTGTACATTTGTTCATTTGTTCATTTGTTCATTTGTTTATTTGTTTATTGGTTCATTTGTTCATTTGTACATTTGTTCATTTGATCATTTGTTCATTTTTTCATTTGTTCATTTGTTCATTTTTTCATTTGTTCATTTGTTCATTTGTTCATTTGTTCATTTGTTCATTTGTTCATTTGTTCATTTGTTCATTTGTTCATTTGTCCATTCGTTCGTTTGTTCATTTGTTCATTTGTTCGTTTGTTCATTTGTTCATTTGTTCACTTGTTCATTTGTTCATTTGTTCATTTGTTCATTTGTTCATTTGTTCATTTGTTCATTTGTTCATTTGTTCACTTGTTCATTTTGTTCCTTTGTTCGTTTGTTCGTTTGTTCATTTGTTCATTTGTACATGTGTTCATTTGTTCATTTGTACATGTGTTCATTTGTTCATTTGTTCATTTGTTGATTTGTTCATTTGTTCATTTGTTCATTTGTTCATTTGTTCATTTGTTCCTTTGATCATTTGTTCATTTGTTCATTTGTTCATTTGTTCATTTGTTCATTTGTTCATTTGTTCATTTGTTCATTTGTTCATTTGTTCATTTGTTCATTTGTTCATTTGTTCATTTGTTCATTTGTTCATTTGTTCATTTGTTCATTTGTTCATTTGTTCATTTGTTCATTTGTTCATTTGTTCATTTGTTCATTTGTTCATATGTTCATTTGTTCATTTGTTCATTTGTTCATTTGTTCATTTGTTCATCTGTTCATTGCTTCATTTCTTCATTTCTTCATTTCTTCATTTCTTCATTTCTTCCTTTCTTCATTTGTTCATTTGTTCATTTGTTCATTTGTTCATTTGTTCATTTGTTCATTTGTTCATTTGTTCATTTGTTCATTTGTTCATTTGTTCATTTGTTCATGTGTTCATTTGTTCATTTGTTCATATGTTCATTTGTTCATTTGTTCATTTGTTCATTTGTTCATTTGTTCATTTGTTCATTTGTTCATTTGTTCATCTGTTCATTTCTTCATCTCTTCATTTCTTCATTTCTTCATTTCTTCCTTTCTTCATTTGTTCATTTGTTCATTTGTTCATTTGTTCATTTGTTCATTTGTTCATTTGTTCATTTGTTCATTTGTTCATTTGTTCATTTGTTCATTTGTCCATTTGTTCATTTGTTCGTTTGTTCGTTTCATCATTTGTTCGTTTGTTCATTTGTTCATTTGTTCACTTGTTCATTTGTTGATTTGTTCATTTGTTGATTTGTTCATTTGTTCTTTTGTTCATTCGTTCATTTGTTCATTTGTTCATTTGTTTATTTGTTCATTTGTTCATTCGTTCATTTGTTCATTTTTCCATTTGTTCATTTGTTCATTTGCTCATTTGTTAATTTGTTATTTGATCATTTGTTCATATGTTCATTTGATTGTTTGTTCATTTCTCAACGTATTCATTTGTTCATTTGTTCATTTGTACATTTGTTCATTTGTTCATTTGTTCATTTGTTCATTTCTTCATTTTTTAATTTGTTCATTTGTTCACTTGTTCATTTGTTCATTTGTTCATTTGTTCATTTGTTCACTTGTTCATTTGTTCATTAGTTCATTTGTTCATTTGTTCATTTGTTCATTTGTTCATTTGCTCATTTGTTAATTTGTTATTTGATCATTTGTTCATATGTTCATTTGATTGTTTGTTCATTTCTCAACGTATTCATTTGTTCATTTGTACATTTGTTCATTTGTTCATTTGTTCATTTGTTTATTTGTTTATTGGATCATTTGTTCATTTGTACATTTGTTCATTTGATCATTTGTTCATTTTATCATTTGTTCATTTGTTCATTTGTTCATTTGTTCATGTGTTCATGTGTTCATTTGTTCATTTGTTCATTTGTTCATTTGTCCATTCGTTCGTTTGTTCATTTGTTCATTTGTTCATTCGTTCATTTGTTCATTTGTTCATTTGTTCATTTGTTCACTTGTTCATTTTGTTCCTTTGTTTGTTTGTTTGTTTGTTCGTTTGTTCATTTATTCATTTGTACATGTGTTCATTTGTTCATTTGTACATGAGTTCATTTGTTCATTTGTACATGTGTTCATTTGTTCATTTGTTTATTTGTTCATTTGTTCAATTGATCCTTTGTTCATTTGTTCATTAGTTCATTTGTTCATTTGTTCATTTGTTCACTTGTTCATTTCGTTCGTTTGTTCGTTTGTTCATTTGTTCATTTGTACATGTGTTCATTTGTTCATTTGTACATGTGTTCATTTGTTCATTTGTTCATTTGTTCAATTGATCCTTTGTTCATTTGTTCATTTGTTGATTTGTTCCTTTGATCATTTGTTCATTTGTTCCTTTGTTCATTTGTTCATTTGTTCATTTGTTGATTTTTTCATTTGTTGATTTGTTCATTTGTTCTTTTGTTCATTCGTTCATTTGTACATTTGTTGATTTGTTCATTTGTTGATTTGTTCATTCGTTCATTTGTTCATTTGTTCATTTGTTCATTTGTTCATTTGTTCATTTGTTCATTTGTTCATTTGTTCATTTGTTCATTTGTTCATTTGTTCATTTGTTCATTTGTTCATTTGTTCATTTGTTCATTTGTTCATTTGTTCATTTGTTCATTTGTTCATTTGTTCATTTGTTCATTTGTTCATTTGTTCATTTGTTCATTTGTTCATTTGTTCATTTGTTCATTTGTTCATCTGTTCATTTGTTCATTTCTTCATTTCTTCATTTCTTCATTTCTTCATTTCTTCATTTCTTCATTTCTTCATTTGTTCATTTGTTCATTTGTTCATTTGTTCATTTGTCCATTCGTTCGTTTGTTCATTTGTTCATTTGTTCATTTGTTCATTTGTTCACTTGTTCATTTTGTTCCTTTGTTCGTTTGTTCGTTTGTTCATTTGTTCATTTGTACATGTGTTCATTTGTTCATTTGTACGTGTGTTCATTTGTTCATTTGTTCATTTGTTCATTTGTTCAATTGATCCTTTGTTCATTTGTTCATTCGTTCGTTTGTTCATTTGTTCATTTGTTCATTTGTTCGTTTGTTCAATTGTTCATTTGTTCACTTGTTCATTTGTTCATTTGTTGATTTGTTCATTTGTTGATTTGTTCATTCGTTCATTTGTTCATTTGTTCATTTGTTCATTTGTTCATTTGTTCATTTGTTCATTTGTTCATTTGTTCATTAGTTCACTTGTTCATTTGTTCATTTGTTCATTTGTTCATATGTACATTTGTGCATCTTTTCATTTTTTCATTCGTCCATTTGTACATTTGTCCATTTGTTCAAATGATAATTCGTTCA
Organism: Megalopta genalis; assembly: GCF_051020955.1. Taxonomy (NCBI): domain Eukaryota; kingdom Metazoa; phylum Arthropoda; class Insecta; order Hymenoptera; family Halictidae; genus Megalopta; species Megalopta genalis. The sequence continues at coordinate 1,855,640 of NW_027476105.1, forward strand.
CTTGTTCATATGTTCATTTGATTGTTTCTTCATTCGTTAAATGGTTCATTTGACCATTTGTTCATTTGTCTACCCGCTCATTTGTTCATTTGTTCATTTGTTCATATGTTAATTTGTCCATTTTTGGATTTGTTCATTTCTTCAATTCTTCATTTCTTAAGTTGTTCATTTGTTCATTTGTCCATTTGTTTATTTGTTCATTTGTTCATATGTTCATTTGATTGTTTGTACAATTCTCAACATATTCATTTGTTCATTTGTTCATTTGTACATGTGTTCATTTGTTCATTTGTTAATTTGTTCAATTGATCCTTTGTTCATTTGTACATTTGTTCATTTGATCATTTGTTCATTTGTTCATTTGTTCATTTGTTCATTTGTCCATTCGTTCGTTTGTTCATTTGTTCATTTGTTCATTTGTTCATTTGTTCACTTGTTCATTTTGTTCCTTTGTTCGTTTGTTCATTTGTTCATTTGTACATGTGTTCATTTGTTCATTTGTTCATTTGTTCATTTGTTCATTTGTTCATTTTTTTATTTGTTCATTTGTTCATTTGTTCATTTGTTCATTTGTTCATTTGTTCATTTGTTCATTTGTTCATTTGTTCATTTGTTCATTTGTTAATTTGGTCATTTTTTCATTTGTTCACTTGTTCATTTGTTCATTTGTTCTTTTGTTCATTTGTTCATTTGTTCATTTGTTCATTTGTCCATTCGTTCGTTTGTTCATTTGTTAATTTGTTCGTTTGTTCATTTGTTCATTTGTTCACTTGTTCATTTGTTCATTTGTTCATTTGTTCATTTGTTAATTTGTTCGTTTGTTCATTTGTTCATTTGTTCACTTGTTCATTTGTTCATTTGTTCATTTGTTCATTTGTTCATTTGTTCATTTGTTCATTTGTTCATTTGTTCATTTGTTCATTTGTTCATTTGTTCATTTTTTTATTTGTTCATTTGTTCATTTGTTCATTTGTTCATTTGTTCATTTGTTCATTTGTTCATTTGTTAATTTGGTCATTTTTTCATTTGATCGCTTGTTCATTTGTTCATTTGTTCTTTTGTTCATTTGTTCATTTGTTCATTTGTTCATTTGTTCATTTGTCCATTCGTTCGTTTGTTCATTTGTTCATTTGTTCATTCGTTCATTTGTTCATTTGTTCATTTGTTCATTTGTTCATTTGTTCATTTGTTCATTTGTTTATTTGTTCATTTGTTCACTTGTTCATTTTGTTCCTTTGCTTGTTTGTTCGTTTGTTCATTTGTTCATTTGTACATGTGTTCATTTGTTCATTTGTACATGAGTTCATTTGTTCATTTGTACATGTGTTCATTTGTTCATTTGTTTATTTGTTCATTTGTTCAATTGATCCTTTGTTCATTTGTTCATTTGTTCATTAGTTCATTTGTTCATTTGTTCATTTGTTCACTTGTTCATTTTGTTCCTTTGTTCGTTTGTTCATTTGTGCATTTGTACATGTGTTCATTTGTTCATTTGTACATGTGTTCATTTGTTCATTTGTTCATTTGTTCAATTGATCCTTTGTTCATTTGTTCATTTGTTGATTTGTTCCTTTGATCATTTGTTCATTTGTTCCTTTGTTCATTTGTTCATTTGTTCATTTGTTGATTTTTTCATTTGTTGATTTGTTCATTTGTTCATTTGTTGATTTTTTCATTTGTTGATTTGTTCATTTGTTCTTTTGTTCATTCGTTCATTTGTTCATTTGTTGATTTGTTCATTTGTTGATTTGTTCATTCGTTCATTTGTTCATTTGTTCATTTGTTCATTTGTTCATTTGTTCATTTGTTCATTTGTTCATTTGTTCATTAGTTCATTAGTTCACTTGTTCATTTGTTCATTTGTTCATTTGTTCATTTGTTCATTTGTTCATATGTACATTTGTGCTTCTTTTCATTTGTTCATTCGTCCATTTGTACATTTGTCCATTTGTTCAAATGATAATTCGTTCACTTGTTCATATGTTCATTTGATTGTTTCTTCATTCGTTAAATGGTTCATTTGACCATTTGTTCATTTGTCTACCCGCTCATTTGTTCATTTGTTCATTTGTTCATATGTTAATTTGTCCATTTTTGGATTTGTTCATTTCTTCAATTCTTCATTTCTTAAGTTGTTCATTTGTTCATTTGTCCATTTGTTTATTTGTTCATTTGTTCATATGTTCATTTGATTGTTTGTACAATTCTCAACATATTCATTTGTTCATTTGTACATGTGTTCATTTGTTCATTTGTTCATTTGTTAATTTGTTCAATTGATCCTTTGTTCATTTGTACATTTGTTCATTTGTTCATTTTTTCATTTGTTCATTTGTTCAATTGTTCATTTGTTCATTTGATCATTTGATCATTTGTTCATTTGTTCATTTGTTCATTTGTTCATTTGACCATTCGTTCGTTTGTTCATTTGTTCATTTGTTCATTTGTTCATTTGTTCACTTGTTCATTTTGTTCCTTTGTTCGTTTGTTCGTTTGTTCATTTGTTCATTTGTACATGTGTTCATTTGTTCATTTGTACATGTGTTCATTTGTTCATTTGTTCATTTGTTCATTTGTTCAATTGATCCTTTGTTCAATTGTTCATTCGTTCGTTTGTTCATTTGTTCATTTGTTCATTTGTTCGTTTGTTCAATTGTTCATTTGTTCACTTGTTCATTTGTTCATTTGTTCATTTGTTCATTTGTTCATTTGTTCATTTGTTCATTTGTTCATTTGTTCATTTGAACATTTGTTCATTTGTTCATTTGTTCACTTGTTCATTTTGTTCCTTTGTTCGTTTGTTCGTTTGTTCATTTGTTCATTTGTACATGTGTTCATTTGTTCATTTGTACACGTGTTCATTTGTTCATTTGTTCATTTGTTAATTTGTTCAATTGATCCTTTGCTAATTTGCTCATTTGTTCATTTGTTCCTTTGTTAATTTGTTCATTTGTTCATTTGTTCATTTGTTCATTTGTTCATTTGTTAATTTGTTATTTGATCATTTGTTCATTTGTTCATTTGTTCATTTGTACATTTGTTCATTTGTTCATTTGTTTATTTGTTTATTGGTTCATTTGTTCATTTGTTCATTTGTTCATTTGTTCATTTGTTCATTTGTTCATTTGTTCATTTGTTCATTTGTTCATTTGTTCATTTGTTCATTTGTTCATTTGTTCATTTGTTCATTTGTTCATTTGTTCATTTGTTCATTTGTTCATTTGTTCATTTGTTCATTTGTTCATTTGTTCATTTGTTCATTTGTTCATTTGTTCATTTGTTCATTTGTTCGTTTGTTCGTTTGTTCGTTTGTTCGTTTGTTCATTTGTTCATCTGTTCATTTGTTCATTTCTTCATTTCTTCATTTCTTCATTTCTTCATTTCTTCATTTCTTCATTTCTTCATTTCTTCATTTCTCCATTTCTTCATTTCTTCATTTCTTCATTTGTTCATTTGTTCATTTGTTCATTTGTTCATTTGTTCATTTGTTCATTTGTTCATTTGTTCATTTGTTCATTTGTTCATTTGTTCATTTGTTCATTTGTTCATTTGTTCATTTGTTCATTTGTTCATTTGTTCTTTTGTTCATTTGTTCATTTGTTCATTTGTTCATTTGTTCATTTGTTCATTTGTTCATTTGTTCATTTGTTCATTTGTTCATTTGTTCATTTGTTCATTTGTTCATTTGTTCATTTGTTCATTTGTTCATTTGTTCATTTGTTTATTTGGTCATTTTTTCATTTGTTCACTTGTTCATTTGTTCATTTGTTGATTTGTTCATTCGTTCATTTGTTCATTTGTTGATTTGTTCATTTGTTGATTTGTTCATTCGTTCATTTGTTCATTCGTTCATTTGTTCATTTGTTCATTTGTTCATTTGTTCATTTGTTCATTTGTTCATTTGTTCATTTGTTCATTTGTTCATTTGTTCATTTGTTCATTTGTTCATTTGTTCATTTGTTCATTTGTTCATCTGTTCATTTGTTCATCTGTTCATTTGTTCATTTTTTCATTTCTTCATTTCTTCATTTGTTCATTTGTTCATTTCTTCATTTCTTCATTTGTTCATTTGTTCATTTGTTCATTTGTAAATTTGTTCACTAGTTCATTTGTTCATTTGTTCATTTGTTCATTTGTTCATTTGTTCATTTGTTCATTTGTTCATTTGTTCATTTGGTCATTTGTTCATTTGTTCATTTGTTCATTTGTTCATTTGTTCATTTGTTCATTTGTTCATTAGTTCACTTGTTCATTTGTTCATTTGTTCATTTGTTCATTTGTTCATTTGTTCATTTGTTCATTTGTTCATATGTACATTTGTGCATCTTTTCATTTGTTCATTCGTCCATTTGTACATTTGTCCATTTGTTCAAATGATAATTCGTTCACTTGTTCATATGTTCATTTGACTGTTTCTTCATTCGTTAAATGGTTCATTTGACCATTTGTTCATTTGTCTACCCGCTCATTTGTTCATTTGTTCATTTGTTCATATGTTAATTTGTCCATTTTTGGATTTGTTCATTTCTTCAATTCTTCATTTCTTAAGTTGTTCATTTGTTCATTTGTCCATTTGTTTATTTGTTCATTTGTTCATATGTTCATTTGATTGTTTGTACAATTCTCAACATATTCATTTGTTCATTTGTTCATTTGTACATGTGTTCATTTGTTCATTTGTTAATTTGTTCAATTGATCCTTTGTTCATTTGTACATTTGTTCATTTGTTCATTTTTTCATTTGTTCATTTGTTCAATTGTTCATTTGTTCATTTGTTCATTTGATCATTTGTTCATTTGTTCATTTGTTCATTTGTTCATTTGTCCATTCGTTCGTTTGTTCATTTGTTCATTTGTTCATTTGTTCATTTGTTCATTTGTTCATTTGTTCATTTGTTCATTTGTTCATTTGTTCATTTGTTCATTTGTTCATTTGTTCATTTGTTCATTTGTTCATTTGTTCTTTTGTTCATTAGTTCATTTGTTCATTTGTTCATTTGTTCATTTGTTCATTTGTTCATTTGTTCATTTGTTCATTTGTTCATTTGTTCATTTGTTCATTTGTTCATTTGTTCATTTGTTCATTTGTTTATTTGGTCATTTTTTCATTTGTTCACTTGTTCATTTGTTCATTTGTTGATTTGTTCATTCGTTCATTTGTTCATTTGTTGATTTGTTCATTTGTTGATTTGTTCATTCGTTCATTTGTTCATTCGTTCATTTGTTCATTTGTTCATTTGTTCATTTGTTCATTTGTTCATTTGTTCATTTGTTCATTTGTTCATTTGTTCATTTGTTCATTTGTTCATTTGTTCATTTGTTCATTTGTTCATTTGTTCATCTGTTCATTTGTTCATCTGTTCATTTGTTCATTTTTTCATTTCTTCATTTCTTCATTTGTTCATTTGTTCATTTCTTCATTTCTTCATTTGTTCATTTGTTCATTTGTTCATTTGTAAATTTGTTCACTAGTTCATTTGTTCATTTGTTCATTTGTTCATTTGTTCATTTGTTCATTTGTTCATTTGTTCATTTGTTCATTTGGTCATTTGTTCATTTGTTCATTTGTTCATTTGTTCATTTGTTCATTTGTTCATTTGTTCATTAGTTCACTTGTTCATTTGTTCATTTGTTCATTTGTTCATTTGTTCATTTGTTCATTTGTTCATTTGTTCATATGTACATTTGTGCATCTTTTCATTTGTTCATTCGTCCATTTGTACATTTGTCCATTTGTTCAAATGATAATTCGTTCACTTGTTCATATGTTCATTTGACTGTTTCTTCATTCGTTAAATGGTTCATTTGACCATTTGTTCATTTGTCTACCCGCTCATTTGTTCATTTGTTCATTTGTTCATATGTTAATTTGTCCATTTTTGGATTTGTTCATTTCTTCAATTCTTCATTTCTTAAGTTGTTCATTTGTTCATTTGTCCATTTGTTTATTTGTTCATTTGTTCATATGTTCATTTGATTGTTTGTACAATTCTCAACATATTCATTTGTTCATTTGTTCATTTGTACATGTGTTCATTTGTTCATTTGTTAATTTGTTCAATTGATCCTTTGTTCATTTGTACATTTGTTCATTTGTTCATTTTTTCATTTGTTCATTTGTTCAATTGTTCATTTGTTCATTTGTTCATTTGATCATTTGTTCATTTGTTCATTTGTTCATTTGTTCATTTGTCCATTCGTTCGTTTGTTCATTTGTTCATTTGTTCATTTGTTCATTTGTTCACTTGTTCATTTTGTTCCTTTGTTCGTTTGTTCGTTTGTTCATTTGTTCATTTGTACATGTGTTCATTTGTTCATTTGTACATGTGTTCATTTGTTCATTTGTTCATTTGTTCAATTGATCCTTTGTTCATTTGTTCATTCGTTCGTTTGTTCATTTGTTCATTTGTTCATTTGTTCGTTTGTTCAATTGTTCATTTGTTCACTTGTTCATTTGTTCATTTGTTCATTTGTTCATTTGTTCTTTTGTTCATTTGTTCATTTGTTCATTTGTTCATTTGTTCATTTGTTCATTTGTTCATTTGTTCATTTGTTCATTTGTTCATTTGTTCATTTGTCCATTCGTTCGTATGTTCATTTGTTCAATTGATTCTTTGTTCATTTGTTCATTTGTTCATTTGTTCATTTGTTCAATTGTACATTTGTTCATTTGTTCATATGTACATTTGTGCATCTTTTCATTTGTTCATTCGTCCATTTGTACATTTGTTCATTTGTTCAATTGATAATTCGTTCATTTGTTCATATGTTCATTTGAATGTTTCTTCATTCGTTCAATGGTTCATTTGTTCATTTGTTCATTTGTCTACTCGCTCGTTTGTTCATTTGTTCATTTGTTTATTTGTTTATTGGTTCATTTGTTCATTTCTCGACTTATTCACTTGTGCATTTGTTCATTTGTTCATTTGTTCATTTGTTAATTTGTTCGTTTGTTCATTTGTTCATTTGTTCACTTGTTCATTTGTTCATTTGTTCATTTGTTCATTTGTTCATTTATTCATTTGTTCATTTGTTCATTTGTTCATTTGTTCATTTGTTCATTTGTTCATTTGTTCATTTGTCCATTCGTTCGTTTGTTCATTTGTTCACTTGTTCATTTGTTCATTTGTTCATTTGTTCATTTGTTCATTTGTTCATTTGTCCATTCGTTCGTTTGTTCATTTGTTCATTTGTTCATTTGTTCGTTTGTTCATTTGTTCATTTGTACATTTGTTCATTTGTTCATTTCGTTCGTTTGTTCGTTTGTTCATTTGTTCATTTGTACATGTGTTCATTTGTTCATTTGTTCATTTGTTCATTTGTTCATTTGTTCATTTGTTCATTTGTTCATTTGTTCATTTGTTCATTTGTTCATTTGTTCATTTGTTCATTTGTTCATTTGTTCATTTGTTCATTTGTTCATTTGTTCATTTGTTCATTTGTTCATTTGTTCATCTGTTCATTTGTTCATTTCTTCATTTCTTCATTTCTTCATTTCTTCATTTCTTCATTTCTTCATTTCTTCATTTCTTCATTTGTTCATTTGTAAATTTGTTCATTTGTTCATTTGTTCATTTGTTCATTTGTTCATTTGTTCATTTGTTCATTTGTTCATTTGGTCATTTGTTCATTTGTTCATTTGTTCATTTGTTCATTTGTTCATTTGTTCATTTGTTCATTTGTTCATTAGTTCATTAGTTCACTTGTTCATTTGTTCATTTGTTCATTTGTTCATTTGTTCATTTGTTCATTTGTTCATATGTACATTTGTGCATCTTTTCATTTGTTCATTCGTCCATTTGTACATTTGTCCATTTGTTCAAATGATAATTCGTTCACTTGTTCATATGTTCATTTGATTGTTTCTTCATTCGTTAAATGGTTCATTTGACCATTTGTTCATTTGTCTACCCGCTCATTTGTTCATTTGTTCATTTGTTCATATGTTAATTTGTCCATTTTTGGATTTGTTCATTTCTTCAATTCTTCATTTCTTAAGTTGTTCATTTGTTCATTTGTACATGTGTTCATTTGTTCATATGTTCATTTGATTGTTTGTACAATTCTCAACATATTCATTTGTTCATTTGTTCATTTGTATATGTGTTCATTTGTTCATTTGTTAATTTGTTCAATTGATCCTTTGTTCATTTGTACATTTGTTCATTTGTTCATTTTTTCATTTGTTCATTTGTTCAATTGTTCATTTGTTCATTTGTTCATTTGATCATTTGTTCATTTGTTCATTTGTTCATTTGTCCATTCGTTCGTTTGTTCATTTGTTCATTTGTTCATTTGTTCATTTGTTCACTTGATCATTTTGTTCCTTTGTTCGTTTGTTCGTTTGTTCATTTGTTCATTTGTACATGTGTTCATTTGTTCATTTGTACGTGTGTTCATTTGTTCATTTGTTCATTTGTTCATTTGTTCAATTGATCCTTTGTTCATTTGTTCATTCGTTCGTTTGTTCATTTGTTCATTTGTTCATTTGTTCGTTTGTTCAATTGTTCATTTGTTCACTTGTTCATTTGTTCATTTGTTGATTTGTTCATTTGTTGATTTGTTCATTCGTTCATTTGTTCATTTGTTCATTTGTTCATTTGTTCATTTGTTCATTTGTTCATTTGTTCATTTGTTCATTTGTTCATTTGTTCATTTGTTCATTTGTTCATTAGTTCACTTGTTCATTTGTTCATTTGTTCATTTGTTCATATGTACATTTGTGCATCTTTTCATTTTTTCATTCGTCCATTTGTACATTTGTCCATTTCTTCAAATGATAATTCGTTCACTTGTTCATATGTTCATTTGATTGTTTCTTCATTCGTTAAATGGTTCATTTGACCATTTGTTCATTTGTCTACCCGCTCATTTGTTCATTTGTTCATTTGTTCATATGTTAATTTGTCCATTTTTGGATTTGTTCATTTCTTCAATTCTTCATTTCTTAAGTTGTTCATTTGTTCATTTGTCCATTTGTTTATTTGTTCATTTGTTCATATGTTCATTTGATTGTTTGTACAATTCTCAACATATTCATTTGTTCATTTGTTCATTTGTACATGTGTTCATTTGTTCATTTGTTAATTTGTTCAATTGATCCTTTGTTCATTTGTACATTTGTTCATTTGTTCATTTTTTCATTTGTTCATTTGTTCAATTGTTCATTTGTTCATTTGATCATTTGATCATTTGTTCATTTGTTCATTTGTTCATTTGTTCATTTGTCCATTCGTTCGTTTGTTCATTTGTTCATTTGTTCATTTGTTCATTTGTTCATTTGTTCACTTGTTCATTTTGTTCCTTTGTTCGTTTGTTCGTTTGTTCATTTGTTCATTTGTACATGTGTTCATTTGTTCATTTGTACATGTGTTCATTTGTTCATTTGTTCATTTGTTCATTTGTTCAATTGATCCTTTGTTCAATTGTTCATTCGTTCGTTTGTTCATTTGTTCATTTGTTCATTTGTTCGTTTGTTCAATTGTTCATTTGTTCACTTGTTCATTTGTTCATTTGTTCATTTGTTCATTTGTTCATTTGTTCATTTGTTCATTTGTTCATTTGAACATTTGTTCATTTGTTCATTTGTTCACTTGTTCATTTTGTTCCTTTGTTCGTTTGTTCATTTGTTCATTTGTACATGTGTTCATTTGTTCATTTGTACACGTGTTCACTTGTTCAATTGATCCTTTGTTAATTTGTTCATTTGTTCATTTGTTCCTTTGTTAATTTGTTCATTTGTTCATTTGTTCATTTGTTCATTTGTTCATTAGTTCACTTGTTCATTTGTTCATTTGTTCATTTGTTCATTTGTTCATTTGTTCATTTGTTCATATGTACATTTGTGCATCTTTTCATTTGTTCATTCGTCCATTTGTACATTTGTCCATTTGTTCAAATGATAATTCGTTCACTTGTTCATATGTTCATTTGACTGTTTCTTCATTCGTTAAATGGTTCATTTGACCATTTGTTCATTTGTACATGTGTTCATTTGTTCATTTGTTCATTTGTTCAATTGATCCTTTGTTCATTTGTTCATTCGTTCGTTTGTTCATTTGTTCATTTGTTCATTTGTTCGTTTGTTCAATTGTTCATTTGTTCACTTGTTCATTTGTTCATTTGTTCATTTGTTCATTTGTTCTTTTGTTCATTTGTTCATTTGTTCATTTGTTCATTTGTTCATTTGTTCATTTGTTCATTTGTTCATTTGTTCATTTGTTCATTTGTTCATTTGTTCATTTGTTCATTTGTTCATTTGTTCATTTGTTCATTTGTTCATTTGTTCATTTGTTCATTTGTCCATTCGTTGGTATGTTCATTTGTTCAATTGATTCTTTGTTCATTTGTTCATTTGTTCATTTGTTCATTTGTTCAATTGTACATTTGTTCATTTGTTCATATGTACATTTGTGCATCTTTTCATTTGTTCATTCGTCCATTTGTACATTTGTTCATTTGTTCAATTGATAGTTCGTTCATTTGTTCATATGTTCATTTGAATGTTTCTTCATTCGTTCAATGGTTCATTTGATCATTTGTTCATTTGTCTACTCGCTGGTTTGTTCATTTGTTCATTTGTTCATTTGTTTATTTGTTTATTGGTTCATTTGTTCATTTCTCGACTTATTCACTTGTGCATTTGTTCATTTGTTCATTTGTTCATTTGTTAATTTGTTCGTTTGTTCATTTGTTCATTTGTTCACTTGTTCATTTGTTCATTTGTTCATTTGTTCATTTGTTCATTTGTTCATTTGTTCGTTTGTTCATTTGTTCATTTGTTCATTTGTTCGTTTGTTCATTTGTTCATTTGTACATTTGTTCATTTGTTCATTTGTACATTTGTTCATTTGTTCATTTGTTCATTTGTTCATTTGTTCATTTGATCATTTGTTGATTTGTTCATTTGTTGATTTGTTCATTCGTTCATTTGTTCATTCGTTCATTTGTTCATTTGTTCATTTGTTCATTTGTTCATTTGTTCATTTGTACATTTGTTCATTTGTTCATTTGTTCATTTGTTCATTTGTTCATTTGTTCATTTGTTCATCTGTTCATTTGTTCATCTGTTCATTTGTTCATTTTTTCATTTCTTCATTTCTTCATTTCTTCATTTGTTCATTTCTTCATTTCTTCATTTCTTCATTTGTTCATTTGTTCATTTGTTCATTTGTAAATTTGTTCACTAGTTCATTTGTTCATTTGTTCATTTGTTCATTTGTTCATTTGTTCATATGTTAATTCGTCCATTTTTGGATTTGTTCATTTCTTCAATTCTTCATTTCTTAAGTTGTTCATTTGTTCATTTGTCCATTTGTTTATTTGTTCATTTGTTCATATGTTCATTTGATTGTTTGTACAATTCTCAACACATTCATTTGTTCATTTGTTCATTTGTACATGTGTTCATTTGTTCATTTGTTAATTTGTTCAATTGATCCTTTGTTCATTTGTACATTTGTTCATTTGTTCATTTTTTCATTTGTTCATTTGTTCAATTGTTCATTTGTTCATTTGTTCATTTGATCATTTGTTCATTTGTTCATTTGTTCATTTGTTCATTTGTTCATTTGTTCATTTGTCCATTCGTTCGTTTGTTCATTTGTTCATTTGTTCATTTGTTCATTTGTTCACTTGTTCATTTTGTTCCTTTGTTCGTTTGTTCGTTTGTTCATTTGTTCATTTGTACATGTGTTCATTTGTTCATTTGTACATGTGTTCATTTGTTCATTTGTTCATTTGTTCAATTGATCCTTTGTTCATTTGTTCATTCGTTCGTTTGTTCATTTGTTCATTTGTTCATTTGTTCGTTTGTTCAATTGTTCATTTGTTCACTTGTTCATTTGTTCATTTGTTCATTTGTTCTTTTGTTCATTTGTTCATTTGTTCATTTGTTCATTTGTTCATTTGTTCATTTGTTCATTTGTTCATTTGTTCATTTGTTCATTTGTTCATTTGTTCATTTGTTCATTTGTCCATTCGTTCGTATGTTCATTTGTTCAATTGATTCTTTGTTCATTTGTTCATTTGTTCATTTGTTCATTTGTTCAATTGTACATTTGTTCATTTGTTCATATGTACATTTGTGCATCTTTTCATTTGTTCATTCGTCCATTTGTACATTTGTTCATTTGTTCAATTGATAATTCGTTCATTTGTTCATATGTTCATTTGAATGTTTCTTCATTCGTTCAATGGTTCATTTGTTCATTTGTTCATTTGTCTACTCGCTCGTTTGTTCATTTGTTCATTTGTTCGTTTGTTTATTTGTTTATTGGTTCATTTGTTCATTTCTCGACTTATTCACTTGTGCATTTGTTCATTTGTTCATTTGTTCATTTGTTCATTTGTTAATTTGTTCGTTTGTTCATTTGTTCATTTGTTCACTTGTTCATTTGTTCATTTGTTCATTTGTTCATTTGTTCATTTGTTCATTTGTTCATTTGTTCATTTGTTCATTTGTTCATTTGTTCATTTGTTCATTTGTTCATTTGTTCATTTGTTCATTTGTTCATTTGTTCATTTGTTCATTTGTTCATTTGTTCATTTGTTCATTTGTTCATTTGTTCGTTTGTTCGTTTGTTCGTTTGTTCGTTTGTTCGTTTGTTCATTTGTTCATCTGTTCATTTGTTCATTTCTTCATTTCTTCATTTCTTCATTTCTTCATTTCTTCATTTCTTCATTTCTTCAATTCTCCATTTCTTCATTTCTTCATTTCTTCATTTGTTCATTTGTTCATTTGTTCATTTGTTCATTTGTTCATTTGTTCATTTGTTCATTTGTTCATTTGTTCATTTGTTCATTTGTTCATTTGTTCATTTGTTCATTTGTTCATTTGTTCATTTGTTCACTTGTTCATTTGTTCATTTGTTCATTTGTTCATTTGTTCATTTGTTCATTTGTTCATTTGTTCATTTGTTCATTTGTTCATTTGTTCATTTGTTCATTTGTTCATTTGTTCATTTGTTTATTTGGTCATTTTTTCATTTGTTCACTTGTTCATTTGTTCATTTGTTGATTTGTTCATTCGTTCATTTGTTCATTTGTTGATTTGTTCATTTGTTGATTTGTTCATTCGTTCATTTGTTCATTCGTTCATTTGTTCATTTGTTCATTTGTTCATTTGTTCATTTGTTCATTTGTTCATTTGTTCATTTGTTCATTTGTTCATTTGTTCATCTGTTCATTTGTTCATCTGTTCATTTGTTCATTTTTTCATTTCTTCATTTCTTCATTTGTTCATTTGTTCATTTCTTCATTTCTTCATTTGTTCATTTGTTCATTTGTTCATTTGTAAATTTGTTCACTAGTTCATTTGTTCATTTGTTCATTTGTTCATTTGTTCATTTGTTCATTTGTTCATTTGTTCATTTGTTCATTTGGTCATTTGTTCATTTGTTCATTTGTTCATTTGTTCATTTGTTCATTTGTTCATTTGTTCATTAGTTCACTTGTTCATTTGTTCATTTGTTCATTTGTTCATTTGTTCATATGTACATTTGTGCATCTTTTCATTTGTTCATTCGTCCATTTGTACATTTGTCCATTTGTTCAAATGATAATTCGTTCACTTGTTCATATGTTCATTTGACTGTTTCTTCATTCGTTAAATGGTTCATTTGACCATTTGTTCATTTGTCTACCCGCTCATTTGTTCATTTGTTCATTTGTTCATATGTTAATTTGTCCATTTTTGGATTTGTTCATTTCTTCAATTCTTCATTTCTTAAGTTGTTCATTTGTTCATTTGTCCATTTGTTTAATTGTTCATTTGTTCATATGTTCATTTGATTGTTTGTACAATTCTCAACATATTCATTTGTTCATTTGTTCATTTGTACATGTGTTCATTTGTTCATTTGTTAATTTGTTCAATTGATCCTTTGTTCATTTGTACATTTGTTCATTTGTTCATTTTTTCATTTGTTCATTTGTTCAATTGTTCATTTGTTCATTTGTTCATTTGATCATTTGTTCATTTGTTCATTTGTTCATTTGTTCATTTGTCCATTCGTTCGTTTGTTCATTTGTTCATTTGTTCATTTGTTCGTTTGTTCAATTGTTCATTTGTTCACTTGTTCATTTGTTCATTTGTTCATTTGTTCATTTGTTCTTTTGTTCATTTGTTCATTTGTTCATTTGTTCATTTGTTCATTTGTTCATTTGTTCATTTGTTCATTTGTTCATTTGTTCATTTGTTCATTTGTTCATTTGTTCATTTGTTCATTTGTTCATTTGTTCATTTGTTCATTTGTTCATTTGTTCATTTGTTCATTTGTTCATTTGTTCATTTGTTCGTTTGTTCGTTTGTTCGTTTGTTCGTTTGTTCATTTGTTCATCTGTTCATTTGTTCATTTCTTCATTTCTTCATTTCTTCATTTCTTCATTTCTTCATTTCTCCATTTCTTCATTTCTTCATTTGTTCATTTGTTCATTTGTTCATTTGTTCATTTGTTCATTTGTTCATTTGTTCATTTGTTCATTTGTTCATTTGTTCATTTGTTCATTTGTTCATTTGTTCATTTGTTCATTTGTTCATTTGTTCATTTGTTCATTTGTTCATTTGTTCATTTGTTCATTTGTTCATTTGTTCATTTGTTCATTTGTTCATTTGTTCATTTGTTCATTTGTTCATTTGTTCATTTGTTCATTTGTTCATTTGTTCATTTGTTCATTTGTTCATTTGTTCATTTGTTCATTTGTTCATTTGTTCATTTGTTCATTTGGTCATTTGTTCATTTGTTCATTTGTTCATTTGTTCATTTGTTCATTTGTTCATTTGTTCATTAGTTCACTTGTTCATTTGTTCATTTGTTCATTTGTTCATTTGTTCATATGTACATTTGTGCATCTTTTCATTTGTTCATTCGTCCATTTGTACATTTGTCCATTTGTTCAAATGATAATTCGTTCACTTGTTCATATGTTCATTTGACTGTTTCTTCATTCGTTAAATGGTTCATTTGACCATTTGTTCATTTGTCTACCCGCTCATTTGTTCATTTGTTCATTTGTTCATATGTTAATTTGTCCATTTTTGGATTTGTTCATTTCTTCAATTCTTCATTTCTTAATTTGTTCATTTGTTCATTTGTCCATTTGTTTATTTGTTCATTTGTTCATATGTTCATTTGATTGTTTGTACAATTCTCAACATATTCATTTGTTCATTTGTTCATTTGTACATGTGTTCATTTGTTCATTTGTTAATTTGTTCAATTGATCCTTTGTTCATTTGTACATTTGTTCATTTGTTCATTTTTTCATTTGTTCATTTGTTCAATTGTTCATTTGTTCATTTGTTCATTTGATCATTTGTTCATTTGTTCATTTGTTCATTTGTTCATTTGTCCATTCGTTCGTTTGTTCATTTGTTCATTTGTTCATTTGTTCATTTGTTCACTTGTTCATTTTGTTCCTTTGTTCGTTTGTTCGTTTGTTCATTTGTTCATTTGTACATGTGTTCATTTGTTCATTTGTACATGTGTTCATTTGTTCATTTGTTCATTTGTTCAATTGATCCTTTGTTCATTTGTTCATTCGTTCGTTTGTTCATTTGTTCATTTGTTCATTTGTTCGTTTGTTCAATTGTTCATTTGTTCACTTGTTCATTTGTTCATTTGTTCATTTGTTCATTTGTTCTTTTGTTCATTTGTTCTTTTGTTCATTTGTTCATTTGTTCATTTGTTCATTTGTTCATTCGTCCATTTGTACATTTGTTCATTTGTTCAATTGATAATTCGTTCATTTGTTCATATGTTCATTTGAATGTTTCTTCATTCGTTCAATGGTTCATTTGTTCATTTGTTCATTTGTCTACTCGCTCGTTTGTTCATTTGTTCATTTGTTCATTTGTTCATTTGTTCATTTGTTTATTTGTTTATTGGTTCATTTGTTCATTTCTCGACTTATTCACTTGTGCATTTGTTCATTTGTGCATTTGTTCATTTGTTCATTTGTTCATTTGTTCATTTGTTCATTTGTTAATTTGTTCGTTTGTTCATTTGTTCATTTGTTCACTTGTTCATTTGTTCATTTGTTCATTTGTTCATTTGTTCATTTATTCATTTGTTCATTTGTTCATTTGTTCATTTGTTCATTTGTTCATTTGTTCATTTGTCCATTCGTTCGTTTGTTCATTTGTTCACTTGTTCATTTGTTCATTTGTTCATTTGTTCATTTGTTCATTTGTTCATTTGTTCATTTGTCCATTCGTTCGTTTGTTCATTTGTTCATTTGTTCATTTGTTCGTTTGTTCATTTGTTCATTTGTACATTTGTTCATTTGTTCATTTGTACATTTGTTCATTTGTTCATTTGTACATTTGTTCATTTGTTCATTTGTTCATTTGTTCATTTGTTCATTTGTTCATTTGTTCATTTGTTCATTTGTTCATTTGTTCATTTGTTAATTTGGTCATTTTTTCATTTGTTCACATGTTCATTTGTTCATTTGTTCTTTTGTTCATTTGTTCATTTGTTCATTTGTTCATTTGTTCATTTGTCCATTCGTTCGTTTGTTCATTTGTTCATTTGTTCGTTTGTTCATTTGTTCATTTGTTCACTTGTTCATTTGTTCATTTGTTCATTTGTTCATTTGTTAATTTGTTCGTTTGTTCATTTGTTCATTTGTTCACTTGTTCATTTGTTCATTTGTTCATTTGTTCATTTGTTCATTTGTTCATTTGTTCATTTGTTCATTTGTTCATTTGTTCATTTGTTCATTTGTTCATTTGTTCATTTGTTCATTTGTTCATTTGTTCATTTGTTCATTTGTTCATTTGTTCATTTGTTCATTTGTCCATTCGTTCGTTTGTTCATTTGTTCAGTTGTTCATTTGTTCATTTGTTCATTTGTTCATTTGTTCATTTGTTCATTTGTTCATTTGTTCATTTGTTCATTTGTTAATTTGGTCATTTTTTCATTTGTTCACTTGTTCATTTGTTCATTTGTTCTTTTGTTCATTTGTTCATTTGTTCATTTGTTCATTTGTCCATTCGTTCGTTTGTTCATTTGTTCATTTGTTCATTCGTTCATTTGTTCATTTGTTCATTTGTTCACTTGTTCATTTTGTTCCTTTGTTTGTTTGTTTGTTTGTTCGTTTGTTCATTTATTCATTTGTACATGTGTTCATTTGTTCATTTGTACATGAGTTCATTTGTTCATTTGTACATGTGTTCATTTGTTCATTTGTACATGAGTTCATTTGTTCATTTGTACATGTGTTCATTTGTTCATTTGTTTATTTGTTCATTTGTTCAATTGATCCTTTGTTCATTTGTTCATTAGTTCATTTGTTCATTTGTTCATTTGTTCACTTGTTCATTTCGTTCGTTTGTTCGTTTGTTCATTTGTTCATTTGTACATGTGTTCATTTGTTCATTTGTACATGTGTTCATTTGTTCATTTCTTCATTTGTTCAATTGATCCTTTGTTCATTTGTTCATTTGTTGATTTGTTCCTTTGATCATTTGTTCATTTGTTCCTTTGTTCATTTGTTCATTTGTTCATTTGTTGATTTTTCATTTGTTGATTTGTTCATTTGTTCTTTTGTTCATTCGTTCATTTGTACATTTGTTGATTTGTTCATTTGTTGATTTGTTCATTCGTTCATTTGTTCATTTGTTCATTTGTTCATTTGTTCATTTGTTCATTTGTTCATTTGTTCATTTGTTCATTTGTTCATTTGTTCATTTGTTCATTTGTTCATTTGTTCATTTGTTCATTTGTTCATTTGTTCATTTGTTCATTTGTTCATTTGTTCATTTGTTCATTTGTTCATTTGTTCATTTGTTCATTTGTTCATTTGTTCATTTGTTCATTTGTTCATTTGTTCATTTGTTCATTTGTTCATTTGTTCATTTGTTCATTTGTTCATTTGTTCATTTGTTCATTTGTTCATTTGTTCATTTGTTCATTTGTTCATTTGTTCATTTGTTCATTTGTTCATTTGTTCATCTGTTCATTTGTTCATTTCTTCATTTCTTCATTTCTTCATTTCTTCATTTCTTCATTTCTTCATTTCTTCATTTCTTCATTTGTTCATTTGTAAATTTGTTCATTTGTTCATTTGTTCATTTGTTCATTTGTTCATTTGTTCATTTGTTCATTTGTTCATTTGTTCATTTGTTCATTTGGTCATTTGTTCATTTGTTCATTTGTTCATTTGTTCATTTGTTCATTTGTTCATTTGTTCATTAGTTCATTAGTTCACTTGTTCATTTGTTCATTTGTTCATTTGTTCATTTGTTCATTTGTTCATATGTACATTTGTGCATCTTTTCATTTGTTCATTCGTCCATTTGTACATTTGTCCATTTGTTCAAATGATAATTCGTTCACTTGTTCATATGTTCATTTGATTGTTTCTTCATTCGTTAAATGGTTCATTTGACCATTTGTTCATTTGTCTACCCGCCCATTTGTTCATTTGTTCATTTGTTCATATGTTAATTTGTCCATTTTTGGATTTGTTCATTTCTTCAATTCTTCATTTCTTAAGTTGTTCATTTGTTCATTTGTTCATTTGTACATGTGTTCATTTGTTCATATGTTCATTTGATTGTTTGTACAATTCTCAACATATTCATTTGTTCATTTGTTCATTCGTACATGTGTTCATTTGTTCATTTGTTAATTTGTTCAATTGATCCTTTGTTCATTTGTACATTTGTTCATTTGTTCATTTTTTCATTTGTTCATTTGTTCAATTGTTCATTTGTTCATTTGTTCATTTGATCATTTGTTCATTTGTTCATTTGTTCATTTGTCCATTCGTTCGTTTGTTCATTTGTTCATTTGTTCATTTGTTCATTTGTTCATTTGTTCACTTGTTCATTTTGTTCCTTTGTTCGTTTGTTCGTTTGTTCATTTGTTCATTTGTCCATGTGTTCATTTGTTCATTTGTACGTGTGTTCATTTGTTCATTTGTTCATTTGTTCAATTGATCCTTTGTTCATTTGTTCATTCGTTCGTTTGTTCATTTGTTCATTTGTTCATTTGTTCGTTTGTTCAATTGTTCATTTGTTCACTTGTTCATTTGTTCATTTGTTGATTTGTTCATTCGTTCATTTGTTCATTTGTTCATTTGTTCATTTGTTCATTTGTTCATTTGTTCATTTGTTCATTTGTTCATTTGTTCACTTGTTCATTTGTTCATTTGTTCATTTGTTCATATGTACATTTGTGCATCTTTTCATTTTTTCATTCGTCCATTTGTACATTTGTCCATTTGTTCAAATGATAATTCGTTCACTTGTTCATATGTTCATTTGATTGTTTCTTCATTCGTTAAATGGTTCATTTGACCATTTGTTCATTTGTCTACCCGCTCATTTGTTCATTTGTTCATTTGTTCATATGTTAATTTGTCCATTTTTGGATTTGTTCATTTCTTCAATTCTTCATTTCTTAAGTTGTTCATTTGTTCATTTGTCCATTTGTTTATTTGTTCATTTGTTCATATGTTCATTTGATTGTTTGTACAATTCTCAACATATTCATTTGTTCATTTGTTCATTTGTACATGTGTTCATTTGTTCATTTGTTAATTTGTTCAATTGATCCTTTGTTCATTTGTACATTTGTTCATTTGTTCATTTTTTCATTTGTTCATTTGTTCAATTGTTCATTTGTTCATTTGATCATTTGATCATTTGTTCATTTGTTCATTTCTTCATTTGTTCATTTGTCCATTCGTTCGTTTGTTCATTTGTTCATTTGTTCATTTGTTCATTTGTTCACTTGTTCATTTTGTTCCTTTGTTCGTTTGTTCGTTTGTTCATTTGTTAATTTGTACATGTGTTCATTTGTTCATTTGTACATGTGTTCATTTGTTCATTTGTTCATTTGTTCAATTGATCCTTTGTTCAATTGTTCATTCGTTCGTTTGTTCATTTGTTCATTTGTTCATTTGTTCGTTTGTTCAATTGTTCATTTGTTCACTTGTTCATTTGTTCATTTGTTCATTTGTTCATTTGTTCATTTGTTCATTTGTTCATTTGTTCATTTGAACATTTGTTCATTTGTTCATTTGTTCACTTGTTCATTTTGTTCCTTTGTTCGTTTGTTCGTTTGTTCATTTGTTCATTTGTACATGTGTTCATTTGTTCATTTGTACACGTGTTCACTTGTTCATTTGTTCATTTGTTAATTTGTTCAATTGATCCTTTGTTAATTTGTTCATTTGTTCATTTGTTCCTTTGTTAATTTGTTCATTTGTTCATTTGTTCATTTGTTCATTTGTTCATTTGTTAATTTGTTATTTGATCATTTGTTCATATGTTCATTTGATTGTTTGTTCATTTCTCAACGTATTCATTTATTCATTTGTTCATTTGTTCATTTGTTCATTTGTACATTTGTTCATTTGTTCATTTGTTTATTTGTTTATTGGTTCATTTGTTCATTTGTTCATTTGTTCATTTGTTCATTTGTTCATTTGTTCATTTGTCCATTCGTTCGTTTGTTCATTTGTTCATTTGTTCATTTGTTCATTTGTTCATTTGTTCACTTGTTCATTTTGTTCCTTTGTTCGTTTGTTCGTTTGTTCATTTGTTCATTTGTCCATGTGTTCATTTGTTCATTTGTACGTGTGTTCATTTGTTCATTTGTTCATTTGTTCAATTGATCCTTTGTTCATTTGTTCATTCGTTCGTTTGTTCATTTGTTCATTTGTTCATTTGTTCGTTTGTTCAATTGTTCATTTGTTCACTTGTTCATTTGTTCATTTGTTGATTTGTTCATTCGTTCATTTGTTCATTTGTTCATTTGTTCATTTGTTCATTTGTTCATTTGTTCATTTGTTCATTAGTTCACTTGTTCATTTGTTCATTTGTTCATTTGTTCATATGTACATTTGTGCATCTTTTCATTTTTTCATTCGTCCATTTGTACATTTGTCCATTTGTTCAAATGATAATTCGTTCACTTGTTCATATGTTCATTTGATTGTTTCTTCATTCGTTAAATGGTTCATTTGACCATTTGTTCATTTGTCTACCCGCTCATTTGTTCATTTGTTCATTTGTTCATATGTTAATTTGTCCATTTTTGGATTTGTTCATTTCTTCAATTCTTCATTTCTTAAGTTGTTCATTTGTTCATTTGTCCATTTGTTTATTTGTTCATTTGTTCATATGTTCATTTGATTGTTTGTACAATTCTCAACATATTCATTTGTTCATTTGTTCATTTGTACATGTGTTCATTTGTTCATTTGTTCATTTGTTCACTTGTTCATTTTGTTCCTTTGTTCGTTTGTTCGTTTGTTCATTTGTTCATTTGTACATGTGTTCATTTGTTCATTTGTACATGTGTTCATTTGTTCATTTGTTCATTTGTTCAATTGATCCTTTGTTCATCTGTTCATTCGTTCGTTTGTTCATTTGTTCATTTGTTCATTTGTTCGTTTGTTCAATTGTTCATTTGTTCACTTGTTCATTTGTTCATTTGTTCATTTGTTCATTTGTTCTTTTGTTCATTTGTTCATTTGTTCATTTGTTCATTTGTTCATTTGTTCATTTGTTCATTTGTTCATTCGTCCATTTGTACATTTGTTCATTTGTTCAATTGATAATTCGTTCATTTGTTCATATGTTCATTTGAATGTTTCTTCATTCGTTCAATGGTTCATTTGTTCATTTGTTCATTTGTCTACTCGCTCGTTTGTTCATTTGTTCATTTGTTCATTTGTTCATATGTTCATTTGTTTATTTGTTTATTGGTTCATTTGTTCATTTCTCGACTTATTCACTTGTGCATTTGTTCATTTGTGCATTTGTTCATTTGTTCATTTGTTCATTTGTTCATTTGTTCATTTGTTAATTTGTTCGTTTGTTCATTTGTTCATTTGTTCACTTGTTCATTTGTTCTTTTGTTCATTTGTTCATTTGTTCATTTATTCATTTGTTCATTTGTTCATTTGTTCATTTGTTCATTTGTTCATTTGTTCATTTGTCCATTCGTTCGTTTGTTCATTTGTTCACTTGTTCATTTGTTCATTTGTTCATTTGTTCATTTGTTCATTTGTTCATTTGTTCATTTGTCCATTCGTTCGTTTGTTCATTTGTTCATTTGTTCATTTGTTCGTTTGTTCATTTGTTCATTTGTACATTTGTTCATTTGTTCATTTGTACATTTGTTCATTTGTTCATTTGTACATTTGTTCATTTGTTCATTTGTTCATTTGTTCATTTGTTCATTTGTTCATTTGTTCATTTGTTCATTTGTTCATTTGTTAATTTGGTCATTTTTTCATTTGTTCACATGTTCATTTGTTCATTTGTTCTTTTGTTCATTTGTTCATTTGTTCATTTGTTCATTTGTTCATTTGTCCATTCGTTCGTTTGTTCATTTGTTCATTTGTTCGTTTGTTCATTTGTTCATTTGTTCACTTGTTCATTTGTTCATTTGTTCATTTGTTCATTTGTTAATTTGTTCGTTTGTTAATTTGTTCGTTTGTTCATTTGTTCATTTGTTCACTTGTTCATTTGTTCATTTGTTCATTTGTTCATTTGTTCATTTGTTCATTTGTTCATTTGTTCATTTGTTCATTTGTTCATTTGTTCATTTGTTCATTTGTTCATTTGTTCATTTGTTCATTTGTTCATTTGTTCATTTGTTCATTTGTCCATTCGTTCGTTTGTTCATTTGTTCAGTTGTTCATTTGTTCATTTGTTCATTTGTTCATTTGTTCATTTGTTCATTTGTTCATTTGTTCATTTGTTCATTTGTTAATTTGGTCATTTTTTCATTTGTTCACTTGTTCATTTGTTCATTTGTTCTTTTGTTCATTTGTTCATTTGTTCATTTGTTCATTTGTCCATTCGTTCGTTTGTTCATTTGTTCATTTGTTCATTCGTTCATTTGTTCATTTGTTCATTTGTTCACTTGTTCATTTTGTTCCTTTGTTTGTTTGTTTGTTTGTTCGTTTGTTCATTTATTCATTTGTACTTGTGTTCATTTGTTCATTTGTACATGAGTTCATTTGTTCATTTGTACATGTGTTCATTTGTTCATTTGTACATGAGTTCATTTGTTCATTTGTACATGTGTTCATTTGTTCATTTGTTTATTTGTTCATTTGTTCAATTGATCCTTTGTTCATTTGTTCATTAGTTCATTTGTTCATTTGTTCATTTGTTCACTTGTTCATTTCGTTCGTTTGTTCGTTTGTTCATTTGTTCATTTGTACATGTGTTCATTTGTTCATTTGTACATGTGTTCATTTGTTCATTTCTTCATTTGTTCAATTGATCCTTTGTTCATTTGTTCATTTGTTGATTTGTTCCTTTGATCATTTGTTCATTTGTTCCTTTGTTCATTTGTTCATTTGTTCATTTGTTGATTTTTTCATTTGTTGATTTGTTCATTTGTTCTTTTGTTCATTCGTTCATTTGTACATTTGTTGATTTGTTCATTTGTTGATTTGTTCATTCGTTCATTTGTTCATTTGTTCATTTGTTCATTTGTTCATTTGTTCATTTGTTCATTTGTTCATTTGTTCATTTGTTCATTTGTTCATTTGTTCATTTGTTCATTTGTTCATTTGTTCATTTGTTCATTTGTTCATTTGTTCATTTGTTCATTTGTTCATTTGTTCATTTGTTCATTTGTTCATTTGTTCATTTGTTCATTTGTTCATTTGTTCATTTGTTCATTTGTTCATTTGTTCATTTGTTCATTTGTTCATTTGTTCATTTGTTCATTTGTTCATTTGTTCATTTGTTCATTTGTTCATTTGTTCATTTGTTCATTTGTTCATTTGTTCATTTGTTCATCTGTTCATTTGTTCATTTCTTCATTTCTTCATTTCTTCATTTCTTCATTTCTTCATTTCTTCATTTCTTCATTTCTTCATTTGTTCATTTGTAAATTTGTTCATTTGTTCATTTGTTCATTTGTTCATTTGTTCATTTGTTCATTTGTTCATTTGTTCATTTGTTCATTTGTTCATTTGGTCATTTGTTCATTTGTTCATTTGTTCATTTGTTCATTTGTTCATTTGTTCATTTGTTCATTAGTTCATTAGTTCAGTTGTTCATTTGTTCATTTGTTCATTTGTTCATTTGTTCATTTGTTCATTTGTTCATATGTACATTTGTGCATCTTTTCATTTGTTCATTCGTCCATTTGTACATTTGTCCATTTGTTCAAATGATAATTCGTTCACTTGTTCATATGTTCATTTGATTGTTTCTTCATTCGTTAAATGGTTCATTTGACCATTTGTTCATTTGTCTACCCGCCCATTTGTTCATTTGTTCATTTGTTCATATGTTAATTTGTCCATTTTTGGATTTGTTCATTTCTTCAATTCTTCATTTCTTAAGTTGTTCATTTGTTCATTTGTTCATTTGTACATGTGTTCATTTGTTCATATGTTCATTTGATTGTTTGTACAATTCTCAACATATTCATTTGTTCATTTGTTCATTCGTACATGTGTTCATTTGTTCATTTGTTAATTTGTTCAATTGATCCTTTGTTCATTTGTACATTTGTTCATTTGTTCATTTTTTCATTTGTTCATTTGTTCAATTGTTCATTTGTTCATTTGTTCATTTGATCATTTGTTCATTTGTTCATTTGTTCATTTGTCCATTCGTTCGTTTGTTCATTTGTTCATTTGTTCATTTGTTCATTTGTTCATTTGTTCACTTGTTCATTTTGTTCCTTTGTTCGTTTGTTCGTTTGTTCATTTGTTCATTTGTCCATGTGTTCATTTGTTCATTTGTACGTGTGTTCATTTGTTCATTTGTTCATTTGTTCAATTGATCCTTTGTTCATTTGTTCATTCGTTCGTTTGTTCATTTGTTCATTTGTTCATTTGTTCGTTTGTTCAATTGTTCATTTGTTCACTTGTTCATTTGTTCATTTGTTGATTTGTTCATTCGTTCATTTGTTCATTTGTTCATTTGTTCATTTGTTCATTTGTTCATTTGTTCATTTGTTCATTTGTTCATTTGTTCATTTGTTCACTTGTTCATTTGTTCATTTGTTCATTTGTTCATATGTACATTTGTGCATCTTTTCATTTTTTCATTCGTCCATTTGTACATTTGTCCATTTGTTCAAATGATAATTCGTTCACTTGTTCATATGTTCATTTGATTGTTTCTTCATTCGTTAAATGGTTCATTTGACCATTTGTTCATTTGTCTACCCGCTCATTTGTTCATTTGTTCATTTGTTCATATGTTAATTTGTCCATTTTTGGATTTGTTCATTTCTTCAATTCTTCATTTCTTAAGTTGTTCATTTGTTCATTTGTCCATTTGTTTATTTGTTCATTTGTTCATATGTTCATTTGATTGTTTGTACAATTCTCAACATATTCATTTGTTCATTTGTTCATTTGTACATGTGTTCATTTGTTCATTTGTTAATTTGTTCAATTGATCCTTTGTTCATTTGTACATTTGTTCATTTGTTCATTTTTTCATTTGTTCATTTGTTCAATTGTTCATTTGTTCATTTGATCATTTGATCATTTGTTCATTTGTTCATTTCTTCATTTGTTCATTTGTCCATTCGTTCGTTTGTTCATTTGTTCATTTGTTCATTTGTTCATTTGTTCACTTGTTCATTTTGTTCCTTTGTTCGTTTGTTCGTTTGTTCATTTGTTAATTTGTACATGTGTTCATTTGTTCATTTGTACATGTGTTCATTTGTTCATTTGTTCATTTGTTCAATTGATCCTTTGTTCAATTGTTCATTCGTTCGTTTGTTCATTTGTTCATTTGTTCATTTGTTCGTTTGTTCAATTGTTCATTTGTTCACTTGTTCATTTGTTCATTTGTTCATTTGTTCATTTGTTCATTTGTTCATTTGTTCATTTGTTCATTTGAACATTTGTTCATTTGTTCATTTGTTCACTTGTTCATTTTGTTCCTTTGTTCGTTTGTTCGTTTGTTCATTTGTTCATTTGTACATGTGTTCATTTGTTCATTTGTACACGTGTTCACTTGTTCATTTGTTCATTTGTTAATTTGTTCAATTGATCCTTTGTTAATTTGTTCATTTGTTCATTTGTTCCTTTGTTAATTTGTTCATTTGTTCATTTGTTCATTTGTTCATTTGTTCATTTGTTAATTTGTTATTTGATCATTTGTTCATATGTTCATTTGATTGTTTGTTCATTTCTCAACGTATTCATTTATTCATTTGTTCATTTGTTCATTTGTTCATTTGTACATTTGTTCATTTGTTCATTTGTTTATTTGTTTATTGGTTCATTTGTTCATTTGTTCATTTGTTCATTTGTTCATTTGTTCATTTGTTCATTTGTCCATTCGTTCGTTTGTTCATTTGTTCATTTGTTCATTTGTTCATTTGTTCATTTGTTCACTTGTTCATTTTGTTCCTTTGTTCGTTTGTTCGTTTGTTCATTTGTTCATTTGTCCATGTGTTCATTTGTTCATTTGTACGTGTGTTCATTTGTTCATTTGTTCATTTGTTCAATTGATCCTTTGTTCATTTGTTCATTCGTTCGTTTGTTCATTTGTTCATTTGTTCATTTGTTCGTTTGTTCAATTGTTCATTTGTTCACTTGTTCATTTGTTCATTTGTTGATTTGTTCATTCGTTCATTTGTTCATTTGTTCATTTGTTCATTTGTTCATTTGTTCATTTGTTCATTTGTTCATTAGTTCACTTGTTCATTTGTTCATTTGTTCATTTGTTCATATGTACATTTGTGCATCTTTTCATTTTTTCATTCGTCCATTTGTACATTTGTCCATTTGTTCAAATGATAATTCGTTCACTTGTTCATATGTTCATTTGATTGTTTCTTCATTCGTTAAATGGTTCATTTGACCATTTGTTCATTTGTCTACCCGCTCATTTGTTCATTTGTTCATTTGTTCATATGTTAATTTGTCCATTTTTGGATTTGTTCATTTCTTCAATTCTTCATTTCTTAAGTTGTTCATTTGTTCATTTGTCCATTTGTTTATTTGTTCATTTGTTCATATGTTCATTTGATTGTTTGTACAATTCTCAACATATTCATTTGTTCATTTGTTCATTTGTACATGTGTTCATTTGTTCATTTGTTAATTTGTTCAATTGATCCTTTGTTCATTTGTACATTTGTTCATTTGTTCATTTTTCATTTGTTCATTTGTTCAATTGTTCATTTGTTCATTTGATCATTTGATCATTTGTTCATTTGTTCATTTGTTCATTTGTTCATTTGTCCATTCGTTCGTTTGTTCATTTGTTCATTTGTTCATTTGTTCATTTGTTCACTTGTTCATTTTGTTCCTTTGTTCGTTTGTTCGTTTGTTCATTTGTTCATTTGTACATGTGTTCATTTGTTCATTTGTGCATGTGTTCATTTGTTCATTTGTTCATTTGTTCATTTGTTCAATTGATCCTTTGTTCAATTGTTCATTCGTTCGTTTGTTCATTTGTTCATTTGTTCATTTGTTCGTTTGTTCAATTGTTCATTTGTTCACTTGTTCATTTGTTCATTTGTTCATTTGTTCATTTGTTCATTTGTTCATTTGTTCATTTGTTCATTTGTTCATTTGTTCATTTGAACATTTGTTCATTTGTTCATTTGTTCACTTGTTCATTTTGTTCCTTTGTTCGTTTGTTCGTTTGTTCATTTGTTCATTTGTACATGTGTTCATTTGTTCATTTGTACACGTGTTCACTTGTTCATTTGTTCATTTGTTAATTTGTTCAATTGATCCTTTGTTAATTTGTTCATTTGTTCATTTGTTCCTTTGTTAATTTGTTCATTTGTTCATTTGTTCATTTGTTCATTTGTTCATTTGTTAATTTGTTATTTGATCATTTGTTCATATGTTCATTTGATTGTTTGTTCATTTCTCAACGTATTCATTTATTCATTTGTTCATTTGTTCATTTGTTCATTTGTACATTTGTTCATTTGTTCATTTGTTTATTTGTTTATTGGTTCATTTGTTCATTTGTTCATTTGTTCATTTGTTCATTTGTTCGTTTGTTCATTTGTTCATTTGTTCATTTGTTCATTTGTTCATTTGTTCATTTGTTCATTTGTTCATTTGTTCATTTGTTCATTTGTTCATTTGTTCATTTGTTCATTTGTTCATTTGTTCATTTGTTCATTTGTTCATTTGTTCATTTGTTCGTTTGTTCGTTTGTTCGTTTGTTCATTTGTTCATTTGTTCATCTGTTCATTTCTTCATTTCTTCATTTCTTCATTTCTTCATTTCTTCATTTCTTCATTTCTTCATTTCTTCATTTCTTCATTTCTTCATTTCTTCATTACTTCATTTCTTCATTTCTTCATTTGTTCATTTGTTCATTTCTTCATTTGTTCATTTGTTCATTTGTTCATTTGTTCATTTGTTCATTTGTTCATTTGTTTATTTGGTCATTTTTTCATTTGTTCACTTGTTGATTTGTTCATTTGTTGATTTGTTCATTCGTTCATTTGTTCATTTGTTGATTTGTTCATTTGTTGATTTGTTCATTTGTTGATTTGTTCATTCGTTCATTTGTTCATTTGTTCATTTGTTCATTTGTTCATTTGTTCATTTGTTCATTTGTTCATTTGTTCATTTGTTCATTTGTTCATTTGTTCATTTGTTCATCTGTTCATTTGTTCATTTTTTCATTTCTTCATTTCTTCATTTGTTCATTTGTTCATTTCTTCATTTCTTCATTTGTTCATTTGTTCATTTGTTCATTTGTAAATTTGTTCATTTGTTCATTTGTTCATTTGTTCATTTGTTCATTTGTTCATTTGTTCATTTGTTCATTTGTTCATTTGGTCATTTGTTCATTTGTTCATTTGTTCATTTGTTCATTTGTTCATTTGTTCATTAGTTCATTTGTTCATTTGTTCATTTGTTCATTAGTTCATTTGTTCATTTGTTCATTTGTTCATTTGTTCATTTGTTCATTTGTTCATATGTACATTTGTGCATCTTTTCATTTGTTCATTCGTCCATTTGTACATTTGTCCATTTGTTCAAATGATAATTCGTTCACTTGTTCATATGTTCATTTGACTGTTTCTTCATTCGTTAAATGGTTCATTTGACCATTTGTTCATTTGTACATGTGTTCATTTGTTCATTTGTTCATTTGTTCAATTGATCCTTTGTTCATTTGTTCATTCGTTCGTTTGTTCATTTGTTCATTTGTTCATTTGTTCGTTTGTTCAATTGTTCATTTGTTCACTTGTTCATTTGTTCATTTGTTCATTTGTTCATTTGTTCTTTTGTTCATTTGTTCATTTGTTCATTTGTTCATTTGTTCATTTGTTCATTTGTTCATTTGTTCATTTGTTCATTTGTTCGTTTGTTCAATTGTTCATTTGTTCACTTGTTCATTTGTTCATTTGTTCATTTGTTCATTTGTTCTTTTGTTCATTTGTTCATTTGTTCATTTGTTCATTTGTTCATTTGTTCATTTGTTCATTTGTTCATTTGTTCATTTGTCCATTCGTTCGTATGTTCATTTGTTCAATTGATTCTTTGTTCATTTGTTCATTTGTTCATTTGTTCATTTGTTCAATTGTACATTTGTTCATTTGTTCATATGTACATTTGTGCATCTTTTCATTTGTTCATTCGTCCATTTGTACATTTGTTCATTTGTTCAATTGATAATTCGTTCATTTGTTCATATGTTCATTTGAATGTTTCTTCATTCGTTCAATGGTTCATTTGTTCATTTGTTCATTTGTCTACTCGCTCGTTTGTTCATTTGTTCATTTGTTCATTTGTTTATTTGTTTATTTGTTTATTGGTTCATTTGTTCATTTCTCGACTTATTCACTTGTGCATTTGTTCATTTGTTCATTTGTTCATTTGTTCATTTGTTCACTTGTTCATTTGTTCATTTGTTCATTTGTTCATTTGTTCATTTGTCCATTCGTTCGTTTGTTCATTTGTTCATTTGTTCATTTGTTCGTTTGTTCATTTGTTCATTTGTACATTTGTTCATTTGTTCATTTGTACATTTGTTCATTTGTTCATTTGTTCATTTGTTCATTTGTTCATTTGTTCATTTGTTCATTTGTTCATTTGTTCATTTGTTCATTCGTTAATTTGGTCATTTTTTCATTTGTTCACTTGTTCATTTGTTCATTTGTTCTTTTGTTCATTTGTTCATTTGTTCATTTGTTCATTTGTCCATTCGTTCGTTTGTTCATTTGTTCATTTGTTCGTTTGTTCATTTGTTCATTTGTTCACTTGTTCATTTGTTCAATTGTTCATTTGTTCATTTGTTAATTTGTTCGATTGTTCATTTGTTCATTTGTTCACTTGTTCATTTGTTCATTTGTTCATTTGTTCATTTGTTCATTTGTTCATTTGTTCATTTGTTCATTTGTTCATTTGTTCATTTGTTCATTTGTTCATTTGTTCATTTGTCCATTCGTTCGTTTGTTCATTTGTTCAGTTGTTCATTTGTTCATTTGTTCATTTGTTCATTTGTTCATTTGTTCATTTGTTCATTTGTTCATTTGTTCATTTCTTCATTTCTTCATTTCTTCATTTCTTCATTTCTTCATTTGTTCATTTGTTCATTTGTAAATTTGTTCATTTGTTCATTTGTTCATTTGTTCATTTGTTCATTTGTTCATTTGTTCATTTGTTCATTTGTTCATTTGTTCATTTGTTCATTTTGTCATTTGTTCATTTGTTCATTTGTTCATTTGTTCATTTGTTCATTTTGTCATTTGTTCATTTGTTCATTTGTTCATTTGTTCATTTGTTCATTTGTTCATTTGTTCATTAGTTCATTAGTTCACTTGTTCATTTGTTCATTTGTTCATTTGTTCATTTGTTCATTTGTTCATATGTACATTTGTGCATCTTTTCATTTGTTCATTCGTCCATTTGTACATTTGTCCATTTGTTCAAATGATAATTCGTTCACTTGTTCATATGTTCATTTGATTGTTTCTTCATTCGTTAAATGGTTCATTTGACCATTTGTTCATTTGTCTACCCGCTCATTTGTTCATTTGTTCATTTGTTCATATGTTAATTTGTCCATTTTTGGATTTGTTCATTTCTTCAATTCTTCATTTCTTAAGTTGTTCATTTGTTCATTTGTTCATTTGTACATGTGTTCATTTGTTCATATGTTCATTTGATTGTTTGTACAATTCTCAACATATTCATTTGTTCATTTGTTCATTTGTACATGTGTTCATTTGTTCATTTGTTCATTTGTTAATTTGTTCATTTGTTTATTTGTTCATTTGTCCATTCGTTCGTTTGTTCATTTGTTCATTTGTTCATTTGTTCGTTTGTTCATTTGTTCATTTGTACATTTGTTCATTTGTTCATTTGTACATTTGTTCATTTGTTCATTTGTTCATTTGTTCATTTGTTCATTTGTTCATTTGTTCAATTGTTCATTTGTTCATTTGTTAATTTGGTCATTTTTTCATTTGTTCACTTGTTCATTTGTTCATTTGTTCTTTTGTTCATTTGTTCATTTGTTCATTTGTTCATTTGTCCATTCGTTCGTTTGTTCATTTGTTCATTTGTTCGTTTGTTCATTTGTTCATTTGTTCATTTGTTCACTTGTTCATTTGTTCATTTGTTCATTTGTTCATTTGTTCATTTGTTCATTTGTTCATTTGTTCATTTGTTCATTTGTACATTTGTTCATTTGTTCATTTGTTCATTTGTTCATTTGTTCATTTGTCCATTCGTTCGTTTGTTCATTTGTTCAGTTGTTCATTTGTTCATTTGTTCATTTGTTCATTTGTTCATTTGTTCATTTGTTCATTTCTTCATTTCTTCATTTCTTCATTTCTTCATTTCTTCATTTGTTCATTTGTTCATTTCTTCATTTGTTCATTTGTTCATTTGTAAATTTGTTCATTTGTTCATTAGTTCATTAGTTCACTTGTTCATTTGTTCATTTGTTCATTTGTTCATTTGTTCATTTGGTCATTTGTTCATTTGTTCACTTGTTCATTTGTTCATTTGTTCATTTGTTCATTTGTTCATTTGTCCATTCGTTCGTTTGTTCATTTGTTCATTTGTTCATTTGTTCATTTGTTCACTTGTTCATTTTGTTCCTTTGTTCGTTTGTTCGTTTGTTCATTTGTTCATTTGTACATGTGTTCATTTGTTCATTTGTGCATGTGTTCATTTGTTCATTTGTTCATTTGTTCATTTGTTCAATTGATCCTTTGTTCAATTGTTCATTCGTTCGTTTGTTCATTTGTTCATTTGTTCATTTGTTCGTTTGTTCAATTGTTCATTTGTTCACTTGTTCATTTGTTCATTTGTTCATTTGTTCATTTGTTCATTTGTTCATTTGTTCATTTGTTCATTTGTTCATTTGTTCATTTGAACATTTGTTCATTTGTTCATTTGTTCACTTGTTCATTTTGTTCCTTTGTTCGTTTGTTCGTTTGTTCATTTGTTCATTTGTACATGTGTTCATTTGTTCATTTGTACACGTGTTCACTTGTTCATTTGTTCATTTGTTAATTTGTTCAATTGATCCTTTGTTAATTTGTTCATTTGTTCATTTGTTCCTTTGTTAATTTGTTCATTTGTTCATTTGTTCATTTGTTCATTTGTTCATTTGTTAATTTGTTATTTGATCATTTGTTCATATGTTCATTTGATTGTTTGTTCATTTCTCAACGTATTCATTTATTCATTTGTTCATTTGTTCATTTGTTCATTTGTACATTTGTTCATTTGTTCATTTGTTTATTTGTTTATTGGTTCATTTGTTCATTTGTTCATTTGTTCATTTGTTCATTTGTTCATTTGTTCGTTTGTTCATTTGTTCATTTGTTCATTTGTTCATTTGTTCATTTGTTCATTTGTTCATTTGTTCATTTGTTCATTTGTTCATTTGTTCATTTGTTCATTTGTTCGTTTGTTCGTTTGTTCATTTGTTCATTTGTTCATTTGTTCATCTGTTCATTTCTTCATTTCTTCATTTCTTCATTTCTTCATTTCTTCATTTCTTCATTTCTTCATTTCTTCATTTCTTCATTTGTTCATTTGTTCATTTGTTCATTTGTTCATTTGTTCATTTGTTCATTTGTTCATTTGTTCATTTGTTCATTTGTTCATTTGTTCATTTGTTCATTTGTTCATTTGTTCATTTGTTCATTTGTTCATTTGTTTATTTGGTCATTTTTTCATTTGTTCACATGTTCATTTGTTCATTTGTTGATTTGTTCATTCGTTCATTTGTTCATTTGTTCATTTGTTGATTTGTTCATTTGTTGATTTGTTCATTTGTTGATTTGTTCATTCGTTCATTTGTTCGTTTGTTCAATTGTTCATTTGTTCACTTGTTCATTTGTTCATTTGTTCATTTGTTCATTTGTTCTTTTGTTCATTTGTTCATTTGTTCATTTGTTCATTTGTTCATTTGTTCATTTGTTCATTTGTTCATTTGTTCATTTGTTCATTTGTTCATTTGTTCATTTGTTCATTTGTTCATTTGTTCATTTGTTCATTTGTTCATTTGTCCATTCGTTCGTATGTTCATTTGTTCAATTGATTCTTTGTTCATTTGTTCATTTGTTCATTTGTTCATTTGTTCAATTGTACATTTGTTCATTTGTTCATATGTACATTTGTGCATCTTTTCATTTGTTCATTCGTCCATTTGTACATTTGTTCATTTGTTCAATTGATAATTCGTTCATTTGTTCATATGTTCATTTGAATGTTTCTTCATTCGTTCAATGGTTCATTTGTTCATTTGTTCATTTGTCTACTCGCTCGTTTGTTCATTTGTTCATTTGTTCATTTGTTTATTTGTTTATTGGTTCATTTGTTCATTTCTCGACTTATTCACTTGTGCATTTGTTCATTTGTTCATTTGTTCATTTGTTCATTTGTTCACTTGTTCATTTGTTCATTTGTTCATTTGTTCATTTGTTCATTTGTCCATTCGTTCGTTTGTTCATTTGTTCATTTGTTCATTTGTTCGTTTGTTCATTTGTTCATTTGTACATTTGTTCATTTGTTCATTTGTACATTTGTTCATTTGTTCAATTGTTCATTTGTTCATTTGTTCATTTGTTCATTTGTTCATTTGTTCATTTGTTAATTTGGTCATTTTTTCATTTGTTCATTTGTTCATTTGTTCTTTTGTTCATTTGTTCATTTGTTCATTTGTTCATTTGTCCATTCGTTCGTTTGTTCATTTGTTCATTTGTTCGTTTGTTCATTTGTTCATTTGTTCACTTGTTCATTTGTTCAATTGTTCATTTGTTCATTTGTTAATTTGTTCGATTGTTCATTTGTTCATTTGTTCACTTGTTCATTTGTTCATTTGTTCATTTGTTCATTTGTTCATTTGTTCATTTGTTCATTTGTTCATTTGTTCATTTGTTCATTTGTTCATTTGTCCATTCGTTCGTTTGTTCATTTGTTCAGTTGTTCATTTGTTCATTTGTTCATTTGTTCATTTGTTCATTTGTTCATTTGTTCATTTGTTCATTTGTTCATTTCTTCATTTCTTCATTTCTTCATTTCTTCATTTCTTCATTTCTTCATTTGTTCATTTGTTCATTTGTAAATTTGTTCATTTGTTCATTTGTTCATTTGTTCATTTGTTCATTTGTTCATTTGTTCATTTGTTCATTTGTTCATTTGTTCATTTGTTCATTTGGTCATTTGTTCATTTGTTCATTTGTTCATTTGTTCATTTGTTCATTTGTTCATTAGTTCATTAGTTCACTTGTTCATTTGTTCATTTGTTCATTTGTTCATTTGTTCATTTGTTCATTTGTTCATATGTACATTTGTGCATCTTTTCATTTGTTCATTCGTCCATTTGTACATTTGTCCATTTGTTCAAATGATAATTCGTTCACTTGTTCATATGTTCATTTGATTGTTTCTTCATTCGTTAAATGGTTCATTTGACCATTTGTTCATTTGTCTACCCGCTCATTTGTTCATTTGTTCATTTGTTCATATGTTAATTTGTCCATTTTTGGATTTGTTCATTTCTTCAATTCTTCATTTCTTAAGTTGTTCATTTGTTCATTTGTTCATTTGTACATGTGTTCATTTGTTCATATGTTCATTTGATTGTTTGTACAATTCTCAACATATTCATTTGTTCATTTGTTCATTTGTACATGTGTTCATTTGTTCATTTGTTCATTTGTTCATTTGTTCATTTGTTCATTTGTTCATTTGTTCATTTGTTCATTTGTTCATTTGTTCATTTGTTCATTTGAACATTTGTTCATTTGTTCATTTGTTCACTTGTTCATTTTGTTCCTTTGTTCGTTTGTTCGTTTGTTCATTTGTTCATTTGTACATGTGTTCATTTGTTCATTTGTACACGTGTTCACTTGTTCATTTGTTCATTTGTTAATTTGTTCAATTGATCCTTTGTTAATTTGTTCATTTGTTCATTTGTTCCTTTGTAAATTTGTTCATTTGTTCATTTGTTCATTTGTTCATTTGTTCATTTGTTAATTTGTTATTTGATCATTTGTTCATATGTTCATTTGATTGTTTGTTCATTTCTCAACGTATTCATTTATTCATTTGTTCATTTGTTCATTTGTTCATTTGTACATTTGTTCATTTGTTCATTTGTTTATTTGTTTATTGGTTCATTTGTTCATTTGTTCATTTGTTCATTTGTTCATTTGTTTATTTGTTCGTTTGTTCATTTGTTCATTTGTTCATTTGTTCATTTGTTCATTTGTTCATTTGTTCATTTGTTCATTTGTTCATTTGTTCATTTGTTCGTTTGTTCGTTTGTTCATTTGTTCATTTGTTCATTTGTTCATCTGTTCATTTCTTCATTTCTTCATTTCTTCATTTCTTCATTTCTTCATTTGTTCATTTCTTCATTTCTTCATTTCTTCATTTGTTCATTTGTTCATTTGTTCATTTGTTCATTTGTTCATTTGTTCATTTGTTCATTTGTTCATTTGTTCATTTGTTCATTTGTTCATTTGTTCATTTGTTCATTTGTTTATTTGGTCATTTTTTCATTTGTTCACATGTTCATTTGTTCATTTGTTGATTTGTTCATTCGTTCATTTGTTCATTTGTTGATTTGTTCATTTGTTGATTTGTTCATTTGTTGATTTGTTCATTCGTTCATTTGTTCATTTGTTCATTTGTTCATTTGTTCATTTGTTCATTTGTTCATTTGTTCATTTGTTCATTTGTTCATTTGTTCATTTGTTCATCTGTTCATTTGTTCATTTTTTCATTTCTTCATTTCTTCATTTGTTCATTTGTTCATTTCTTCATTTCTTCATTTGTTCATTTGTTCATTTGTTCATTTGTAAATTTGTTCATTTGTTCATTTGTTCATTTGTTCATTTGTTCATTTGTTCATTTGTTCATTTGTTCATTTGTTCATTTGGTCATTTGTTCATTTGTTCATTTGTTCATTTGTTCATTTGTTCATTTGTTCATTAGTTCACTTGTTCATTTGTTCATTTGTTCATTTGTTCATTTGTTCATTTGTTCATTTGTTCATTTGTTCATATGTACATTTGTGCATCTTTTCATTTGTTCATTCGTCCATTTGTACATTTGTCCATTTGTTCAAATGATAATTCGTTCACTTGTTCATATGTTCATTTGACTGTTTCTTCATTCGTTAAATGGTTCATTTGACCATTTGTTCATTTGTACATGTGTTCATTTGTTCATTTGTTCATTTGTTCAATTGATCCTTTGTTCATTTGTTCATTCGTTCGTTTGTTCATTTGTTCATTTGTTCATTTGTTCGTTTGTTCAATTGTTCATTTGTTCACTTGTTCATTTGTTCATTTGTTCATTTGTTCATTTGTTCTTTTGTTCATTTGTTCATTTGTTCATTCGTTCATTTGTTCATTTGTTCATTTGTTCATTTGTTCATTTGTTCATTTGTTCGTTTGTTCAATTGTTCATTTGTTCACTTGTTCATTTGTTCATTTGTTCATTTGTTCATTTGTTCTTTTGTTCATTTGTTCATTTGTTCATTTGTTCATTTGTTCATTTGTTCATTTGTTCATTTGTTCATTTGTTCATTTGTTCATTTGTTCATTTGTTCATTTGTTCATTTGTTCATTTGTCCATTCGTTCGTATGTTCATTTGTTCAATTGATTCTTTGTTCATTTGTTCATTTGTTCATTTGTTCATTTGTTCAATTGTACATTTGTTCATTTGTTCATATGTACATTTGTGCATCTTTTCATTTGTTCATTCGTCCATTTGTACATTTGTTCATTTGTTCAATTGATAATTCGTTCATTTGTTCATATGTTCATTTGAATGTTTCTTCATTCGTTCAATGGTTCATTTGTTCATTTGTTCATTTGTCTACTCGCTCGTTTGTTCATTTGTTCATTTGTTCATTTGTTTATTTGTTTATTGGTTCATTTGTTCATTTCTCGACTTATTCACTTGTGCATTTGTTCATTTGTTCATTTGTTCATTTGTTCATTTGTTCACTTGTTCATTTGTTCATTTGTTCATTTGTTCATTTGTTCATTTGTCCATTCGTTCGTTTGTTCATTTGTTCATTTGTTCATTTGTTCGTTTGTTCATTTGTTCATTTGTACATTTGTTCATTTGTTCATTTGTACATTTGTTCATTTGTTCAATTGTTCATTTGTTCATTTGTTCATTTGTTCATTTGTTCATTTGTTCATTTGTTAATTTGGTCATTTTTTCATTTGTTCACTTGTTCATTTGTTCATTTGTTCTTTTGTTCATTTGTTCATTTGTTCATTTGTTCATTTGTCCATTCGTTCGTTTGTTCATTTGTTCATTTGTTCGTTTGTTCATTTGTTCATTTGTTCACTTGTTCATTTGTTCAATTGTTCATTTGTTCATTTGTTAATTTGTTCGATTGTTCATTTGTTCATTTGTTCACTTGTTCATTTGTTCATTTGTTCATTTGTTCATTTGTTCATTTGTTCATTTGTTCATTTGTTCATTTGTTCATTTGTTCATTTGTTCATTTGTTCATTTGTCCATTCGTTCGTTTGTTCATTTGTTCAGTTGTTCATTTGTTCATTTGTTCATTTGTTCATTTGTTCATTTGTTCATTTGTTCATTTGTTCATTTCTTCATTTCTTCATTTCTTCATTTCTTCATTTCTTCATTTCTTCATTTGTTCATTTGTTCATTTGTAAATTTGTTCATTTGTTCATTTGTTCATTTGTTCATTTGTTCATTTGTTCATTTGTTCATTTGTTCATTTGTTCATTTGGTCATTTGTTCATTTGTTCATTTGTTCATTTGTTCATTTGTTCATTTGTTCATTTGTTCATTAGTTCATTAGTTCACTTGTTCATTTGTTCATTTGTTCATTTGTTCATTTGTTCATTTGT
This sequence comes from Megalopta genalis, assembly GCF_051020955.1. Taxonomy (NCBI): domain Eukaryota; kingdom Metazoa; phylum Arthropoda; class Insecta; order Hymenoptera; family Halictidae; genus Megalopta; species Megalopta genalis. The sequence goes on from NW_027476105.1 coordinate 1,893,947, forward strand.
TCATTTGTTCATATGTACATTTGTGCATCTTTTCATTTGTTCATTCGTCCATTTGTACATTTGTCCATTTGTTCAAATGATAATTCGTTCACTTGTTCATATGTTCATTTGATTGTTTCTTCATTCGTTAAATGGTTCATTTGACCATTTGTTCATTTGTCTACCCGCTCATTTGTTCATTTGTTCATTTGTTCATATGTTAATTTGTCCATTTTTGGATTTGTTCATTTCTTCAATTCTTCATTTCTTAAGTTGTTCATTTGTTCATTTGTTCATTTGTACATGTGTTCATTTGTTCATATGTTCATTTGATTGTTTGTACAATTCTCAACATATTCATTTGTTCATTTGTTCATTTGTACATGTGTTCATTTGTTCATTTGTTCATTTGTTAATTTGTTCATTTGTTTATTTGTTCATTTGTCCATTCGTTCGTTTGTTCATTTGTTCATTTGTTCATTTGTTCGTTTGTTCATTTGTTCATTTGTACATTTGTTCATTTGTTCATTTGTACATTTGATCATTTGTTCATTTGTTCATTTGTTCATTTGTTCATTTGTTCATTTGTTCATTTGTTCATTTGTTAATTTGGTCATTTTTTCATTTGTTCACTTGTTCATTTGTTCATTTGTTCTTTTGTTCATTTGTTCATTTGTTCATTTGTTCATTTGTCCATTCGTTCGTTTGTTCATTTGTTCATTTGTTCGTTTGTTCATTTGTTCATTTGTTCATTTGTTCACTTGTTCATTTGTTCATTTGTTCATTTGTTCATTTGTTCATTTGTTCATTTGTTCATTTGTTCATTTGTTCATTTGTACATTTGTTCATTTGTTCATTTGTTCATTTGTTCATTTGTTCATTTGTCCATTCGTTCGTTTGTTCATTTGTTCAGTTGTTCATTTGTTCATTTGTTCATTTGTTCATTTCTTCATTTGTTGATTTGTTCATTTGTTCATTTCTTCATTTCTTCATTTCTTCATTTCTTCATTTGTTCATTTGTTCATTTCTTCATTTGTTCATTTGTTCATTTGTAAATTTGTTCATTTGTTCATTTGTTCATTTGTTCATTTGTTCATTTGTTCATTTGTTCATTTGTTCATTTGTTCATTTGGTCATTTGTTCATTTGTTCATTTGTTCATTTGTTCATTTGTTCATTTGTTCATTTGTTCATTAGTTCATTAGTTCACTTGTTCATTTGTTCATTTGTTCATTTGTTCATTTGTTCATTCGTTCATTTGTTCATTTGTTGATTTGTTCATTTGTTGATTTGTTCATTCGTTCATTCGTTCATTTGTTCATTTGTTCATTTGTTCATTTGTTCATTTGTTCATTTGTTCATTTGTTCATTTGTTCATTTGTTCATTTGTTCATCTGTTCATTTTTTCATTTCTCCATTTCTTCATTTCTTCATTTCTTCATTTGTTCATTTGTTCATTTGTTCATTTGTTCATTTGTTCATTCGTTCATTTGTTCATTTGTTGATTTGTTCATTCGTTCATTTGTTCATTCGTTCATTTGTTCATTTGTTCATTTGTTCATTTGTTCATTTGTTCATTTGTTCATTTGTTCATTTGTTCATTTGTTCATTTGTTCATCTGTTCATTTTTTCATTTCTCCATTTCTTCATTTCTTCATTTCTTCATTTGTTCATTTGTTCATTTGTTCATTTGTAAATTTGTTCATTTGTTCATTTGTTCATTTGTTCATTTGTTCATTTGTTCATTTGTTCATTTGTTCATTTGTTCATTTGTTCATTTGTTCATTTGGTCATTTGTCCATTTGTTCATTTGTCCATTTGTTCATTTGTTCATTTGTTCATTAGTTCACTTGTTCATTTGTTCATTTGTTCATTTGTTCATTTGTTCATTTGTTCATATGTACATTTGTGCATCTTTTCATTTGTTCATTCGTCCATTTGTACATTTGTCCATTTGTTCAAATGATAATTCGTTCACTTGTTCATATGTTCACTTGATTGTTTCTTCATTCGTTAAATGGTTCATTTGACCATTTGTTCATTTGTCTACCCGCTCATTTGTTCATTTGTTCATTTGTTCATATGTTAATTTGTCCATTTTTGGATTTGTTCATTTCTTCAATTCTTCATTTCTTAAGTTGTTCATTTGTTCATTTGTCCATTTGTTTATTTGTTCATTTGTTCATATGTTCATTTGATTGTTTGTACAATTCTCAACATATTCATTTGTTCATTTTATCATTTGTTCATTTGTTCAATTGTTCATTTGTTCATTTGTTCATTTGATCATTTGTTCATTTGTTCATTTGTTCATTTGTTCATTTGTCCATTCGTTCGTTTGTTCATTTGTTCATTTGTTCATTTGTTCACTTGTTCATTTTGTTCCTTTGTTCGTTTGTTCGTTTGTTCATTTGTTCATTTGTACATGTGTTCATTTGTTCATTTGTACGTGTGTTCATTTGTTCATTTGTTCATTTGTTCAATTGATCCTTTGTTCATTTGTTCATTCGTTCGTTTGTTCATTTGTTCGTTTGTTCAATTGTTCATTTGTTCACTTGTTCATTTGTTCATTTGTTCATTTGTTCATTTGTTCATTTGTTCATTTGTTCATTTGTTCATTTGTTCATTCGTTCATTTGTTCATTTGTTCATGTGTTCATTTGTTCATTTGTTCATTTGTTCATTTGTTCACTTGTTCATTTTGTTCCTTTGTTTGTTTGTTCGTTTGTTCATTTGTTCATTTGTACATGTGTTCATTTGTTCATTTGTACATGAGTTCATTTGTTCATTTGTTCATTTGTTCATTTGTTCATTTGTTCATTTGTTCATTTGTTCATTTGTTCATTTGTTCATTTGTTCATTTGTTCATTTGTTCATTTGTTCATTTGTTCATTTGTTCATTTGTTCATTTGTTCATTTGTCCATTCGTTCGTTTGTTCATTTGTTCATTTGTTCGTTTGTTCATTTGTTCATTTGTTCACTTGTTCATTTGTTCATTTGTTCATTTGTTCATTTGTTCATTTGTTCATTTTGTTCCTTTGTTCGTTTGTTCGTTTGTTCATTTGTTCATTTGTTCATTTGTTCATTTGTTCATTTGTTCATTTGTTCATTTGTCCATTTGTTCATTTGTTCATTTGTTCATTTGTTCATTTGTTCGTTTGTTCATTTGTTCGTTTGTTCACTTGTTCATTTGTTCATTAGTTCATTTGTTCATTTGTTCATTTGTTCATTTGTTCATTTGTTCACTTGTTCATTTTGTTCGTTTGTTCGTTTGTTCGTTTGTTCATTTGTTCATTTGTTCATTTGTTCATTTGTTCATTTGTTCATTAGTTCATTAGTTCACTTGTTCATTTGTTCATTTGTTCATTTGTTCATTTGTTCATTTGTTCATTTGTTCATTTGTTCATTTGTTCATATGTACATTTGTGCATCTTTTCATTTGTACATTCGTCCATTTGTACATTTGTCCATTTGTTCAAATGATAATTCGTTCAATTGTTCATATGTTCATTTGATTGTTTCTTCATTCGATAAATGGTTCATTTGACCATTTGTTCATTTGTCTACCCGCTCATTTGTTCATTTGTTCATTTGTTCATATGTTAATTTGTCCATTTTTGGATTTGTTCATTTCTTCAATTCTTCATTTCTTAAGTTGTTCATTTGTTCATTTGTCCATTTGTTTATTTGTTCATTTGTTCATATGTTCATTTGATTGTTTGTACAATTCTCAACATATTCATTTGTTCATTTGTTCATTTGTACATGTGTTCATTTGTTCATTTGTTAATTTGTTCAATTGATCCTTTGTTCCTTTTGTACATTTGTTCATTTGTTCATTTTTTCATTTGTTCATTTGTTCAATTGTTCATTTGTTCATTTGTTCATTTGATCATTTGTACATTTGTTCATTTGTTCATTTGTTCATTTGTCCATTCGTTCGTTTGTTCATTTGTTCATTGGTTCATTTGTTCATTTGTTCACTTGTTCATTTTGTTCCTTTGTTCGATTGTTCGTTTGTTCATTTGTTCATTTGTACATGTGTTCATTTGTTCATTTGTACGTGTGTTCATTTGTTCATTTGTTCATTTGTTCAATTGATCCTTTGTTCATTTGTTCATTCGTTCGTTTGTTCATTTGTTCATTTGTTCATTTGTTCGTTTGTTCAATTGTTCATTTGTTCACTTGTTCATTTGTTCATTTGTTCATTTGTTCATTTGTTAATTTGTTCATTTGTTCATTTGTTCATTTGTTCATTTGTTCATTTGTTCATTTGTACATTTGTTCATTTGTTCATTTGTTTATTTGTTTATTGGTTCATTTGTTCATTTGTTCATTTGTTCATTTGTTCATTTGTTCATTTTTTCATTTTTTCATTTGTTCATTTGTTCATTTGATCATTTGTTCATTTGTTCATTTGTTCATTTGTACATGTGTTCATTTGTTCATTTGTACGTGTGTTCATTTGTTCATTTGTTCATTTGTTCAATTGATCCTTTGTTCATTTGTTCATTCGTTCGTTTGTTCATTTGTTCGTTTGTTCAATTGTTCATTTGTTCACTTGTTCATTTGTTCATTTGTTCATTTGTTCATTTGTTCATTTGTTCATTTGTTCATTTGTTCATTTGTTCATTTGTTCATTTGTTCATTTGTTCATTTGTTCATTTGTTCATTTGTTCATTTGTTCATTTGTTCATTTGTTCACTTGTTCATTTTGTTCCTTTGTTCGTTTGTTCGTTTGTTCATTTGTTCATTTGTACATGTGTTCATTTGTTCATTTGTACACGTGTTCATTTGTTCATTTGTTCATTTGTTAATTTGTTCAATTGATCCTTTGTTCATTTGTTCATTTGTTCATTTGTTCATTTGTTCATTTGTTCATTTGTTCATTTGTTCATTTGTTTATTTGGTCATTTTTTCATTTGTTCACTTGTTCATTTGTTCATTTGTTGATTTGTTCATTTGTTGATTTGTTCATTTGTTCTTTTGTTTATTCGTTCATTTGTTCATTTGTTGATTTGTTCATTTGTTGATTTGTTCATTCGTTCATTTGTTCATTTGTTCATTTGTTCATTTGTTCATTTGTTCATTTGTTCATTTGTTCATTTGTTCATTTGTTCATTTGTTCATTTGTTCATTTGTTCATTTGTTCATTTGTTCATTTGTTCATTTGTTCATTTGTTCATCTGTTCATTTGTTCATTTGTTCATTTCTTCATTTGTTCATTTGTTCATTTGTTCATTTGTTCATTTGTTCATTTGTTCATTTGTTTATTTGTTCATTTGTTCATTTGTTCATTTGTTCATTTGTTCATTTGTTCATTTGTTCATTTGTTCATTTGTTCATTTGTTCATTTGTTCATTTGTTCATTTGGTCACTTGTTCATTTGTTCATTTGTTCATTTGTTCATTTGTTAATTTGTTCGTTTGTTCATTTGTTCATTTGTTCACTTGTTCATTTGTTCATTTGTTCATTTGTTCATTTGTTCATTTGTTCATTTGTTCATTTGTTCATTTGTTCATTTGTTCATTTGTTCATTTGTTTATTTGTTCATTTGTCCATTCGTTCGTTTGTTCATTTGTTCACTTGTTCATTTGTTCATTTGTTCATTTGTTCATTTGTTCATTTGTCCATTCGTTCGTTTGTTCATTTGTTCATTTGTTCATTCGTTCATTTGTTCATTTGTTCATGTGTTCATTTGTTCATTTGTTCATTTGTTCATTTGTTCACTTGTTCATTTTGTTCCTTTGTTTGTTTGTTCGTTTGTTCATTTGTTCATTTGTACATGTGTTCATTTGTTCATTTGTACATGAGTTCATTTGTTCATTTGTTCATTTGTTCATTTGTTCATTTGTTCATTTGTTCATTTGTTCATTTGTTCATTTGTTCATTTGTTCATTTGTTCATTTGTTCATTTGTTCATTTGTCCATTCGTTCGTTTGTTCATTTGTTCATTTGTTCGTTTGTTCATTTGTTCATTTGTTCACTTGTTCATTTGTTCATTTGTTCATTTGTTCATTTGTTCATTTGTTCATTTTGTTCCTTTGTTCGTTTGTTCGTTTGTTCATTTGTTCATTTGTTCATTTGTTCATTTGTTCATTTGTTCATTTGTTCATTTGTCCATTTGTTCATTTGTTCATTTGTTCATTTGTTCATTTGTTCGTTTGTTCATTTGTTCGTTTGTTCACTTGTTCATTTGTTCATTAGTTCATTTGTTCATTTGTTCATTTGTTCATTTGTTCACTTGTTCATTTTGTTCGTTTGTTCGTTTGTTCGTTTGTTCATTTGTTCATTTGTTCATTTGTTCATTTGTTCATTTGTTCATTAGTTCATTAGTTCACTTGTTCATTTGTTCATTTGTTCATTTGTTCATTTGTTCATTTGTTCATTTGTTCATTTGTTCATTTGTTCATATGTACATTTGTGCATCTTTTCATTTGTACATTCGTCCATTTGTACATTTGTCCATTTGTTCAAATGATAATTCGTTCAATTGTTCATATGTTCATTTGATTGTTTCTTCATTCGATAAATGGTTCATTTGACCATTTGTTCATTTGTCTACCCGCTCATTTGTTCATTTGTTCATTTGTTCATATGTTAATTTGTCCATTTTTGGATTTGTTCATTTCTTCAATTCTTCATTTCTTAAGTTGTTCATTTGTTCATTTGTCCATTTGTTTATTTGTTCATTTGTTCATATGTTCATTTGATTGTTTGTACAATTCTCAACATATTCATTTGTTCATTTGTTCATTTGTACATGTGTTCATTTGTTCATTTGTTAATTTGTTCAATTGATCCTTTGTTCCTTTTGTACATTTGTTCATTTGTTCATTTTTTCATTTGTTCATTTGTTCAATTGTTCATTTGTTCATTTGTTCATTTGATCATTTGTACATTTGTTCATTTGTTCATTTGTTCATTTGTCCATTCGTTCGTTTGTTCATTTGTTCATTGGTTCATTTGTTCATTTGTTCACTTGTTCATTTTGTTCCTTTGTTCGTTTGTTCGTTTGTTCATTTGTTCATTTGTACATGTGTTCATTTGTTCATTTGTACGTGTGTTCATTTGTTCATTTGTTCATTTGTTCAATTGATCCTTTGTTCATTTGTTCATTCGTTCGTTTGTTCATTTGTTCATTTGTTCATTTGTTCGTTTGTTCAATTGTTCATTTGTTCACTTGTTCATTTGTTCATTTGTTCATTTGTTCATTTGTTAATTTGTTCATTTGTTCATTTGTTCATTTGTTCATTTGTTCATTTGTTCATTTGTACATTTGTTCATTTGTTCATTTGTTTATTTGTTTATTGGTTCATTTGTTCATTTGTTCATTTGTTCATTTGTTCATTTGTTCATTTTTTCATTTTTTCATTTGTTCATTTGTTCATTTGTTCATTTGATCATTTGTTCATTTGTTCATTTGTTCATTTGTTCATTTGTTCATTTGTTCATTTGTTCATTTGTTCATTTGTTCATTTGTTCATTTGTTCATTTGTTCACTTGTTCATTTTGTTCCTTTGTTCGTTTGTTCGTTTGTTCATTTGTTCATTTGTACATGTGTTCATTTGTTCATTTGTACACGTGTTCATTTGTTCATTTGTTAATTTGTTCAATTGATCCTTTGTTCATTTGTTCATTTGTTCATTTGTTCCTTTGTTCATTTGTTCATTTGTTCATTTGTTCATTTGTTAATTTGTTCATTTGTTCATTTGTCCATTCGTTCGTTTGTTCATTTGTTCATTTGTTCATTTGTTCATTTGTTCATTTGTTCACTTGTTCATTTTGTTCCTTTGTTCGTTTGTTCGTTTGTTCATTTGTTCATTTGTACATGTGTTCATTTGTTCATTTGTACGTGTGTTCATTTGTTCATTTGTTCATTTGTTCATTTGTTCAATTGATCCTTTGTTCATTTGTTCATTCGTTCGTTTGTTCATTTGTTCATTTGTTCATTTGTTCGTTTGTTCAATTGTTCATTTGTTCACTTGTTCATTTGTTCATTTGTTCATTTGTTCATTTGTTCATTTGTTCATTTGTTCATTTGTTCATTTGTTGATTTGTTCATTTGTTCATTTGTTCATTTGTTCATTTGTTCATTTGTTCATTTGTTCATATGTTCATTTGTTCATTTCTTCATTTCTTCATTTCTTCATTTCTTCATTTCTTCATTTGTTCATTTGTTCATTTGTTCATTTGTAAATTTGTTCATTTGTTCATTTGTTCATTTGTAAATTTGTTCATTTGTTCATTTGTTCATTTGTTCATTTGTTCATTTGTTCATTTGTTCATTTGTTCTTTTGGTCATTTGTTCATTTGTTCATTTGTTCATTTGTTCATTTGTTCATTAGTTCACTTGTTCATTTGTTCATTTGTTCATTTGTTCATTTGTTCATTTGTTCATATGTACATTTGTGCATCTTTTCATTTGTTCATTCGTCCATTTGTACATTTGTCCATTTGTTCAAATGATAATTCGTTCGCTTGTTCATATGTTCATTTGATTGTTTCTTCATTCGTTAAATGGTTCATTTGACCATTTGTTCATTTGTCTACCCGCTCATTTGTTCATTTGTTCATTTGTTCATATGTTAATTTGTCCATTTTTGGATTTGTTCATTTCTTCAATTCTTCATTTCTTAAGTTGTTCATTTGTTCATTTGTCCATTTGTTTATTTGTTCATTTGTTCATATGTTCATTTGATTGTTTGTACAATTCTCAACATATTCATTTGTTCATTTGTTCATTTGTACATGTGTTCATTTGTTCATTTGTTAATTTGTTCAATTGATCCTTTGTTCATTTGTACATTTGTTCATTTGTTCATTTTTTCATTTGTTCATTTGTTCAATTGTTCATTTGTTCATTTGTTCATTTGATCATTTGTTCATTTGTTCATTTGTTCATTTGTTCATTTGTTCATTTGTCCATTCGTCCGTTTGTTCATTTGTTCATTTGTTCATTTGTTCATTTGTTCACTTGTTCATTTTGTTCCTTTGTTCGTTTGTTCGTTTGTTCATTTGTTCATTTGTTCATTTGTTCATTAGTTCACTTGTTCATTTGTTCATTTGTTCATTTGTTCATTTGTTCATTTGTTCATATGTACATTTGTGCATCTTTTCATTTGTTCATTCGTCCATTTGTACATTTGTCCATTTGTTCAAATGATAATTCGTTCGCTTGTTCATATGTTCATTTGATTGTTTCTTCATTCGTTAAATGGTTCATTTGACCATTTGTTCATTTGTCTACCCGCTCATTTGTTCATTTGTTCATTTGTTCATATGTTAATTTGTCCATTTTTGGATTTGTTCATTTCTTCAATTCTTCATTTCTTAAGTTGTTCATTTGTTCATTTGTCCATTTGTTTATTTGTTCATTTGTTCATATGTTCATTTGATTGTTTGTACAATTCTCAACATATTCATTTGTTCATTTGTTCATTTGTACATGTGTTCATTTGTTCATTTGTTAATTTGTTCAATTGATCCTTTGTTCATTTGTACATTTGTTCATTTGTTCATTTTTTCATTTGTTCATTTGTTCAATTGTTCATTTGTTCATTTGTTCATTTGATCATTTGTTCATTTGTTCATTTGTTCATTTGTTCATTTGTTCATTTGTCCATTCGTCCGTTTGTTCATTTGTTCATTTGTTCATTTGTTCATTTGTTCACTTGTTCATTTTGTTCCTTTGTTCGTTTGTTCGTTTGTTCATTTGTTCATTTGTACATGTGTTCATTTGTTCATTTGTACGTGTGTTCATTTGTTCATTTGTTCATTTGTTCATTTGTTCATTTGTTCAATTGATCCTTTGTTCATTTGTTCATTCGTTCGTTTGTTCATTTGTTCATTTGTTCATTTGTTCGTTTGTTCAATTGTTTATTTGTTCACTTGTTCATTTGTTCATTTGTTCATTTGTTCATTTGTTCACTTGTTCATTTTGTTCCTTTGTTCGTTTGTTCGTTTGTTCATTTGTTCATTTGTACATGTGTTCATTTGTTCATTTGTACACGTGTTCATTTGTACATTTGTTCATTTGTTAATTTGTTCAATTGATCCTTTGTTCATTTGTTCATTTGTTCATTTGTTCATTTGTTCATTTGTTCATTTGTTCATTTGTTCATTTGTTCATTTGTTCATTTGTTCATTTGTTCATTTGTTCATCTGTTCATTTGTTCATTTCTTCATTTCTTCATTTCTTCATTTCTTCATTTCTTCATTTCTTCATTTCTTCATTTCTTCATTTCTTCATTTGTTCATTTGTTCATTTGTTCATTTGTTCATTTGTTCATTTGTTCATTTGTTCATTTGTTCATTTGTTCATTTGTTCATTTGTTCATTTGTTCATTTGTTCATTTGTTCATTTGTTCATTTGTTCATTTGTTCATCTGTTCATTTCTTCATTTCTTCATTTCTTCATTTCTTCATTTCTTCATTTCTTCATTTCTTCATTTCTTCATTTCTTCATTTCTTCATTTCTTCATTTCTTCATTTCTTCATTTCTTCATTTGTTCATTTGTTCATTTGTTCATTTGTTCATTTGTTCATTTGTTTATTTGGTCATTTTTTCATTTGTTCACTTGTTCATTTGTTCATTTGTTGATTTGTTCATTTGTTGATTTGTTCATTTGTTCTTTTGTTCATTCGTTCATTTGTTCATTTGTTGATTTGTTCATTTGTTCATTTGTTCATTTGTTCATTTGTTCATTTGTTCATTTGTTCATTTGTTCATTTGTTCATTTGTTCATTTGTTCATTTGTTCATTTGTTCATTTGTTCATTTGTTCATTTGTTCATTTGTTCATCTGTTCATTTCTTCATTTCTTCATTTCTTCATTTCTTCATTTCTTCATTTGTTCATTTGTTCATTTGTTCATTTGTTCATTTGTTCATTTGTTCATTTGTTCATTTGTTCATTTGTTCATTTGTTCATTTCTTCATTTGTTTACTTGGTCATTTTTTCATTTGTTCACTTGTTCATTTGTTGATTTGTTCATTTGTTGATTTGTTCATTTGTTCTTTTGTTCATTCGTTCATTTGTTCATTTGTTGATTTGTTCATTCGTTCATTTGTTCATTTGTTTATTTGTTCATTTGTTCATTTGTTCATTTGTTCATTTGTTCATTTGTTCATTTGTTCATTTGTTCATTTGTTCATTTGTTCATTTGTTCATATGTTCATTTGTTCATTTGTTCATTTGTTCATTTGTTCATTTGTTCATCTGTTCATTTCTTCATTTCTTCATTTCTGCATTTCTTCATTTCTTCATTTCTTCCTTTCTTCATTTGTTCATTTGTTCATTTGTTCATTTGTTCATTTGTTCATTTGTTCATTTGTTCATTTGTTCATTTGTTCATTTGTTCATTTGTTCATTTGTTCATTTGTCCATTTGTTCATTTGTTCATTTGTTCATTTGTTCGTTTGCTCATTTGTTCATTTGTTCACTAGTTTATTTGTTCATTTGTTCATTAGTTCATTTGTTCATTTGTTCATTTGTTCATTTGTTCACTTGTTCATTTTGTTCCTTTGTTCGTTTGTTCGTTTGTTCATTTGTTCATTTGTACATGTGTTCATTTGTTCATTTGTACATGTGTTCATTTGTTCATTTGTTCAATTGATCCTTTGTTCATTTGTTCATTTGTTGATTTGTTCCTTTGATCATTTGTTCATTTGTTCCTTTGTTCATTTGTTCATTTGTTCATTTGTTGATTTGTTCATTTGTTGATTTGTTCATTTGTTCTTTTGTTCATTCGTTCATTTGTTCATTTGTTGATTTGTTCATTTGTTGATTTGTTCATTCGTTCATTTGTTCATTTGGTCATTTGTTCATTTGTTCATTTGTTCATTTGTTCATTTGTTGATTTGTTCATTTGTTGATTTGTTCATTCGTTCATTTGTTCATTTGTTCATTTGTTCATTTGTTCATTTGTTCATTTGTTCATTTGTTCATTTGTTCATTTGTTCATTTGATCATTTGTTCATTTGTTCATTTGTTCATTTGTCCATTCGTTCGTTTGTTCATTTGTTCATTTGTTCATTTGTTCATTTGTTCACTTGTTCATTTTGTTCCTTTGTTCGTTTGTTCGTTTGTTCATTTGTTCATTTGTACATGTGTTCATTTGTTCATTTGTACGTGTGTTCATTTGTTCATTTGTTCATTTGTTCATTTGTTCAATTGATCCTTTGTTCATTTGTTCATTCGTTCGTTTGTTCATTTGTTCATTTGTTCATTTGTTCGTTTGTTCAATTGTTCATTTTTTCACTAGTTCATTTGTTCATTTGTTCATTTGTTCATTTGTTCATTTGTTAATTTGTTCATTTGTTCATTTGTTCATTTGTTCATTTGTTCATTTGTTCATTTGTTCATTTGTTAATTTGTTCATTTGTTCATTTGTTCATTTGTTCATTTGTTCATTTGTTCATTTGTTCACTTGTTCATTTTGTTCCTTTGTTCGTTTGTTCGTTTGTTCATTTGTTCATTTGTACATGTGTTCATTTGTTCATTTGTACACGTGTTCATTTGTTCATTTGTTCATTTGTTCATTTGTTCATTTGTTCATTTGTTCATCTGTTCATTTGTTCATTTGTTCATTTGTTCATTTCTTCATTTCTTCATTTCTACATTTCTTCATTTCTTCATTTCTTCATTTGTTCATTTGTTCATTTGTAAATTTGTTCATTTGTTCATTTGTTCATTTGTTCATTTGTTCATTTGTTCATTTGTTCATTTTTTCATTTGTTCATTTGGTCATTTGTTCATTTGTTCATTTGTTCATTTGTTCATTTGTTCATTTGTTCATTAGTTCATTAGTTCACTTGTTCATTTGTTCATTTGTTCATTTGTTCATTTGTTCATTTGTTCATATGTACATTTGTGCATCTTTTCATTTGTTCATTCGTCCATTTGTACATTTGTCCATTTGTTCAAATGATAATTCGTTCACTTGTTCATATGTTCATTTGATTGTTTCTTCATTCGTTAAATGGTTCATTTGACCATTTGTTCACTTGTCTACCCGCTCATTTGTTCATTTGTTCATTTGTTCATATGTTAATTTGTCCATTTTTGGATTTGTTCATTTCTTCAATTCTTCATTTCTTAAGTTGTTCATTTGTTCATTTGTTCATTTGTACATGTGTTCATTTGTTCATATGTTCATTTGATTGTTTGTACAATTCTCAACATATTCATTTGTTCATTTGTTCATTTGTACATGTGTTCATTTGTTCATTTGTTAATTTGTTCAATTGAACCTTTGTTCATTTGTACATTTGTTCATTTGTTCATTTTTTCATTTGTTCATTTGTTCAATTGTTCATTTGTTCATTTGTTCATTTGATCATTTGTTCATTTGTTCATTTGTTCATTTGTCCATTCGTTCGTTTGTTCATTTGTTCATTTGTTCATTTGTTCATTTGTTCACTTGTTCATTTTGTTCCTTTGTTCGTTTGTTCGTTTGTTCATTTGTTCATTTGTACATGTGTTCATTTGTTCATTTGTACGTGTGTTCATTTGTTCATTTGTTCATTTGTTCATTTGTTCAATTGATCCTTTGTTCATTTGTTCATTCGTTCGTTTGTTCATTTGTTCATTTGTTCATTTGTTCGTTTGTTCAATTGTTCATTTGTTCACTTGTTCATTTGTTCATTTGTTCATTTGTTCATTTGTTCATTTGTTAATTTGTTAATTTGTTCATTTGTTCATTTGTTCATTTGTTCATTTGTTCATTTGTTCATTTGTTCATTTGTTAATTTGTTCATTTGTTCATTTGTTCATTTGTTCATTTGTTCATTTGTTCACTTGTTCATTTTGTTCCTTTGTTCGTTTGTTCGTTTGTTCATTTGTTCATTTGTACATGTGTTCATTTGTTCATTTGTACACGTGTTCATTTGTTCATTTGTTCATTTGTTAATTTGTTCAATTGATCCTTTGTTCATTTGTTCATTTGTTCATTTGTTCCTTTGTTCATTTGTTCATTTGTTCATTTGTTCATTTGATCATTTGTTCATTTGTTCATTTGTTCATTTGTCCATTCGTTCGTTTGTTCATTTGTTCATTTGTTCATTTGTTCACTTGTTCATTTTGTTCCTTTGTTCGTTTGTTCGTTTGTTCATTTGTTCATTTGTACATGTGTTCATTTGTTCATTTGTACGTGTGTTCATTTGTTCATTTGTTCATTTGTTCATTTGTTCAATTGATCCTTTGTTCATTTGTTCATTCGTTCGTTTGTTCATTTGTTCATTTGTTCATTTGTTCGTTTGTTCAATTGTTCATTTGTTCACTTGTTCATTTGTTCATTTGTTCATTTGTTCATTTGTTCATTTGTTAATTTGTTCATTTGTTCATTTGTTCATTTGTTCATTTGTTCATTTGTTCATTTGTTCATTTGCTCATTTGTTAATTTGTTCATTTGTTCATTTGTTCATTTGTTCATTTGTTCATTTGTTCATTTGTTCACTTGTTCATTTTGTTCCTTTGTTCGTTTGTTCGTTTGTTCATTTGTTCATTTGTACATGTGTTCATTTGTTCATTTGTACACGTGTTCATTTGTTCATTTGTTTATTTGTTAATTTGTTCAATTGATCCTTTGTTCATTTGTTCATTTGTTCATTTGTTCCTTTGTTCATTTGTTCATTTGTTCATTTGTTCATTTGTTAATTTGTTATCTGATCATTTGTTCATATGTTCATTTGATTGTTTGTTCATTTCTCAACGTATTCATTTGTTCATTTGTTCATTTTTTCATTTGTTCACTTGTTCATTTGTTCATTTGTTGATTTGTTCATTTGTTCTTTTGTTCATTCGTTCATTTGTTCATTTGTTGATTTGTTCATTTGTTGATTTGTTCATTCGTTCATTCGTTCATTTGTTCATTTGTTCATTTGTTCATTTGTTCATTTGTTCATTTGTTCATTTGTTCATTTGTTCATTTGTTCATTTGTTCATTTGTTCATTTGTTCATTTGTTCATTTGTTCATCTGTTCATTTTTTCATTTCTCCATTTCTTCATTTCTTCATTTCTTCATTTGTTCATTTGTTCATTTGTTCATTTGTAAATTTGTTCATTTGTTCATTTGTTCATTTGTTCATTTGTTCATTTGTTCATTTGTTCATTTGTTCATTTGTTCATTTGTTCATTTGGTCATTTGTCCATTTGTTCATTTGTCCATTTGTTCATTTGTTCATTTGTTCATTTGTTCATTTGTTCATCTGTTCATTTGTTCATTTCTTCATTTCTTCATTTCTTCATTTCTTCATTTCTTCATTTCTTCATTTCTTCATTTCTTCATTTCTTCATTTCTTCATTTGTTCATTTGTTCATTTGTTCATTTGTTCATTTGTTCATTTGTTCATTTGTTCATTTGTTCATTTGTTCATTTGTTCATTTGTTCATTTGTTCATTTGTTCATTTGTTCATTTGTTCATTTGTTCATTTGTACATTTGGTCATTTTTTCATTTGTTCACTTGTTCATTTGTTCACTTGTTCATTTGTTCATTTGTTCATTTGTTCATTTGTTGATTTGTTCATTTGTTCCTTTGTTCATTCGTTCATTTGTTCATTTGTTGATTTGTTGATTTGTTCATTCGTTCATTTGTTCATTTGTTCATTTGTTCATTTGTTCATTTGTTCATTTGTTCATTTGTTAATTGTTTCGTTTGTTCATTTGTTCATTTGTTCACTTGTTCATTTGTTCATTTATTCATTTGTTCATTTGTTCATTTGTTCATTTGTTCATTTGTTCATTTGTTCATTTGTTCATTTGTTCATTTGTTCATTTGTTCATTTGTTCATTTGTTCATTTGTTCATTTGTTCATTTGTTCATTTGTTCATTTGTTCATCTGTTCATTTCTTCATTTCTTCATTTCTTCATTTCTTCATTTCTTCATTTCTTCATTTCTTCATTTCTTCATTTGTTCATTTGTTCATTTGTTCATTTGTTCATTTGTTCATTTGTTCATTTCTTCATTTGTTTACTTGGTCATTTTTTCATTTGTTCACTTGTTCATTTGTTCATTTGTTGATTTGTTCATTTGTTGATTTGTTCATTTGTTCTTTTGTTCATTCGTTCATTTGTTCATTTGTTGATTTGTTCATTTGTTCATTTGTTCATTTGTTCATTTGTTCATTTGTTCATTTGTTCATATGTTCATTTGTTCATTTGTTCATTTGTTCATTTGTTCATTTGTTCATCTGTTCATTTCTTCATTTCTTCATTTCTGCATTTCTTCATTTCTTCATTTCTTCCTTTCTTCATTTGTTCATTTGTTCATTTGTTCATTTGTTCATTTGTTCATTTGTTCATTTGTTCATTTGTTCATTTGTTCATTTGTTCATTTGTTCATTTGTTCATTTGTCCATTTGTTCATTTGTTCATTTGTTCATTTGTTCGTTTGCTCATTTGTTCATTTGTTCACTAGTTTATTTGTTCATTTGTTCATTAGTTCATTTGTTCATTTGTTCATTTGTTCATTTGTTCACTTGTTCATTTTGTTCCTTTGTTCGTTTGTTCGTTTGTTCATTTGTTCATTTGTACATGTGTTCATTTGTTCATTTGTACATGTGTTCATTTGTTCATTTGTTCAATTGATCCTTTGTTCATTTGTTCATTTGTTGATTTGTTCCTTTGATCATTTGTTCATTTGTTCCTTTGTTCATTTGTTCATTTGTTCATTTGTTGATTTGTTCATTTGTTGATTTGTTCATTTGTTCTTTTGTTCATTCGTTCATTTGTTCATTTGTTGATTTGTTCATTTGTTGATTTGTTCATTCGTTCATTTGTTCATTTGTTCATTTGTTCATTTGTTCATTTGTTCATTTGTTCATTTGTTGATTTGTTCATTTGTTGATTTGTTGATTTGTTCATTCGTTCATTTGTTCATTTGTTCATTTGTTCATTTGTTCATTTGTTCATTTGTTCATTTGTTCATTTGTTCATTTGTTCATTTGTTCATTTGATCATTTGTTCATTTGTTCATTTGTTCATTTGTCCATTCGTTCGTTTGTTCATTTGTTCATTTGTTCATTTGTTCATTTGTTCACTTGTTCATTTTGTTCCTTTGTTCGTTTGTTCGTTTGTTCGTTTGTTCATTTGTTCATTTGTACATGTGTTCATTTGTTCATTTGTACGTGTGTTCATTTGTTCATTTGTTCATTTGTTCATTTGTTCAATTGATCCTTTGTTCATTTGTTCATTCGTTCGTTTGTTCATTTGTTCATTTGTTCATTTGTTCGTTTGTTCAATTGTTCATTTTTTCACTAGTTCATTTGTTCATTTGTTCATTTGTTCATTTGTTCATTTGTTAATTTGTTCATTTGTTCATTTGTTCATTTGTTCATTTGTTCATTTGTTCATTTGTTCATTTGTTAATTTGTTCATTTGTTCATTTGTTCATTTGTTCATTTGTTCATTTGTTCACTTGTTCATTTTGTTCCTTTGTTCGTTTGTTCGTTTGTTCATTTGTTCATTTGTACATGTGTTCATTTGTTCATTTGTACACGTGTTCATTTGTTCATTTGTTCATTTGTTCATTTGTTCATTTGTTCATTTGTTCATCTGTTCATTTGTTCATTTGTTCATTTGTTCATTTCTTCATTTCTTCATTTCTACATTTCTTCATTTCTTCATTTCTTCATTTCTTCATTTGTTCATTTGTAAATTTGTTCATTTGTTCATTTGTTCATTTGTTCATTTGTTCATTTTTTCATTTGTTCATTTGGTCATTTGTTCATTTGTTCATTTGTTCATTTGTTCATTTGTTCATTTGTTCATTTGTTCATTAGTTCATTAGTTCACTTGTTCATTTGTTCATTTGTTCATTTGTTCATTTGTTCATTTGTTCATATGTACATTTGTGCATCTTTTCATTTGTTCATTCGTCCATTTGTACATTTGTCCATTTGTTCAAATGATAATTCGTTCACTTGTTCATATGTTCATTTGATTGTTTCTTCATTCGTTAAATGGTTCATTTGACCATTTGTTCATTTGTCTACCCGCTCATTTGTTCATTTGTTCATTTGTTCATATGTTAATTTGTCCATTTTTGGATTTGTTCATTTCTTCAATTCTTCATTTCTTAAGTTGTTCATTTGTTCATTTGTTCATTTGTACATGTGTTCATTTGTTCATATGTTCATTTGATTGTTTGTACAATTCTCAACATATTCATTTGTTCATTTGTTCATTTGTACATGTGTTCATTTGTTCATTTGTTAATTTGTTCAATTGATCCTTTGTTCATTTGTACATTTGTTCATTTGTTCATTTTTTCATTTGTTCATTTGTTCAATTGTTCATTTGTTCATTTGTTCATTTGATCATTTGTTCATTTGTTCATTTGTTCATTTGTCCATTCGTTCGTTTGTTCATTTGTTCATTTGTTCATTTGTTCATTTGTTCACTTGTTCATTTTGTTCCTTTGTTCGTTTGTTCGTTTGTTCATTTGTTCATTTGTACATGTGTTCATTTGTTCATTTGTACGTGTGTTCATTTGTTCATTTGTTCATTTGTTCATTTGTTCAATTGATCCTTTGTTCATTTGTTCATTCGTTCGTTTGTTCATTTGTTCATTTGTTCATTTGTTCGTTTGTTCAATTGTTCATTTGTTCACTTGTTCATTTGTTCATTTGTTCATTTGTTCATTTGTTCATTTGTTAATTTGTTAATTTGTTCATTTGTTCATTTGTTCATTTGTTCATTTGTTCATTTGTTCATTTGTTCATTTGTTAATTTGTTCATTTGTTCATTTGTTCATTTGTTCATTTGTTCATTTGTTCACTTGTTCATTTTGTTCCTTTGTTCGTTTGTTCGTTTGTTCATTTGTTCATTTGTACATGTGTTCATTTGTTCATTTGTACACGTGTTCATTTGTTCATTTGTTCATTTGTTAATTTGTTCAATTGATCCTTTGTTCATTTGTTCATTTGTTCATTTGTTCCTTTGTTCATTTGTTCATTTGTTCATTTGTTCATTTGATCATTTGTTCATTTGTTCATTTGTTCATTTGTCCATTCGTTCGTTTGTTCATTTGTTCATTTGTTCATTTGTTCACTTGTTCATTTTGTTCCTTTGTTCGTTTGTTCGTTTGTTCATTTGTTCATTTGTACATGTGTTCATTTGTTCATTTGTACGTGTGTTCATATGTTCATTTGTTCATTTGTTCATTTGTTCAATTGATCCTTTGTTCATTTGTTCATTCGTTCGTTTGTTCATTTGTTCATTTGTTCATTTGTTCGTTTGTTCAATTGTTCATTTGTTCACTTGTTCATTTGTTCATTTGTTCATTTGTTCATTTGTTCATTTGTTAATTTGTTCATTTGTTCATTTGTTCATTTGTTCATTTGTTCATTTGTTCATTTGTTCATTTGTCCATTTGTTCATTTGTTAATTTGTTCATTTGTTCATTTGTTCATTTGTTCATTTGTTCATTTGTTCACTTGTTCATTTTGTTCCTTTGTTCGTTTGTTCGTTTGTTCATTTGTTCATTTGTACATGTGTTCATTTGTTCATTTGTACACGTGTTCATTTGTTCATTTGTTCATTTGTTAATTTGTTCAATTGATCCTTTGTTCATTTGTTCATTTGTTCATTTGTTCCTTTGTTCATTTGTTCATTTGTTCATTTGTTCATTTGTTAATTTGTTATCTGATCATTTGTTCATATGTTCATTTGATTGTTCGTTCATTTCTCAACGTATTCATTTGTTCATTTGTTCATTTTTTCATTTGTTCACTTGTTCATTTGTTCATTTGTTGATTTGTTCATTTGTTCTTTTGTTCATTCGTTCATTTGTTCATTTGTTGATTTGTTCATTTGTTGATTTGTTCATTCGTTCATTCGTTCATTTGTTCATTTGTTCATTTGTTCATTTGTTCATTTGTTCATTTGTTCATTTGTTCATTTGTTCATTTGTTCATTTGTTCATTTGTTCATTTGTTCATTTGTTCATTTGTTCATCTGTTCATTTTTTCATTTCTCCATTTCTTCATTTCTTCATTTCTTCATTTGTTCATTTGTTCATTTGTTCATTTGTAAATTTGTTCATTTGTTCATTTGTTCATTTGTTCATTTGTTCATTTGTTCATTTGTTCATTTGTTCATTTGTTCATTTGGTCATTTGTCCATTTGTTCATTTGTCCATTTGTTCATTTGTTCATTTGTTCATTAGTTCACTTGTTCATTTGTTCATTTGTTCATTTGTTCATTTGTTCATTTGTTCATTTGTTCATATGTACATTTGTGCATCTTTTCATTTGTTCATTCGTCCATTTGTACATTTGTCCATTTGATCAAATGATAATTCGTTCACTTGTTCATATGTTCACTTGATTGTTTCTTCATTCGTTAAATGGTTCATTTGACCATTTGTTCATTTGTCTACCCGCTCATTTGTTCATTTGTTCATTTGTTCATATGTTAATTTGTCCATTTTTGGATTTGTTCATTTCTTCAATACTTCATTTCTTAAGTTGTTCATTTGTTCATTTGTCCATTTGTTTATTTGTTCATTTGTTCATATGTTCATTTGATTGTTTGTACAATTCTCAACATATTCATTTGTTCATTTTTTCATTTGTTCATTTGTTCAATTGTTCATTTGTTCATTTGTTCATTTGATCATTTGTTCATTTGTTCATTTGTTCATTTGTTCATTTGTCCATTCGTTCGTTTGTTCATTTGTTCATTTGTTCATTTGTTCACTTGTTCATTTTGTTCCTTTGTTCGTTTGTTCGTTTGTTCATTTGTTCATTTGTACATGTGTTCATTTGTTCATTTGTACGTGTGTTCATTTGTTCATTTGTTCATTTGTTCAATTGATCCTTTGTTCATTTGTTCATTCGTTCGTTTGTTCATTTGTTCGTTTGTTCAATTGTTCATTTGTTCACTTGTTCATTTGTTCATTTGTTCATTTGTTCATTTGTTCATTTGTTCATTTGTTCATTTGTTCATTTGTTCATTTGTTCATTTGTTCATTTGTTCATTTGTTCATTTGTTCATTTGTTCATTTGTTCACTTGTTCATTTTGTTCCTTTGTTCGTTTGTTCGTTTGTTCATTTGTTCATTTGTACATGTGTTCATTTGTTCATTTGTACACGTGTTCATTTGTTCATTTGTTCATTTGTTAATTTGTTCAATTGATCCTTTGTTCATTAGTTCATTTGTTCATTTGTTCATTTGTTCATTTGTTCATTTGTTCATTTGTTTATTTGGTCATTTTTTCATTTGTTCACTTGTTCATTTGTTCATTTGTTGATTTGTTCATTTGTTGATTTGTTCATTTGTTCTTTTGTTCATTCGTTCATTTGTTCATTTGTTGATTTGTTCATTTGTTGATTTGTTCATTCGTTCATTTGTTCATTTGTTCATTTGTTGATTTGTTCATTTGTTCATTTGTTCATTTGTTCATTTGTTCATTTGTTCATTTGTTCATTTGTTCATTTGTTCATTTGTTCATTTGTTCATTTGTTCATCTGTTCATTTGTTCATTTCTTCATTTCTTCATTTGTTCATTTGTTCATTTGTTCATTTGTTCATTTGTTCATTTGTTTATTTGTTCATTTGTTCATTTGTTCATTTGTTCATTTGTTCATTTGTTCATTTGTTCATTTGTTCATTTGGTCACTTGTTCATTTGTTCATTTGTTCATTTGTTCATTTGTTAATTTGTTCGTTTGTTCATTTGTTCATTTGTTCACTTGTTCATTTGTTCATTTGTTCATTTGTTCATTTGTTCATTTGTTCATTTGTTCATTTGTTCATTTGTCCATTCGTTCGTTTGTTCATTTGTTCACTTGTTCATTTGTTCATTTGTTCATTTGTTCATTTGTTCATTTGTTCATTTGTTCATTTGTTCATTTGTTCATTTGTTCATTTGTTAATTTGGTCATTTTTTCATTTGTTCACTTGTTCATTTGTTCATTTGTTCTTTTGTTCATTTGTTCATTTGTTCATTTGTTCATTTGTTCATTTGTCCATTCGTTCGTTTGTTCATTTGTTCATTTGTTCATTCGTTCATTTGTTCATTTGTTCATGTGTTCATTTGTTCATTTGTTCATTTGTTCATTTGTTCACTTGTTCATTTTGTTCCTTTGTTTGTTTGTTCGTTTGTTCATTTGTTCATTTGTACATGTGTTCATTTGTTCATTTGTACATGAGTTCATTTGTTCATTTGTTCATTTGTTCATTTGTTCATTTGTTCATTTGTTCATTTGTTCATTTGTTCATTTGTTCATTTGTTCATTTGTTCATTTGTTCATTTGTTCATTTGTTCATTTGTTCATTTGTTCATTTGTTCATTTGTTCATTTGTCCATTCGTTCGTTTGTTCATTTGTTCATTTGTTCGTTTGTTCATTTGTTCATTTGTTCACTTGTTCATTTGTTCATTTGTTCATTTGTTCATTTGTTCATTTGTTCATTTTGTTCCTTTGTTCGTTTGTTCGTTTGTTCATTTGTTCATTTGTTCATTTGTTCATTTGTTCATTTGTTCATTTGTTCATTTGTCCATTTGTTCATTTGTTCATTTGTTCATTTGTTCATTTGTTCGTTTGTTCATTTGTTCGTTTGTTCACTTGTTCATTTGTTCATTAGTTCATTTGTTCATTTGTTCATTTGTTCATTTGTTCACTTGTTCATTTTGTTCGTTTGTTCGTTTGTTCGTTTGTTCATTTGTTCATTTGTTCATTTGTTCACTTGTTCATTTGTTCATTAGTTCATTAGTTCACTTGTTCATTTGTTCATTTGTTCATTTGTTCATTTGTTCATTTGTTCATTTGTTCATTTGTTCATTTGTTCATATGTACATTTGTGCATCTTTTCATTTGTACATTCGTCCATTTGTACATTTGTCCATTTGTTCAAATGATAATTCGTTCAATTGTTCATATGTTCATTTGATTGTTTCTTCATTCGATAAATGGTTCATTTGACCATTTGTTCATTTGTCTACCCGCTCATTTGTTCATTTGTTCATTTGTTCATATGTTAATTTGTCCATTTTTGGATTTGTTCATTTCTTCAATTCTTCATTTCTTAAGTTGTTCATTTGTTCATTTGTCCATTTGTTTATTTGTTCATTTGTTCATATGTTCATTTGATTGTTTGTACAATTCTCAACATATTCATTTGTTCATTTGTTCATTTGTACATGTGTTCATTTGTTCATTTGTTAATTTGTTCAATTGATCCTTTGTTCCTTTTGTACATTTGTTCATTTGTTCATTTTTTCATTTGTTCATTTGTTCAATTGTTCATTTGTTCATTTGTTCATTTGATCATTTGTACATTTGTTCATTTGTTCATTTGTTCATTTGTCCATTCGTTCCTTTGTTCATTTGTTCATTGGTTCATTTGTTCATTTGTTCACTTGTTCATTTTGTTCCTTTGTTCGTTTGTTCGTTTGTTCATTTGTTCATTTGTTCATTTGTTCGTTTGTTCAATTGTTCATTTGTTCACTTGTTCATTTGTTCATTTGTTCATTTGTTCATTTGTTAATTTGTTCATTTGTTCATTTGTTCATTTGTTCATTTGTTCATTTGTTCATTTGTACATTTGTTCATTTGTTCATTTGTTTATTTGTTTATTGGTTCATTTGTTCATTTGTTCATTTGTTCATTTGTTCATTTGTTCATTTGATCATTTGTACATTTGTTCATTTGTTCATTTGTTCATTTGTCCATTCGTTCCTTTGTTCATTTGTTCATTGGTTCATTTGTTCATTTGTTCACTTGTTCATTTTGTTCCTTTGTTCGTTTGTTCGTTTGTTCATTTGTTCATTTGTTCATTTGTTCGTTTGTTCAATTGTTCATTTGTTCACTTGTTCATTTGTTCATTTGTTCATTTGTTCATTTGTTAATTTGTTCATTTGTTCATTTGTTCATTTGTTCATTTGTTCATTTGTTCATTTGTACATTTGTTCATTTGTTCATTTGTTTATTTGTTTATTGGTTCATTTGTTCATTTGTTCATTTGTTCATTTGTTCATTTGTTCATTTGTTCATTTGTTCATTTGTTCATTTGTTCATTTGTTCATTTTTTCATTTGTTCATTTGTTCATTTGTTCATTTGATCATTTGTTCATTTGTTCATTTGTTCATTTGTTCATTTGTTCATTTGTTCATTTGTTCAATTGTTCATTTGTTCATTTGTTCATTTGATCATTTGTTCATTTGTTCATTTGTTCATTTGTTCAATTGTTCATTTGTTCATTTGTTCATTTGATCATTTGTTCATTTGTTCATTTGTTCATTTGTTCATTTGTCCATTCGTTCGCTCGTTCATTTGTTCATTTGTTCATTTGTTCATTTGTTCACTTGTTCATTTTGTTCCTTTGTTCGTTTGTTCGTTTGTTCATTTGTTCATTTGTACATGTGTTCATTTGTTCATTTGTACATGTGTTCATTTGTTCATTTGTTCATTTGTTCATTTGTTCATTTGTTCAATTGATCGTTTGTTCATTTGTTCATTCGTTCGTTTGTTCATTTGTTCATTTGTTCATTTGTTCGTTTGTTCAATTGTTCATTTGTTCATTTGTTCATTTGTTCATTTGTTCATTTGTAAATTTGTTCATTTGTTCATTTGTTCATTTGTTCATTTGTTCATTTGTTCATTTGTTCATTTGTTCATTTGTTCATTTGTTCATTTGTTCATTTGGTCATTTGTTCATTTGTTCATTTGTTCATTTGTTCATTTGTTCATTTGTTCATTTGTTCATCTGTTCATTTGTTCATTTCTTCATTTCTTCATTTCTTCATTTCTTCATTTCTTCATTTCTTCATTTCTTCATTTCTACATTTGTTCATTTGTTCATTTGTTCATTTGTTCATTTGTTCATTTGTTCATTTGTTTATTTGGTCATTTTTTCATTTGTTCACTTGTTCATTTGTTCATTTGTTCATTTGTTGATTTGTTCATTCGTTCATTTGTTCATTTGTTCATTTGTTCATTTGTTCATTTGTTCATTTGTTCATTTGTTCATTTGTTCATTTGTTCATTTGTTCATTTGTTCATTTGTTAATTGTTTCGTTTGTTCATTTGTTCATTTGTTCATTTGTTCATTTGTTCATTTGTTCATTTGTTCATTTGTTCATTTGTTCATTTGTTCATTTGTTCATTTGTTCATTTGTTCATGAGTTCATGAGTTCATTTGTTCATTTGGTCATTTTTTCATTTGTTCATTTGTTCTTTTGTTCATTCGTTCATTTGTTCATTTGTTGATTTGTTCATTTGTTCATTTGTTCATTTCTTCATTTGTTCATTTGTTCATTTGTTCATTTGTTCATTTGTTCATTTGTTCATTTGTTCATTTGTTCATTTGTTCATTTGTTCATTTGTTCATTTGTTCATTTGTTCATTTGTTCATTTGTTCATTTGTTCATTTGTTCATTTGTTCATTTGTTCATTTGTTCATTTGTTCATTTGTTCATGAGTTCATTTGTTCATTTGGTCATATTTTCATTTGTTCATTTGTTCTTTTGTTCATTCGTTCATTTGTTCATTTGTTGATTTGTTCATTTGTTGATTTGTTCATTCGTTCATTTGTTCATTCGTCCATTTGTTCATTTGTTCATTTGTTCATTTGTTCATTTGTTGATTTGTTCATTTGTTGATTTGTTCATTTGTTGATTTGTTCATTCGTTCATTTGTTCATTTGTTCATTTGTTCATTTGTTCATTTGTTCATTTGTTCATTTGTTCATTTGTTCATTTGTTCATTTGTTCATTTGTTCATCTGTTCATTTGTTCATTTGTTCATTTGTTCATTTCTTCATTTCTTCATTTCTTCATTTGTTCATTTCTTCATTTCTTCATTTCTTCATTTCTTCATTTCTTCATTTGTTCATTTGTTCATTTGTTCATTTGTTCATTTGTTCATTTGTTCATTTGTTCATTTGTACATTCGTCCATTTGTACATTTGTCCATTTGTTCAAATGATAATTCGTTCAATTGTTCATATGTTCATTTGATTGTTTCTTCATTCGATAAATGGTTCATTTGACCATTTGTTCATTTGTCTACCCGCTCATTTGTTCATTTGTTCATTTGTTCATGTGTTAATTTGTCCATTTTTGGATTTGTTCATTTCTTCAATTCTTCATTTCTTAAGTTGTTCATTTGTTCATTTGTCCATTTGTTTATTTGTTCATTTGTTCATATGTTCATTTGATTGTTTGTACAATTCTCAACATATTCATTTGTTCATTTGTTCATTTGTACATGTGTTCATTTGTTCATTTGTTAATTTGTTCAATTGATCCTTTGTTCCTTTTGTACATTTGTTCATTTTTCAATTTTTTCATTTGTTCATTTGTTCAATTGTTCATTTGTTCATTTGTTCATTTGATCATTTGTACATTTGTTCATTTGTTCATTTGTTCATTTGTTCATTTGTCCATTCGTTCCTTTGTTCATTTGTTCATTGGTTCATTTGTTCATTTGTTCACTTGTTCATTTTGTTCCTTTGTTCGTTTGTTCATTTGTTCATTTGTACATGTGTTCATTTGTTCATTTGTACATGTGTTCATTTGTTCATTTGTTCATTTGTTCATTTGTTCAATTGATCGTTTGTTCATTTGTTCATTCGTTCGTTTGTTCATTTGTTCATTTGTTCGTTTGTTCAATTGTTCATTTGTTCATTTGTTCATTTGTTCATTTGTTCATTTGTAAATTTGTTCATTTGTTCATTTGTTCATTTGTTCATTTGTTCATTTGTAAATTTGTTCATTTGTTCATTTGTTCATTTGTTCATTTGTTCATTTGTTCATTTGGTCATTTGTTCATTTGTTCATTTGTTCATTTGGTCATTTGTTCATTTGGTCATTTGTTCATTTGTTCATTTGTTCATTTGTTCATTTGTTCATTTGTTCATTTCTTCATTTCTTCATTTCTTCATTTCTTCATTTCTTCATTTCTTCATTTCTACATTTGTTCATTTGTTCATTTGTTCATTTGTTCATTTGTTCATTTGTTTATTTGGTCATTTTTTCATTTGTTCACTTGTTCATTTGTTCATTTGTTGATTTGTTCATTTGTTGATTTGTTCATTTGTTCATTTGTTCATTTGTTCGTTTGTTCAATTGTTCATTTGTTCACTTGTTCATTTGTTCATTTGTTCATTTGTTCATTTGTTCATTTGTTCATTTGTTCATTTGTTCACTTGTTCATTTTGTTCCTTTGTTCGTTTGTTCGTTTGTTCATTTGTTCATTTGTACATGTGTTCATTTGTTCATTTGTACACGTGTTCATTTGTACATTTGTTCATTTGTTAATTTGTTCAATTGATCCTTTGTTCATTTGTTCATTTGTTCATTTGTTCATTTGTTCATTTGTTCATTTGTTCATTTGTTCATTTGTTCATCTGTTCATTTGTTCATTTCTTCATTTCTTCATTTCTTCATTTCTTCATTTCTGCATTTGTTCATTTGTTCATTTGTTCATTTGTTCATTTGTTCATTTGTTCATTTGTTCATTTGTTCATTTGTTCATTTGTTCATTTGTTCATTTGTTCATTTGTTCATTTGTTCATTTGTTCATTTGTTCATTTGTTCATTTGTTCATTTGTTCATTTGTTCATTTGTTCATTTGTTCATTTGTTCATTTGTTCATTTGTTCATTTGTTCATTTGTTCATTTGTTCATTTGGTCATTTTTTCATTTGTTCACTTGTTCATTTGTTCACTTGTTCATTTGTTCATTTGTTGATTTGTTCATTTGTTGATTTGTTCATTTGTTCCTTTGTTCATTCGTTCATTTGTTCATTTGTTGATTTGTTGATTTGTTGATTTGTTCATTCGTTCATTTGTTCATTTGTTCATTTGTTCATTTGTTCATTTGTTCATTTGTTCATTTGTTCATTTGTTCATTTGTTCATTTGTTCATTTGTTCATTTGTTCATTTGTTCATTTGTTCATTTGTTCATTTGTTAATTGTTTCGTTTGTTCATTTGTTCATTTGTTCATTTGTTCATTTGTTCATTTGTTCATTTGTTCATTTGTTCATTTGTTCATTTGTTCATTTGTTCATGAGTTCATTTGTTCATTTGGTCATTTTTTCATTTGTTCATTTGTTCTTTTGTTCATTCGTACATTTGTTCATTTGTTGATTTGTTCATTTGTTCATTTGTTCATTTCTTCATTTGTTCATTTGTTCATTTGTTCATTTGTTCATTTGTTCATTTGTTCATTTGTTCATTTGTTCATTTGTTCATTTGTTCATTTGTTCATTTGTTCATTTGTTCATTTGTTCATTTGTTCATTTGTTCATGAGTTCATTTGTTCATTTGGTCATTTTTTCATTTGTTCATTTGTTCTTTTGTTCATTCGTTCATTTGTTCATTTGTTGATTTGTTCATTTGTTGATTTGTTCATTCGTTCATTTGTTCATTCGTTCATTTGTTCATTTGTTCATTTGTTCATTTGTTCATTTGTTGATTTGTTCATTTGTTGATTTGTTCATTTGTTGATTTGTTCATTCGTTCATTTGTTCATTTGTTCATTTGTTCATTTGTTCATTTGTTCATTTGTTCATTTGTTCATTTGTTCATTTGTTCATTTGTTCATTTGTTCATTTGTTCATCTGTTCATTTGTTCATTTGTTCATTTGTTCATTTCTTCATTTCTTCATTTCTTCATTTGTTCATTTCTTCATTTCTTCATTTCTTCATTTCTTCATTTCTTCATTTCTTCATTTGTTCATTTGTTCATTTGTTCATTTGTTCATTTGTTTATTTGGTCATTTTTTCATTTGTTCACTTGTTCATTTGTTCATTTGTTGATTTGTTCATTTGTTGATTTGTTCATTTGTTCTTTTGTTCATTTGTTCATTTGTTCATTTGTTCATTTGTTCACTTGTTCATTTTGTTCCTTTGTTCGTTTGTTCGTTTGTTCATTTGTTCATTTGTACATGTGTTCATTTGTTCATTTGTACACGTGTTCATTTGTTCATTTGTTCATTTGTTCATTTGTTCATTTGTTCATTTGTTCATCTGTTCATTTGTTCATTTGTTCATTTCTTCATTTCTTCATTTCTACATTTCTTCATTTCTTCATTTCTTCATTTGTTCATTTGTTCATTTGTAAATTTGTTCATTTGTTCATTTGTTCATTTGTTCATTTGTTCATTTGTTCATTTGTTCATTTGTTCATTTGTTCATTTGGTCATTTGTTCATTTGTTCATTTGTTCATTTGTTCATTTGTTCATTTGTTCATTTGTTCATTAGTTCATTAGTTCACTTGTTCATTTGTTCATTTGTTCATTTGTTCATTTGTTCATTTGTTCATATGTACATTTGTGCATCTTTTCATTTGTTCATTCGTCCATTTGTACATTTGTCCATTTGTTCAAATGATAATTCGTTCACTTGTTCATATGTTCATTTGATTGTTTCTTCATTCGTTAAATGGTTCATTTGACCATTTGTTCATTTGTCTACCCGCTCATTTGTTCATTTGTTCATTTGTTCATATGTTAATTTGTCCATTTTTGGATTTGTTCATTTCTTCAATTCTTCATTTCTTAAGTTGTTCATTTGTTCATTTGTTCATTTGTACATGTGTTCATTTGTTCATATGTTCATTTGATTGTTTGTACAATTCTCAACATATTCATTTGTTCATTTGTTCATTTGTACATGTGTTCATTTGTTCATTTGTTAATTTGTTCAATTGATCCTTTGTTCATTTGTACATTTGTTCATTTGTTCATTTTTTCATTTGTTCATTTGTTCAATTGTTCATTTGTTCATTTGTTCATTTGATCATTTGTTCATTTGTTCATTTGTTCATTTGTCCATTCGTTCGTTTGTTCATTTGTTCATTTGTTCATTTGTTCATTTGTTCACTTGTTCATTTTGTTCCTTTGTTCGTTTGTTCGTTTGTTCATTTGTTCATTTGTACATGTGTTCATTTGTTCATTTGTACACGTGTTCATTTGTTCATTTGTTCATTTGTTCATTTGTTCATTTGTTCATTTGTTCATCTGTTCATTTGTTCATTTGTTCATTTCTTCATTTCTTCATTTCTACATTTCTTCATTTCTTCATTTCTTCATTTGTTCATTTGTTCATTTGTAAATTTGTTCATTTGTTCATTTGTTCATTTGTTCATTTGTTCATTTGTTCATTTGTTCATTTGGTCATTTGTTCATTTGTTCATTTGTTCATTTGTTCATTTGTTCATTTGTTCATTTGTTCATTAGTTCATTAGTTCACTTGTTCATTTGTTCATTTGTTCATTTGTTCATTTGTTCATTTGTTCATATGTACATTTGTGCATCTTTTCATTTGTTCATTCGTCCATTTGTACATTTGTCCATTTGTTCAAATGATAATTCGTTCACTTGTTCATATGTTCATTTGATTGTTTCTTCATTCGTTAAATGGTTCATTTGACCATTTGTTCATTTGTCTACCCGCTCATTTGTTCATTTGTTCATTTGTTCATATGTTAATTTGTCCATTTTTGGATTTGTTCATTTCTTCAATTCTTCATTTCTTAAGTTGTTCATTTGTTCATTTGTTCATTTGTACATGTGTTCATTTGTTCATATGTTCATTTGATTATTTGTACAATTCTCAACATATTCATTTGTTCATTTGTTCATTTGTACATGTGTTCATTTGTTCATTTGTTAATTTGTTCAATTGATCCTTTGTTCATTTGTACATTTGTTCATTTGTTCATTTTTTCATTTGTTCATTTGTTCAATTGTTCATTTGTTCATTTGTTCATTTGATCATTTGTTCATTTGTTCATTTGTTCATTTGTCCATTCGTTCGTTTGTTCATTTGTTCATTTGTTCATTTGTTCATTTGTTCACTTGTTCATTTTGTTCCTTTGTTCGTTTGTTCGTTTGTTCATTTGTTCATTTGTACATGTGTTCATTTGTTCATTTGTACGTGTGTTCATTTGTTCATTTGTTCATTTGTTCATTTGTTCAATTGATCCTTTGTTCATTTGTTCATTCGTTCGTTTGTTCATTTGTTCATTTGTTCATTTGTTCGTTTGTTCAATTGTTCATTTGTTCACTTGTTCATTTGTTCATTTGTTCATTTGTTCATTTGTTCATTTGTTAATTTGTTCATTTGTTCATTTGTTCATTTGTTCATTTGTTCATTTGTTCATTTGTTAATTTGGTCATTTTTTCATTTGTTCACTTGTTCATTTGTTCATTTGTTCTTTTGTTCATTTGTTCATTTGTTCATTTGTTCATTTGTACATGTGTTCATTTGTTCATTTGTACGTGTGTTCATTTGTTTATTTGTTCATTTGTTCAATTGATCCTTTGTTCATTTGTTCATTCGTTCGTTTGTTCATTTGTTCGTTTGTTCAATTGTTCATTTGTTCACTTGTTCATTTGTTCATTTGTTCATTTGTTCATTTGTTCATTTGTTCATTTGTTCATTTGTTCATTTGTTCATTTGTTCATTTGTTCATTTGTTCATTTGTCCATTCGTTCGTTTGTTCATTTGTTCATTTGTACATTTGTTCATTTGTTCACTTGTTCATTTTGTTCCTTTGTTCGTTTGTTCGTTTGTTCATTTGTTCATTTGTACATGTGTTCATTTGTTCATTTGTACGTGTGTTCATTTGTTCATTTGTTCATTTGTTCATTTGTTCAATTGATCCTTTGTTCATTTGTTCATTCGTTCGTTTGTTCATTTGTTCATTTGTTCATTTGTTCGTTTGTTCAATTGTTCATTTGTTCACTTGTTCATTTGTTCATTTGTTCATTTGTTCATTTGTTCATTTGTTAATTTGTTCATTTGTTCATTTGTTCATTTGTTCATTTGTTCATTTGTTCATTTGTTCATTTGTTCATTTGTTCATTTGTTCATTTGTTCATTTGTTCATTTGTTCATTTGTTCATTTGTTCATTTGTTCACTTGTTCATTTTGTTCCTTTGTTCGTTTGTTCGTTTGTTCGTTTGTTCATTTGTTCATTTGTACATGTGTTCATTTGTTCATTTGTACACGTGTTCATTTGTTCATTTGTTCATTTGTTAATTTGTTCAATTGATCCTTTGTTCATTTGTTCATTTGTTCATTTGTTCCTTTGTTCATTTGTTCATTTGTTCATTTGTTCATTTGTTAATTTGTTATCTGATCATTTGTTCATATGTTCATTTGATTGTTTGTTCATTTCTCAACGTATTCATTTGTTCATTTGTTCATTTTTTCATTTGTTCACTTGTTCATTTGTTCATTTGTTGATTTGTTCATTTGTTGATTTGTTCATTTGTTCTTTTGTTCATTCGTTCATTTGTTCATTTGTTGATTTGTTCATTTGTTGATTTGTTCATTCGTTCATTCGTTCATTTGTTCATTTGTTCATTTGTTCATTTGTTCATTTGTTCATTTGTTCATTTGTTCATTTGTTCATTTGTTCATTTGTTCATTTGTTCATTTGTTCATTTGTTCATTTGTTCATTTGTTCATTTGTTCATCTGTTCATTTTTTCATTTCTCCATTTCTTCATTTCTTCATTTCTTCATTTGTTCATTTGTTCATTTGTTCATTTGTAAATTTGTTCATTTGTTCATTTGTTCATTTGTTCATTTGTTCATTTGTTCATTTGTTCATTTGTTCATTTGTTCATTTGTTCATTTGTTCATCTGTTCATTTGTTCATTTCTTCATTTCTTCATTTCTTCATTTCTTCATTTCTTCATTTCTTCATTTCTTCATTTCTTCATTTGTTCATTTGTAAATTTGTTCATTTGTTCATTTGTTCATTTGTTCATTTGTTCATTTGTTCATTTGTTCATTTGTTCATTTGTTCATTTGGTCATTTGTTCATTTGTTCATTTGTTCATTTGTTCATTTGTTCATTTGTTCATTTGTTCATTAGTTCATTAGTTCACTTGTTCATTTGTTCATTTGTTCATTTGTTCATTTGTTCATTTGTTCATATGTACATTTGTGCATCTTTTCATTTGTTCATTCGTCCATTTGTACATTTGTCCATTTGTTCAAATGATAATTCGTTCACTTGTTCATATGTTCATTTGATTGTTTCTTCATTCGTTAAATGGTTCATTTGACCATTTGTTCATTTGTCTACCCGCTCATTTGTTCATTTGTTCATTTGTTCATATGTTAATTTGTCCATTTTTGGATTTGTTCATTTCTTCAATTCTTCATTTCTTAAGTTGTTCATTTGTTCATTTGTTCATTTGTACATGTGTTCATTTGTTCATATGTTCATTTGATTGTTTGTACAATTCTCAACATATTCATTTGTTCATTTGTTCATTTGTACATGTGTTCATTTGTTCATTTGTTAATTTGTTCAATTGATCCTTTGTTCATTTGTACATTTGTTCATTTGTTCATTTTTTCATTTGTTCATTTGTTCAATTGTTCATTTGTTCATTTGTTCATTTGATCATTTGTTCATTTGTTCATTTGTTCATTTGTCCATTCGTTCGTTTGTTCATTTGTTCATTTGTTCATTTGTTCATTTGTTCACTTGTTCATTTTGTTCCTTTGTTCGTTTGTTCGTTTGTTCATTTGTTCATTTGTACATGTGTTCATTTGTTCATTTGTACACGTGTTCATTTGTTCATTTGTTCATTTGTTCATTTGTTCATTTGTTCATTTGTTCATCTGTTCATTTGTTCATTTGTTCATTTCTTCATTTCTTCATTTCTACATTTCTTCATTTCTTCATTTCTTCATTTGTTCATTTGTTCATTTGTAAATTTGTTCATTTGTTCATTTGTTCATTTGTTCATTTGTTCATTTGTTCATTTGTTCATTTGTTCATTTGTTCATTTGGTCATTTGTTCATTTGTTCATTTGTTCATTTGTTCATTTGTTCATTTGTTCATTTGTTCATTAGTTCATTAGTTCACTTGTTCATTTGTTCATTTGTTCATTTGTTCATTTGTTCATTTGTTCATTTGTTCATATGTACATTTGTGCATCTTTTCATTTGTTCATTCGTCCATTTGTACATTTGTCCATTTGTTCAAATGATAATTCGTTCACTTGTTCATATGTTCATTTGATTGTTTCTTCATTCGTTAAATGGTTCATTTGACCATTTGTTCATTTGTCTACCCGCTCATTTGTTCATTTGTTCATTTGTTCATATGTTAATTTGTCCATTTTTGGATTTGTTCATTTCTTCAATTCTTCATTTCTTAAGTTGTTCATTTGTTCATTTGTTCATTTGTACATGTGTTCATTTGTTCATATGTTCATTTGATTGTTTGTACAATTCTCAACATATTCATTTGTTCATTTGTTCATTTGTACATGTGTTCATTTGTTCATTTGTTAATTTGTTCAATTGATCCTTTGTTCATTTGTACATTTGTTCATTTGTTCATTTTTTCATTTGTTCATTTGTTCAATTGTTCATTTGTTCATTTGTTCATTTGATCATTTGTTCATTTGTTCATTTGTTCATTTGTCCATTCGTTCGTTTGTTCATTTGTTCATTTGTTCATTTGTTCATTTGTTCACTTGTTCATTTTGTTCCTTTGTTCGTTTGTTCGTTTGTTCATTTGTTCATTTGTACATGTGTTCATTTGTTCATTTGTACGTGTGTTCATTTGTTCATTTGTTCATTTGTTCATTTGTTCAATTGATCCTTTGTTCATTTGTTCATTCGTTCGTTTGTTCATTTGTTCATTTGTTCATTTGTTCGTTTGTTCAATTGTTCATTTGTTCACTTGTTCATTTGTTCATTTGTTCATTTGTTCATTTGTTCATTTGTTAATTTGTTCATTTGTTCATTTGTTCATTTGTTCATTTGTTCATTTGTTCATTTGTTAATTTGGTCATTTTTTCATTTGTTCACTTGTTCATTTGTTCATTTGTTCTTTTGTTCATTTGTTCATTTGTTCATTTGTTCATTTGTACATGTGTTCATTTGTTCATTTGTACGTGTGTTCATTTGTTCATTTGTTCATTTGTTCAATTGATCCTTTGTTCATTTGTTCATTCGTTCGTTTGTTCATTTGTTCGTTTGTTCAATTGTTCATTTGTTCACTTGTTCATTTGTTCATTTGTTCATTTGTTCATTTGTTCATTTGTTCATTTGTTCATTTGTTCATTTGTTCATTTGTTCATTTGTTCATTTGTTCATTTGTTCATTTGTCCATTCGTTCGTTTGTTCATTTGTTCATTTGTACATTTGTTCATTTGTTCACTTGTTCATTTTGTTCCATTGTTCGTTTGTTCGTTTGTTCATTTGTTCATTTGTACATGTGTTCATTTGTTCATTTGTACGTGTGTTCATTTGTTCATTTGTTCATTTGTTCATTTGTTCAATTGATCCTTTGTTCATTTGTTCATTCGTTCGTTTGTTCATTTGTTCATTTGTTCATTTGTTCGTTTGTTCAATTGTTCATTTGTTCACTTGTTCATTTGTTCATTTGTTCATTTGTTCATTTGTTCATTTGTTAATTTGTTCATTTGTTCATTTGTTCATTTGTTCATTTGTTCATTTGTTCATTTGTTCATTTGTTCATTTGTTCATTTGTTAATTTGTTCATTTGTTCATTTGTTCATTTGTTCATTTGTTCATTTGTTCACTTGTTCATTTTGTTCCTTTGTTCGTTTGTTCGTTTGTTCGTTTGTTCATTTGTTCATTTGTACATGTGTTCATTTGTTCATTTGTACACGTGTTCATTTGTTCATTTGTTCATTTGTTAATTTGTTCAATTGATCCTTTGTTCATTTGTTCATTTGTTCATTTGTTCCTTTGTTCATTTGTTCATTTGTTCATTTGTTCATTTGTTAAT
The DNA here is from genome assembly GCF_051020955.1 of Megalopta genalis. Taxonomy (NCBI): domain Eukaryota; kingdom Metazoa; phylum Arthropoda; class Insecta; order Hymenoptera; family Halictidae; genus Megalopta; species Megalopta genalis. The sequence goes on from NW_027476105.1 coordinate 1,929,672, forward strand.
TTGTTATCTGATCATTTGTTCATATGTTCATTTGATTGTTTGTTCATTTCTCAACGTATTCATTTGTTCATTTGTTCATTTTTTCATTTGTTCACTTGTTCATTTGTTCATTTGTTGATTTGTTCATTTGTTGATTTGTTCATTTGTTCTTTTGTTCATTCGTTCATTTGTTCATTTGTTGATTTGTTCATTTGTTGATTTGTTCATTCGTTCATTCGTTCATTTGTTCATTTGTTCATTTGTTCATTTGTTCATTTGTTCATTTGTTCATTTGTTCATTTGTTCATTTGTTCATTTGTTCATTTGTTCATTTGTTCATTTGTTCATTTGTTCATTTGTTCATCTGTTCATTTTTTCATTTCTCCATTTCTTCATTTCTTCATTTCTTCATTTGTTCATTTGTTCATTTGTTCATTTGTAAATTTGTTCATTTGTTCATTTGTTCATTTGTTCATTTGTTCATTTGTTCATTTGTTCATTTGTTCATTTGTTCATTTGTTCATTTGTTCATTTGTTCATCTGTTCATTTGTTCATTTCTTCATTTCTTCATTTCTTCATTTCTTCATTTCTTCATTTCTTCATTTCTTCATTTGTTCATTTGTTCATTTGTAAATTTGTTCATTTGTTCATTTGTTCATTTGTTCATTTGTTCATTTGTTCATTCGTTCATTTGTTCATTTGTTCATTTGGTCATTTGTTCATTTGTTCATTTGTTCATTTGTTCATTTGTTCATTTGTTCATTTGTTCATTTGTTCATTTGTTCATTAGTTCATTAGTTCACTTGTTCATTTGTTCATTTGTTCATTTGTTCATTTGTTCATTTGTTCATTTGTTCATATGTACATTTGTGCATCTTTTCATTTGTTCATTCGTCCATTTGTACATTTGTCCATTTGTTCAAATGATAATTCGTTCACTTGTTCATATGTTCATTTGATTGTTTCTTCATTCGTTAAATGGTTCATTTGACCATTTGTTCATTTGTCTACCCGCTCATTTGTTCATTTGTTCATTTGTTCATATGTTAATTTGTCCATTTTTGGATTTGTTCATTTCTTCAATTCTTCATTTCTTAAGTTGTTCATTTGTTCATTTGTTCATTTGTACATGTGTTCATTTGTTCATATGTTCATTTGATTGTTTGTACAATTCTCAACATATTCATTTGTTCATTTGTTCATTTGTACATGTGTTCATTTGTTCATTTGTTAATTTGTTCAATTGATCCTTTGTTCATTTGTACATTTGTTCATTTGTTCATTTTTTCATTTGTTCATTTGTTCAATTGTTCATTTGTTCATTTGTTCATTTGATCATTTGTTCATTTGTTCATTTGTTCATTTGTCCATTCGTTCGTTTGTTCATTTGTTCATTTGTTCATTTGTTCATTTGTTCACTTGTTCATTTTGTTCCTTTGTTCGTTTGTTCGTTTGTTCATTTGTTCATTTGTACATGTGTTCATTTGTTCATTTGTACACGTGTTCATTTGTTCATTTGTTCATTTGTTCATTTGTTCATTTGTTCATTTGTTCATCTGTTCATTTGTTCATTTGTTCATTTCTTCATTTCTTCATTTCTACATTTCTTCATTTCTTCATTTCTTCATTTGTTCATTTGTTCATTTGTAAATTTGTTCATTTGTTCATTTGTTCATTTGTTCATTTGTTCATTTGTTCATTTGTTCATTTGTTCATTTGTTCATTTGGTCATTTGTTCATTTGTTCATTTGTTCATTTGTTCATTTGTTCATTTGTTCATTTGTTCATTAGTTCATTAGTTCACTTGTTCATTTGTTCATTTGTTCATTTGTTCATTTGTTCATTTGTTCATTTGTTCATATGTACATTTGTGCATCTTTTCATTTGTTCATTCGTCCATTTGTACATTTGTCCATTTGTTCAAATGATAATTCGTTCACTTGTTCATATGTTCATTTGATTGTTTCTTCATTCGTTAAATGGTTCATTTGACCATTTGTTCATTTGTCTACCCGCTCATTTGTTCATTTGTTCATTTGTTCATATGTTAATTTGTCCATTTTTGGATTTGTTCATTTCTTCAATTCTTCATTTCTTAAGTTGTTCATTTGTTCATTTGTTCATTTGTACATGTGTTCATTTGTTCATATGTTCATTTGATTGTTTGTACAATTCTCAACATATTCATTTGTTCATTTGTTCATTTGTACATGTGTTCATTTGTTCATTTGTTAATTTGTTCAATTGATCCTTTGTTCATTTGTACATTTGTTCATTTGTTCATTTTTTCATTTGTTCATTTGTTCAATTGTTCATTTGTTCATTTGTTCATTTGATCATTTGTTCATTTGTTCATTTGTTCATTTGTCCATTCGTTCGTTTGTTCATTTGTTCATTTGTTCATTTGTTCATTTGTTCACTTGTTCATTTTGTTCCTTTGTTCGTTTGTTCGTTTGTTCATTTGTTCATTTGTACATGTGTTCATTTGTTCATTTGTACGTGTGTTCATTTGTTCATTTGTTCATTTGTTCATTTGTTCAATTGATCCTTTGTTCATTCGTTCGTTTGTTCATTTGTTCATTTGTTCATTTGTTCGTTTGTTCAATTGTTCATTTGTTCACTTGTTCATTTGTTCATTTGTTCATTTGTTCATTTGTTCATTTGTTAATTTGTTCATTTGTTCATTTGTTCATTTGTTCATTTGTTCATTTGTTCATTTGTTAATTTGGTCATTTTTTCATTTGTTCACTTGTTCATTTGTTCATTTGTTCTTTTGTTCATTTGTTCATTTGTTCATTTGTTCATTTGTACATGTGTTCATTTGTTCATTTGTACGTGTGTTCATTTGTTCATTTGTTCATTTGTTCAATTGATCCTTTGTTCATTTGTTCATTCGTTCGTTTGTTCATTTGTTCGTTTGTTCAATTGTTCATTTGTTCACTTGTTCATTTGTTCATTTGTTCATTTGTTCATTTGTTCATTTGTTCATTTGTTCATTTGTTCATTTGTTCATTTGTTCATTTGTTCATTTGTTCATTTGTTCATTTGTCCATTCGTTCGTTTGTTCATTTGTTCATTTGTACATTTGTTCATTTGTTCACTTGTTCATTTTGTTCCTTTGTTCGTTTGTTCGTTTGTTCATTTGTTCATTTGTACATGTGTTCATTTGTTCATTTGTACGTGTGTTCATTTGTTCATTTGTTCATTTGTTCATTTGTTCAATTGATCCTTTGTTCATTTGTTCATTCGTTCGTTTGTTCATTTGTTCATTTGTTCATTTGTTCGTTTGTTCAATTGTTCATTTGTTCACTTGTTCATTTGTTCATTTGTTCATTTGTTCATTTGTTCATTTGTTAATTTGTTCATTTGTTCATTTGTTCATTTGTTCATTTGTTCATTTGTTCATTTGTTCATTTGTTCATTTGTTCATTTGTTAATTTGTTCATTTGTTCATTTGTTCATTTGTTCATTTGTTCATTTGTTCACTTGTTCATTTTGTTCCTTTGTTCGTTTGTTCGTTTGTTCGTTTGTTCATTTGTTCATTTGTACATGTGTTCATTTGTTCATTTGTACACGTGTTCATTTGTTCATTTGTTCATTTGTTAATTTGTTCAATTGATCCTTTGTTCATTTGTTCATTTGTTCATTTGTTCCTTTGTTCATTTGTTCCTTTGTTCATTTGTTCATTTGTTCATTTGTTCATTTGTTAATTTGTTATCTGATCATTTGTTCATATGTTCATTTGATTGTTTGTTCATTTCTCAACGTATTCATTTGTTCATTTGTTCATTTTTTCATTTGTTCACTTGTTCATTTGTTCATTTGTTGATTTGTTCATTTGTTGATTTGTTCATTTGTTCTTTTGTTCATTCGTTCATTTGTTCATTTGTTGATTTGTTCATTTGTTGATTTGTTCATTCGTTCATTCGTTCATTTGTTCATTTGTTCATTTGTTCATTTGTTCATTTGTTCATTTGTTCATTTGTTCATTTGTTCATTTGTTCATTTGTTCATTTGTTCATTTGTTCATTTGTTCATTTGTTCATTTGTTCATTTGTTCATCTGTTCATTTTTTCATTTCTCCATTTCTTCATTTCTTCATTTCTTCATTTGTTCATTTGTTCATTTGTTCATTTGTAAATTTGTTCATTTGTTCATTTGTTCATTTGTTCATTTGTTCATTTGTTCATTTGTTCATTTGTTCATTTGTTCATTTGTTCATTTGTTCATTTGTTCATTTGTTCATCTGTTCATTTGTTCATTTCTTCATTTCTTCATTTCTTCATTTCTTCATTTCTTCATTTCTTCATTTCTTCATTTCTACATTTGTTCATTTGTTCATTTGTTCATTTGTTCATTTGTTTATTTGTTCATTTGTTCATATGTTCATTTGATTGTTTGTACAATTCTCAACATATTCATTTGTTCATTTTTTCATTTGTTCATTTGTTCAATTGTTCATTTGTTCATTTGTTCATTTGTTCATTTGTTCATTTGTTCATTTGTCCATTCGTTCGTTTGTTCATTTGTTCATTTGTTCATTTGTTCACTTGTTCATTTTGTTCCTTTGTTCGTTTGTTCGTTTGTTCATTTGTTCATTTGTACATGTGTTCATTTGTTCATTTGTACGTGTGTTCATTTGTTCATTTGTTCATTTGTTCAATTGATCCTTTGTTCATTTGTTCATTCGTTCGTTTGTTCATTTGTTCGTTTGTTCAATTGTTCATTTGTTCACTTGTTCATTTGTTCATTTGTTCATTTGTTCATTTGTTCATTTGTTCATTTGTTCATTTGTTCATTTGTTCATTTGTTCATTTGTTCATTTGTTCATTTGTTCATTTGTTCATTTGTTCATTTGTTCATTTGTTCATTTGTTCATTTGTTCACTTGTTCATTTTGTTCCTTTGTTCGTTTGTTCGTTTGTTCATTTGTTCATTTGTACATGTGTTCATTTGTTCATTTGTACACGTGTTCATTTGTTCATTTGTTCATTTGTTAATTTGTTCAATTGATCCTTTGTTCATTAGTTCATTTGTTCATTTGTTCATTTGTTCATTTGTTCATTTGTTCATTTGTTTATTTGGTCATTTTTTCATTTGTTCACTTGTTCATTTGTTCATTTGTTGATTTGTTCATTTGTTGATTTGTTCATTTGTTCTTTTGTTCATTCGTTCATTTGTTCATTTGTTGATTTGTTCATTTGTTGATTTGTTCATTCGTTCATTTGTTCATTTGTTCATTTGTTGATTTGTTCATTTGTTGATTTGTTCATTTGTTCATTTGTTCATTTGTTCATTTGTTCATTTGTTCATTTGTTCATTTGTTCATTTGTTCATTTGTTCATTTGTTCATCTGTTCATTTGTTCATTTCTTCATTTCTTCATTTGTTCATTTGTTCATTTGTTCATTTGTTCATTTGTTCATTTGTTTATTTGTTCATTTGTTCATTTGTTCATTTGTTCATTTGTTCATTTGTTCATTTGTTCATTTGTTCATTTGTTCATTTGGTCACTTGTTCATTTGTTCATTTGTTCATTTGTTCATTTGTTAATTTGTTCGTTTGTTCATTTGTTCATTTGTTCACTTGTTCATTTGTTCATTTGTTCATTTGTTCATTTGTTCATTTGTTCATTTGTTCATTTGTTCATTTGTCCATTCGTTCGTTTGTTCATTTGTTCACTTGTTCATTTGTTCATTTGTTCATTTGTTCATTTGTTCATTTGTTCATTTGTTCATTTGTTCATTTGTTCATTTGTTCATTTGTTCATTTGTTCATTTGTTAATTTGGTCATTTTTTCATTTGTTCACTTGTTCATTTGTTCATTTGTTCTTTTGTTCATTTGTTCATTTGTTCATTTGTTCATTTGTCCATTCGTTCGTTTGTTCATTTGTTCATTTGTTCATTCGTTCATTTGTTCATTTGTTCATGTGTTCATTTGTTCATTTGTTCATTTGTTCATTTGTTCACTTGTTCATTTTGTTCCTTTGTTTGTTTGTTCGTTTGTTCATTTGTTCATTTGTACATGTGTTCATTTGTTCATTTGTACATGTGTTCATTTGTTCATTTGTTCATTTGTTCATTTGTTCAATTGATCGTTTGTTCATTTGTTCATTCGTTCGTTTGTTCATTTGTTCATTTGTTCATTTGTTCGTTTGTTCAATTGTTCATTTGTTCATTTGTTCATTTGTTCATTTGTTCATTTGTAAATTTGTTCATTTGTTCATTTGTTCATTTGTTCATTTGTTCATTTGTTCATTTGTTCATTTGTTCATTTGTTCATTTGTTCATTTGTTCATTTGTTCATTTGTTCATTTGTTCATTTGGTCATTTGTTCATTTGTTCATTTGTTCATTTGTTCATTTGTTCATTTGTTCATTTGTTCATCTGTTCATTTGTTCATTTCTTCATTTCTTCATTTCTTCATTTCTTCATTTCTTCATTTCTTCATTTCTTCATTTCTACATTTGTTCATTTGTTCATTTGTTCATTTGTTCATTTGTTCATTTGTTCATTTGTTCATTTGTTCACTTGTTCATTTTGTTCCTTTGTTCGTTTGTTCATTTGTTCATTTGTTCATTTGTTGATTTGTTCATTTGTTCATTTGTTCATTTGTTCGTTTGTTCAATTGTTCATTTGTTCACTTGTTCATTTGTTCATTTGTTCATTTGTTCATTTGTTCATTTGTTCATTTGTTCATTTGTTCATTTGTTCACTTGTTCATTTTGTTCCTTTGTTCGTTTGTTCGTTTGTTCATTTGTTCATTTGTTCATTTGCTCATTTGTTCATTTGTTCATTTGTTCATTTGTTCATTTGTTCATTTGTTCATTTGTTCATCTGTTCATTTCTTCATTTCTTCATTTCTTCATTTCTTCATTTCTTCATTTCTGCATTTGTTCATTTGTTCATTTGTTCATTTGTTCATTTGTTCATTTGTTTATTTGTTCATTTGTTCATTTGTTCATTTGTTCATTTGTTCATTTCTTCATTTGTTCATTTGTTCATTTGTTCATTTGTTCATTTGTTCATTTGTTCATTTGTTCATTTGTTCATTTGGTCATTTTTTCATTTGTTCATTTGTTCATTTGTTCTTTTGTTCATTCGTTCATTTGTTCATTTGTTGATTTGTTCATTTGTTGATTTGTTCATTCGTTCATTTGTTCATTTGTTCATTTGTTCATTTGTTCATTTGTTCATTTGTTCATTTGTTCATTTGTTCATTTGTTCATTTGCTCATTTGTTCATTTGTTCATTCGTTCATTTGTTCATTTGTTAATTGTTTCGTTTGTTCATTTGTTCATTTGTTCACTTGTTCATTTGTTCATTTATTCATTTGTTCATTTGTTCATTTGTTCATTTGTTCATTTGTTCATTTGTTCATATGTTCATTTGTTCATTTGTTCATTTGTTCATTTGTTCATTTGTTCATTTGTTCATTTGTTCATTTGTTCATTTGTTCATCTGTTCATTTGTTCATTTGTTCATTTGTTCATTTGTTCATTTGTTCATTTGTTCATTTGTTCATTTGTTCATTTGTTCATTTGTTCATTTGTTCATTTGTTCATTTGTTCATTTGTTCATTTGTTCATTTGTTCATTTGTTCATTTGTTCATTTCTTCATTTGTTCATTTGTTCATTTGTTCATTTGTTCATTTGGTCATTTTTTCATTTGTTCATTTGTTCTTTTGTTCATTCGTTCATTTGTTCATTTGTTGATTTGTTCATTTGTTGATTTGTTCATTCGTTCATTTGTTCATTCGTTCATTTGTTCATTTGTTCATTTGTTCATTTGATCATTTGTTGATTTGTTCATTTGTTGATTTGTTCATTTGTTGATTTGTTCATTCGTTCATTTGTTCATTTGTTCATTTGTTCATCTGTTCATTTGTTCATTTGTTCATTTGTTCATTTGTTCATTTGTTCATCTGTTCATTTGTTCATTTGTTCATTTGTTCATTTCTTCATTTCTACATTTCTTCATTTGTTCATTTCTTCATTTCTTCATTTCTTCATTTCTTCATTTCTTCATTTCTTCATTTGTTCATTTGTTCATTTGTTCATTTGTTCATTTGTTCATTTGTTCATTTGTTCATTTGTTCATTTGTTCATTTGTTCATTTGTTCATTTGTTCATTTGTTCATTTGTTGATTTGTTCATTTGTTCATTTGTTCATTTGGTCATTTTTTCATTTGTTCACTTGTTCATTTGTTCACTTGTTCATTTGTTCATTTGTTGATTTGTTCATTTGTTCTTTTGTTCATTCGTTCATTTGTTCATTTGTTGATTTGTTGATTTGTTCATTCGTTCATTTGTTCATTTGTTCATTTGTTCATTTGTTCATTTGTTCATTTGTTCATTTGTTCATTTGTTCGTTTGTTCGTTTGTTCATTTGTTCATTTGTACATGTGTTCATTTGTTCATTTGTACACGTGTTCATTTGTACATTTGTTCATTTGTTAATTTGTTCATTTGTTCATTTGTTCATCTGTTCATTTGTTCATTTCTTCATTTCTTCATTTCTTCATTTCTTCATTTCTGCATTTGTTCATTTGTTCATTTGTTCATTTATTCATTTGTTCATTTGTTCATTTGTTCATTTGTTCATTTGTTCATTTGTTCATTTGTTCATTTGTTCATTTGTTCATTTGTTCATTTGTTCATTTGTTCATTTGATCATTTGTTCATTTGTTCATTTGTTCATTTGTTCATTTGTTCATTTGTTCATTTGTTCATTTGTTCAATTGTTCATTTGTTCATTTGTTCATTTGATCATTTGTTCATTTGTTCATTTGTTCATTTGTTCATTTGTCCATTCGTTCGCTCGTTCATTTGTTCATTTGTTCATTTGTTCATTTGTTCACTTGTTCATTTTGTTCCTTTGTTCGTTTGTTCGTTTGTTCATTTGTTCATTTGTACATGTGTTCATTTGTTCATTTGTACATGTGTTCATTTGTTCATTTGTTCATTTGTTCATTTGTTCAATTGATCGTTTGTTCATTTGTTCATTCGTTCGTTTGTTCATTTGTTCATTTGTTCATTTGTTCGTTTGTTCATTTGTTCATTTGTTTATTTGGTCATTTTTTCATTTGTTCACTTGTTCATTTGTTCATTTGTTGATTTGTTCATTTGTTGATTTGTTCATTTGTTCATTTGTTCATTTGTTCGTTTGTTCAATTGTTCATTTGTTCACTTGTTCATTTGTTCATTTGTTCATTTGTTCATTTGTTCATTTGTTCATTTGTTCATTTGTTCACTTGTTCATTTTGTTCCTTTGTTCGTTTGTTCGTTTGTTCATTTGTTCATTTGTACATGTGTTCATTTGTTCATTTGTACACGTGTTCATTTGTACATTTGTTCATTTGTTAATTTGTTCAATTGATCCTTTGTTCATTTGTTCATTTGTTCATTTGTTCATTTGTTCATTTGTTCATTTGTTCATTTGTTCATTTGTTCATTTGTTCATTTGTTCATTTGTTCATTTGTTCATTTGTTCATTTGTTCATTTGTTCATTTGTTCATTTGTTCATTTGTTCATTTGTTCATTTGTTCATTTGTTCATTTGTTCATTTGTTCATTTGTTCATTTGTTCATTTGTTCATTTGTTCATTTGTTCATTTGTTCATTTGTTCATTTGTTCATTTGTTCATTTGTTCATTTGTTCATTTGTTCATTTGTTCATTTGGTCATTTTTTCATTTGTTCACTTGTTCATTTGTTCATTTGTTGATTTGTTCATTTGTTGATTTGTTCATTTGTTCCTTTGTTCATTCGTTCATTTGTTCATTTGTTGATTTGTTGATTTGTTCATTTGTTCATTCGTTCGTTTGTTCATTTGTTCATTTGTTCATTTGTTCGTTTGTTCATTTGTTCATTTGTTTATTTGGTCATTTTTTCATTTGTTCACTTGTTCATTTGTTCATTTGTTGATTTGTTCATTTGTTGATTTGTTCATTTGTTCATTTGTTCATTTGTTCGTTTGTTCAATTGTTCATTTGTTCACTTGTTCATTTGTTCATTTGTTCATTTGTTCATTTGTTCATTTGTTCATTTGTTCATTTGTTCACTTGTTCATTTTGTTCCTTTGTTCGTTTGTTCGTTTGTTCATTTGTTCATTTGTACATGTGTTCATTTGTTCATTTGTACACGTGTTCATTTGTACATTTGTTCATTTGTTAATTTGTTCAATTGATCCTTTGTTCATTTGTTCATTTGTTCATTTGTTCATTTGTTCATTTGTTCATTTGTTCATTTGTTCATTTGTTCATTTGTTCATTTGTTCATTTGTTCATTTGTTCATTTGTTCATCTGTTCATTTGTTCATTTCTTCATTTCTTCATTTGTTCATTTGTTCATTTGTTCATTTGTTCATTTGTTCATTTGTTCATTTGTTCATTTATTCATTTGTTCATTTGTTCATTTGTTCATTTGTTCATTTGTTCATTTGTTCATTTGTTCATTTGTTCATTTGTTCATTTGTTCATTTGTTCATTTGTTCATTTGTTCATTTGGTCATTTTTTCATTTGTTCACTTGTTCATTTGTTCATTTGTTGATTTGTTCATTTGTTGATTTGTTCATTTGTTCCTTTGTTCATTCGTTCATTTGTTCATTTGTTGATTTGTTGATTTGTTCATTCGTTCATTTGTTCATTTGTTCATTTGTTCATTTGTTCATTTGTTCATTTGTTCATTTGTTCATTTGTTCATTTGTTCATTTGTTAATTGTTTCGTTTGTTCATTTGTTCATTTGTTCATTTGTTCATTTGTTCATTTGTTCATTTGTTCATTTGTTCATTTGTTCATTTGTTCATGAGTTCATGAGTTCATTTGTTCATTTGGTCATTTTTTCATTTGTTCATTTGTTCTTTTGTTCATTCGTTCATTTGTTCATTTGTTGATTTGTTCATTTGTTCATTTGTTCATTTCTTCATTTGTTCATTTGTTCATTTGTTCATTTGTTCATTTGTTCATTTGTTCATTTGTTCATTTGTTCATTTGTTCATTTGTTCATTTGTTCATTTGTTCATTTGTTCATTTGTTCATTTGTTCATTTGTTCATTTGTTCATGAGTTCATTTGTTCATTTGGTCATTTTTTCATTTGTTCATTTGTTCTTTTGTTCATTCGTTCATTTGTTCATTTGTTGATTTGTTCATTTGTTGATTTGTTCATTCGTTCATTTGTTCATTCGTTCATTTGTTCATTTGTTCATTTGTTCATTTGTTCATTTGTTGATTTGTTCATTTGTTGATTTGTTCATTTGTTGATTTGTTCATTCGTTCATTTGTTCATTTGTTCATTTGTTCATTTGTTCATTTGTTCATTTGTTCATTTGTTCATTTGTTCATTTGTTCATTTGTTCATCTGTTCATTTGTTCATTTGTTCATTTGTTCATTTCTTCATTTCTTCATTTCTTCATTTGTTCATTTCTTCATTTCTTCATTTCTTCATTTCTTCATTTCTTCATTTCTTCATTTGTTCATTTGTTCATTTGTTCATTTGTTCATTTGTTCATTTGTTCATTTGTTCATTTGTACATTCGTCCATTTGTACATTTGTCCATTTGTTCAAATGATAATTCGTTCAATTGTTCATATGTTCATTTGATTGTTTCTTCATTCGATAAATGGTTCATTTGACCATTTGTTCATTTGTCTACCCGCTCATTTGTTCATTTGTTCATTTGTTCATATGTTAATTTGTCCATTTTTGGATTTGTTCATTTCTTCAATTCTTCATTTCTTAAGTTGTTCATTTGTTCATTTGTCCATTTGTTTATTTGTTCATTTGTTCATATGTTCATTTGATTGTTTGTACAATTCTCAACATATTCATTTGTTCATTTGTTCATTTGTACATGTGTTCATTTGTTCATTTGTTAATTTGTTCAATTGATCCTTTGTTCCTTTTGTACATTTGTTCATTTTTCAATTTTTTCATTTGTTCATTTGTTCAATTGTTCATTTGTTCATTTGTTCATTTGATCATTTGTACATTTGTTCATTTGTTCATTTGTTCATTTGTCCATTCGTTCCTTTGTTCATTTGTTCATTGGTTCATTTGTTCATTTGTTCACTTGTTCATTTTGTTCCTTTGTTCGTTTGTTCGTTTGTTCATTTGTTCATTTGTACATGTGTTCATTTGTTCATTTGTACGTGTGTTCATTTGTTCATTTGTTCATTTGTTCAATTGATCCTTTGTTCATTTGTTCATTCGTTCGTTTGTTCATTTGTTCATTTGTTCATTTGTTCATTTGTTCGTTTGTTCAATTGTTCATTTGTTCACTTGTTCATTTGTTCATTTGTTCATTTGTTCATTTGTTAATTTGTTCATTTGTTCATTTGTTCATTTGTTCATTTGTTCATTTGTTCATTTGTACATTTGTTCATTTGTTCATTTGTTTATTTGTTTATTGGTTCATTTGTTCATTTGTTCATTTGTTCATTTGTTCATTTGTTCATTTTTTCATTTTTTCATTTGTTCATTTGTTCATTTGTTCATTTGTTCATTTGATCATTTGTTCATTTGTTCATTTGTTCATTTGTTCATTTGTTCATTTGTTCAATTGTTCATTTGTTCATTTGTTCATTTGATCATTTGTTCATTTGTTCATTTGTTCATTTGTTCATTTGTCCATTCGTTCGCTCGTTCATTTGTTCATTTGTTCATTTGTTCATTTGTTCACTTGTTCATTTTGTTCCTTTGTTCGTTTGTTCGTTTGTTCATTTGTTCATTTGTACATGTGTTCATTTGTTCATTTGTACATGTGTTCATTTGTTCATTTGTTCATTTGTTCATTTGTTCAATTGATCGTTTGTTCATTTGTTCATTCGTTCGTTTGTTCATTTGTTCATTTGTTCGTTTGTTCAATTGTTCATTTGTTCATTTGTTCATTTGTTCATTTGTTCATTTGTAAATTTGTTCATTTGTTCATTTGTTCATTTGTTCATTTGTTCATTTGTTCATTTGTTCATTTGTTCATTTGTTCATTTGTTCATTTGTTCATTTGGTCATTTGTTCATTTGTTCATTTGTTCATTTGTTCATTTGTTCATTTGTTCATTTGTTCATCTGTTCATTTGTTCATTTCTTCATTTCTTCATTTCTTCATTTCTTCATTTCTTCATTTCTTCATTTCTACATTTGTTCATTTGTTCATTTGTTCATTTGTTCATTTGTTCATTTGTTCATTTGTTTATTTGGTCATTTTTTCATTTGTTCACTTGTTCATTTGTTCATTTGTTGATTTGTTCATTTGTTGATTTGTTCATTTGTTCATTTGTTCATTTGTTCGTTTGTTCAATTGTTCATTTGTTCACTTGTTCATTTGTTCATTTGTTCATTTGTTCATTTGTTCATTTGTTCATTTGTTCATTTGTTCATTTGTTCACTTGTTCATTTTGTTCCTTTGTTCGTTTGTTCGTTTGTTCATTTGTTCATTTGTACATGTGTTCATTTGTTCATTTGTACACGTGTTCATTTGTACATTTGTTCATTTGTTAATTTGTTCAATTGATCCTTTGTTCATTTGTTCATTTGTTCATTTGTTCATTTGTTCATTTGTTCATTTGTTCATTTGTTCATTTGTTCATTTGTTCATCTGTTCATTTGTTCATTTCTTCATTTCTTCATTTCTTCATTTCTTCATTTCTGCATTTGTTCATTTGTTCATTTGTTCATTTGTTCATTTGTTCATTTGTTCATTTGTTCATTTGTTCATTTGTTCATTTGTTCATTTGTTCATTTGTTCATTTGTTCATTTGTTCATTTGTTCATTTGTTCATTTGTTCATTTGTTCATTTGTTCATTTGTTCATTTGTTCATTTGTTCATTTGTTCATTTGTTCATTTGTTCATTTGTTCATTTGGTCATTTTTTCATTTGTTCACTTGTTCATTTGTTCACTTGTTCATTTGTTCATTTGTTCATTTGTTGATTTGTTCATTTGTTGATTTGTTCATTTGTTCCTTTGTTCATTCGTTCATTTGTTCATTTGTTGATTTGTTGATTTGTTGATTTGTTCATTTGTTCATTTGTTCATTTGTTCATTTGTTCATTTGTTCATTTGTTCATTTGTTCATTTGTTCATTTGTTCATTTGTTCATTTGTTCATTTGTTAATTGTTTCGTTTGTTCATTTGTTCATTTGTTCATTTGTTCATTTGTTCATTTGTTCATTTGTTCATTTGTTCATTTGTTCATTTGTTCATGAGTTCATTTGTTCATTTGGTCATTTTTTCATTTGTTCATTTGTTCTTTTGTTCATTCGTTCATTTGTTCATTTGTTGATTTGTTCATTTGTTCATTTGTTCATTTCTTCATTTGTTCATTTGTTCATTTGTTCATTTGTTCATTTGTTCATTTGTTCATTTGTTCATTTGTTCATTTGTTCATTTGTTCATTTGTTCATTTGTTCATTTGTTCATTTGTTCATTTGTTCATTTGTTCATTTGTTCATTTGTTCATGAGTTCATTTGTTCATTTGGTCATTTTTTCATTTGTTCATTTGTTCTTTTGTTCATTCGTTCATTTGTTCATTTGTTGATTTGTTCATTTGTTGATTTGTTCATTCGTTCATTTGTTCATTCGTTCATTTGTTCATTTGTTCATTTGTTCATTTGTTCATTTGTTGATTTGTTCATTTGTTGATTTGTTCATTTGTTGATTTGTTCATTCGTTCATTTGTTCATTTGTTCATTTGTTCATTTGTTCATTTGTTCATTTGTTCATTTGTTCATTTGTTCATTTGTTCATTTGTTCATCTGTTCATTTGTTCATTTGTTCATTTGTTCATTTCTTCATTTGTTCATTTGTTCATCTGTTCATTTGTTCATTTGTTCATTTGTTCATTTCTTCATTTCTTCATTTCTTCATTTCTTCATTTGTTCATTTGTTCATTTGTTCATTTGTTCATTTGTTCATTTGTTCATTTGTTCATTTGTTCATTTGTTCATTTGTTCATTTGTTCATTTGTTCATTTGTTCATTTGTTCATTTGTTGATTTGTTCATTTGTTCATTTGTTCATTTGGTCATTTTTTCATTTGTTCACTTGTTCATTTGTTCACTTGTTCATTTGTTCATTTGTTGATTTGTTCATTTGTTCTTTTGTTCATTCGTTCATTTGTTCATTTGTTGATTTGTTGATTTGTTCATTCGTTCATTTGTTCATTTGTTCATTTGTTCATTTGTTCATTTGTTCATTTGTTCATTTGTTCATTTGTTCGTTTGTTCGTTTGTTCATTTGTTCATTTGTACATGTGTTCATTTGTTCATTTGTACACGTGTTCATTTGTACATTTGTTCATTTGTTAATTTGTTCATTTGTTCATTTGTTCATCTGTTCATTTGTTCATTTCTTCATTTCTTCATTTCTTCATTTCTTCATTTCTTCATTTCTTCATTTCTGCATTTGTTCATTTGTTCATTTGTTCATTTGTTCATTTGTTCATTTGTTCATTTGTTCATTTGTTCATTTGTTCATTTGTTCATTTGTTCATTTGTTAATTGTTTCGTTTGTTCATTTGTTCATTTGTTCACTTGTTCACTTGTTCATTTGTTCATTTATTCATTTGTTCATTTGTTCATTTGTTCATTTGTTCATTTGTTCATTTGTTCATTTGTTCATTTGTTCATTTGTTCATTTGTTCATTTGTTCATTTGTTCATTTGTTCATTTGTTCATTTGTTCATTTGTTCATTTGTTCATTTGTTCATTTGTTCATTTGTTCATCTGTTCATTTCTTCATTTCTTCATTTCTTCATTTCTTCATTTCTTCATTTCTTCATTTGTTCATTTGTTCATTTGTTCATTTGTTCATTTGTACATTTGTTCATTTGTTCATTTCTTCATTTGTTTATTTGGTCATTTTTTCATTTGTTCACTTGTTCATTTGTTCATTTGTTGATTTGTTCATTTGTTGATTTGTTCATTTGTTCTTTTGTTCATTCGTTCATTTGTTCATTTGTTGATTTGTTCATTCGTTCATTTGTTCATTTGTTCATTTGTTCATTTGTTCATTTGTTCATTTGTTCATTTGTTCATTTGTTCATTTGTTCATATGTTCATTTGTTCATTTGTTCACTTGTTCATTTGTTCATTTGTTCATCTGTTCATTTCTTCATTTCTTCATTTCTTCATTTCTTCATTTCTTCCTTTCTTCATTTGTTCATTTGTTCATTTGTTCATTTTTTCATTTGTTCATTTGTTCATTTGTTCATTTGTCCATTTGTTCATTTGTTCATTTGTTCATTTGTTCGTTTGCTCATTTATTCATTTGTTCACTAGTTTATTTGTTCATTTGTTCATTAGTTCATTTGTTCATTAGTTCATTTGTTCATTTGTTCATTTGTTCACTTGTTCATTTTGTTCCTTTGTTCGTTTGTTCGTTTGTTCATTTGTTCATTTGTACATGTGTTCATTTGTTCATTTGTACATGTGTTCATTTGTTCATTTGTTCATTTGTTCAATTGATCCTTTGTTCATTTGTTCATTTGTTGATTTGTTCCTTTGATCATTTGTTCACTTGTTCATTTTGTTCCTTAGTTCGTTTGTTCGCTTTTTCGTTTGTTCATTTGTTTATTTGTTCATTTGTTCATTTGTTCATTTGTTCATTTGTTCATTTGTTCATTTGTTCATTTGTTCATTTCTTCATTTGTTTATTTGGTCATTTTTTCATTTGTTCACTTGTTCATTTGTTCATTTGTTGATTTGTTCATTTGTTGATTTGTTCATTTGTTCTTTTGTTCATTCGTTCATTTGTTCATTTGTTGATTTGTTCATTCGTTCATTTGTTCATTTGTTCATTTGTTCATATGTTCATTTGTTCATTTGTTCATTTGTTCATTTGTTCATTTGTTCATCTGTTCATTTCTTCATTTCTTCATTTCTTCATTTCTTCCTTTCTTCATTTGTTCATTTGTTCATTTGTTCATTTGTTCATTTGTTCATTTGTTCATTTGTTCATTTGTTCATTTGTTCATTTGTTCATTTGTTCATTTGTTCATTTGTTCATTTGTCCATTTGTTCATTTGTTCATTTGTTCATTTGTTCGTTTGCTCATTTGTTCATTTGTTCACTAGTTTATTTGTTCATTTGTTCATTAGTTCATTTGTTCATTTGTTCATTTGTTCACTTGTTCATTTTGTTCCTTTGTTCGTTTGTTCGTTTGTTCATTTGTTCATTTGTACATGTGTTCATTTGTTCATTTGTACATGTGTTCATTTGTTCATTTGTTCATTTGTTCAATTGATCCTTTGTTCATTTGTTCATTTGTTGATTTGTTCCTTTGATCATTTGTTCATTTGTTCCTTTGTTCATTTGTTCATTTGTTCATTTGTTGATTTGTTCATTTGTTGATTTGTTCATTTGTTCTTTTGTTCATTCGTTCATTTGTTCATTTGTTGATTTGTTCATTTGTTGATTTGTTCATTCGTTCATTTGTTCATTTGTTCATTTGTTCATTTGTTCATTTGTTCATTTGTTGATTTGTTCATTTGTTGATTTGTTCATTCGTTCATTTGTTCATTTGTTCATTTGTTCATTTGTTCATTTGTTCATTTGTTCATTTGTTCATTTGTTCATTTGTTCATTTGTTCATCTGTTCATTTGTTCATTTGTTCATTTCTTCATTTCTTCATTTCTTCATTTGTTCATTTGTTCATTTGTTCATTTGTAAATTTGTTCATTTGTTCATTTCTTCATTTGTTCATTTGTTCATTTGTTCATTTGTTCATTTGTTCATTTGTTCATTTGTTCATTTGTTCATTTGGTCATTTGTTCATTTGTTCATTTGTTCATTTGTTCATTTGTTCATTTGTTCATTAGTTCACTTGTTCATTTGTTCATTTGTTCATTTGTTCATTTCTTCATTTGTTCATATGTACATTTGTGCATCTTTTCATTTTTTCATTCGTCCATTTGTACATTTGTCCATTTGTTCAAATGATAATTCGTTCACTTGTTCATATGTTTATTTGATTGTTTCTTCATTCGTTAAATGGTTCATTTGACCATTTGTTCATTTGTCTACCCGCTCATTTGTTCATTTGTTCATTTGTTCATATGTTAATTTGTCCATTTTTGGATTTGTTCATTTCTTCAATTCTTCATTTCTTGACTTCTTCATTTGTTCATTTGTCCATTTGTTTATTTGTTCATTTGTTCATATGTTCATTTGATTGTTTGTACAATTCTCAACATATTCATTTGTTCATTTGTTCATTTGTACATGTGTTCATTTGTTCATTTGTTAATTTGTTCAATTGATCCTTTGTTCATTTGTACATTTGTTCATTTGTTCATTTTTTCATTTGTTCATTTGTTCAATTGTTCATTTGTTCATTTGTTCATTTGATCATTTGTTCATTTGTTCATTTGTTCATTTGTCCATTCGTTCGCTCGTTCATTTGTTCATTTGTTCATTAGTTCATTTGTTCACTTGTTCATTTTGTTCCTTTGTTCGTTTGTTCGTTTGTTCATTTGTTCATTTGTACATGTGTTCATTTGTTCATTTGTACATGTGTTCATTTGTTCATTTGTTCATTTGTTCATTTGTTCAATTGATCGTTTGTTCATTTGTTCATTCGTTCGTTTGTTCATTTGTTCATTTGTTCATTTGTTCGTTTGTTCAATTGTTCATTTGTTCACTTGTTCATTTGTTCATTTGTTCATTTGTTCATTTGTTCATTTGTTCATTTGTTCATTTGTTCATTTGATCATTTGTTCATTTGTTCATTTGTTCACTTGTTCATTTTGTTCCTTTGTTCGTTTGTTCGTTTGTTCATTTGTTCATTTGTTCATTTGTTCATTTGTTCATTTGTTCATTTGTTCATTTGTTCATTTGTTCACTTGTTCATTTTGTTCCTTTGTTCGTTTGTTCGTTTGTTCATTTGTTCATTTGTACATGTGTTCATTTGTTCATTTGTACACGTGTTCATTTGTTCATTTGTTCATTTGTTCATTTGTTCATTTGTTCATTTGTTCATTTGTTCATTTGTTCATTTGTTCATTTGGTCATTTTTTCATTTGTTCACTTGTTCATTTGTTCACTTGTTCATTTGTTCATTTGTTGATTTGTTCATTTGTTGATTTGTTCATTTGTTCCTTTGTTCATTCGTTCATTTGTTGATTTGTTGATTTGTTGATTTGTTCATTCGTTCATTTGTTCATTTGTTCATTTGTTCATTTGTTCATTTGTTCATTTGTTCATTTGTTCATTTGTTCATTTGTTCATTTGTTAATTGTTTCGTTTGTTCATTTGTTCATTTGTTCATTTGTTCATTTGTTCATTTGTTCATTTGTTCATTTGTTCATTTGTTCATTTGTTCATTTGTTCATTTGTTCATGAGTTCATTTGTTCATTTGGTCATTTTTTCATTTGTTGATTCGTTCTTTTGTTCATTCGTTCATTTGTTCATTTGTTGATTTGTTCATTTGTTCATTTGTTCATTTCTTCATTTGTTCATTTGTTCATTTGTTCATTTGTTCATTTGTTCATTTGTTCATTTGTTCATTTGTTCATTTGTTCATTTGTTCATTTGTTCATTTGTTCATTTGTTCATGAGTTCATTTGTTCATTTGGTCATTTTTTCATTTGTTCATTTGTTCTTTTGTTCATTCGTTCATTTGTTCATTTGTTGATTTGTTCATTTGTTGATTTGTTCATTCGTTCATTTGTTCATTCGTTCATTTGTTCATTTGTTCATTTGTTCATTTGTTCATTTGTTCATTTGTTCATTTGTTCATTTGTTGATTTGTTCATTTGTTGATTTGTTCATTTGTTCATTTGTTCATTTGTTCATTTGTCCATTCGTTCCTTTGTTCATTTGTTCATTGGTTCATTTGTTCATTTGTTCACTTGTTCATTTTGTTCCTTTGTTCGTTTGTTCGTTTGTTCATTTGTTCATTTGTACATGTGTTCATTTGTTCATTTGTACGTGTGTTCATTTGTTCATTTGTTCATTTGTTCAATTGATCCTTTGTTCATTTGTTCATTCGTTCGTTTGTTCATTTGTTCATTTGTTCATTTGTTCGTTTGTTCAATTGTTCATTTGTTCACTTGTTCATTTGTTCATTTGTTCATTTGTTCATTTGTTAATTTGTTCATTTGTTCATTTGTTCATTTGTTCATTTGTTCATTTGTTCATTTGTACATTTGTTCATTTGTTCATTTGTTTATTTGTTTATTGGTTCATTTGTTCATTTGTTCATTTGTTCATTTGTTCATTTGTTCATTTTTTCATTTTTTCATTTGTTCATTTGTTCATTTGTTCATTTGATCATTTGTTCATTTGTTCATTTGTTCATTTGTTCATTTGTTCATTTGTTAATTTGTTCAATTGTTCATTTGTTCATTTGTTCATTTGTTCATTTGATCATTTGTTCATTTGTTCATTTGTTCATTTGTTCATTTGTCCATTCGTTCGCTCGTTCATTTGTTCATTTGTTCATTTGTTCATTTGTTCACTTGTTCATTTTGTTCCTTTGTTCGTTTGTTCGTTTGTTCATTTGTTCATTTGTACATGTGTTCATTTGTACATGTGTTCATTTGTTCATTTGTTCATTTGTTCATTTGTTCAATTGATCGTTTGTTCATTTGTTCATTCGTTCGTTTGTTCATTTGTTCATTTGTTCATTTGTTCGTTTGTTCAATTGTTCATTTGTTCGTTTGTTCAATTGTTCAATTGTTCATTTGTTCATTTGTTCATTTGTTCATTTGTAAATTTGTTCATTTGTTCATTTGTTCATTTGTTCATTTGTTCATTTGTTCATTTGTTCATTTGTTCATTTGTTCATTTGGTCATTTGTTCATTTGTTCATTTGTTCATTTGTTCATTTGTTCATTTGTTCATTTGTTCATTTGTTCATCTGTTCATTTGTTCATTTCTTCATTTCTTCATTTCTTCATTTCTTCATTTCTTCATTTCTTCATTTCTTCATTTCTACATTTGTTCATTTGTTCATATGTTCATTTGTTCATTTGTTCATTTGTTCATTTGTTCATTTGTTTATTTGGTCATTTTTTCATTTGTTCACTTGTTCATTTGTTCATTTGTTGATTTGTTCATTTGTTGATTTGTTCATTTGTTCATTTGTTCATTTGTTCGTTTGTTCAATTGTTCATTTGTTCACTTGTTCATTTGTTCATTTGTTCATTTGTTCATTTGTTCATTTGTTCATTTGTTCATTTGTTCATTTGTTCACTTGTTCATTTTGTTCCTTTGTTCGTTTGTTCGTTTGTTCATTTGTTCATTTGTACATGTGTTCATTTGTTCATTTGTACACGTGTTCATTTGTACATTTGTTCATTTGTTAATTTGTTCAATTGATCCTTTGTTCATTTGTTCATTTGTTCATTTGTTCATTTGTTCATTTGTTCATTTGTTCATTTGTTCATTTGTTCATTTGTTCATTTGTTCATTTGTTCATTTGTTCATTTGTTCATCTGTTCATTTGTTCATTTCTTCATTTCTTCATTTCTTCATTTCTGCATTTGTTCATTTGTTCATTTGTTCATTTGTTCATTTGTTCATTTGTTCATTTGTTCATTTGTTCACTTGTTCATTTGTTCATTTGTTCATTTGTTCATTTGTTCATTTGTTCATTTGTTCATTTGTTCATTTGTTCATTTGTTCATTTGTTCATTTGTTCATTTGTTCATTTGTTCATTTGTTCATTTGTTCATTTGTTCATTTGTTCATTTGTTCATTTGTTCATTTGTTCATTTGTTCATTTGTTCATTTGTTCATTTGGTCATTTTTTCATTTGTTCACTTGTTCATTTGTTCACTTGTTCATTTGTTCATTTGTTCATTTGTTCATTTGTTCATTTGTTCGTTTGTTCAATTGTTCATTTGTTCACTTGTTCATTTGTTCATTTGTTCATTTGTTCATTTGTTCATTTGTTCATTTGTTCATTTGTTCATTTGTTCATTTGTTCATTTGTTCATTTGTTCATTTGTTCATTTGATCATTTGTTCATTTGTTCATTTGTTCACTTGTTCATTTTGTTCCTTTGTTCGTTTGTTCGTTTGTTCATTTGTTCATTTGTTCATTTGTTCATTTGTTCATTTGTTCATTTGTTCATTTGTTCATTTGTTCATTTGTTCATTTGTTCATTTGTTCATTTGTTCACTTGTTCATTTTGTTCCTTTGTTCGTTTGTTCGTTTGTTCATTTGTTCATTTGTACATGTGTTCATTTGTTCATTTGTACACGTGTTCATTTGTTCATTTGTTCATTTGTTAATTTGTTCAATTGATCCTATGTTAATTTGTTCATTTGTTCATTTGTTCCTTTGTTAATTTGTTCATTTGTTCATTTGTTCATTTATTCATTTGTTAATTTGTTATTTGATCATTTGTTCATATGTTCATTTGATTGTTTGTTCATTTCTCAACGTATTCATTTATTCATTTGTTCATTTGTTCATTTGTTCATTTGTACATTTGTTCATTTGTTCATTTGTTTATTTGTTTATTGGTTCATTTGTTCATTTGTTCATTTGTTCATTTGTTCATTTGTTCATTTGTTCATTTGTTCATTCGTTCATTTGTTCATTTGTTCATTTGTTCATTTGTTCATTTGTTCATTTGTTCATTTGTTCATTTGTTCATATGTTCATTTGTTCATTTGTTCACTTGTTCATTTGTTCATTTGTTCATCTGTTCATTTCTTCATTTCTTCATTTCTTCATTTCTTCCTTTCTTCATTTGTTCATTTGTTCATTTGTTCAATTGTTCATTTGTTCATTTGTTCATTTGTTCATTTGTTCATTTGTTCATTTGTTCATCTGTTCATTTCTTCATTTCTTCATTTCTTCATTTCTTCATTTCTTCATTTGTTCATTTGTTCATTTGTTCATTTGTTCATTTGTTCATTTGTTCATTTGTTCATTTGTTCATTTGTTCATTTGTTCATTTCTTCATTTGTTCATTTGTTCATTTGTTCATTTGTTCATTTGTTCATTTGTTCATTTGTTCATTTGTTCATTTGGTCATTTTTTCATTTGTTCATTTGTTCTTTTGTTCATTCGTTCATTTGTTCATTTGTTGATTTGTTCATTTGTTGATTTGTTCATTCGTTCATTGGTTCATTTGTTCATTTGTTCATTTGTTCATTTGTTCATTTGTTCATTTGTTCATTTGTTCATTTGTTCATTTGTTCATTTGTTCATTTGTTCATTTGTTCATTTGTTCATTTGTTCCTTTGTTAATTTGTTCATTTGTTCATTTGTTCATTTATTCATTTGTTAATTTGTTATTTGATCATTTGTTCATATGTTCATTTGATTGTTTGTTCATTTCTCAACGTATTCATTTATTCATTTGTTCATTTGTTCATTTGTTCATTTGTACATTTGTTCATTTGTTCATTTGTTCATTTGTTCATTTGTTCAATTGATCGTTTGTTCATTTGTTCATTCGTTCGTTTGTTCATTTGTTCATTTGTTCATTTGTTCGTTTGTTCATTTGTTCATTTGTACATGTGTTCATTTGTTCATTTGTACATGTGTTCATTTGTTCATTTGTTCATTTGTTCATTTGTTCATTTGTTCAATTGATCGTTTGTTCATTTGTTCATTCGTTCGTTTGTTCATTTGTTCATTTGTTCATTTGTTCGTTTGTTCAATTGTTCATTTGTTCACTTGTTCATTTGTTCATTTGTTCATTTGTTCATTTGTTCATTTGTTCATTTGTTCATTTGGTCATTTGTTCATTTGTTCATTTGTTCATTTGTTCATTTGTTCATTTGTTCATTTGTTCATTAGTTCACTTGTTCATTTGTTCATTTGTTCATTTGTTCATTTGTTCATTTGTTCATTTGTTCATTTGTTCATATGTACATTTGTGCATCTTTTCATTTGTTCATTCGTCCATTTGTACATTTGTCCATTTGTTCAAATGATAATTCGTTCACTTGTTCATATGTTCATTTGATTGTTTCTTCTTTCGTTAAATTGGTCATTTGACCATTTGTTCATTTCTCTACCCGCTCATTTGTTCATTTGTTCATTTGTTCATATGTTAATTTGTCCATTTTTGGATTTGTTCATTTCTTCAATTCTTCATTTCTTAAGTTGTTAATTTGTTCATTTGTCCATTTGTTTATTTGTTCATTTGTTCATATGTTCATTTGATTGTTTGTACAATTCTCAACATATTCATTTGTTCATTTGTTCATTTGTACATGTGTTCATTTGTTCATTTGTTAATTTGTTCAATTGATCCTTTGTTCATTTGTACATTTGTTCATTTGTTCATTTTTTCATTTGTTCAATTGTTCATTTGTTCATTTGTTCATTTGATCATTTGTTCATTTGATCATTTGTTCATTTGTTCATTTGTTCATTTGTTCATTTGTCCATTCGTTCGTTTGTTCATTTGTTCATTTGTTCATTTGTTCATTTGTTCACTTGTTCATTTTGTTCCTTTTTTCGTTTGTTCGTTTCTTCATTTGTTCATTTGTACATGTGTTCATTTGTTCATTTGTACATGTGTTCATTTGTTCATTTGTTCATTTGTTCATTTGTTCAATTGATCCTTTGTTCATTTGTTCATTCGTTCGTTTGTTCATTTGTTCATTTGTTCATTTGTTCGTTTGTTCAATTGTTCATTTGTTCACTTGTTCATTTGTTCATTTGTTCATTTGTTCATTTGTTCATTTGTTCATTTGTTCATTTGTTCATTTGTTCATTCGTTCACTTGTTCATTTTGTTCCTTTGTTCGTTTGTTCGTTTGTTCATTTGTTCATTTGTACATGTGTTCATTTGTTCATGTGTACACGTGTTCATTTGTTCATTTGTTCATTTGTTAATTTGTTCAATTGATCCTTTGTTCATTTGTTCATTTGTTAATTTGTTAATTTGTTCAATTGATCCTTTGTTCATTTGTTCATTTGTTCATTTGTTCCTTTGTTCATTTGTTCATTTGTTCATTTGTTAATTTGTTATTTGATCATTTGTTCATATGTTCATTTGATTGTTTGTTCATTTCTCAACGTATTCATTTGTTCATTTGTTCATTTGTTCATTTGTACATTTGTTCATTTGTTCATTTGTTCATTTGTTCATTTGTTCATTTTTTCATTTGTTCATTTGTTCATTTGTTCATTTGTTCATTTGTTCATTTGTTCATTTGTTCATTTGTTCATTTGTTCATTTGTTTATTTGTTCATTTGTTCATTTGTTCATTTGTTCATTTGTTCATTTGTTCATTTCTTCATTTCTTCATTTGTTCATTTGTTCATTTGTTCATTTGTTCATTTGTTCATTTGT
This sequence comes from Megalopta genalis, assembly GCF_051020955.1. Classification (NCBI taxonomy): domain Eukaryota; kingdom Metazoa; phylum Arthropoda; class Insecta; order Hymenoptera; family Halictidae; genus Megalopta; species Megalopta genalis. Next base: position 1,954,916 of record NW_027476105.1, read on the forward strand.
TCATTTGTTCATTTGTTCATTTGTTCATTTGTTCACTTGTTCATTTGTTCATTTGGTCATTTGGTCATTTGTTCATTTGTTCATTTGTTCATTTGTTCATTTGTTCATTTGTTCATTTGTTCATTTGTTCATTTGTCCATTCGTTCGTATGTTCATTTGTTCAATTGATTCTTTGTTCATTTGTTCATTTGTTCATTTGTTCACTTGTTCATTTGTTCATTTGTTCATTTGTACATGTGTTCATTTGTTCATTTGTTAATTTGTTCAATTGATCCTTTGTTCATTTGTTCATTTGTTCATTTGTTCATTTGTTCATTTGTTAATTGTTTCGTTTGTTCATTTGTTCATTTGTTCATTTGTTCATTTGTTCATTTGTTAATTGTTTCGTTTGTTCATTTGTTCATTTGTTCATTTGTTCATTTGTTCATTTGTTCATTTGTTCATTTGTTCATTTGTTCATTTGTTCATTTGTTCATTTGTTCATGAGTTCATTTGTTCATTTGGTCATTTTTTCATTTGTTCATTTGTTCTTTTGTTCATTCGTTTATTTGTTCATTTGTTGATTTGTTCATTTGTTCATTTGTTCATTTCTTCATTTGTTCATTTGTTCATTTGTTCATTTGTTCATTTGTTCATTTGTTCATTTGTTCATTTGTTCATTTGTACATTTGTTCATTTGTTCATTTGTTCATTTGTTCATTTGTTCATTTGTTCATTTGTTCATTTGTTCATTTGTTCATTTGTTCATTTGTTCATTTGTTCATGAGTTCATTTGTTCATTTGGTCATTTTTTCATTTGTTCATTTGTTCTTTTGTTCATTCGTTCATTTGTTCATTTGTTGATTTGTTCATTTGTTGATTTGTTCATTCGTTCATTTGTTCATTCGTTCATTTGTTCATTTGTTCATTTGTTCATTTGATCATTTGTTGATTTGTTCATTTGTTGATTTGTTCATTTGTTGATTTGTTCATTCGTTCATTTGTTCATTTGTTCATTTGTTCATTTGTTCATTTGTTCATTTGTTCATTTGTTCATTTGTTCATCTGTTCATTTGTTCATTTGTTCATTTGTTCATTTCTTCATTTCTTCATTTCTTCATTTGTTCATTTCTTCATTTCTTCATTTCTTCATTTCTTCATTTCTTCATTTCTTCATTTCTTCATTTCTTCATTTCTTCATTTGTTCATTTGTTCATTTGTTCATTTGTTCATTTGTTCATTTGTTCATTTGTTCATTTGTTCATTTGTTCATTTGTTCATTTGTTCATTTGTTCATTTGTTCATTTGTTCATTTGTTCATTTGTTCATTTGTTCATTTGTTCATTTGTTGATTTGTTCATTTGTTCATTTGTTCATTTGGTCATTTTTTCATTTGTTCACTTGTTCATTTGTTCACTTGTTCATTTGTTCATTTGTTGATTTGTTCATTTGTTCTTTTGTTCATTCGTTCATTTGTTCATTTGTTGATTTGTTGATTTGTTCATTCGTTCATTTGTTCATTTGTTCATTTGTTCATTTGTTCATTTGTTCATTTGTTCATTTGTTCATTTGTTCGTTTGTTCGTTTGTTCATTTGTTCATTTGTACATGTGTTCATTTGTTCATTTGTACACGTGTTCATTTGTACATTTGTTCATTTGTTAATTTGTTCATTTGTTCATTTGTTCATCTGTTCATTTGTTCATTTCTTCATTTCTTCATTTCTTCATTTCTTCATTTCTTCATTTCTTCATTTCTGCATTTGTTCATTTGTTCATTTGTTCATTTGTTCATTTGTTCATTTGTTCATTTGTTCATTTGTTCATTTGTTCATTTGTACATTTGTTCATTTGTTCATTTGTTTATTTGTTTATTGGTTCATTTGTTCATTTGATCATTTTTTCATTTTTTCATTTGTTCATTTGTTCATTTGTTCATTTGATCATTTGTTCATTTGTTCATTTGTTCATTTGTTCATTTGTTCATTTGTTCATTTGTTCATTTGTTCATTTGTTCAATTGTTCATTTGTTCATTTGTTCATTTGATCATTTGTTCATTTGTTCATTTGTTCATTTGTTCATTTGTCCATTCGTTCGCTCGTTCATTTGTTCATTTGTTCATTTGTTCATTTGTTCACTTGTTCATTTTGTTCCTTTGTTCGTTTGTTCGTTTGTTCATTTGTTCATTTGTACATGTGTTCATTTGTTCATTTGTAAATGTGTTCATTTGTTCATTTGTTCATTTGTTCATTTGTTCAATTGATCGTTTGTTCATTTGTTCATTCGTTCGTTTGTTCATTTGTTCATTTGTTCATTTGTTCATTTGTTCGTTTGTTCATTTGTTCATTTGTTTATTTGGTCATTTTTTCATTTGTTCACTTGTTCATTTGTTCATTTGTTGATTTGTTCATTTGTTGATTTGTTCATTTGTTCATTTGTTCATTTGTTCGTTTGTTCAATTGTTCATTTGTTCACTTGTTCATTTGTTCATTTGTTCATTTGTTCATTTGTTCATTTGTTCATTTGTTCATTTGTTCACTTGTTCATTTTGTTCCTTTGTTCGTTTGTTCGTTTGTTCATTTGTTCATTTGTACATGTGTTCATTTGTTCATTTGTACACGTGTTCATTTGTACATTTGTTCATTTGTTAATTTGTTCAATTGATCCTTTGTTCATTTGTTCATTTGTTCATTTGTTCATTTGTTCATTTGTTCATTTGTTCATTTGTTCATTTGTTCATTTGTTCATTTGTTCATTTGTTCATTTGTTCATTTGTTCATTTGTTCATCTGTTCATTTGTTCATTTCTTCATTTCTTCATTTCTTCATTTCTTCATTTCTTCATTTGTTCATTTGTTCATTTGTTCATTTGTTCATTTGTTCATTTGTTCATTTGTTCATTTGTTCATTTGTTCATTTGTTCATTTGTTCATTTGTTCATTTGTTCATTTGTTCATTTGTTCATTTGTTCATTTGTTCATTTGTTCATTTGTTCATTTGTTCATTTGTTCATTTGTTCATTTGGTCATTTTTTCATTTGTTCACTTGTTCATTTGTTCACTTGTTCATTTGTTCATTTGTTGATTTGTTCATTTGTTGATTTGTTCATTTGTTCCTTTGTTCATTCGTTCATTTGTTCATTTGTTGATTTGTTGATTTGTTCATTCGTTCATTTGTTCATTTGTTCATTTGTTCATTTGTTCATTTGTTCATTTGTTCATTTGTTCATTTGTTCATTTGTTAATTGTTTCGTTTGTTCATTTGTTCATTTGTTCATTTGTTCATTTGTTCATTTGTTCATTTGTTCATTTGTTCATTTGTTCATTTGTTCATTTGTTCATGAGTTCATGAGTTCATTTGTTCATTTGGTCATTTTTTCATTTGTTCATTTGTTCTTTTGTTCATTCGTTCATTTGTTCATTTGTTGATTTGTTCATTTGTTCATTTGTTCATTTCTTCATTTGTTCATTTGTTCATTTGTTCATTTGTTCATTTGTTCATTTGTTCATTTGTTCATTTGTTCATTTGTTCATTTGTTCATTTGTTCATTTGTTCATTTGTTCATTTGTTCATGAGTTCATTTGTTCATTTGGTCATTTTTTCATTTGTTCATTTGTTCTTTTGTTCATTCGTTCATTTGTTCATTTGTTGATTTGTTCATTTGTTGATTTGTTCATTCGTTCATTTGTTCATTCGTTCATTTGTTCATTTGTTCATTTGTTCATTTGTTCATTTGTTGATTTGTTCATTTGTTGATTTGTTCATTTGTTGATTTGTTCATTCGTTCATTTGTTCATTTGTTAATTTGTTCATTTGTTCATTTGTTCATTTGTTCATTTGTTCATTTGTTCATTTGTTCATTTGTTCATTTGTTCATCTGTTCATTTGTTCATTTGTTCATTTGTTCATTTCTTCATTTCTTCATTTCTTCATTTGTTCATTTCTTCATTTCTTCATTTCTTCATTTCTTCATTTCTTCATTTCTTCATTTCTTCATTTGTTCATTTGTTCATTTGTTCATTTGTTCATTTGTTCATTTGTTCATTTGTACATTCGTCCATTTGTACATTTGTCCATTTGTTCAAATGATAATTCGTTCAATTGTTCATATGTTCATTTGATTGTTTCTTCATTCGATAAATGGTTCATTTGACCATTTGTTCATTTGTCTACCCGCTCATTTGTTCATTTGTTCATTTGTTCATATGTTAATTTGTCCATTTTTGGATTTGTTCATTTCTTCAATTCTTCATTTCTTAAGTTGTTCATTTGTTCATTTGTCCATTTGTTTATTTGTTCATTTGTTCATATGTTCATTTGATTGTTTGTACAATTCTCAACATATTCATTTGTTCATTTGTTCATTTGTACATGTGTTCATTTGTTCATTTGTTAATTTGTTCAATTGATCCTTTGTTCCTTTTGTACATTTGTTCATTTTTCAATTTTTTCATTTGTTCATTTGTTCAATTGTTCATTTGTTCATTTGTTCATTTGATCATTTGTACATTTGTTCATTTGTTCATTTGTTCATTTGTCCATTCGTTCCTTTGTTCATTTGTTCATTGGTTCATTTGTTCATTTGTTCACTTGTTCATTTTGTTCCTTTGTTCGTTTGTTCGTTTGTTCATTTGTTCATTTGTTCACTTGTTCATTTGTTCATTTGTTCATTTGTTCATTTGTTAATTTGTTCATTTGTTCATTTGTTCATTTGTTCATTTGTTCATTTGTTCATTTGTACATTTGTTCATTTGTTAATTTGTTCATTTGTTCATTTGTTCATTTGTTCATTTGTTCATTTGTTCATTTGTACATTTGTTCATTTGTTCATTTGTTTATTTGTTTATTGGTTCATTTGTTCATTTGTTCATTTGTTCATTTGTTCATTTGTTCATTTTTTCATTTTTTCATTTGTTCATTTGTTCATTTGTTCATTTGTTCATTTGATCATTTGTTCATTTGTTTATTTGTTTATTGGTTCATTTGTTCATTTGTTCATTTGTTCATTTGTTCATTTGTTCAATTGATCCTTTGTTCATTTGTTCATTCGTTCGTTTGTTCATTTGTTCATTTGTTCATTTGTTCGTTTGTTCAATTGTTCATTTGTTCACTTGTTCATTTGTTCATTTGTTCATTTGTTCATTTGTTAATTTGTTCATTTGTTCATTTGTTCATTTGTTCATTTGTTCATTTGTTCATTTGTTCATTTGTACATTTGTTCATTTGTTCATTTGTTTATTTGTTTATTGGTTCATTTGTTCATTTGTTCATTTGTTCATTTGTTCATTTGTTCATTTTTTCATTTTTTCATTTGTTCATTTGTTCATTTGTTCATTTGTTCATTTGATCATTTGTTCATTTGTTCATTTGTTCATTTGTTCATTTGTTCATTTGTTCATTTGTTCAATTGTTCATTTGTTCATTTGTTCATTTGATCATTTGTTCATTTGTTCATTTGTTCATTTGTTCATTTGTCCATTCGTTCGCTCGTTCATTTGTTCAATTGTTCATTTGTTCATTTGTTCACTTGTTCATTTTGTTCCTTTGTTCGTTTGTTCGTTTGTTCATTTGTTCATTTGTACATGTGTTCATTTGTTCATTTGTACATGTGTTCATTTGTTCATTTGTTCATTTGTTCAATTGATCGTTTGTTCATTTGTTCATTCGTTCGTTTGTTCATTTGTTCATTTGTTCGTTTGTTCAATTGTTCATTTGTTCATTTGTTCATTTGTTCATTTGTTCATTTGTAAATTTGTTCATTTGTTCATTTGTTCATTTGTTCATTTGTTCATTTGTTCATTTGTTCATTTGTTCATTTGTTCATTTGTTCATTTGGTCATTTGTTCATTTGTTCATTTGTTCATTTGTTCATTTGTTCATTTGTTCATTTGTTCATTTGTTCATTTCTTCATTTCTTCATTTCTTCATTTCTTCATTTCTTCATTTCTTCATTTCTACATTTGTTCATTTGTTCATTTGTTCATTTGTTCATTTGTTCATTTGTTCATTTGTTTATTTGGTCATTTTTTCATTTGTTCACTTGTTCATTTGTTCATTTGTTGATTTGTTCATTTGTTGATTTGTTCATTTGTTCATTTGTTCGTTTGTTCAATTGTTCATTTGTTCACTTGTTCATTTGTTCATTTGTTCATTTGTTCATTTGTTCATTTGTTCATTTGTTCATTTGTTCACTTGTTCATTTTGTTCCTTTGTTCGTTTGTTCGTTTGTTCATTTGTTCATTTGTACATGTGTTCATTTGTTCATTTGTACACGTGTTCATTTGTACATTTGTTCATTTGTTAATTTGTTCAATTGATCCTTTGTTCATTTGTTCATTTGTTCATTTGTTCATTTGTTCATTTGTTCATTTGTTCATTTGTTCATTTGTTCATTTGTTCATTTGTTCATTTGTTCATCTGTTCATTTGTTCATTTCTTCATTTCTTCATTTCTTCATTTCTTCATTTCTGCATTTGTTCATTTGTTCCTTTGTTCATTCGTTCATTTGTTCATTTGTTGATTTGTTGATTTGTTGATTTGTTCATTCGTTCATTTGTTCATTTGTTCATTTGTTCATTTGTTCATTTGTTCATTTGTTCATTTGTTCATTTGTTCATTTGTTCATTTGTTCATTTGTTCATTTGTTAATTGTTTCGTTTGTTCATTTGTTCATTTGTTCATTTGTTCATTTGTTCATTTGTTCATTTGTTCATTTGTTCACTTGTTCATTTGTTCATTTGTTCATTTGTTCATGAGTTCATTTGTTCATTTGGTCATTTTTTCATTTGTTCATTTGTTCTTTTGTTCATTTGTTCATTTGTTCTTTTGTTCATTCGTTCATTTGTTCATTTGTTGATTTGTTCATTTGTTCATTTGTTCATTTCTTCATTTGTTCATTTGTTCATTTGTTCATTTGTTCATTTGTTCATTTGTTCATTTGTTCATTTGTTCATTTGTTCATTTGTTCATTTGTTCATTTGTTCATTTGCTCATTTGTTCATTTGTTCATTTGTTCATTTGTTCATTTGTTCATTTGTTCATTTGTTCATGAGTTCATTTGTTCATTTGGTCATTTTTTCATTTGTTCATTTGTTCTTTTGTTCATTCGTTCATTTGTTCATTTGTTGATTTGTTCATTTGTTGATTTGTTCATTCGTTCATTTGTTCATCCGTTCATTTGTTCATTTGTTCATTTGTTCATTTGTTGATTTGTTCATTTGTTGATTTGTTCATTTGTTGATTTGTTCATTCGTTCATTTGTTCATTTGTTCATTTGTTCATTTGTTCATTTGTTCATTTGTTCATTTGTTCATTTGTTCATTTGTTCATTTGTTCATCTGTTCATTTGTTCATTTGTTCATTTGTTCATTTCTTCATTTCTTCATTTCTTCATTCGTTCATTTCTTCATTTCTTCATTTCTTCATTTCTTCATTTCTTCATTTCTTCATTTCTTCATTTGTTCATTTGTTCATTTGTTCATTTGTTCATTTGTTCATTTGTTCATTTGTTCATTTGTTCATTTGTTCATTTGTTCATTTGTTCATTTGTTCATTTGTTCATTTGTTCATTTGTTCATTTGTTCATTTGTTGATTTGTTCATTTGTTCATTTGTTCATTTGGTCATTTTTTCATTTGTTCACTTGTTCATTTGTTCACTTGTTCATTTGTTCATTTGTTGATTTGTTCATTTGTTCTTTTGTTCATTCGTTCATTTGTTCATTTGTTGATTTGTTGATTTGTTCATTCGTTCATTTGTTCATTTGTTCATTTGTTCATTTGTTCATTTGTTCATTTGTTCATTTGTTCATTTGTTCATTTGTTCATTTGTTCATTTGTTCGTTTGTTCGTTTGTTCATTTGTTCATTTTTACATGTGTTCATTTGTTCATTTGTACACGTGTTCATTTGTACATTTGTTCATTTGTTAATTTGTTCATTTGTTCATTTGTTCATCTGTTCATTTGTTCATTTCTTCATTTCTTCATTTCTTCATTTCTTCATTTCTGCATTTGTTCATTTGTTCATTTGTTCATTCGTTCGTTTGTTCATTTGTTCATTTGTTCATTTGTTCATTTGTTCATTTGTTTATTTGTTCATTTGTTCATTTGTTCATTTGTTCATTTGTTCATTTGTTCATTTGTTCATTTCTTCATTTGTTCATTTGTTCATTTGTTCATTTGTTCATTTGTTCATTTGTTCATTTGTTCATTTGTTCTTTTGTTCATTTGTTCATTTGTTCATTTGGTCATTTGTTCATTTGTTCATTTGTTCATTTGTTCATTTGTTCATTTGTTCATTTGTCCATTCGTTCGTATGTTCATTTGTTCAATTGATTCTTTGTTCATTTGTTCATTTGTTCATTTGTTCATTTGTTCAATTGTACATTTGTTCATTTGTTCATATGTACATTTGTGCATCTTTTCATTTTGTTCATTCGTCCATTTGTACATTTGTTCATTTGTTCAATTGATAATTCGTTCATTTGTTCATATGTTCATTTGAATGTTTCTTCATTCGTTCAATGGTTCATTTGTTCATTTGTTCATTTGTCTACTCGCTCGTTTGTTCATTTGTTCATTTGTTCATTTGTTTATTTGTTTATTGGTTCATTTGTTCATTTCTCGACTTATTCACTTGTGCATTTGTTCATTTGTTCATTTGTTCATTTGTTCATTTGTTCATTTGTTAATTTGTTAATTTGTTCGTTTGTTCATTTGTTCATTTGTTCACTTGTTCATTTGTTCATTTGTTCATTTGTTCATTTGTTCATTTGTTCATTTGTTCATTTGTTCATTTGTTCATTTGTCCATTCGTTCGTTTGTTCATTTTTCACTTGTTCATTTGTTCATTTGTTCATTTGTTCATTTGTTCATTTGTTCGTTTGTTCATTTGTTCATTTGTACATTTGTTCATTTGTTCATTTGTACATTTGTTCATTTGTTCATTTGTACATTTGTTCATTTGTTCATTTGTTCATTTGTTCATTTGTTCATTTGTTCACTTGTTCATTTGTTCATTTGTTCATTTGTTCATTTGTTAATTTGTTCGTTTGTTCATTTGTTCATTTGTTCACTTGTTCATTTGTTCATTTGTTCATTTGTTCATTTGTTCATTTGTTCATTTGTTCATTTGTTCATTTGTTCATTTGTTCATTTGTTCATTTGTTCATTTGTTCATTTGTTCATTTGTTCATTTGTTCATTTGTTCATTTGTTCATTTGTTCATTTGTTCATTTGTTCATTTGTTCATTTGTTCATTTGTTCATTTGTTCATTTGTTCATTTGTCCATTCGTTCGTTTGTTCATTTGTTCACTTGTTCATTTGTTCATTTGTTCATTTGTTCATTTGTTCATTTGTTCATTTGTTCATTTGTTAATTTGGTCATTTTTTCATTTGTTCTTTTGTTCATTTGTTCATTTGTTCATTTGTTCTTTTGTTCATTTGTTCATTTGTTCATTTGTTCATTTGTTCATTTGTTCTTTTGTTCTTTTGTTCATTTGTTCATTTGTTCATTTGTTCATTTGTCCATTCGTTCGTTTGTTCATTTGTTCATTTGTTCATTCGTTCATTTGTTCATTTGTTCATTTGTTCATTTGTTCATTTGTTCACTTGTTCACTTGTTCATTTTGTTCCTTTGTTTGTTTGTTCGTTTGTTCATTTGTTCATTTGTACATGTGTTCATTTGTTCATTTGTACATGTGTTCATTTGTTCATTTGTTCATTTGTTCAATTGATCCTTTGTTCATTTGTTCATTTTTTCATTTGTTCATTTGTTCAATTGTTCATTTGTTCATTTGTTCATTTGATCATTTGTTCATTTGTTCATTTGTTCATTTGTTCATTTGTCCATTCGTTCGTTTGTTCATTTGTTCATTTGTTCATTTGTTCATTTGTTCACTTGTTCATTTTGTTCCTTTGTTCGTTTGTTCGTTTGTTCATTTGTTCATTTGTACATGTGTTCATTTGTTCATTTGTACATGTGTTCATTTGTTCATTTGTTCATTTGTTCATTTGTTCAATTGATCCTTTGTTCATTTGTTCATTCGTTCGTTTGTTCATTTGTTCATTTGTTCATTTGTTCGTTTGTTCAATTGTTCATTTGTTCACTTGTTCATTTGTTCATTTGTTCATTTGTTCATTTGTTCATTTGTTCATTTGTTCATTTGTTCATTTGTTCATTTGTTCATTTGTTCATTCGTTCACTTGTTCATTTTGTTCCTTTGTTCGTTTGTTCGTTTGTTCATTTGTTCATTTGTACATGTGTTCATTTGTTCATGTGTACACGTGTTCATTTGTTCATTTGTTCATTTGTTAATTTGTTCAATTGATCCTTTGTTCATTTGTTCATTTGTTCATTTGTTCCTTTGTTCATTTGTTCATTTGTTCATTTGTTCATTTGTTAATTTGTTATTTGATCATTTGTTCATATGTTCATTTGATTGTTTGTTCATTTCTCAACGTATTCATTTGTTCATTTGTTCATTTGTTCATTTGTTCATTTGTACATTTGTTCGTTTGTTCATTTTATTATTTGTTTATTGGTTCATTTGTTCATTTGTTAATTTGTTCATTTGTTCATTTGTTCATTTGTTCATTTGTTCATTTGTTCATTTGTTCATTTGTTCATTTGTTCATTTGTTCATTTGTTCATTTGTTCATTTGTTCATTTGTTCATTTGTTCATTTGTTTACTTGTTTATTTGTTCATTTGTTCATTTGTTCATTTGTTCATTTGTTCATTTGTTCATTTGTTCATTTGTTCATTTGTTCATTTGTTCATTTGTTCATTTGTTCATTTGTTCATTTGTTCATTTGTTCATTTGTTCATATGTTCATTTGTTCATTTGTTCATTTGTTCATATGTTCGTTTCTTCATTTCTTCATTTCTCCATTTCTTCATTTCTTCCTTTCTTCATTTGTTCATTTGTTCATTTGTTCATTTGTTCATTTGTTCATTTGTTCATTTGTTCATTTGTTCATTTGTTCATTTGTTCATTTGTTCATTTGTTCATTTGTCCATTTGTTCATTTGTTCATTTGTTCATTTGTTCTTTTGTTCATTTGTTCGTTTGTTCACTTGTTCATTTGTTCATTAGTTCATTTGTTCATTTGTTCATTTGTTCATTTGTAAATTTGTTCATTTGTTCATTTGTTCATTTGTTCATTTGTTCATTTGTTCATTTGTTCATTTGTTCATTTGTTCATTTGTTCATTTGTTCATTTGTTCATTTGGTCATTTGTTCATTTGTTCATTTGTTCATTTGTTCATTTGTTCATTTGTTCATTAGTTCATTAGTTCACTTGTTCATTTGTTCATTTGTTCATTTGTTCATTTGTTCATTTGTTCATTTGTTCATTTGTTCATATGTACATTTGTGCATCTTTTCATTTGTTCATTCGTCCATTTGTACATTTGTCCATTTGTTCAAATGATAATTCGTTCACTTGTTCATATGTTCATTTGATTGTTTCTTCATTCGTTAAATGGTTCATTTGACCATTTGTTCATTTGTCTACCCGCTCATTTGTTCATTTGTTCATTTGATCATATGTTAATTTGTCCATTTTTGGATTTGTTCATTTCTTCAATTCTTCATTTCTTAAGTTGTACATTTGTTCATTTGTTCATTTGTTCATTTGTTCATTTGTTCATTTGTTCATTTGTTCATTTTTTCGTTTGTTCATTTGTTCATTTGTTCACTTGTTCATTTGTTCATTTGTTCATTTGTTCATTTGTTCATTTGTTCATTTGTTCATCTGTTCATTTCTTCATTTCTTCATTTCTTCATTTCTTCATTTCTTCATTTGTTCATTTGTTCATTTGTTCATTTGTTCATTTGTTCATTTGTTCATTTGTTCATTTGTTCATTTGTTCATTTGTTTATTTGGTCATTTTTTCATTTGTTCACTTGTTCATTTGTTCATTTGTTGATTTGTTCATTTGTTGATTTGTTCATTTGTTCTTTTGTTCATTCGTTCATTTGTTCATTTGTTGATTTGTTCATTTGTTGATTTGTTCATTCGTTCATTTGTTCATTTGTTCATTTGTTCATTAGTTCATTTGTTCATTTGTTCATTTGTTCATTTGTTCATTTGTTCATTTGTTCATTTGTTCATTTGTTCATTTGTTCATTTGATTATTTGTTCATTTGTTCATTTGTTCATTTGTTTATTTGTACATTTGTTCATTTGTTCATTTGTTCATTTGTTCATTTTTTCATTTGTTCATTTGTTCATTTGTTCATTTGTTCATTTGTTCATTTGTTCATTTGTTCATTTGTTCATTTGTTCATTTGTTCATTTGTTCATTTGTTCATTTGTTCATTTGTTCATTTGTTCATTTGTTCATTTGTTCATTTGTTCATTTGTTCATTTGTTCATTTGTTCATTTGTTCATTTGTTCATTTGTTCATTTGTTCATTTGTTCATTTGTTCATTTGTTCATTTGTTCATTTGTTCATTTGTTCATTTGTTCATTTGTTCATTTGTTCATTTGTTCATTTGTTCATTTGTTCATTTGTTCATTTGTTCATTTGTTCATTTGTTCATTTGTTCATTTGTTCATTTGTTCATTTGTTCATTTGTTCATTTGTTCATTTGTTCATTTGTTGATTTGTTCATTCGTTCATTTGTTCATTTGTTCATTTGTTCATTTGTTCATTTGTTAATTTGTTTATTGGTTCATTTGTTCATTTCTCGACTTATTCACTTGTGCATTTGTTCATTTGTTCATTTGTTCATTTGTTAATTTGTTCGTTTGTTCATTTGTTCATTTGTTCACTTGTTCATTTGTTCATTTGTTCATTTGTTCATTTGTTCATTTGTTCATTTGTTCATTTGTTCATTTGTTCATTTGTTCATTTGTTCATTTGTTCATTTGTTCATTTGTTCATTTGTTCATTTGTCCATTCGTTCGTTTGTTCATTTGTTCACTTGTTCATTTGTTCATTTGTTCATTTGTTCATTTGTTCATTTGTTCATTTGTTCATTTGTCCATTCGTTCGTTTGTTCATTTGTTCAATTGATTCTTTGTTCATTTGTTCATTTGTTCATTTGTTCATTTGTTCAATTGTACATTTGTTCATTTGTTCATATGTACATTTGTGCATCTTTTCATTTGTTCATTCGTCCATTTGTACATTTGTTCATTTGTTCAATTGATAATTCGTTCATTTGTTCATATGTTCATTTGAATGTTTCTTCATTCGTTCAATGGTTCATTTGTTCATTTGTTCATTTGTCTACTCGCTCGTTTGTTCATTTGTTCATTTGTTCATTTGTTCATTTTTCCATTTTTTCATTTGTTCATTTGTTCATTTGTTCATTTGTTCATTTGTTCATTTTTTCATTTGTTCATTTGTTCATTTGTTCATTTGTTCATTTGTTCATTTGTTCATTTGTTCATTTGTTCATTTGTTCATTTGTTCATTTGTTCATTTGTTCATTTGTTCATTTGTTCATTTGTTCATTTGTTCATTTGTTCATTTGTTCATTTGTTCATTTGTTCATTTGTTCATTTGTTCATTTGTTCATTTGTTCATTTGTTCATTTGTTCATTTGTTCATTTGTTCATTAGTTCATTTGTTCATTTGTTCATTTTTTCATTTGTTCATTTGTTCATTTGTTCATTTGTTCATTTGTTCATTTGTTCATTTGTTCATTTGTTCATTTGTTCATTTGTTCATTTGTCCATTCGTTCGTTTGTTCATTTGTTCAATTGATTCTTTGTTCATTTGTTCATTTGTTCATTTGTTCATTTGTTCATTTGTTCATTTGTACATTTGTGCATCTTTTCATTTGTTCATTCGTCCATTTGTACATTTGTTCATTTGTTCGATTGATAATTCGTTCATTTGTTCATATGTTCATTTGAATGTTTCTTCATTTGTTCAATGGTTCATTTGTTCATTTGTTCATTTGTCTACTCGCTCGTTTGTTCATTTGTTCATTTGTTCATTTGTTCATTTGTTTATTTGTTTATTTGTTTATTGGTTCATTTGTTCATTTCTCGACTTATTCACTTGTGCATTTGTTCATTTGTTCATTTGTTCATTTGTTAATTTTTTCGTTTGTTCATTTGTTCATTTGTTCACTTGTTCATTTGTTCATTTGTTCATTTGTTCATTTGTTCATTTGTTCATTTGTTCATTTGTTCATTTGTTCATTTGTTCATTTGTTCATTTGTTCATTTGTTCATTTGTTAATTTTTTCGTTTGTTCATTTTTTCATTTGTTCACTTGTTCATTTGTTCATTTGTTCATTTGTTCATTTGTTCATTTGTTCACTTGTTCATTTGTTCATTTGTTGATTTGTTCATTTGTTGATTTGTTCATTTGTTCTTTTGTTCATTCGTTCATTTGTTCATTTGTTGATTTGTTCATTTGTTGATTTGTTCATTCGTTCATTTGTTCATTTGTTCATTTGTTCATTTGTTCATTTGTTCATTTGTTCATTTGTTCATTTGTTCATTTGTTCATTTGTTCATTTGTTCTTTTGTTCATTTGTTCATTTGTTCATTTGTTCATCTGTTCATTTGTACATTTCTTCATTTCTTCATTTCTTCATTTCTTCATTTGTTCATTTGTTCATTTGTTCATTTGTAAATTTGTTCATTTGTTCATTTGTTCATTTGTTCATTTGTTCATTTGTTCATTTGTTCATTTGTTCATTTGGTCATTTGTTCATTTGTTCATTTGTTCATTTGTTCATTTGTTCATTTGTTCATTAGTTCACTTGTTCATTTGTTCATTTGTTCATTTGTTCATTTGTTCATTTGTTCATTTGTTCATTTGTTCATATGTACATTTGTGCATCTTTTCATTTGTTCATTCGTCCATTTGTACATTTGTCCATTTGTTCAAATGATAATTCGTTCACTTGTTCATATGTTCATTTGATTGTTTCTTCATTCGTTAAATGGTTCATTTGACCAATGTTCATTTGTCTACCCGCTCATTTGTTCATTTGTTCATTTGTTCATATGTTAATTTGTCCATTTTTGGATTTGTTCATTTCTTCAATTCTTCATTTCTTAAGTTGTTCATTTGTTCATTTGTCCATTTGTTTATTTGTTCATTTGTTCATTTGTTCATTTGATTGTTTGTACAATTCTCAACATATTCATTGGTTCATTTTTTCATTTGTTCATTTGTTCAATTGTTCATTTGTTCATTTGTACGTGTGTTCATTTGTTCATTTGTTCATTTGTTCATTTGTTCAATTGATCCTTTGTTCATTTGTTCATTCGTTCGTTTGTTCATTTGTTCATTTGTTCACTTGTTCGTTTCTTCAATTGTTCATTTGTTCACTTGTTCATTTGTTCATTTGTTCATTTGTTCATTTGTTCATTTGTTCATTTGTTCATTTGTTCATTTGTTCATTTGTTCATTTGTTCATTTGTTCATTTGTTCATTTGTTCACTTGTTCATTTTGTTCCTTTGTTCGTTTGTTCATTTGTACACGTGTTCATTTGTTCATTTGTTCATTTGTTAATTTGTTATTTGATCATTTGTTCATATGTTCATTTGATTGTTTGTTCATTTCTCAACGTATTCAATTTGTTCATTTGTTCATTTGTTCATTTGTTTATTTGTACATTTGTTCATTTGTTCATTTGTTTATTTGTTTATTGGTTCATTTGTTCATTTGTTCATTTGTTCATTTGTTCATTTGTTCATTTGTTTATTTGTTTATTGGTTCATTTGTTCATTTGTTCATTTGTTCATTTGTTCATTTGTTCATTTGTTCATTAGTTCATTTGTTCTTTTGTTCATTTGTTCATTTGTTCATTTGTTCATTTGTTCATTTGTTCATTTGTTCATTTGTTCATTTGTTCATTTGTTCATTTGTTCATTTGTTCATTTGTTCATTTGTTCATTTGTTCATTTGTCCATTCGTTCGTTTGTTCATTTGTTCAATTGATTCTTTGTTCATTTGTTCATTTGTTCATTTGTTCATTTGTTCAATTGTACATTTGTTCATTTGTTCATATGTAAATTTGTGCATCTTTTCATTTGTTCATTCGTCCATTTGTACATTTGTTCATTTGTTCAATTGATAATTCGTTCATTTGTTCATATGTTCATTTGAATGTTTCTTCATTCGTTCAATGGTTCATTCGTTCATTTGTTCATTTGTCTACTCGCTCGTTTGTTCATTTGTTCATTTGTTCATTTGTTTATTTGTTTATTGGTTCATTTGTTCATTTCTCGACTTATTCACTTGTGCATTTGTTCATTTGTTCATTTGTTCATTTGTTAATTTGTTCGTTTGTTCATTTGTTCATTTGTTCACTTGTTCATTTGTTCATTTGTTCATTTGTTCATTTGTTCATTTGTTCATTTGTTCATTTGTTCATTTGTTCATTTGTTCATTTGTTCATTTGTTCATTTGTCCATTCGTTCGTTTGTTCATTTGTTCACTTGTTCATTTGTTCATTTGTTCATTTGTTCATTTGTTCATTTGTTCATTTGTTCATTTGTCCATTCGTTCGTTTGTTCATTTGTTCAATTGATTCTTTGTTCATTTGTTCATTTGTTCATTTGTTCATTTTTTCATTTGTTCATTTGTTCATTTGTTCATTTGTTCATTTGTTCATTTGTTCATTTGTTCATTTGTTCATTTGTTCATTTGTTCATTTGTTCATTTGTTCATTTGTTCATTTGTTCATTTGTTCATTTGTTCATTTGTTCATTTGTTCATTTGTTCATTTGTTCATTTGTTCATTTGTTCATTTGTTCATTTGTTCATTTGTTCATTTGTTCATTTGTTCATTTGTTCATTTGTTCATTTGTTCATTTGTTCATTTGTTCATTTGTTCATTTGTTCATTTGTTCATTTGTTCATTTGTTCATTTGTTCATTTGTTCATTTGTTCATTTGTTCATTTGTTCATTTGTTCATTTGTTCATTTGTTCATTTGTTCATTTGTTCATTTGTTCATTTGTTCATTTGTCCATTCGTTCGTTTGTTCATTTATTCAATTGATTCTTTGTTCATTTGTTCATTTGTCCATTCGTTCGTTTGTTCATTTGTTCAATTGATTCTTTGTTCATTTGTTCATTTGTTCATTTGTTCATTTGTTCATATGTACATTTGTGCATCTTTTCATTTGTTCATTCGTCCATTTGTACATTTGTTCATTTGTTCAATTGATAATTCGTTCATTTGTTCATATGTTCATTTGAATGTTTCTTCATTTGTTCAATGGTTCATTTGTTCATTTGTTCATTTGTCTACTCGCTCGTTTGTTCATTTGTTCATTTGTTCATTTGTTCATTTGTTTATTTGTTTATTTGTTTATTGGTTCATTTGTTCATTTCTCGACTTATTCACTTGTGCATTTGTACATTTGTTCATTTGTTCATTTGTTAATTTTTTCGTTTGTTCATTTGTTCATTTGTTCACTTGTTCATTTGTTCATTTGTTCATTTGTTCATTTGTTCATTTGTTCATTTGTTCATTTGTTCATTTGTTCATTTGTTAATTTTTTCGTTTGTTCATTTGTTCATTTGTTCACTTGTTCATTTGTTCATTTGTTCATTTGTTCATTTGTTCATTTGTTCATTTGTTCATCTGTTCATTTGTTCATTTGTTCATTTGTTCATTTGTAAATTTGTTCATTTGTTCATTTGTTCATTTGTTCATTTGTTCATTTGTCCATTTGTTCATTTGTTCATTTGTTCATTTGTTCATTTGGTCATTTGTTCATTTGTTCATTTGTTCATTTGTTCATTTGTTCATTTGTTCATTTGTTCATTAGTTCACTTGTTCATTTGTTCATTTGTTCATTTCTTCATTTGTTCATTTGTTCATATGTACATTTGTGCATCTTTTCATTTGTTCGTTCGTCCATTTGTACATTTGTCCATTTGTTCACATGATAATTCGTTCACTTGTTCATATGTTCATTTGATTGTTTCTTCATTCGTTAAATGGTTCATTTGACCATTTGTTCATTTGTCTACCCGCTCATTTGTTCATTTGTTCATTTGTTCATATGTTAATTTGTCCATTTTTGGATTTGTTCATTTCTTCAATTCTTCATTTCTTAAGTTGTTCATTTGTTCATTTGTCCATTTGTTTATTTGTTCATTTGTTCATATGTTCATTTGATTGTTTGTACAATTCTCAACATATTCATTTGTTCATTTTTTCATTTGTTCATTTGTTCAATTGTTCATTTGTTCATTTGTACGTGTGTTCATTTGTTCATTTGTTCATTTGTTCATTTGTTCAATTGATCCTTTGTTCATTTGTTCATTCGTTCGTTTGTTCATTTGTTCATTTGTTCATTTGTTCGTTTGTTCAATTGTTCATTTGTTCACTTGTTCATTTGTTCATTTGTTCATTTGTTCATTTGTTCATTTGTTCATTTGTTCATTTGTTCATTTGTTCATTTGTTCATTTGTTCATTTGTTCATTTGTTCATTTGTTCATTTGTTCACTTGTTCATTTTGTTCCTTTGTTCGTTTGTTCGTTTGTTCATTTGTTCATTTGTACATGTGTTCATTTGTTCATTTGTACACGTGTTCATTTGTTCATTTGTTCATTTGTTCATTTGTTAATTTGTTATTTGATCATTTGTTCATATGTTCATTTGATTGTTTGTTCATTTCTCAACGTATTCAATTTGTTCATTTGTTCATTTGTTCATTTGTTTATTTGTTCATTTGTTCATTTGTACGTGTGTTCATTTGTTCATTTGTTCATTTGTTCATTTGTTCAATTGATCCTTTGTTCATTTGTTCATTCGTTCGTTTGTTCATTTGTTCATTTGTTCATTTGTTCGTTTGTTCAATTGTTCATTTGTTCACTTGTTCATTTGTTCATTTGTACATTTGTTCATTTGTTCATTTGTTCATTTGTTCATTTGTTCATTTGTTCATTTGTTCATTTGTTCATTTGTTCATTTGTTCATTTGTTCACTTGTTCATTTTGTTCCTTTGTTCGTTTGTTCGTTTGTTCATTTGTTCAGTTGTACATGTGTTCATTTGTTCATTTGTACACGTGTTCATTTGTTCATTTGTTCATTTGTTAATTTGTTATTTGATCATTTGTTCATATGTTCATTTGATTGTTTGTTCATTTCTCAACGTATTCAATTTGTTCATTTGTTCATTTGTTCATTTGTTTATTTGTTCATTTGTCCATTCGTTCGTTTGTTCATTTGTTCAATTGATTCTTTGTTAATTTGTTCATTTGTTCATTTGTTCATTTGTTCATTTGTTCATTTGTTCATTTGTTCAATTGTACATTTGTTCATTTGTTCATATGTACATTTGTGCATCTTTTCATTTGTTCATTCGTCCATTTGTACATTTGTTCATTTGTTCAATTGATAATTCGTTCATTTGTTCATATGTTCATTTGAATGTTTCTTCATTCGTTCAATGGTTCATTTGTTCATTTGTTCATTTGTCTACTCGCTCGTTTGTTCATTTGTTCATTTGTTCATTTGTTCATTTGTTTATTTGTTTATTGGTTCATTTGTTCATTTCTCAACGTATTCATTTGTTCATTTGTTCATTTGTTCATTTGTTCATTTGTTCATTTGTTTATTTGTTTATTGGTTCATTTGTTCATTTGTTCTTTTGTTCATTTGTTCATTTGTTCATTTGTTCATTTGTTCATTTGTTCATTTGTTCATTTGTTCATTTGTTCATTTGTTCATTTGTTCATTTGTTCATTTGTTCATTTGTTCATTTGTTCATTTGATTATTTGTTCATTTGTTCATTTGTTCATTTGTTTATTTGTACATTTGTTCATTTGTTCATTTGTTCATTTGTTCATTTGTTCATTTGTTCATTTGTTCATTTGTTCATTTGTTCATTTGTTCATTTGTTCATTTGTTCATTTGTTCATTTGTTCATTTGTCCATTTGTTCATTTGTTCATTTGTTCATTTGTTCATTTGTTCATTTGTTCATTTGTTCATTTGTTCATTTGTTCATTTGTTCATTTGTTCATTTGTTCATTTGTTCATTTGTTCATTTGTTCATTTGTTCATTTGTTCATTTGATCATTTGTTCATTTGTTCATTTGTTCATTTGTTCATTTGTTCATTTGTTCATTTGTTCATTTGTTCATTTGTTCATTTGTTCATTTGTTCATTTGTTCATTTGTTCATTTGTTCATTTGTTCATTTGTTCATTTGTTCATTAGTTCATTTGTTCTTTTGTTCATTTGTTCATTTGTTCATTTGTTCATTTGTTCATTTGTTCATTTGTTCATTTGTTCATTTGTTCATTTGTTCATTTGTTCATTTGTTCATTTGTTCATTTGTTCATTTGTTCATTTGTTCATTTGTCCATTCGTTCGTTTGTTCATTTGTTCAATTGATTCTTTGTTCATTTGTTCATTTGTTCATTTGTTCATTTGTTCAATTGTACATTTGTTCATTTGTTCATATGTACATTTGTGCATCTTTTCATTTGTTCATTCGTCCATTTGTACATTTGTTCATTTGTTCAATTGATAATTCGTTCATTTGTTCATATGTTCATTTGAATGTTTCTTCATTCGTTCAATGGTTCATTTGTTCATTTGTTCATTTGTCTACTCGCTCGTTTGTTCATTTGTTCATTTGTTCATTTGTTCATTTGTTTATTTGTTTATTGGTTCATTTGTTCATTTCTCAACGTATTCATTTGTTCATTTGTTCATTTGTTCATTTGTTCATTTGTTCATTTGTTTATTTGTTTATTGGTTCATTTGTTCATTTGTTCTTTTGTTCATTTGTTCATTTGTTCATTTGTTCATTTGTTCATTTGTTCATTTGTTCATTTGTTCATTTGTTCATTTGTTCATTTGTTCATTTGTTCATTTGTTCATTTGTTCATTTGTTCATTTGTTCATTTGATTATTTGTTCATTTGTTCATTTGTTCATTTGTTTATTTGTACATTTGTTCATTTGTTCATTTGTTCATTTGTTCATTTGTTCATTTGTTCATTTGTTCATTTGTTCATTTGTTCATTTGTTCATTTGTTCATTTGTTCATTTGTTCATTTGTTCATTTGTTCATTTGTTCATTTGTTCATTTGTTCATTTGTTCATTTGTTCATTTGTTCATTTGTTCATTAGTTCATTTGTTCATTTGTTCATTTTTTCATTTGTTCATTTGATCATTTGTTCATTTGTTCATTTGTTCATTTGTTCATTTGTTCATTTGTTCATTTGTTCATTTGTTCATTTGTTCATTTGTCCATTCGTTCGTTTGTTCATTTGTTCAATTGATTCTTTGTTCATTTGTTCATTTGTTCATTTGTTCATTTGTTCATTTGTTCATTTGTTCATTTGTACATTTGTGCATCTTTTCATTTGTTCATTTGTTCATTTGTTCATTTTTTCATTTGTTCATTTGTTCATTTGTTCATTTGTTCATTTGTTCATTTTTTCATTTTTTCATTTGTTCATTTGTTCATTTGTTCATTTGTTCATTTGTTCATTTGTTCATTTGTTCATTTGTTCATTTGTTCATTTGTTCATTTGTTCATTTGTTCATTTGTTCATTTGTTCATTTGTTCATTTGTTCATTTGTTCATTTGTTCATTTGTTCATTTGTTCATTTGTTCATTTGTTCATTTGTTCATTTGTTCATTTGTTCATTTGTTCATTTGTTCATTTGTTCATTAGTTCATTTGTTCATTTGTTCATTTTTTCATTTGTTCATTTGATCATTTGTTCATTTGTTCATTTGTTCATTTGTTCATTTGTTCATTTGTTCATTTGTTCATTTGTTCATTTGTTCATTTGTCCATTCGTTCGTTTGTTCATTTGTTCAATTGATTCTTTGTTCATTTGTTCATTTGTTCATTTGTTCATTTGTTCATTTGTTCATTTGTTCATTTGTACATTTGTGCATCTTTTCATTTGTTCATTCGACCATTTGTACATTTGTTCATTTGTTCGATTGATAATTCGTTCATTTGTTCATATGTTCATTTGAATGTTTCTTCATTTGTTCAATGGTTCATTTGTTCATTTGTTCATTTGTCTACTCGCTCGTTTGTTCATTTGTTCATTTGTTCATTTGTTCATTTGTTCATTTGTTCATTTGTTTATTTGTTTATTTGTTTATTGGTTCATTTGTTCATTTCTCGACTTATTCACTTGTGCATTTGTTCATTTGTTCATTTGTTCATTTGTTAATTTTTTCGTTTGTTCATTTGTTCATTTGTTCACTTGTTCATTTGTTCATTTGTTCATTTGTTCATTTGTTCATTTGTTCATTTGTTCATTTGTTCATTTGTTCATTTGTTCATTTGGTCATTTGTTCATTTGTTCATTTGTTCATTTGTTCATTTGTTCATTTGTTCATTAGTTCACTTGTTCATTTGTTCATTTGTTCATTTGTTCATTTGTTCATTTGTTCATTTGTTGATTTGTTCATTTGTTGATTTGTTCATTTGTTCTTTTGTTCATTCGTTCATTTGTTCATTTGTTGATTTGTTCATTTGTTGATTTGTTCATTCGTTCATTTGTTCATTTGTTCATTTGTTCATTTGTTCATTTGTTCATTTGTTCATTTGTTCATTTGTTCATTTGTTCATTTGTTCATTTGTTCATTTGTTCATTTGTTCATTTGTTCATTTGTTCATTTGTTCATTTGTTCATTTGTTCATCTGTTCATTTGTACATTTCTTCATTTCTTCATTTGTTCATTTGTTCATTTGTTCATTTGTTCATTTGTTCTTTTGTAAATTTGTTCATTTGTTCATTTGTTCATTTGTTCATTTGTTCATTTGTTCATTTGTTCATTTGTTCATTTGTTCATTTGGTCATTTGTTCATTTGTTCATTTGTTCATTTGTTCATTTGTTCATTTGTTCATTAGTTCACTTGATCATTTGTTCATTTGTTCATTTGTTCATTTGTTCATTTGTTCATTTGTTCATATGTACATTTGTGCATCTTTTCATTTGTTCATTCGTCCATTTGTACATTTGTCCATTTGTTCAAATGATAATTCGTTCACTTGTTCATATGTTCATTTGATTGTTTCTTCATTCGTTAAATGGTTCATTTGACCAATGTTCATTTGTCTACCCGCTCATTTGTTCATTTGTTCATTTGTTCATATGTTAATTTGTCCATTTTTGGATTTGTTCATTTCTTCAATTCTTCATTTCTTAAGTTGTTCATTTGTTCATTTGTCCATTTGTTTATTTGTTCATTTGTTCATTTGTTCATTTGATTGTTTGTACAATTCTCAACATATTCATTGGTTCATTTTTTCATTTGTTCATTTGTTCAATTGTTCATTTGTTCATTTGTACGTGTGTTCATTTGTTCATTTGTTCATTTGTTCATTTGTTCAATTGATCCTTTGTTCATTTGTTCATTCGTTCGTTTGTTCATTTGTTCATTTGTTCACTTGTTCGTTTCTTCAATTGTTCATTTGTTCACTTGTTCATTTGTTCATTTGTTCATTTGTTCATTTGTTCATTTGTTCATTTGTTCATTTGTTCATTTGTTCATTTGTTCATTTGTTCACTTGTTCATTTTGTTCCTTTGTTCGTTTGTTCATTTGTACACGTGTTCATTTGTTCATTTGTTCATTTGTTAATTTGTTATTTGATCATTTGTTCATATGTTCATTTGATTGTTTGTTCATTTCTCAACGTATTCAATTTGTTCATTTGTTCATTTGTTCATTTGTTTATTTGTACATTTGTTCATTTGTTCATTTGTTTATTTGTTTATTGGTTCATTTGTTCATTTGTTCATTTGTTCATTTGTTCATTTGTTCATTTGTTTATTTGTTTATTGGTTCATTTGTTCATTTGTTCATTTGTTCATTTGTTTATTTGTTCATTTGTTCATTTGTTCATTTGTTCATTAGTTCATTTGTTCTTTTGTTCATTTGTTCATTTGTTCATTTGTTCATTTGTTCATTTGTTCATTTGTTCATTTGTTCATTTGTTCATTTGTTCATTTGTTCATTTGTTCATTTGTTCATTTGTTCATTTGTTCATTTGTTCATTTGTTCATTTGTTCATTTGTCCATTCGTTCGTTTGTTCATTTGTTCAATTGATTCTTTGTTCATTTGTTCATTTGTTCATTTGTTCATTTGTTCAATTGTACATTTGTTCATTTGTTCATATGTAAATTTGTGCATCTTTTCATTTGTTCATTCGTCCATTTGTACATTTGTTCATTTGTTCAATTGATAATTCGTTCATTTGTTCATATGTTCATTTGAATGTTTCTTCATTCGTTCAATGGTTCATTCGTTCATTTGTTCATTTGTCTACTCGCTCGTTTGTTCATTTGTTCATTTGTTCATTTGTTTATTTGTTTATTGGTTCATTTGTTCATTTCTCGACTTATTCACTTGTGCATTTGTTCATTTGTTCATTTGTTCATTTGTTAATTTGTTCGTTTGTTCATTTGTTCATTTGTTCACTTGTTCATTTGTTCATTTGTTCATTTGTTCATTTGTTCATTTGTTCATTTGTTCATTTGTTCATTTGTTCATTTGTTCATTTGTTCATTTGTTCATTTGTTCATTTGTTCATTTGTCCATTCGTTCGTTTGTTCATTTGTTCACTTGTTCATTTGTTCATTTGTTCATTTGTTCATTTGTTCATTTGTTCATTTGTTCATTTGTCCATTCGTTCGTTTGTTCATTTGTTCAATTGATTCTTTGTTCATTTGTTCATTTGTTCATTTGTTCATTTGTTCAATTGTACATTTGTTCATTTGTTCATTTGTTCATTTGTTCATTTGTTCATTTGTTCATTTGTTCATTTGTCCATTCGTTCGTTTGTTCATTTGTTCAATTGATTCTTTGTTCATTTGTTCATTTGTTCATTTGTTCATTTGTTCAATTGTACATTTGTTCATTTGTTCATATGTAAATTTGTGCATCTTTTCATTTGTTCATTCGTCCATTTGTACATTTGTTCATTTGTTCAATTGATAATTCGTTCATTTGTTCATATGTTCATTTGAATGTTTCTTCATTCGTTCAATGGTTCATTCGTTCATTTGTTCATTTGTCTACTCGCTCGTTTGTTCATTTGTTCATTTGTTCATTTGTTTATTTGTTTATTGGTTCATTTGTTCATTTCTCGACTTATTCACTTGTGCATTTGTTCATTTGTTCATTTGTTCATTTGTTAATTTGTTCGTTTGTTCATTTGTTCATTTGTTCACTTGTTCATTTGTTCATTTGTTCATTTGTTCATTTGTTCATTTGTTCATTTGTTCATTTGTTCAATTGTTCATTTGTTCACTTGTTCATTTGTTCATTTGTTCATTTGTTCATTTGTTCATTTGTTCATTTGTTCATTTGTTCATTTGTTCATTTGTTCATTTGTTCATTTGTTCATTTGTTCATTTGTTCATTTGTTCATTTGTTCATTTGTTCATTTGTTCATTTGTTCATTTGTTCATTTGTTCATTTGTTCATTTGTTCATTTGTTCATTTGTTCATTAGTTCATTTGTTCATTTGTTCATTTTTTCATTTGTTCATTTGTTCATTTGTTCATTTGTTCATTTGTTCATTTGTTCATTTGTTCATTTGTTCATTTGTTCATTTGTTCATTTGTTCATTTGTCCATTCGTTCGTTTGTTCATTTGTTCAATTGATTCTTTGTTCATTTGTTCATTTGTTCATTTGTTCATTTGTTCATTTGTTCATTTGTACATTTGTGCATCTTTTCATTTGTTCATTCGACCATTTGTACATTTGTTCATTTGTTCGATTGATAATTCGTTCATTTGTTCATATGTTCATTTGAATGTTTCTTCATTTGTTCAATGGTTCATTTGTTCATTTGTTCATTTGTCTACTCGCTCGTTTGTTCATTTGTTCATTTGTTCATTTGTTCATTTGTTCATTTGTTTATTTGTTTATTTGTTTATTGGTTCATTTGTTCATTTCTCGACTTATTCACTTGTGCATTTGTTCATTTGTTCATTTGTTCATTTGTTAATTTTTTCGTTTGTTCATTTGTTCATTTGTTCACTTGTTCATTTGTTCATTTGTTCATTTGTTCATTTGTTCATTTGTTCATTTGTTCATTTGTTCATTTGTTCATTTGTTCATTTGGTCATTTGTTCATTTGTTCATTTGTTCATTTGTTCATTTGTTCATTTGTTCATTAGTTCACTTGTTCATTTGTTCATTTGTTCATTTGTTCATTTGTTCATTTGTTCATTTGTTCATTTGTTCATTTGTTCATTTGTTCATTTGTTCATTTGTTCATTTGTTCATTTGTTCATTTGTTCATTTGTTCATTTGTTCATCTGTTCATTTGTACATTTCTTCATTTCTTCATTTCTTCATTTCTTCATTTGTTCATTTGTTCATTTGTTCTTTTGTAAATTTGTTCATTTGTTCATTTGTTCATTTGTTCATTTGTTCATTTGTTCATTTGTTCATTTGGTCATTTGTTCATTTGTTCATTTGTTCATTTGTTCATTTGTTCATTTGTTCATTAGTTCACTTGTTCATTTGTTCATTTGTTCATTTGTTCATTTGTTCATTTGTTCATTTGTTCATTTGTTCATATGTACATTTGTGCATCTTTTCATTTGTTCATTCGTCCATTTGTACATTTGTCCATTTGTTCAAATGATAATTCGTTCACTTGTTCATATGTTCATTTGATTGTTTCTTCATTCGTTAAATGGTTCATTTGACCAATGTTCATTTGTCTACCCGCTCATTTGTTCATTTGTTCATTTGTTCATATGTTAATTTGTCCATTTTTGGATTTGTTCATTTCTTCAATTCTTCATTTCTTAAGTTGTTCATTTGTTCATTTGTCCATTTGTTTATTTGTTCATTTGTTCATTTGTTCATTTGATTGTTTGTACAATTCTCAACATATTCATTGGTTCATTTTTTCATTTGTTCCTTTGTTCAATTGTTCATTTGTTCATTTGTACGTGTGTTCATTTGTTCATTTGTTCATTTGTTCATTTGTTCAATTGATCCTTTGTTCATTTGTTCATTCGTTCGTTTGTTCATTTGTTCATTTGTTCACTTGTTCGTTTCTTCAATTGTTCA
The DNA here is from genome assembly GCF_051020955.1 of Megalopta genalis. NCBI lineage: Eukaryota > Metazoa > Arthropoda > Insecta > Hymenoptera > Halictidae > Megalopta > Megalopta genalis. The sequence goes on from NW_027476105.1 coordinate 1,981,912, forward strand.
TTTGTTCACTTGTTCATTTGTTCATTTGTTCATTTGTTCATTTGTTCATTTGTTCATTTGTTCATTTGTTCATTTGTTCATTTGTTCATTTGTTCATTTGTTCACTTGTTCATTTTGTTCCTTTGTTCGTTTGTTCATTTGTACACGTGTTCATTTGTTCATTTGTTCATTTGTTAATTTGTTATTTGATCATTTGTTCATATGTTCATTTGATTGTTTGTTCATTTCTCAACGTATTCAATTTGTTCATTTGTTCATTTGTTCATTTGTTTATTTGTACATTTGTTCATTTGTTCATTTGTTTATTTGTTTATTGGTTCATTTGTTCATTTGTTCATTTGTTCATTTGTTCATTTGTTCATTTGTTTATTTGTTTATTGGTTCATTTGTTCATTTGTTCATTTGTTCATTTGTTTATTTGTTCATTTGTTCATTTGTTCATTTGTTCATTAGTTCATTTGTTCTTTTGTTCATTTGTTCATTTGTTCATTTGTTCATTTGTTCATTTGTTCATTTGTTCATTTGTTCATTTGTTCATTTGTTCATTTGTTCATTTGTTCATTTGTTCATTTGTTCATTTGTTCATTTGTTCATTTGTTCATTTGTTCATTTGTCCATTCGTTCGTTTGTTCATTTGTTCAATTGATTCTTTGTTCATTTGTTCATTTGTTCATTTGTTCATTTGTTCAATTGTACATTTGTTCATTTGTTCATTCGTTCGTTTGTTCATTTGTTCATTTGTTCATTTGTTCGTTTGTTCAATTGTTCATTTGTTCACTTGTTCATTTGTTCATTTGTTCATTTGTTCATTTGTTCATTTGTTCATTTGTTCATTTCTTCATTTGTTCATTTGTTCATTTGTTCATTTGTTCATTTGTTTATTTGTTTATTGGTTCATTTGTTCATTTCTCGACTTATTCACTTGTGCATTTGTTCATTTGTTCATTTGTTCATTTGTTAATTTGTTCGTTTGTTCATTTGTTCATTTGTTCACTTGTTCATTTGTTCATTTGTTCATTTGTTCATTTGTTCATTTGTTCATTTGTTCATTTGTTCATTTGTTCATTTGTTCATTTGTTCATTTGTTCATTTGTCCATTCGTTCGTTTGTTCATTTGTTCATTTGTTCAATTGATCCTTTGTTCATTTGTTCATTCGTTCGTTTGTTCATTTGTTCATTTGTTCATTTGTTCGTTTGTTCAATTGTTCATTTGTTCACTTGTTCATTTGTTCATTTGTTCATTTGTTCATTTGTTCATTTGTTCATTTGTTCATTTGTTCATTTGTTCATTTGTTCATTTGTTCATTTGTTCATATGTTCATTTGTTCATTTGTTCACTTGTTCATTTTGTTCCTTTGTTCGTTTGTTCGTTTGTTCATTTGTTCAGTTGTACATGTGTTCATTTGTTCATTTGTACACGTGTTCATTTGTTCATTTGTTCATTTGTTAATTTGTTATTTGATCATTTGTTCATATGTTCATTTGATTGTTTGTTCATTTCTCAACGTATTCAATTTGTTCATTTGTTCATTTGTTCATTTGTTTATTTGTTCATTTGTCCATTCGTTCGTTTGTTCATTTGTTCAATTGATTCTTTGTTCATTTGTTCATTTGTTCATTTGTTCATTTGTTCATTTGTTCAATTGTACATTTGTTCATTTGTTCATATGTACATTTGTGCATCTTTTCATTTGTTCATTCGTCCATTTGTACATTTGTTCATTTGTTCAATTGATAATTCGTTCATTTGTTCATATGTTCATTTGAATGTTTCTTCATTCGTTCAATGGTTCATTTGTTCATTTGTTCATTTGTCTACTCGCTCGTTTGTTCATTTGTTCATTTGTTCATTTGTTTATTTGTTTATTGGTTCATTTGTTCATTTCTCAACGTATTCATTTGTTCATTTGTTCATTTGTTCATTTGTTCATTTGTTCATTTGTTTATTTGTTTATTGGTTCATTTGTTCATTTGTTCTTTTGTTCATTTGTTCATTTGTTCATTTGTTCATTTGTTCATTTGTTCATTTGTTCATTTGTTCATTTGTTCATTTGTTCATTTTTTCATTTGTTCATTTGTTCATTTGTTCATTTGTTCATTTGTTCATTTGTTCATTTGTTCATTTGTTCATTTGTTCATTTGTTCATTTGTTCATTTCTTCATTTGTTCATTTGTTCATTTGTTCATTTGTTCATTTGTTCATTTGTTCATTTGTTCATTTGTTCATTTGTTCATTTGTTCATTTGTTCATTTGTTCCTTTGTTCATTTGTTCATTTGTTCATTTGTTCTTTTGTTCATTTGTTCATTTGTTCATTTGTTCATTTGTTCATTTGTTCATTTGTTCATTTGTTCATTTTTTCATTTGTTCATTTGTTCATTTGTTCATTTGTTCATTTGTTCATTTGTTCATTTGTTCATTTGTTCATTTGTTCATTTGTTCATTTGTACATTTGTTCATTTGTTCATTTGTTCATTTGTTCATTTGTTCATTTGTTCATTTGTTCATTTGTTCATTTGTTCATTTGTTCATTTGTTCATTTGTTCATTTGTTCATTTGTTCATTTGTTCATTTGTTCATTTGTTCATTTGTTCATTTGTTCATTTGTTCATTTGTTCATTTGTTCATTTGTTCATTTGTTCTTTTGTTCATTTGTTCATTTGTTCATTTGTTCATTTGTTCATTTGTTCATTTGTTCATTTGTTCATTTGTTCATTTGTTCATTTGTTCATTTGTTCATTTGTTCATTTTTTCATTTGTTCATTTGTTCATTTGTTCATTTGTTCATTTGTTCATTTGTTCATTTGTTCATTTGTTCATTTGTTCATTTGTTCATTTGTTCATTTGTTCATTTGTTCATTTGGTCATTTGTTCATTTGTACATTTGTCCATTCGTTCGTTTGTCCATTCGTTCGTTTGTTCATTTGTTAATTTGTTCGTTTGTTCATTTGTTCATTTGTTCACTCGTTCATTTGTTCATTTGTTCATTTGTTCATTTGTTCATTTGGTCATTTGTTCATTTGTACATTTGTCCATTCGTTCGTTTGTCCATTCGTTCGTTTGTTCATTTGTTAATTTGTTCGTTTGTTCATTTGTTCATTTGTTCACTCGTTCATTTGTTCATTTGTTCATTTGTTCATTTGTTCATTTGTTCATTTGTTCATTTGTTCATTTGTTCATTTGTTCATTTGTTCATTTGTTCATTTGTTCATTTGTTCATTTGTTCATTTGTTCATTTGTTCATTTGTTCATTTGTTCATTTGCTCATTTGTTCATTTGTTCATTTGTTCATTTTTTCATTTTTTCATTTTTTCATTTTTTCATTTGTTCATTTGTTCATTTTTTCATTTTTTCATTTGTTCATTTGTTCATTTGTTCATTTGTTCATTTGTTCATTTGTTCATTTGTTCATTTGTTCATTTGTTCATTTGTTCATTTGTTCATTTGTTCATTTGTTCATTTGTTCATTTGTTCATTTGTTCATTTGTTCATTTGTTCATTTGTTCATTTGTTCATTTGTTCATTTGTTCATTTGTTCATTTGTTCATTTGTTCATTTGTTCATTTGTTCCTTTGTTCATTTGTTCATTTGTTCATTTGTTCATTTGTTCATTAGTTCATTTGTTCATTTGTTCATTTTTTCATTTGTTCATTTGTTCATTTGTTCATTTGTTCATTTGTTCATTTGTTCATTTGTTCGTTTGTTCATTTGTTCATTTGTTCACTTGTTCATTTGTTCATTTGTTCATTTGTTCATTTGTTCATTTGTTCATTTGTTCATTTGTTCATTTGTTCATTTGTTCATTTGTTCATTTGTTCATTTGTTCATTTGTTCATTTGTCCATTCGTTCGTTTGTTCATTTGTTCACTTGTTCATTTGTTCATTTGTTCATTTGTTCATTTGTTCATTTGTTCATTTGTTCATTTGTTCATTTGTCCATTCGTTCGTTTGTTCATTTGTTCAATTGATTCTTTGTTCATTTGTTCATTTGTTCATTTGTTCATTTGTTCAATTGTACATTTGTTCATTTGTTCATATGTACATTTGTGCATCTTTTCATTTGTTCATTCGTCCATTTGTACATTTGTTCATTTGTTCAATTGATAATTCGTTCATTTGTTCATATGTTCATTTGAATGTTTCTTCATTCGTTCAATGGTTCATTTGTTCATTTGTTCATTTGTCTACTCGCTCGTTTGTTCATTTGTTCATTTGTTCATTTGTTCATTTTTTCATTTTTTCATTTGTTCATTTGTTCATTTGTTCATTTGTTCATTTGTTCATTTTTTCATTTTTTCATTTGTTCATTTGTTCATTTGTTCATTTGTTCATTTGTTCATTTGTTCATTTGTTCATTTGTTCATTTGTTCATTTGTTCATTTGTTCATTTGTTCATTTGTTCATTTGTTCATTTGTTCATTTGTTCATTTGTTCATTTGTTCATTTGTTCATTTGTTCATTTGTTCATTTGTTCATTTGTTCATTTGTTCATTTGTTCATTTGTTCATTTGTTCATTTGTTCATTTGTTCATTAGTTCATTTGTTCATTTGTTCATTTTTTCATTTGTTCATTTGTTCATTTGTTCATTTGTTCATTTGTTCATTTGTTCATTTGTTCATTTGTTCATTTGTTCATTTGTTCATTTGTTCATTTGTCCATTCGTTCGTTTGTTCATTTGTTCAATTGATTCTTTGTTCATTTGTTCATTTGTTCATTTGTTCATTTGTTCATTTGTTCATTTGTACATTTGTGCATCTTTTCATTTGTTCATTCGTCCATTTGTACATTTGTTCATTTGTTCGATTGATAATTCGTTCATTTGTTCATATGTTCATTTGAATGTTTCTTCATTTGTTCAATGGTTCATTTGTTCATTTGTTCATTTGTCTACTCGCTCGTTTGTTCATTTGTTCATTTGTTCATTTGTTCATTTGTTTATTTGTTTATTTGTTTATTGGTTCATTTGTTCATTTCTCGACTTATTCACTTGTGCATTTGTTCATTTGTTCATTTGTTCATTTGTTAATTTTTTCGTTTGTTCATTTGTTCATTTGTTCACTTGTTCATTTGTTCATTTGTTCATTTGTTCATTTGTTCATTTGTTCATTTGTTCATTTGTTCATTTGTTCATTTGTTCATTTGTTCATTTGTTAATTTTTTCGTTTGTTCATTTGTTCATTTGTTCACTTGTTCATTTGTTCATTTGTTCATTTGTTCATTTGTTCATTTGTTCACTTGTTCATTTGTTCATTTGTTGATTTGTTCATTTGTTGATTTGTTCATTTGTTCTTTTGTTCATTCGTTCATTTGTTCATTTGTTGATTTGTTCATTTGTTGATTTGTTCATTCGTTCATTTGTTCATTTGTTCATTTGTTCATTTGTTCATTTGTTCATTTGTTCATTTGTTCATTTGTTCATTTGTTCATTTGTTCATTTGTTCATTTGTTCATTTGTTCATTTGTTCATTTGTTCATTTGTTCATCTGTTCATTTGTACATTTCTTCATTTCTTCATTTCTTCATTTCTTCATTTGTTCATTTGTTCATTTGTTCATTTGTAAATTTGTTCATTTGTTCATTTGTTCATTTGTTCATTTGTTCATTTGTTCATTTGTTCATTTGTTCATTTGGTCATTTGTTCATTTGTTCATTTGTTCATTTGTTCATTTGTTCATTTGTTCATTAGTTCACTTGTTCATTTGTTCATTTGTTCATTTGTTCATTTGTTCATTTGTTCATTTGTTCATTTGTTCATATGTACATTTGTGCATCTTTTCATTTGTTCATTCGTCCATTTGTACATTTGTCCATTTGTTCAAATGATAATTCGTTCACTTGTTCATATGTTCATTTGATTGTTTCTTCATTCGTTAAATGGTTCATTTGACCAATGTTCATTTGTCTACCCGCTCATTTGTTCATTTGTTCATTTGTTCATATGTTAATTTGTCCATTTTTGGATTTGTTCATTTCTTCAATTCTTCATTTCTTAAGTTGTTCATTTGTTCATTTGTCCATTTGTTTATTTGTTCATTTGTTCATTTGTTCATTTGATTGTTTGTACAATTCTCAACATATTCATTGGTTCATTTTTTCATTTGTTCATTTGTTCAATTGTTCATTTGTTCATTTGTACGTGTGTTCATTTGTTCATTTGTTCATTTGTTCATTTGTTCAATTGATCCTTTGTTCATTTGTTCATTCGTTCGTTTGTTCATTTGTTCATTTGTTCACTTGTTCGTTTCTTCAATTGTTCATTTGTTCACTTGTTCATTTGTTCATTTGTTCATTTGTTCATTTGTTCATTTGTTCATTTGTTCATTTGTTCATTTGTTCATTTGTTCATTTGTTCATTTGTTCATTTGTTCATTTGTTCATTTGTTCATTTGTTCATTTGTTCACTTGTTCATTTTGTTCCTTTGTTCGTTTGTTCATTTGTACACGTGTTCATTTGTTCATTTGTTCATTTGTTAATTTGTTATTTGATCATTTGTTCATATGTTCATTTGATTGTTTGTTCATTTCTCAACGTATTCAATTTGTTCATTTGTTCATTTGTTCATTTGTTCATTTGTTCATTTGTTCATTTGTCCATTCGTTCGTTTGTTCATTTGTTCAATGGATTCTTTGTTCATTTGTTCATTTGTTCATTTGTTCATTTGTTCAATTGTACATTTGTTCATTTGTTCATATGTAAATTTGTGCATCTTTTCATTTGTTCATTCGTCCATTTGTACATTTGTTCATTTGTTCAATTGATAATTCGTTCATTTGTTCATATGTTCATTTGAATGTTTCTTCATTCGTTCAATGGTTCATTCGTTCATTTGCTCATTTGTCTACTCGCTCGTTTGTTCATTTGTTCATTTGTTCATTTGTTTATTTGTTTATTGGTTCATTTGTTCATTTCTCGACTTATTCACTTGTGCATTTGTTCATTTGTTCATTTGTTCATTTGTTAATTTGTTCGTTTGTTCATTTGTTCATTTGTTCACTTGTTCATTTGTTCATTTGTTCATTTGTTCATTTGTTCATTTGTTCATTTGTTCATTTGTTCATTTGTTCATTTGTTCATTTGTTCATTTGTTCATTTGTCCATTCGTTCGTTTGTTCATTTGTTCACTTGTTCATTTGTTCATTTGTTCATTTGTTCATTTGTTCATTTGTTCATTTGTTCATTTGTCCATTCGTTCGTTTGTTCATTTGTTCAATTGATTCTTTGTTCATTTGTTCATTTGTTCATTTGTTCAATTGTACATTTGTTCATTTGTTCATATGTACATTTGTGCATCTTTTCATTTGTTCATTCGTCCATTTGTACATTTGTTCATTTGTTCAATTGATAATTCGTTCATTTGTTCATATGTTCATTTGAATGTTTCTTCATTCGTTCAATGGTTCATTTGTTCATTTGTTCATTTGTCTACTCGCTCGTTTGTTCATTTGTTCATTTGTTCATTTGTTCATTTTTTCATTTTTTCATTTGTTCATTTGTTCATTTGTTCATTTGTTCATTTGTTCATTTGTTCATTTGTTCATTTGTTCATTTGTTCATTTGTTCATTTGTTCATTTGTTCATTTGTTCATTTGTTCATTTGTTCATTTGTTCATTTGTTCATTTGTTCATTTGTTCATTTGTTCATTTGTTCATTTGTTCATTTGTTCATTTGTTCATTTGTTCATTTGTTCATTTGTTCATTTGTTCATTTGTTCATTTGTTCATTTGTTCATTTGTTCATTTGTTCATTTGTTCATTTGTTCATTTGTTCATTTGTTCATTTGTTCATTTGTTCATTTGTTCATTTGTTCATTTGTTCATTTGTTCATTTGTTCATTTGTTCATTTGTTCATTTGTTCATTTGTTCATTTGTTCATTCGTTCGTTTGTTCATTTGTTCAATTGATTCTTTGTTCATTTGTTCATTTGTTCATTTGTTCATTTGTTCATATGTACATTTGTGCATCTTTTCATTTGTTCATTCGTCCATTTGTACATTTGTTCATTTGTTCAATTGATAATTCGTTCATTTGTTCATATGTTCATTTGAATGTTTCTTCATTTGTTCAATGGTTCATTTGTTCATTTGTTCATTTGTCTACTCGCTCGTTTGTTCATTTGTTCATTTGTTCATTTGTTCATTTGTTTATTTGATTATTTGTTTATTGGTTCATTTGTTCATTTCTCGACTTATTCACTTGTGCATTTGTACATTTGTTCATTTGTTCATTTGTTAATTTTTTCGTTTGTTCATTTGTTCATTTGTTCACTTGTTCATTTGTTCATTTGTTCATTTGTTCATTTGTTCATTTGTTCATTTGTTCATTTGTTCATTTGTTCATTTGTTCATTTGTTCATTTGTTCCTTTGGTTCATTTGTTAATTTTTTCGTTTGTTCATTTGTTCATTTGTTCACTTGTTCATTTGTTCATTTGTTCATTTGTTCATTTGTTCATTTGTTCATTTGTTCATCTGTTCATTTGTTCATTTGTTCATTTGTTCATTTGTAAATTTGTTCATTTGTTCATTTGTTCATTTGTTCATTTGTTCATTTGTCCATTTGTTCATTTGTTCATTTGTTCATTTGTTCATTTGGTCATTTGTTCATTTGTTCATTTGTTCATTTGTTCATTTGTTCATTTGTTCATTTGTTCATTAGTTCACTTGTTCATTTGTTCATTTGTTCATTTCTTCATTTGTTCATTTGTTCATATGTACATTTGTGCATCTTTTCATTTGTTCGTTCGTCCATTTGTACATTTGTCCATTTGTTCACATGATAATTCGTTCACTTGTTCATATGTTCATTTGATTGTTTCTTCATTCGTTAAATGGTTCATTTGACCATTTGTTCATTTGTCTACCCGCTCATTTGTTCATTTGTTCATTTGTTCATATGTTAATTTGTCCATTTTTGGATTTGTTCATTTCTTCAATTCTTCATTTCTTAAGTTGTTCATTTGTTCATTTGTCCATTTGTTTATTTGTTCATTTGTTCATATGTTCATTTGATTGTTTGTACAATTCTCAACATATTCATTTGTTCATTTTTTCATTTGTTCATTTGTTCAATTGTTCATTTGTTCATTTGTACGTGTGTTCATTTGTTCATTTGTTCATTTGTTCATTTGTTCAATTGATCCTTTGTTCATTTGTTCATTCGTTCGTTTGTTCATTTGTTCATTTGTTCATTTGTTCGTTTGTTCAATTGTTCATTTGTTCACTTGTTCATTTGTTCATTTGTTCATTTGTTCATTTGTTCATTTGTTCATTTGTTCATTTGTTCATTTGTTCATTTGTTCATTTGTTCATTTGTTCATTTGTTCATTTGTTCATTTGTTCATTTGTTCATTTGTTCATTTGTTCATTTGTTCATTTGTTCACTTGTTCATTTTGTTCCTTTGTTCGTTTGTTCGTTTGTTCATTTGTTCATTTGTACATGTGTTCATTTGTTCATTTGTACACGTGTTCATTTGTTCATTTGTTCATTTGTTAATTTGTTATTTGATCATTTGTTCATATGTTCATTTGATTGTTTGTTCATTTCTCAACGTATTCAATTTGTTCATTTGTTCATTTGTTCATTTGTTTATTTGTTCATTTGTTCATTTGTACGTGTGTTCATTTGTTCATTTGTTCATTTGTTCAATTGATCCTTTGTTCATTTGTTCATTCGTTCGTTTGTTCATTTGTTCATTTGTTCATTTGTTCGTTTGTTCAATTGTTCATTTGTTCACTTGTTCATTTGTTCACTTGTTCATTTGTTCATTTGTTCATTTGTTCATTTGTTCATTTGTTCATTTGTTCATTTGTTCATTTGTTCATTTGTTCATTTGTTCATTTGTTCATTTGTTCATTTGTTCACTTGTTCATTTTGTTCCTTTGTTCGTTTGTTCGTTTGTTCATTTGTTCAGTTGTACATGTGTTCATTTGTTCATTTGTACACGTGTTCATTTGTTCATTTGTTCATTTGTTAATTTGTTATTTGATCATTTGTTCATATGTTCATTTGATTGTTTGTTCATTTCTCAACGTATTCAATTTGTTCATTTGTTCATTTGTTCATTTGTTTATTTGTTCATTTGTCCATTCGTTCGTTTGTTCATTTGTTCAATTGATTCTTTGTTCATTTGTTCATTTGTTCATTTGTTCATTTGTTCATTTGTTCAATTGTACATTTGTTCATTTGTTCATATGTACATTTGTGCATCTTTTCATTTGTTCATTCGTCCATTTGTACATTTGTTCATTTGTTCAATTGATAATTCGTTCATTTGTTCATATGTTCATTTGAATGTTTCTTCATTCGTTCAATGGTTCATTTGTTCATTTGTTCATTTGTCTACTCGCTCGTTTGTTCATTTGTTCATTTGTTCATTTGTTTATTTGTTTATTGGTTCATTTGTTCATTTCTCAACGTATTCATTTGTTCATTTGTTCATTTGTTCATTTGTTCATTTGTTCATTTGTTTATTTGTTTATTGGTTCATTTGTTCATTTGTTCTTTTGTTCATTTGTTCATTTGTTCATTTGTTCATTTGTTCATTTGTTCATTTGTTCATTTGTTCATTTGTTCATTTGTTCATTTGTTCATTTGTTCATTTTTTCATTTGTTCATTTGTTCATTTGTTCATTTGTTCATTTGTTCATTTGTTCATTTGTTCATTTGTTCATTTGTTCATTTGTTCATTTCTTCATTTGTTCATTTGTTCATTTGTTCATTTGTTCATTTGTTCATTTGTTCATTTGTTCATTTGTTCATTTGTTCATTTGTTCATTTGTTCATTTGTTCCTTTGTTCATTTGTTCATTTGTTCATTTGTTCTTTTGTTCATTTGTTCATTTGTTCATTTGTTCATTTGTTCATTTGTTCATTTGTTCATTTGTTCATTTTTTCATTTGTTCATTTGTTCATTTGTTCATTTGTTCATTTGTTCATTTGTTCATTTGTTCATTTGTTCATTTGTTCATTTGTTCATTTGTTCATTTGTTCATTTGTTCATTTGTTCATTTGTTCATTTGTTCATTTGTTCATTTGTTCATTTGTTCATTTGTTCATTTGTTCATTTGTTCATTTGTTCATTTGTTCATTTGTTCATTTGTTCATTTGTTCATTTGTTCATTTGTTCATTTGTTCATTTGTTCATTTGTTCATTTGTTCATTTGTTCATTTGTTCATTTGTTCATTTGTTCTTTTGTTCATTTGTTCATTTGTTCATTTGTTCATTTGTTCATTTGTTCATTTGTTCATTTGTTCATTTGTTCATTTGTTCATTTGTTCATTTGTTCATTTGTTCATTTGTTCATTTGTTCTTTTGTTCATTTGTTCATTTGTTCATTTGTTCATTTGTTCATTTGTTCATTTGTTCATTTGTTCATTTGTTCATTTGTTCATTTGTTCATTTGTTCATTTGGTCATTTGTTCATTTGTACATTTGTCCATTCGTTCGTTTGTCCATTCGTTCGTTTGTTCATTTGTTAATTTGTTCGTTTGTTCATTTGTTCATTTGTTCACTCGTTCATTTGTTCATTTGTTCATTTGTTCATTTGTTCATTTGTTCATTTGTTCATTTGTTCATTTGTTCATTTGTTCATTTGTTCATTTGTTCATTTGTCCATTCGTTCGTTTGTTCATTTGTTCACTTGTTCATTTGTTCATTTGTTCATTTGTACATTTGTTCATTTGTTCATTTGTCCATTCGTTCGTTTGTTCATTTGTTCATTTGTTCATTTGTTCGTTTGTTCATTTGATCATTTGTACATTAGTTCATTTGTTCATTTGTACATTTGTTCATTTGTTCATTTGTTCATTTGTTAATTTGTTCAAATGATCCTTTGTTCATTTGTTCATTTGTTCCCTTGTTCATTTGTTCATTTGTTCATTTGTTAATTTGTTATTTGATCATTTGTTCATATGTTCATTTGTTCATTTTTTCATTTTTTCATTTGTTCATTTGTTCATTTGTTCATTTGTTCATTTGTTCATTTGTTCATTTGTTCATTTGTTCATTTGTTCATTTGTTCATTTGTTCATTTGTTCATTTGTTCATTTGTTCATTTGTTCATTTGTTCATTTGTTCATTTGTTCATTTGTTCATTTGTTCATTTGTTCATTTGTTCATTTGTTCAATTGATAATTCGTTCATTTGTTCATATGTTCATTTGAATGTTTCTTCATTTGTTCAATGGTTCATTTGTTCATTTGTTCATTTGTCTACTCGCTCGTTTGTTCATTTGTTCATTTGTTTATTTGTTTATTGGTTCATTTGTTCATTTCTCGACTTTTTCACTTGTGCATTTGATCATTTGTTCATTTGTTCATTTGTTAATTTTTTCGTTTGTTCATTTGTTCATTTGTTCACTTGTTCATTTGTTCATTTGTTCATTTGTTCATTTGTTCATTTGTTCATTTGTTCATTTGTTCATTTGTTCATTTGTTCATTTGTTCATTTGTTCATTTGTTCATTTGTTCATTTGTTCATTTGTTCATTTGTTAATTTTTTCGTTTGTTCATTTGTTCATTTGTTCACTTGTTCATTTGTTCATTTGTTCATTTGTTCATTTGTCCATTCGTTCGTTTGTTCATTTGTTCAATTGATTCTTTGTTCATTTGTTCATTTGTTCATTTGTTCATTTGTTCAATTGTACATTTGTTCATTTGTTCATTTGTTCATTTGTTCATTTGTTCATTTGTTCATTTGTTCATTTGTCCATTCGTTCGTTTGTTCATTTGTTCAATTGATTCTTTGTTCATTTGTTCATTTGTTCATTTGTTCATTTGTTCAATTGTACATTTGTTCATTTGTTCATATGTAAATTTGTGCATCTTTTCATTTGTTCATTCGTCCATTTGTACATTTGTTCATTTGTTCAATTGATAATTCGTTCATTTGTTCATATGTTCATTTGAATGTTTCTTCATTCGTTCAATGGTTCATTCGTTCATTTGTTCATTTGTCTACTCGCTCGTTTGTTCATTTGTTCATTTGTTCATTTGTTTATTTGTTTATTGGTTCATTTGTTCATTTCTCGACTTATTCACTTGTGCATTTGTTCATTTGTTCATTTGTTCATTTGTTAATTTGTTCGTTTGTTCATTTGTTCATTTGTTCACTTGTTCATTTGTTCATTTGTTCATTTGTTCATTTGTTCATTTGTTCATTTGTTCATTTGTTCAATTGTTCATTTGTTCACTTGTTCATTTGTTCATTTGTTCATTTGTTCATTTGTTCATTTGTTCATTTGTTCATTTGTTCATTTGTTCATTTGTTCATTTGTTCATTTGTTCATTTGTTCATTTGTTCATTTGTTCATTTGTTCATTTGTTCATTTGTTCATTTGTTCATTTGTTCATTTGTTCATTTGTTCATTTGTTCATTTGTTCATTTGTTCATTAGTTCATTTGTTCATTTGTTCATTTTTTCATTTGTTCATTTGTTCATTTGTTCATTTGTTCATTTGTTCATTTGTTCATTTGTTCATTTGTTCATTTGTTCATTTGTTCATTTGTTCATTTGTCCATTCGTTCGTTTGTTCATTTGTTCAATTGATTCTTTGTTCATTTGTTCATTTGTTCATTTGTTCATTTGTTCATTTGTTCATTTGTACATTTGTGCATCTTTTCATTTGTTCATTCGACCATTTGTACATTTGTTCATTTGTTCGATTGATAATTCGTTCATTTGTTCATATGTTCATTTGAATGTTTCTTCATTTGTTCAATGGTTCATTTGTTCATTTGTTCATTTGTCTACTCGCTCGTTTGTTCATTTGTTCATTTGTTCATTTGTTCATTTGTTCATTTGTTTATTTGTTTATTTGTTTATTGGTTCATTTGTTCATTTCTCGACTTATTCACTTGTGCATTTGTTCATTTGTTCATTTGTTCATTTGTTAATTTTTTCGTTTGTTCATTTGTTCATTTGTTCACTTGTTCATTTGTTCATTTGTTCATTTGTTCATTTGTTCATTTGTTCATTTGTTCATTTGTTCATTTGTTCATTTGTTCATTTGGTCATTTGTTCATTTGTTCATTTGTTCATTTGTTCATTTGTTCATTTGTTCATTAGTTCACTTGTTCATTTGTTCATTTGTTCATTTGTTCATTTGTTCATTTGTTCATTTGTTCATTTGTTGATTTGTTCATTTGTTGATTTGTTCATTTGTTCTTTTGTTCATTCGTTCATTTGTTCATTTGTTGATTTGTTCATTTGTTGATTTGTTCATTCGTTCATTTGTTCATTTGTTCATTTGTTCATTTGTTCATTTGTTCATTTGTTCATTTGTTCATTTGTTCATTTGTTCATTTGTTCATTTGTTCATTTGTTCATTTGTTCATTTGTTCATTTGTTCATTTGTTCATTTGTTCATTTGTTCATCTGTTCATTTGTACATTTCTTCATTTCTTCATTTCTTCATTTCTTCATTTGTTCATTTGTTCATTTGTTCTTTTGTAAATTTGTTCATTTGTTCATTTGTTCATTTGTTCATTTGTTCATTTGTTCATTTGTTCATTTGGTCATTTGTTCATTTGTTCATTTGTTCATTTGTTCATTTGTTCATTTGTTCATTAGTTCACTTGTTCATTTGTTCATTTGTTCATTTGTTCATTTGTTCATTTGTTCATTTGTTCATTTGTTCATATGTACATTTGTGCATCTTTTCATTTGTTCATTCGTCCATTTGTACATTTGTCCATTTGTTCAAATGATAATTCGTTCACTTGTTCATATGTTCATTTGATTGTTTCTTCATTCGTTAAATGGTTCATTTGACCAATGTTCATTTGTCTACCCGCTCATTTGTTCATTTGTTCATTTGTTCATATGTTAATTTGTCCATTTTTGGATTTGTTCATTTCTTCAATTCTTCATTTCTTAAGTTGTTCATTTGTTCATTTGTCCATTTGTTTATTTGTTCATTTGTTCATTTGTTCATTTGATTGTTTGTACAATTCTCAACATATTCATTGGTTCATTTTTTCATTTGTTCCTTTGTTCAATTGTTCATTTGTTCATTTGTACGTGTGTTCATTTGTTCATTTGTTCATTTGTTCATTTGTTCAATTGATCCTTTGTTCATTTGTTCATTCGTTCGTTTGTTCATTTGTTCATTTGTTCACTTGTTCGTTTCTTCAATTGTTCATTTGTTCACTTGTTCATTTGTTCATTTGTTCATTTGTTCATTTGTTCATTTGTTCATTTGTTCATTTGTTCATTTGTTCATTTGTTCATTTGTTCATTTGTTCACTTGTTCATTTTGTTCCTTTGTTCGTTTGTTCATTTGTACACGTGTTCATTTGTTCATTTGTTCATTTGTTAATTTGTTATTTGATCATTTGTTCATATGTTCATTTGATTGTTTGTTCATTTCTCAACGTATTCAATTTGTTCATTTGTTCATTTGTTCATTTGTTTATTTGTACATTTGTTCATTTGTTCATTTGTTTATTTGTTTATTGGTTCATTTGTTCATTTGTTCATTTGTTCATTTGTTCATTTGTTCATTTGTTTATTTGTTTATTGGTTCATTTGTTCATTTGTTCATTTGTTCATTTGTTTATTTGTTCATTTGTTCATTTGTTCATTTGTTCATTAGTTCATTTGTTCTTTTGTTCATTTGTTCATTTGTTCATTTGTTCATTTGTTCATTTGTTCATTTGTTCATTTGTTCATTTGTTCATTTGTTCATTTGTTCATTTGTTCATTTGTTCATTTGTTCATTTGTTCATTTGTTCATTTGTTCATTTGTTCATTTGTCCATTCGTTCGTTTGTTCATTTGTTCAATTGATTCTTTGTTCATTTGTTCATTTGTTCATTTGTTCATTTGTTCAATTGTACATTTGTTCATTTGTTCATTCGTTCGTTTGTTCATTTGTTCATTTGTTCATTTGTTCGTTTGTTCAATTGTTCATTTGTTCACTTGTTCATTTGTTCATTTGTTCATTTGTTCATTTGTTCATTTGTTCATTTGTTCATTTCTTCATTTGTTCATTTGTTCATTTGTTCATTTGTTCATTTGTTTATTTGTTTATTGGTTCATTTGTTCATTTCTCGACTTATTCACTTGTGCATTTGTTCATTTGTTCATTTGTTCATTTGTTAATTTGTTCGTTTGTTCATTTGTTCATTTGTTCACTTGTTCATTTGTTCATTTGTTCATTTGTTCATTTGTTCATTTGTTCATTTGTTCATTTGTTCATTTGTTCATTTGTTCATTTGTTCATTTGTTCATTTGTCCATTCGTTCGTTTGTTCATTTGTTCATTTGTTCAATTGATCCTTTGTTCATTTGTTCATTCGTTCGTTTGTTCATTTGTTCATTTGTTCATTTGTTCGTTTGTTCAATTGTTCATTTGTTCACTTGTTCATTTGTTCATTTGTTCATTTGTTCATTTGTTCATTTGTTCATTTGTTCATTTGTTCATTTGTTCATTTGTTCATTTGTTCATTTGTTCATATGTTCATTTGTTCATTTGTTCACTTGTTCATTTTGTTCCTTTGTTCGTTTGTTCGTTTGTTCATTTGTTCAGTTGTACATGTGTTCATTTGTTCATTTGTACACGTGTTCATTTGTTCATTTGTTCATTTGTTAATTTGTTATTTGATCATTTGTTCATATGTTCATTTGATTGTTTGTTCATTTCTCAACGTATTCAATTTGTTCATTTGTTCATTTGTTCATTTGTTTATTTGTTCATTTGTCCATTCGTTCGTTTGTTCATTTGTTCAATTGATTCTTTGTTCATTTGTTCATTTGTTCATTTGTTCATTTGTTCATTTGTTCAATTGTACATTTGTTCATTTGTTCATATGTACATTTGTGCATCTTTTCATTTGTTCATTCGTCCATTTGTACATTTGTTCATTTGTTCAATTGATAATTCGTTCATTTGTTCATATGTTCATTTGAATGTTTCTTCATTCGTTCAATGGTTCATTTGTTCATTTGTTCATTTGTCTACTCGCTCGTTTGTTCATTTGTTCATTTGTTCATTTGTTTATTTGTTTATTGGTTCATTTGTTCATTTCTCAACGTATTCATTTGTTCATTTGTTCATTTGTTCATTTGTTCATTTGTTCATTTGTTTATTTGTTTATTGGTTCATTTGTTTATTGGTTCATTTGTTCATTTGTTCTTTTGTTCATTTGTTCATTTGTTCATTTGTTCATTTGTTCATTTGTTCATTTGTTCATTTGTTCATTTGTTCATTTGTTCATTTTTTCATTTGTTCATTTGTTCATTTGTTCATTTGTTCATTTGTTCATTTGTTCATTTGTTCATTTGTTCATTTGTTCATTTGTTCATTTGTTCATTTCTTCATTTGTTCATTTGTTCATTTGTTCATTTGTTCATTTGTTCATTTGTTCATTTGTTCATTTGTTCATTTGTTCATTTGTTCATTTGTTCATTTGTTCCTTTGTTCATTTGTTCATTTGTTCATTTGTTCTTTTGTTCATTTGTTCATTTGTTCATTTGTTCATTTGTTCATTTGTTCATTTGTTCATTTGTTCATTTTTTCATTTGTTCATTTGTTCATTTGTTCATTTGTTCATTTGTTCATTTGTTCATTTGTTCATTTGTTCATTTGTTCATTTGTTCATTTGTACATTTGTTCATTTGTTCATTTGTTCATTTGTTCATTTGTTCATTTGTTCATTTGTTCATTTGTTCATTTGTTCATTTGTTCATTTGTTCATTTGTTCATTTGTTCATTTGTTCATTTGTTCATTTGTTCATTTGTTCATTTGTTCATTTGTTCATTTGTTCATTTGTTCATTTGTTCATTTGTTCATTTGTTCTTTTGTTCATTTGTTCATTTGTTCATTTGTTCATTTGTTCATTTGTTCATTTGTTCATTTGTTCATTTGTTCATTTGTTCATTTGTTCATTTGTTCATTTGTTCATTTGTTCATTTTTTCATTTGTTCATTTGTTCATTTGTTCATTTGTTCATTTGTTCATTTGTTCATTTGTTCATTTGTTCATTTGTTCATTTGTTCATTTGTTCATTTGTTCATTTGTTCATTTGGTCATTTGTTCATTTGTACATTTGTCCATTCGTTCGTTTGTCCATTCGTTCGTTTGTTCATTTGTTAATTTGTTCGTTTGTTCATTTGTTCATTTGTTCACTCGTTCATTTGTTCATTTGTTCATTTGTTCATTTGTTCATTTGGTCATTTGTTCATTTGTACATTTGTCCATTCGTTCGTTTGTCCATTCGTTCGTTTGTTCATTTGTTAATTTGTTCGTTTGTTCATTTGTTCATTTGTTCACTCGTTCATTTGTTCATTTGTTCATTTGTTCATTTGTTCATTTGTTCATTTGTTCATTTGTTCATTTGTTCATTTGTTCATTTGTTCATTTGTTCATTTGTTCATTTGTTCATTTGTTCATTTGTTCATTTGTTCATTTGTTCATTTGTTCATTTGCTCATTTGTTCATTTGTTCATTTGTTCATTTTTTCATTTTTTCATTTTTTCATTTTTTCATTTGTTCATTTGTTCATTTTTTCATTTTTTCATTTGTTCATTTGTTCATTTGTTCATTTGTTCATTTGTTCATTTGTTCATTTGTTCATTTGTTCATTTGTTCATTTGTTCATTTGTTCATTTGTTCATTTGTTCATTTGTTCATTTGTTCATTTGTTCATTTGTTCATTTGTTCATTTGTTCATTTGTTCATTTGTTCATTTGTTCATTTGTTCATTTGTTCATTTGTTCCTTTGTTCATTTGTTCATTTGTTCATTTGTTCATTTGTTCATTAGTTCATTTGTTCATTTGTTCATTTTTTCATTTGTTCATTTGTTCATTTGTTCATTTGTTCATTTGTTCATTTGTTCATTTGTTCGTTTGTTCATTTGTTCATTTGTTCACTTGTTCATTTGTTCATTTGTTCATTTGTTCATTTGTTCATTTGTTCATTTGTTCATTTGTTCATTTGTTCATTTGTTCATTTGTTCATTTGTTCATTTGTTCATTTGTTCATTTGTCCATTCGTTCGTTTGTTCATTTGTTCACTTGTTCATTTGTTCATTTGTTCATTTGTTCATTTGTTCATTTGTTCATTTGTTCATTTGTTCATTTGTCCATTCGTTCGTTTGTTCATTTGTTCAATTGATTCTTTGTTCATTTGTTCATTTGTTCATTTGTTCATTTGTTCAATTGTACATTTGTTCATTTGTTCATATGTACATTTGTGCATCTTTTCATTTGTTCATTCGTCCATTTGTACATTTGTTCATTTGTTCAATTGATAATTCGTTCATTTGTTCATATGTTCATTTGAATGTTTCTTCATTCGTTCAATGGTTCATTTGTTCATTTGTTCATTTGTCTACTCGCTCGTTTGTTCATTTGTTCATTTGTTCATTTGTTCATTTTTTCATTTTTTCATTTGTTCATTTGTTCATTTGTTCATTTGTTCATTTGTTCATTTTTTCATTTTTTCATTTGTTCATTTGTTCATTTGTTCATTTGTTCATTTGTTCATTTGTTCATTTGTTCATTTGTTCATTTGTTCATTTGTTCATTTGTTCATTTGTTCATTTGTTCATTTGTTCATTTGTTCATTTGTTCATTTGTTCATTTGTTCATTTGTTCATTTGTTCATTTGTTCATTTGTTCATTTGTTCATTTGTTCATTTGTTCATTTGTTCATTTGTTCATTTGTTCATTTGTTCATTAGTTCATTTGTTCATTTGTTCATTTTTTCATTTGTTCATTTGTTCATTTGTTCATTTGTTCATTTGTTCATTTGTTCATTTGTTCATTTGTTCATTTGTTCATTTGTTCATTTGTTCATTTGTCCATTCGTTCGTTTGTTCATTTGTTCAATTGATTCTTTGTTCATTTGTTCATTTGTTCATTTGTTCATTTGTTCATTTGTTCATTTGTACATTTGTGCATCTTTTCATTTGTTCATTCGTCCATTTGTACATTTGTTCATTTGTTCGATTGATAATTCGTTCATTTGTTCATATGTTCATTTGAATGTTTCTTCATTTGTTCAATGGTTCATTTGTTCATTTGTTCATTTGTCTACTCGCTCGTTTGTTCATTTGTTCATTTGTTCATTTGTTCATTTGTTTATTTGTTTATTTGTTTATTGGTTCATTTGTTCATTTCTCGACTTATTCACTTGTGCATTTGTTCATTTGTTCATTTGTTCATTTGTTAATTTTTTCGTTTGTTCATTTGTTCATTTGTTCACTTGTTCATTTGTTCATTTGTTCATTTGTTCATTTGTTCATTTGTTCATTTGTTCATTTGTTCATTTGTTCATTTGTTCATTTGTTCATTTGTTAATTTTTTCGTTTGTTCATTTGTTCATTTGTTCACTTGTTCATTTGTTCATTTGTTCATTTGTTCATTTGTTCATTTGTTCACTTGTTCATTTGTTCATTTGTTGATTTGTTCATTTGTTGATTTGTTCATTTGTTCTTTTGTTCATTCGTTCATTTGTTCATTTGTTGATTTGTTCATTTGTTGATTTGTTCATTCGTTCATTTGTTCATTTGTTCATTTGTTCATTTGTTCATTTGTTCATTTGTTCATTTGTTCATTTGTTCATTTGTTCATTTGTTCATTTGTTCATTTGTTCATTTGTTCATTTGTTCATTTGTTCATTTGTTCATCTGTTCATTTGTACATTTCTTCATTTCTTCATTTCTTCATTTCTTCATTTGTTCATTTGTTCATTTGTTCATTTGTAAATTTGTTCATTTGTTCATTTGTTCATTTGTTCATTTGTTCATTTGTTCATTTGTTCATTTGTTCATTTGGTCATTTGTTCATTTGTTCATTTGTTCATTTGTTCATTTGTTCATTTGTTCATTAGTTCACTTGTTCATTTGTTCATTTGTTCATTTGTTCATTTGTTCATTTGTTCATTTGTTCATTTGTTCATATGTACATTTGTGCATCTTTTCATTTGTTCATTCGTCCATTTGTACATTTGTCCATTTGTTCAAATGATAATTCGTTCACTTGTTCATATGTTCATTTGATTGTTTCTTCATTCGTTAAATGGTTCATTTGACCAATGTTCATTTGTCTACCCGCTCATTTGTTCATTTGTTCATTTGTTCATATGTTAATTTGTCCATTTTTGGATTTGTTCATTTCTTCAATTCTTCATTTCTTAAGTTGTTCATTTGTTCATTTGTCCATTTGTTTATTTGTTCATTTGTTCATTTGTTCATTTGATTGTTTGTACAATTCTCAACATATTCATTGGTTCATTTTTTCATTTGTTCATTTGTTCAATTGTTCATTTGTTCATTTGTACGTGTGTTCATTTGTTCATTTGTTCATTTGTTCATTTGTTCAATTGATCCTTTGTTCATTTGTTCATTCGTTCGTTTGTTCATTTGTTCATTTGTTCACTTGTTCGTTTCTTCAATTGTTCATTTGTTCACTTGTTCATTTGTTCATTTGTTCATTTGTTCATTTGTTCATTTGTTCATTTGTTCATTTGTTCATTTGTTCATTTGTTCATTTGTTCATTTGTTCATTTGTTCATTTGTTCATTTGTTCATTTGTTCATTTGTTCACTTGTTCATTTTGTTCCTTTGTTCGTTTGTTCATTTGTACACGTGTTCATTTGTTCATTTGTTCATTTGTTAATTTGTTATTTGATCATTTGTTCATATGTTCATTTGATTGTTTGTTCATTTCTCAACGTATTCAATTTGTTCATTTGTTCATTTGTTCATTTGTTCATTTGTTCATTTGTTCATTTGTCCATTCGTTCGTTTGTTCATTTGTTCAATGGATTCTTTGTTCATTTGTTCATTTGTTCATTTGTTCATTTGTTCAATTGTACATTTGTTCATTTGTTCATATGTAAATTTGTGCATCTTTTCATTTGTTCATTCGTCCATTTGTACATTTGTTCATTTGTTCAATTGATAATTCGTTCATTTGTTCATATGTTCATTTGAATGTTTCTTCATTCGTTCAATGGTTCATTCGTTCATTTGCTCATTTGTCTACTCGCTCGTTTGTTCATTTGTTCATTTGTTCATTTGTTTATTTGTTTATTGGTTCATTTGTTCATTTCTCGACTTATTCACTTGTGCATTTGTTCATTTGTTCATTTGTTCATTTGTTAATTTGTTCGTTTGTTCATTTGTTCATTTGTTCACTTGTTCATTTGTTCATTTGTTCATTTGTTCATTTGTTCATTTGTTCATTTGTTCATTTGTTCATTTGTTCATTTGTTCATTTGTTCATTTGTTCATTTGTCCATTCGTTCGTTTGTTCATTTGTTCACTTGTTCATTTGTTCATTTGTTCATTTGTTCATTTGTTCATTTGTTCATTTGTTCATTTGTCCATTCGTTCGTTTGTTCATTTGTTCAATTGATTCTTTGTTCATTTGTTCATTTGTTCATTTGTTCAATTGTACATTTGTTCATTTGTTCATATGTACATTTGTGCATCTTTTCATTTGTTCATTCGTCCATTTGTACATTTGTTCATTTGTTCAATTGATAATTCGTTCATTTGTTCATATGTTCATTTGAATGTTTCTTCATTCGTTCAATGGTTCATTTGTTCATTTGTTCATTTGTCTACTCGCTCGTTTGTTCATTTGTTCATTTGTTCATTTGTTCATTTTTTCATTTTTTCATTTGTTCATTTGTTCATTTGTTCATTTGTTCATTTGTTCATTTGTTCATTTGTTCATTTGTTCATTTGTTCATTTGTTCATTTGTTCATTTGTTCATTTGTTCATTTGTTCATTTGTTCATTTGTTCATTTGTTCATTTGTTCATTTGTTCATTTGTTCATTTGTTCATTTGTTCATTTGTTCATTTGTTCATTTGTTCATTTGTTCATTTGTTCATTTGTTCATTTGTTCATTTGTTCATTTGTTCATTTGTTCATTTGTTCATTTGTTCATTTGTTCATTTGTTCATTTGTTCATTTGTTCATTTGTTCATTTGTTCATTTGTTCATTTGTTCATTTGTTCATTTGTTCATTTGTTCATTTGTTCATTTGTTCATTTGTTCATTTGTTCATTTGTTCATTTGTTCATTCGTTCGTTTGTTCATTTGTTCAATTGATTCTTTGTTCATTTGTTCATTTGTTCATTTGTTCATTTGTTCATATGTACATTTGTGCATCTTTTCATTTGTTCATTCGTCCATTTGTACATTTGTTCATTTGTTCAATTGATAATTCGTTCATTTGTTCATATGTTCATTTGAATGTTTCTTCATTTGTTCAATGGTTCATTTGTTCATTTGTTCATTTGTCTACTCGCTCGTTTGTTCATTTGTTCATTTGTTCATTTGTTCATTTGTTTATTTGTTTATTTGTTTATTGGTTCATTTGTTCATTTCTCGACTTATTCACTTGTGCATTTGTACATTTGTTCATTTGTTCATTTGTTAATTTTTTCGTTTGTTCATTTGTTCATTTGTTCACTTGTTCATTTGTTCATTTGTTCATTTGTTCATTTGTTCATTTGTTCATTTGTTCATTTGTTCATTTGTTCATTTGTTCATTTGTTCATTTGTTCCTTTGGTTCATTTGTTAATTTTTTCGTTTGTTCATTTGTTCATTTGTTCACTTGTTCATTTGTTCATTTGTTCATTTGTTCATTTGTTCATTTGTTCATTTGTTCATCTGTTCATTTGTTCATTTGTTCATTTGTTCATTTGTAAATTTGTTCATTTGTTCATTTGTTCATTTGTTCATTTGTTCATTTGTCCATTTGTTCATTTGTTCATTTGTTCATTTGTTCATTTGGTCATTTGTTCATTTGTTCATTTGTTCATTTGTTCATTTGTTCATTTGTTCATTTGTTCATTAGTTCACTTGTTCATTTGTTCATTTGTTCATTTCTTCATTTGTTCATTTGTTCATATGTACATTTGTGCATCTTTTCATTTGTTCGTTCGTCCATTTGTACATTTGTCCATTTGTTCACATGATAATTCGTTCACTTGTTCATATGTTCATTTGATTGTTTCTTCATTCGTTAAATGGTTCATTTGACCATTTGTTCATTTGTCTACCCGCTCATTTGTTCATTTGTTCATTTGTTCATATGTTAATTTGTCCATTTTTGGATTTGTTCATTTCTTCAATTCTTCATTTCTTAAGTTGTTCATTTGTTCATTTGTCCATTTGTTTATTTGTTCATTTGTTCATATGTTCATTTGATTGTTTGTACAATTCTCAACATATTCATTTGTTCATTTTTTCATTTGTTCATTTGTTCAATTGTTCATTTGTTCATTTGTACGTGTGTTCATTTGTTCATTTGTTCATTTGTTCATTTGTTCAATTGATCCTTTGTTCATTTGTTCATTCGTTCGTTTGTTCATTTGTTCATTTGTTCATTTGTTCGTTTGTTCAATTGTTCATTTGTTCACTTGTTCATTTGTTCATTTGTTCATTTGTTCATTTGTTCATTTGTTCATTTGTTCATTTGTTCATTTGTTCATTTGTTCATTTGTTCATTTGTTCATTTGTTCATTTGTTCATTTGTTCATTTGTTCATTTGTTCATTTGTTCATTTGTTCATTTGTTCACTTGTTCATTTTGTTCCTTTGTTCGTTTGTTCGTTTGTTCATTTGTTCATTTGTACATGTGTTCATTTGTTCATTTGTACACGTGTTCATTTGTTCATTTGTTCATTTGTTAATTTGTTATTTGATCATTTGTTCATATGTTCATTTGATTGTTTGTTCATTTCTCAACGTATTCAATTTGTTCATTTGTTCATTTGTTCATTTGTTTATTTGTTCATTTGTTCATTTGTACGTGTGTTCATTTGTTCATTTGTTCATTTGTTCAATTGATCCTTTGTTCATTTGTTCATTCGTTCGTTTGTTCATTTGTTCATTTGTTCATTTGTTCGTTTGTTCAATTGTTCATTTGTTCACTTGTTCATTTGTTCACTTGTTCATTTGTTCATTTGTTCATTTGTTCATTTGTTCATTTGTTCATTTGTTCATTTGTTCATTTGTTCATTTGTTCATTTGTTCATTTGTTCATTTGTTCACTTGTTCATTTTGTTCCTTTGTTCGTTTGTTCGTTTGTTCATTTGTTCAGTTGTACATGTGTTCATTTGTTCATTTGTACACGTGTTCATTTGTTCATTTGTTCATTTGTTAATTTGTTATTTGATCATTTGTTCATATGTTCATTTGATTGTTTGTTCATTTCTCAACGTATTCAATTTGTTCATTTGTTCATTTGTTCATTTGTTTATTTGTTCATTTGTCCATTCGTTCGTTTGTTCATTTGTTCAATTGATTCTTTGTTCATTTGTTCATTTGTTCATTTGTTCATTTGTTCATTTGTTCAATTGTACATTTGTTCATTTGTTCATATGTACATTTGTGCATCTTTTCATTTGTTCATTCGTCCATTTGTACATTTGTTCATTTGTTCAATTGATAATTCGTTCATTTGTTCATATGTTCATTTGAATGTTTCTTCATTCGTTCAATGGTTCATTTGTTCATTTGTTCATTTGTCTACTCGCTCGTTTGTTCATTTGTTCATTTGTTCATTTGTTTATTTGTTTATTGGTTCATTTGTTCATTTCTCAACGTATTCATTTGTTCATTTGTTCATTTGTTCATTTGTTCATTTGTTCATTTGTTTATTTGTTTATTGGTTCATTTGTTCATTTGTTCTTTTGTTCATTTGTTCATTTGTTCATTTGTTCATTTGTTCATTTGTTCATTTGTTCATTTGTTCATTTGTTCATTTGTTCATTTGTTCATTTGTTCATTTTTTCATTTGTTCATTTGTTCATTTGTTCATTTGTTCATTTGTTCATTTGTTCATTTGTTCATTTGTTCATTTGTTCATTTGTTCATTTCTTCATTTGTTCATTTGTTCATTTGTTCATTTGTTCATTTGTTCATTTGTTCATTTGTTCATTTGTTCATTTGTTCATTTGTTCATTTGTTCCTTTGTTCATTTGTTCATTTGTTCATTTGTTCTTTTGTTCATTTGTTCATTTGTTCATTTGTTCATTTGTTCATTTGTTCATTTGTTCATTTGTTCATTTTTTCATTTGTTCATTTGTTCATTTGTTCATTTGTTCATTTGTTCATTTGTTCATTTGTTCATTTGTTCATTTGTTCATTTGTTCATTTGTTCATTTGTTCATTTGTTCATTTGTTCATTTGTTCATTTGTTCATTTGTTCATTTGTTCATTTGTTCATTTGTTCATTTGTTCATTTGTTCATTTGTTCATTTGTTCATTTGTTCATTTGTTCATTTGTTCATTTGTTCATTTGTTCATTTGTTCATTTGTTCATTTGTTCATTTGTTCATTTGTTCATTTGTTCATTTGTTCTTTTGTTCATTTGTTCATTTGTTCATTTGTTCATTTGTTCATTTGTTCATTTGTTCATTTGTTCATTTGTTCATTTGTTCATTTGTTCATTTGTTCATTTGTTCATTTGTTCATTTGTTCTTTTGTTCATTTGTTCATTTGTTCATTTGTTCATTTGTTCATTTGTTCATTTGTTCATTTGTTCATTTGTTCATTTGTTCATTTGTTCATTTGTTCATTTGGTCATTTGTTCATTTGTACATTTGTCCATTCGTTCGTTTGTCCATTCGTTCGTTTGTTCATTTGTTAATTTGTTCGTTTGTTCATTTGTTCATTTGTTCACTCGTTCATTTGTTCATTTGTTCATTTGTTCATTTGTTCATTTGTTCATTTGTTCATTTGTTCATTTGTTCATTTGTTCATTTGTTCATTTGTTCATTTGTCCATTCGTTCGTTTGTTCATTTGTTCACTTGTTCATTTGTTCATTTGTTCATTTGTACATTTGTTCATTTGTTCATTTGTCCATTCGTTCGTTTGTTCATTTGTTCATTTGTTCATTTGTTCGTTTGTTCATTTGATCATTTGTACATTAGTTCATTTGTTCATTTGTACATTTGTTCATTTGTTCATTTGTTCATTTGTTAATTTGTTCAAATGATCCTTTGTTCATTTGTTCATTTGTTCCCTTGTTCATTTGTTCATTTGTTCATTTGTTAATTTGTTATTTGATCATTTGTTCATATGTTCATTTGTTCATTTTTTCATTTTTTCATTTGTTCATTTGTTCATTTGTTCATTTGTTCATTTGTTCATTTGTTCATTTGTTCATTTGTTCATTTGTTCATTTGTTCATTTGTTCATTTGTTCATTTGTTCATTTGTTCATTTGTTCATTTGTTCATTTGTTCATTTGTTCATTTGTTCATTTGTTCATTTGTTCATTTGTTCATTTGTTCAATTGATAATTCGTTCATTTGTTCATATGTTCATTTGAATGTTTCTTCATTTGTTCAATGGTTCATTTGTTCATTTGTTCATTTGTCTACTCGCTCGTTTGTTCATTTGTTCATTTGTTTATTTGTTTATTGGTTCATTTGTTCATTTCTCGACTTTTTCACTTGTGCATTTGATCATTTGTTCATTTGTTCATTTGTTAATTTTTTCGTTTGTTCATTTGTTCATTTGTTCACTTGTTCATTTGTTCATTTGTTCATTTGTTCATTTGTTCATTTGTTCATTTGTTCATTTGTTCATTTGTTCATTTGTTCATTTGTTCATTTGTTCATTTGTTCATTTGTTCATTTGTTCATTTGTTCATTTGTTAATTTTTTCGTTTGTTCATTTGTTCATTTGTTCACTTGTTCATTTGTTCATTTGTTCATTTGTTCATTTGTTCATTTGTTCATTTGTTCATTTCTTCATCTGTTCATTTGTTCATTTGTTCATTTGTTCATTTGTAAATTTGTTCATTTGTTCATTTGTTCATTTGTTCGTTTGTTCATTTGTTCATTTGTTCATTTGTTCATTTGTTCATTTGTTCATTTGTTCATTTGGTCATTTGTTCATTTGTTCATATGTTCATTTGATTGTTTGTACAATTCTCAACATATTCATTTGTTCATTTTTTCATTTGTTCATTTGTTCAATTGTTCATTTGTTCATTTGTACGTGTGTTCATTTGTTCATTTGTTCATTTGTTCATTTGTTCAATTGATCCTTTGTTCATTTGTTCATTCGTTCGTTTGTTCATTTGTTCATTTGTTCATTTGTTCGTTTGTTCAATTGTTCATTTGTTCACTTGTTCATTTGTTCATTTGTTCATTTGTTCATTTGTTCATTTGTTCATTTGTTCATTCGTTCACTTGTTCATTTTGTTCCTTTGTTCGTTTGTTCGTTTGTTCATTTGTTCATTTGTACATGTGTTCATTTGTTCATTTGTACACGTGTTCATTTGTTCATTTGTTCATTTGTTAATTTGTTCAATTGATCCTTTGTTCATTTGTTCATTTGTTCATTTGTTAATTTGTTCAATTGATCCTTTGTTCATTTGTTCATTTGTTCATTTGTTCCTTTGTTCATTTGTTCATTTGTTCATTTGTTCATTTGTTAATTTGTTATTTGATCATTTGTTCATATGTTCATTTGATTGTTTGTTCATTTCTCAACGTATTCATTTGTTCATTTGTTCATTTGTTCATTTGTTCATTTGTTCATTTGTTCATTTGTTCAATTGTTCATTTGTTCATTTGTTCATTTGTTCATTTGTGCATCTGTTCATTTGTTCATTTCTTCATTTCTTCATTTCTTCATTTCTTCATTTGTTCATTTGTTCATTTGTTCATTTGTTCATTTGTTCATTTGTTCATTTGTTCATTTGTTCATTTGTTCATTTGTTCATTTGTTCATTTGTTTATTTGGTCATTTTTTCATTTGTTCACTTGTTCATTTGTTCATTTGTTGATTTGTTCATTTGTTGATTTGTTCATTTGTTCTTTTGTTCATTCGTTCATTTGTTGATTTGTTGATTTGTTGATTTGTTGATTTGTTGATTTGTTCATTCGTTCATTTATTCATTTGACCATTTGTTCATTTGTCTACCCGCTCATTTGTTCATTTGTTCATTTGTTCATATGTTAATTTGTCCATTTTTGGATTTGTTCATTTCTTCAATTCTTCATTTCTTAAGTTGTTCATTTGTTCATTTGTCCATTTGTTTATTTGTTCATTTGTTCATTTGTTCATTTGTTCATTTGTTCATTTGTCCATTCGTTCGTTTGTTCATTTGTTCAATTGATTCTTTGTTCATTTGTTCATTTGTTCATTTGTTCATTTGTTCAATTGTACATTTGTTCATTTGTTCATATGTACATTTGTGCATCTTTTCATTTGTTCATTCGTCCATTTGTACATTTGTTCATTTGTTCAATTGATAATTCGTTCATTTGTTCAGATGTTCATTTGAATGTTTCTTCATTCGTTCAATGGTTCATTTGTTCATTTGTTCATTTGTCTACTCGCTCGTTTGTTCATTTGTTCATTTGTTCATTTGTTTATTTGTTTATTGGTTCATTTGTTCATTTCTCGTCTTATTCACTTGTGCATTTGTAGATTTGTTCATTTGTTCATTTGTTCATTTGTTAATTTGTTCGTTTGTTCATTTGTTCATTTGTTCACTTGTTCATTTGTTCATTTGTTCATTTGTTCATTTGTTCATTTGTTCATTTGTTCATTTGTTCATTTGTTCATTTGTTCATTTGTTCATTTGTTCATTTGTTCATTTGTTCATTTGTTCATTTGTTCATTTGTTCATTTGTCCATTCGTTCGTTTGTTCATTTGTTCACTTGTTCATTTGTTCATTTGTTCATTTGTTCATTTGTTCATTTGTTCATTTGTTCATTTGTTCATTTGTTCATTTGTTAATTTGGTCATTTTTTCATTTGTTCACTTGTTCATTTGTTCATTTGTTCTTTTGTTCATTTGTTCATTTGTTCATTTGTCCATTCGTTCGTTTGTTCATTTGTTCGTTTGTTCATTTGTTCATTTGTTCACTTGTTCATTTGTTCATTTGTTCATTCGTTCATTTGTTCATTTGTTCATTTGTTCATTTGTTCATTTGTTCATTTGTTCACTTGTTCATTTTGTTCCTTTGTTTGTTTGTTCGTTTGTTCATTTGTTCATTTGTACATGTGTTCATTTGTTCATTTGTACATGAGTTCATTTGTTCATTTGTACATGTGTTCATTTGTTCATTTGTTTATTTGTTCATTTGTTCAATTGATCCTTTGTTCATTTGTTCATTTGTTCATTTATTCCTTTGATCATTTGATCATTTGTTCCTTTGTTCATTTGTTCATTTGCTCATTTGTTAATTTGTTATTTGATCATTTGTTCATATGTTCATTTGATTGTTTGTTCATTTCTCAACGTATTCATTTGTTCATTTGTTCATTTGTACATTTGTTCATTTGTTCATTTGTTCATTTGTTCATTTGTTCACTTGTTCATTTGTTCATTTGTTCATTTGTTCATTTGTTCATTTGTTCATTTGTTCATTTGTTCATTTGTTCATTTGTTCATTTGTTCATTTCTCAACGTATTCATTTGTGCATTTGTGCATTTGTTCATTTGATCATTTGTTCATTTGATCATTTGTTCATTTGTTAATTTGTTATTTGATCATTTGTTCATATGTTCATTTGATTGTTTGTTCATTTCTCAACGTATTCATTTGTTCATTTGTACATTTGTTCATTTGTTCATTTGTTCATTTGTTCATTTGTTCATTTGTTCATTTGTTCATTTGTTCATTTGTTCATTTGTTCATTTGTTCATTTGTCCATTCGTTCGTTTGTTCATTTGTTCATTTGTTCGTTTGTTCATTTGTTCATTTGTTCATTTGTTCATTTGTTCATTTGTTCATTTGTTCATTTGTTCATTTGTTCATTTGTTCATTTGTTCACTTGTTCATTTTGTTCCTTTGTTCGTTTGTTCGTTTGTTCATTTGTTCATTTGTACATGTGTTCATTTGTTCATTTGTTCATTTGTTCATTTGTTCATTTGTTCATTTGTTCATTTGTTCAATTGATACTTTGTTCATTTGTTCATTTGTTCATTTGTTCATTTGTTCATTTGTTCATTTGTTCCTTTGATCATTTGTTCATTTGTTCCTTTGTTCATTTGTTCATTTGTTCATTTGTTGATTTGTTCATTTGTTGTTTTGTTCATTTGTTCATCTGTTCATTTCTTCATTTCTTCATTTCTTCATTTCTTCATTTCTTCATTTCTTCCTTTCTTCATTTGTTCATTTGTTCATTTGTTCATTTGTTCATTTGTTCATTTGTTCATTTGTTCATTTGTTCATTTGTTCATTTGTTCATTTGTTCATTTGTTCATTTGTCCATTTGTTCATTTGTTCATTTGTTCATTTGTTCGTTTGTTCATTTGTTCGTTTGTTCACTTGTTCATTTGTTCATTAGTTCATTTGTTCATTTGTTCATTTGTTCACTTGTTCATTTTGTTCCTTTGTTCGTTTGTTCGTTTGTTCATTTGTTCATTTGTACATGTGTTCATTTGTTCATTTGTACATGTGTTCATTTGTTCATTTGTTCATTTGTTCAATTGATCCTTTGTTCATTTGTTCATTTGTTGATTTGTTCCTTTGATCATTTGTTCATTTGTTCCTTTGTTCATTTGTTCATTTGTTCATTTGTTGATTTTTTCATTTGTTGATTTGTTCATTTGTTCTTTTGTTCATTCGTTCATTTGTTCATTTGTTGATTTGGTCATTTGTTGATTTGTTCATTCGTTCATTCGTTCATTCGTTCATTTGTTCATTTGTTCATTTGTTCATTTGTTCATTTGTTCATTTGTTCATTTGTTGATTTGTTCATTCGTTCATTCGTTCATTCGTTCATTCGTTCATTCGTTCATTTGTTCATTTGTTCATTTGTTCACTTGTTCATTTGTTCATTTGTTCATTTGTTCATTTGTTCATTTGTTCATTTGTTCATTTGTTCATTTGTTCATTTGTTCATTTGTTCATTTGTTCATTTGTTCATTGGTTCATTTGTTCATTTGTTTATTTGTACATTTGTTCATTTGTTCATTTGTTCATTTGTTCATTTCTTCATTTGTTCATTTGTTCATTTGTTCATTTGTTCATTTGTTCATTTGTTCATTTGTTCTTATGTTCATTTGTTCATTTGTTCATTTGTTCATTTGTTCATTTGTTCATTTGTTCATTTGTTCATTTGTTCATTTGTTCATTTGTCCATTCGTTCGTTTGTTCATTTGTTCAATTGATTCTTTGTTCATTTGTTCATTTGTTCATTTGTTCAATTGTACATTTGTTCATTTGTTCATATGTACATTTGTGCATCTTTTCATTTGTTCATTCGTCCATTTGTACATTTGTTCATTTGTTCAATTGATAATTCGTTCATTTGTTCATATGTTCATTTGAATGTTTCTTCATTCGTTCAATGGTTCATTTGTTCATTTGTTCATTTGTCTACTCGCTCGTTTGTTCATTTGTTCATTTGTTCATTTGTTTATTTGTTTATTGGTTCATTTGTTCATTTCTCGACTTATTCACTTGTGCATTTGTAGATTTGTTCATTTGTTCATTTGTTCATTTGTTAATTTGTTCGTTTGTTCATTTGTTCATTTGTTCACTTGTTCATTTGTTCATTTGTTCATTTGTTCATTTGTTCATTTGTTCATTTATTCATTTGTTCATTTGTTCATTTGTTCATTTGTTCATTCGTTCGTTTGTTCATTTGTTCACTTGTTCATTTTTTCATTTGTTCATTTGTTCATTTGTTCATTTGTCCATTCGTTCGTTTGTTCATTTGTTCATTTGTTCATTTGTTCGTTTGTTCATTTGTTCATTTGTACATTTGTTCATTTGTTCATTTGTACATTTGTTCATTTGTTCATTTGTTCATTTGTTAATTTGTTCAATTGATCCTTTGTTCATTTGTTCATTTGTTCATTTGTTCCCTTGTTCATTTGTTCATTTGCTAATTTGTTATTTGATCATTTGTTCATATGTTCATTTGATTGTTTGTTCATTTCTCAACGTATTCAATTTGTTCATTTGTTCATTTGTTTATTTGTACATTTGTTCATTTGTTCATTTGTTTATTTGTTCATTGGTTCATTTGTTCATTTGTTCATTTGTTCATTTGTTCATTTGTTCATTTGTTCATTTGTTCATTTTTTCATTTTTTCATTTGTTCATTTGTTCATTTGTTCATTTGCTCATTTGTTCATTTGTTCATTTGTTCATTTGTTCATTTGTTCATTTGTTCATTTGTTCATTTGTTCATTTGTTCATTTGTTCATTTGTTCATTTTTTCATTTGTTCATTTGTTCATTTGTTCATTTGTTCATTTGTTCGTTTGTTCATTTGTTCATTTGTTCATTTGTTCATTTGTTCATTTGTTCATTTGTTCATTTGTTCATTTGTTCATTTGTTCATTTGTTCATTTGTTCATTTGTTCATTTGTTCATTTGTTCATTTGTTCATTTGTTCATTTGTTCATTTGTTCATTTGTTCATTTGTTCATTTGTTCATTTGTTCATTTGTTCATTTGTTCATTTGTTCATTTGTTCATTTGTTCATTTGTCCATTCGTTCGTTTGTTCATTTGTTCAATTGATTCTTTGTTCATTTGTTCATTTGTTCATTTGTTCAATTGTACATTTGTTCATTTGTTCATATGTACATTTGTGCATCTTTTCATTTGTTCATTCGTCCATTTGTACATTTGTTCATTTGTTCAATTGATAATTCGTTCATTTGTTCATATGTTCATTTGAATGTTTCTTCATTCGTTCAATGGTTCATTTGTTCATTTGTTCATTTGTCTACTCGCTCGTTTGTTCATTTGTTCATTTGTTCATTTGTTTATTTGTTTATTGGTACATTTGTTCATTTCTCGACTTATTCACTTGTGCATTTGTTCATTTGTTCATTTGTTCATTTGTTAATTTTTTCGTTTGTTCATTTGTTCATTTGTTCACTTGTTCATTTGTTCATTTATTCATTTGTTCATTTGTTCATTTGTTCATTTGTTCATTTGTTCATTTGTTCATTTGTTCATTTGTTCATTTGTTCATTTGTTCATTTGTTCATTTGTTCATTTGTTCATTTGTTCATTTGTTCATTTGTTCATCTGTTCATTTGTTCATTTCTTCATTTCTTCATTTGTTCATTTGTTCATTTGTTCATTTGTTCATTTGTTCATTTGTTCATTTGTTCATTTGTTCATTTGTTCATTTGTTCATTTGTTCATTTGTTCATTTGTTCATTTGTTCATTTGTTCATTTGTTCATTTGTTCATTTGTTCATTTGTTTATTTGGTCATTTTTTCATTTGTTCACTTGTTCATTTGTTCATTTGTTGATTTGTTCATTTGTTGATTTGTTCATTTGTTCTTTTGTTCATTCGTTCATTTGTTGATTTGTTGATTTGTTGATTTGTTGATTTGTTCATTCGTTCATTTGTTCATTTGACCATTTGTTCATTTGTCTACCCGCTCATTTGTTCATTTGTTCATTTGTTCATATGTTAATTTGTCCATTTTTGGATTTGTTCATTTCTTCAATTCTTCATTTCTTAAGTTGTTCATTTGTTCATTTGTCCATTTGTTTATTTGTTTATTTGTTCATATGTTCATTTGATTGTTTGTACAATTCTCAACATATTCATTTGTTCATTTGTTCATTTGTACATGTGTTCATTTGTTCATTTGTTAATTTGTTCAATTGATCCTTTGTTCATTTGTACATTTGTTCATTTGTTCATTTTTCATTTGTTCATTTGTTCAATTGTTCATTTGTTCATTTGTTCATTTGATCATTTGTTCATTTGTTCATTTGTTCATTTGTCCATTCGTTCGTTTGTTCATTCGTTCATTTGTTCATTTGATCATTTGTTCACTTGTTCATTTTGTTCCTTTGTTCGTTTGTTCGTTTGTTCATTTGTTCATTTGTACATGTGTTCATTTGTTCATTTGTACATGTGTTCATTTGTTCATTTGTTCATTTGTTCATTTGTTCATTTGTTCATTTGTTCATTTGTTCATTTGTTCATTTGTTCATTTGTTCATTTGTTCATTTGTTCATTTGTTCATTTGTTCATTTGTTCATTTGTTCATTTGTTCATTTGTTCATTTGTTCATTTGTCCATTCGTTCGTTTGTTCATTTGTTCATTTGTTCATTTGTTCGTTTGTTCATTTGTTCATTTGTACATTTGTTCATTTGTTCATTTGTTCATTTGTACATTTGTTCATTTGTTCATTTGTTCATTTGTTAATTTGTTCAATTGATCCTTTGTTCATTTGTTCATTTGTTCATTTGTTCCCTTGTTCATTTGTTCATTTGTTAATTTGTTATTTGATCATTTGTTCATATGTTCATTTGATTGTTTGTTCATTTCTCAACGTATTCAATTTGTTCATTTGTTCATTTGTTCATTTGTTTATTTGTACATTTTTTCATTTTTTCATTTGTTCATTTGTTCATTTGTTCATTTGTTCATTCGTTCATTTGTTCATTTGTTCATTTGTTCATTTGTTCATTTGTTTATTTGTTCATTTGTTCATTTGTTCATTTGTTCATTTGTTCATTTGTTCATTTGTTCATTTGTTCATTTGTTCATTTGTTCATTTGTTCATTTGTTCATTTGTTCATTTGTTCATTTGTTCATTTGTTCATTTGTTCATTTGTTCATTTGTTCATTTGTTCATTTGTTCATTTGTTCAATTGTTCATTTGTTCATTTGTTCATTTGTTCATTTGTTCATTTGTTCATTTGTTCATTTGTTCATTTGTCCATTCGTTCGTTTGTTCATTTGTTCAATTGATTCTTTGTTCATTTGTTCATTTGTTCATTTGTTCAATTGTACATTTGTTCATTTGTTCATATGTACATTTGTGCATCTTTTCATTTGTTCATTCGTCCATTTGTACATTTGTTCATTTGTTCAATTGATAATTCGTTCATTTGTTCATATGTTCATTTGTTCATTTGTTCATTTGTTCATTTGTTCATTTGATCATTTGTTCATTTGTTAATTTGTTCAATTGATCCTTTGTTCATTTGTACATTTGTTCATTTGTTCATTTTTTCATTTGTTCATTTGTTCAATTGTTCATTTGTTCATTTGTTCATTTGATCATTTGTTCATTTGTTCATTTGTTCATTTGTTCATTTGTCCATTCGTTCGTTTGTTCATTCGTTCATTTGTTCATTTGTTCATTTGTTCACTTGTTCATTTTGTTCCTTTGTTCGTTTGTTCGTTTGTTCATTTGTTCATTTGTACATGTGTTCATTTGTTCATTTGTACATGTGTTCATTTGTTCATTTGTACATGTGTTCATTTGTTCATTTGTTCATTTGTTCATTTGTTCAATTGATCCTTTGTTCATTTGTTCATTCGTTCGTTTGTTCATTTGTTCATTTGTTCATTTGTTCGTTTGTTCAATTGTTCATTTGTTCACTTGTTCATTTGTTCATTTGTTCATTTGTTCATTTGTTCATTTGTTCATTTGTTCATTCGTTCACTTGTTCATTTTGTTCCTTTGTTCGTTTGTTCGTTTGTTCATTTGTTCATTTGTACATGTGTTCATTTGTTCATTTGTACACGTGTACATTTGTTCATTTGTTCATTTGTTAATTTGTTCAATTGATCCTTTGTTCATTTGTTCATTTGTTCATTTGTTAATTTGTTCAATTGATCCTTTGTTCATTTGTTCATTTGTTCATTTGTTCCTTTGTTCATTTGTTCATTTGTTCATTTGTTCATTTGTTAATTTGTTATTTGATCATTTGTTCATATGTTCATTTGATTGTTTGTTCATTTCTCAACGTATTCATTTGTTCATTTGTTCATTTGTTCATTTGTTCATTTGTACATTTGTTCATTTGTTCATTTGTTTATTTGTTTATTGGTTCATTTGTTCATTTGTTCATTTGTTCATTTGTTCATTTGTTCATTTGTTCATTTTTTCATTTGTTCATTTGTTCATTTGTTCATTTGTTCATTTGTTCATTTGTTCATTTGTTTATTTGTTCATTTGTTCATTTGTTCATTTGTTCATTTGTTCATTTGTTTATTTCTTCATTTGTTCATTTGTTCATTTGTTCATTTGTTCATTTGTTCATTTGTTCATTTGTTCATTTGTTCTTATGTTCATTTGTTCATTTGTTCATTTGTTCATTTGTTCATTTGTTCATTTGTTCATTTGTTCATTTGTTCATTTGTTCATTTGTTCATTTGTC
This sequence comes from Megalopta genalis, assembly GCF_051020955.1. Taxonomy (NCBI): domain Eukaryota; kingdom Metazoa; phylum Arthropoda; class Insecta; order Hymenoptera; family Halictidae; genus Megalopta; species Megalopta genalis. The sequence goes on from NW_027476105.1 coordinate 2,019,007, forward strand.
CATTCGTTCGTTTGTTCATTTGTTCAATTGATTCTTTGTTCATTTGTTCATTTGTTCATTTGTTCAATTGTACATTTGTTCATTTGTTCATATGTACATTTGTGCATCTTTTCATTTGTTCATTCGTCCATTTGTACATTTGTTCATTTGTTCAATTGATAATTCGTTCATTTGTTCATATGTTCATTTGAATGTTTCTTCATTCGTTCAATGGTTCATTTGTTCATTTGTTCATTTGTCTACTCGCTCGTTTGTTCATTTGTTCATTTGTTCATTTGTTTATTTGTTTATTGGTTCATTTGTTCATTTCTCGACTTATTCACTTGTGCATTTGTAGATTTGTTCATTTGTTCATTTGTTCATTTGTTAATTTGTTCGTTTGTTCATTTGTTCATTTGTTCACTTGTTCATTTGTTCATTTGTTCATTTGTTCATTTGTTCATTTGTTCATTTGTTCATTTGTTCATTTGTTCATTTGTTCATTTGTTCATTTGTTCATTTGTTCATTTGTCCATTCGTTCGTTTGTTCATTTGTTCACTTGTTCATTTGTTCATTTGTTCATTTGTTCATTTGTTCATTTGTCCATTCGTTCGTTTGTTCATTTGTTCATTTGTTCATTTGTTCGTTTGTTCATTTGTTCATTTGTACATTTGTTCATTTGTTCATTTGTACATTTGTTCATTTGTTCATTTGTTCATTTGTTCATTTGTTCATTTGTTCATTTGTTCATTTGTTCATTTGTTAATTTGGTCATTTTTTCATTTGTTCACTTGTTCATTTGTTCATTTGTTCTTTTGTTCATTTGTTCATTTGTTCATTTGTCCATTCGTTCGTTTGTTCATTTGTTCATTTGTTCGTTTGTTCTTTTGTTCATTTGTTCACTTGTTCATTTGTTCATTTGTTCATTCGTTCATTTGTTCATTTGTTCATTTGTTCATTTGTTCATTTGTTCATTTGTTCACTTGTTCATTTTGTTCCTTTGTTTGTTTGTTCGTTTGTTCATTTGTTCATTTGTACATGTGTTCATTTGTTCATTTGTACATGAGTTCATTTGTTCATTTGTTCATTTGTTCATTTGTTCATTTGTTCATTTGTTCACTTGTTCATTTGTTCATTTGTTCATTTGTTCATTTGTTCATTTGTTCATTTGTTCATTTGTTCATTTGTTCATTTGTTCATTTGTTCATTTGTTCATTTGTTCATTTGTTCATTTGTTCATTTGTTCATTTTTAATTTGTTCATTTGTTCATTTCTCAACGTATTCATTTGTGCATTTGTGCATTTGTTCATTTGATCATTTGTTCATTTGTTCATTTGTTCATTTTTAATTTGTTCATTTGTTCATTTTTTAATTTGTTCATTTGTTCACTTGTTCATTTGTTCATTTGTTCATTTGTTCATTTGTTCATTTGTTCATTTGTTCATTTGTTCAGTTGTTTATTTGTTCATTTGTTTATTTGTTCATTTGTTCGTTTGTTCATTTGTTCATTTGTTCATTTGTTCGTTTGTTCATTTGTTCATTTGTACATTTGTTCATTTGTTCATTTGTTCATTTGTTTATTTGTTTATTGGTTCATTCGTTCATTTGTTCATTTGTTCATTTGTTCATTTGTTCATTTTTTCATTTGTTCATTTTTTCACTTGTTCATTTGTTCATTTGTTCATTTGTTCATTTGTTCATTTGTTCATTTGTTCATTTGTTCATTTGTTCATTTGTCCATTCGTTCGTTTGTTCATTTGTTCATTTGTTCGTTTGTTCATTTGTTCATTTGTTCATTTGTTCATTTGTTCATTTGTTCATTTGTTCATTTGTTCATTTGTCCATTCGTTCGTTTGTTCATTTGTTCACTTGTTCATTTGTTCATTTGTTCATTTGTTCATTTGTTCATTTGTCCATTCGTTCGTTTGTTCATTTGTTCATTTGTTCGTTTGTTCGTTTGTTCATTTGTTCATTTGTACATTTGTTCATTTGTTCATTTGTACATTTGTTCATTTGTTCATTTGTTCATTTGTTCATTTGTTCATTTGTTCATTTGTTCATTTGTTCATTTGTTCATTTGTTCATTTGTTAATTTGGTCATTTTTTCATTTGTTCACTTGTTCATTTGTTCATTTGTTCTTTTGTTCATTTGTTCATTTGTTCATTTGTCCATTCGTTCGTTTGTTCATTTGTTCATTTGTTCGTTTGTTCATTTGTTCATTTGTTCACTTGTTCATTTGTTCATTTGTTCATTCGTTCATTTGTTCATTTGTTCATTTGTTCATTTGTTCATTTGTTCATTTGTTCACTTGTTCATTTTGTTCCTTTGTTTGTTTGTTCATTTGTTCATTTGTACATTTGTTCATTTGTACATGTGTTCATTTGTTCATTTGTACATGAGTTCATTTGTTCATTTGTACATGTGTTCATTTGTTCATTTGTTTATTTGTTCATTTGTTCAATTGATCCTTTGTTCATTTGTTCCTTTGATCATTTGATCATTTGTTCCTTTGTTCATTTGTTCATTTGCTCATTTGTTAATTTGTTATTTGATCATTTGTTCATATGTTCATTTGATTGTTTGTACATTTCTCAACGTATTCATTTGTTCATTTGTTCATTTGTACATTTGTTCATTTGTTCATTTGTTTATTTGATTATTGGTTCATTTGTTCACTTGTTCATTTGTTCATTTGTTCATTTGTTCATTTGTTCATTTGTTCATTTGTTCATTTGTTCATTTGTTCATTTGTTCATTTGTCCATTCGTTCGTTTGTTCATTTGTTCATTTGTTCATTTGTTCGTTTGATCATTTGTTCATTTGTTCATTTGTTTATTTGTTCATTTGTTCATCTGATCATTTGTTCATTTCTTCATTTGTTCATTTGTTCATTTGTTCACTTGTTCATTTGTTCATTTCTTCATTTGTTCATTTGTTCATTTGTTCATTTGTTCATTTGTTCATTTGTTCATTTCTTCATTTGTTCATTTGTTCATTTGTTCACTTGTTCATTTGTTCATTTGTTCATTTGTTCATTTGTTCATTTGTTCATTTGTTCATTTGTTCATTTGTTCATTTGTTCATTTGTTCATTTGTTCATTTGTTCATTTGTTCATTTGTTCATTTGTTCATTTCTCAACGTATTCATTTGTGCGTTTGTGCATTTGTTCATTTGTTCATTTGTTCATTTGTTCATTTTTTAATTTGTTCATTTGTTCATTTTTTAATTTGTTCATTTGTTCATTTTTTAATTTGTTCATTTGTTCACTTGTTCATTTGTTCATTTGTTCATTTGTTCATTTGTTCATTTGTTCAGTTGTTTATTTGTTCATTTGTTTATTTGTTCATTTGTTCGTTTGTTCATTTGTTCATTTGTTCATTTGTTCGTTTGTTCATTTGTTCATTTGTACATTTGTTCATTTGTTCATTTGTTCATTTGTTTATTTGTTTATTGGTTCATTCGTTCATTTGTTCATTTGTTCATTTGTTCATTTGTTCATTTGTTCATTTGTTCATTTGTTCATTTGTTCATTTTTTCATTTGTTCATTTTTTCACTTGTTCATTTGTTCATTTGTTCATTTGTTCATTTGTTCATTTGTTCATTTGTTCATTTGTTCATTTGTTCATTTGTTCATTTGTCCATTCGTTCGTTTGTTCATTTGTTCATTTGTTCGTTTGTTCATTTGTTCATTTGTTCATTTGTTCATTTGTTCATTTGATCATTTGTTCATTTGTTCATTTGTTCATTTGTTCATTTGTTCACTTGTTCATTTTGTTCCTTTGTTCGTTTGTTCGTTTGTTCATTTGTTCATTTGTTTATTTGTTCATTTGTTCATTTGTTCATTTGTTCGTTTGTTCATTTGTTCATTTGTTCATTTGTTCATTTGTTCGTTTTTTCATTTGTTCATTTGTTCATTTGTTCATTTGTTCATTTGTTCATTTGTTCATTTGTTCATTTGTTCAATTGATCCTTTGTTCATTTGTTCATTTGTTCATTTGTTCATTTGTTCATTTGTTCCTTTGATCATTTGTTCATTTGTTCATTTGTTCCTTTGTTCATTTGTTCATTTGTTCATTTGTTGATTTGTTCATTTGTTGTTTTGTTCATTTGTTCATCTGTTCATTTCTTCATTTCTTCATTTCTTCATTTCTTCATTTCTTCATTTCTTCCTTTCTTCATTTGTTCATTTGTTCATTTGTTCATTTGTTCATTTGTTCATTTGTTCATTTGTTCATTTGTCCATTTGTTCATTTGTTCATTTGTTCATTTGTTCGTTTGTTCATTTGTTCGTTTGTTCACTTGTTCATTTGTTCATTAGTTCATTTGTTCATTTGTTCATTTGTTCACTTGTTCATTTTGTTCCTTTGTTCGTTTGTTCGTTTGTTCATTTGTTCATTTGTACATGTGTTCATTTGTTCATTTGTACATGTGTACATTTGTTCATTTGTTCATTTGTTCAATTGATCCTTTGTTCATTTGTTCATTTGTTGATTTGTTCCTTTGATCATTTGTTCATTTGTTCCTTTGTTCATTTGTTCATTTGTTCATTTGTTGATTTTTTCATTCGTTCATTCGTTCATTCGTTCATTTGTTCATTTGTTCATTTGTTCATTTGTTCATTTGTTCATTTGTTCATTTGTTCATTTGTTCATTTGTTCATTTGTTGATTTGTTCATTCGTTCATTCGTTCATTCGTTCATTTGTTCATTTGTTCATTTGTTCATTTGTTCATTTGTTAACTTGTTCATTTGTTCATTTGTTCATTTGTTCATTTGTTCATTTGTTCATTTGTTCATTTGTTCATTTGTTCATTTGTTCATTTGTTCATTTGTTCATTTGTTCATTTGTTCATTTGTTCATTTGTTCATTTGTTCATTTGTTCATTTGTTCATTTGTTCATCTGTTCATTTGTTCATTTCTTCATTTCTTCATTTCTTCATTTCTTCATTTCTTCATTTCTTCATTTCTTCATTTGTTCATTTGTTCATTTGGTCATTTGTTCATTTGTTCATTTGTTCATTTGTTCATTTGTTCATTAGTTCATTAGTTCACTTGTTCATTTGTTCATTTGTTCATTTGTTCATTTGTTCATTTGTTCATATGTTCATTTGTGCATCTTTTCATTTGTTCATTCGTCCATTTGTACATTTGTCCATTTGTTCAAATGATAATTCGTTCACTTGTTCATATGTTCATTTGATTGTTTCTTCATTCGTTAAATGGTTCATTTGACCATTTGTTCATTTGTCTACCCGCTCATTTGTTCATTTGTTCATTTGTTCATATGTTAATTTGTCCATTTTTGGATTTGTTCATTACTTCAATTCTTCATTTCTTAAGTTGTTCATTTGTTCATTTGTTCATTTGTTCATTTGTTCATTTGTTCATTTGTTGATTTGTTCATTCGTTCATTCGTTCATTCGTTCATTCGTTCATTTGTTCATTTGTTCATTTGTTCATTTGTTCACTTGTTCATTTGTTCATTTGTTCATTTGTTCATTTGTTCATTTGTTCATTTGTTCATTTGTTCATTTGTTCATTTGTTCATTTGTTCATTTGTTCATTTGTTCATTTGTTCATTTGTTCATTTGTTCATTTGTACATTTGTTCATTTGTTCATTTGTTCATTTGTTCATTTCTTCATTTGTTCATTTGTTCATTTGTTCATTTGTTCATTTGTTCATTTGTTCATTTGTTCTTATGTTCATTTGTTCATTTGTTCATTTGTTCATTTGTTCATTTGTTCATTTGTTCATTTGTTCATTTGTTCATTTGTTCATTTGTTCATTTGTTCATTTGTTCATTTGTTCATTTGTTCATTTGTTCATTTGTCCATTCGTTCGTTTGTTCATTTGTTCAATTGATTCTTTGTTCATTTGTTCATTTGTTCATTTGTTCATTTGTTCAATTGTACATTTGTTCATTTGTTCATATGTACATTTGTGCATCTTTTCATTTGTTCATTCGTCCATTTGTACATTAGTTCATTTGTTCAATTGATAATTCGTTCGTTTGTTCATATGTTCATTTGAATGTTTCTTCATTAGTTCAATGGTTCATTTGTTCATTTGTTCATTTGTCTACTCGCTCGTTTGTTCATTTGTTCATTTGTTCATTTGTTTATTTGTTTATTGGTTCATTTGTTCATTTCTCGACTTATTCACTTGTGCATTTGTAGATTTGTTCATTTGTTCATTTGTTCATTTGTTAATTTGTTCGTTTGTTCATTTGTTCATTTGTTCACTTGTTCATTTGTTCATTTGTTCATTTGTTCATTTGTTCATTCGTTCATTTGTTCATTTGTTCATTTGTTCATTTGTTCATTTGTTCATTTGTTCACTTGTTCATTTTGTTCCTTTGTTTGTTTGTTCGTTTGTTCATTTGTTCATTTGTACATTTGTTCATTTGTACATGTGTTCATTTGTTCATTTGTACATGAGTTCATTTGTTCATTTGTACATGTGTTCATTTGTTCATTTGTTTATTTGTTCATTTGTTCAATTGATCCTTTGTTCATTTGTTCATTTGTTCATTTGTTCCTTTGATCATTTGATCATTTGTTCCTTTGTTCATTTGTTCATTTGCTCATTTGTTAATTTGTTATTTGATCATTTGTTCATATGTTCATTTGATTGTTTGTTCATTTCTCAACGTATTCATTTGTTCATTTGTTCATTTGTACATTTGTTCATTTGTTCATTTGTTTATTTGATTATTGGTTCATTTGTTCACTTGTTCATTTGTTCATTTGTTCATTTGTTCATTTGTTCATTTGTTCATTTGTCCATTCGTTCGTTTGTTCATTTGTTCATTTGTTCATTTGTTCATTTGTTCATCTGATCATTTGTTCATTTCTTCATTTGTTCATTTGTTCATTTGTTCACTTGTTCATTTGTTCATTTCTTCATTTGTTCATTTGTTCATTTCTTCATTTGTTCATTTGTTCATTTGTTCACTTGTTCATTTGTTCATTTGTTCATTTGTTCATTTGTTCATTTGTTCATTTGTTCATTTGTTCATTTGTTCATTTGTTCATTTGTTCATTTCTCAACGTATTCATTTGTGCGTTTGTGCATTTGTTCATTTGTTCATTTGTTCATTTGTTCATTTGTTCATTTGTTCATTTTTTAATTTGTTCATTTGTTCATTTTTTAATTTGTTCATTTGTCCATTTTTTAATTTGTTCATTTGTTCACTTGTTCATTTGTTCATTTGTTCATTTGTTCATTTGTTCATTTGTTCATTTGTTCAGTTGTTTATTTGTTCATTTGTTTATTTGTTCATTTGTTCGTTTGTTCATTTGTTCATTTGTTCATTTGTTCGTTTGTTCATTTGTTCATTTGTACATTTGTTCATTTGTTCATTTGTTCATTTGTTTATTTGTTTATTGGTTCATTCGTTCATTTGTTCATTTGTTCATTTGTTCATTTGTTCATTTGTTCATTTGTTCATTTGTTCATTTGTTCATTTGTTCATTTGTTCATTTGTTCATTTGTTCATTTGTTCATTTGTTCATTTTTTCATTTGTTCATTTTTTCACTTGTTCATTTGTTCATTTGTTCATTTGTTCATTTGTTCGTTTGTTCATTTGTTCATTTGTTCACTTGTTCATTTGTTCATTTGTTCATTCGTTCATTTGTTCATTTGTTCATTTGTTCATTTGTTCATTTGTTCATTTGTTCACTTGTTCATTTTGTTCCTTTGTTTGTTTGTTCGTTTGTTCATTTGTTCATTTGTACATTTGTTCATTTGTACATGTGTTCATTTGTTCATTTGTACATGAGTTCATTTGTTCATTTGTACATGTGTTCATTTGTTCATTTGTTTATTTGTTCATTTGTTCAATTGATCCTTTGTTCATTTGTTCATTTGTTCATTTGTTCCTTTGATCATTTGATCATTTGTTCCTTTGTTCATTTGTTCATTTGCTCATTTGTTAATTTGTTATTTGATCATTTGTTCATATGTTCATTTGATTGTTTGTTCATTTCTCAACGTATTCATTTGTTCATTTGTTCATTTGTACATTTGTTCATTTGTTTATTTGATTATTGGTTCATTTGTTCACTTGTTCATTTGTTCATTTGTTCATTTGTTCATTTGTTCATTTGTTCATTTGTTCATTTGTTCATTTGTCCATTCGTTCGTTTGTTCATTTGTTCATTTGTTCGTTTGATCATTTGTTCATTTGTTCATTTGTTCATTTGTTCATTTGTTCATCTGATCATTTGTTCATTTCTTCATTTGTTCATTTGTTCATTTGTTCACTTGTTCATTTGTTCATTTCTTCATTTGTTCATTTGTTCATTTGTTCATTTGTTCATTTGTTCATTTGTTCATTTGTTCATTTGTTCATTTCTTCATTTGTTCATTTGTTCATTTGTTCACTTGTTCATTTGTTCATTTGTTCATTTGTTCATTTGTTCATTTGTTCATTTGTTCATTTGTTCATTTGTTCATTTGTTCATTTGTTCATTTGTTCATTTGTTCATTTCTCAACGTATTCATTTGTGCGTTTGTGCATTTGTTCATTTGTTCATTTGTTCATTTGTTCATTTGTTCATTTGTTCATTTGTTCATTTGTTCATTTGTTCATTTGTTCATTTTTTAATTTGTTCATTTGTTCATTTTTTAATTTGTTCATTTGTTCATTTTTTAATTTGTTCATTTGTTCACTTGTTCATTTGTTCATTTGTTCATTTGTTCATTTGTTCATTTGTTCATTTGTTCAGTTGTTTATTTGTTCATTTGTTTATTTGTTCATTTGTTCGTTTGTTCATTTGTTCATTTGTTCATTTGTTCGTTTGTTCATTTGTTCATTTGTACATTTGTTCATTTGTTCATTTGTTCATTTGTTTATTTGTTTATTGGTTCATTCGTTCATTTGTTCATTTGTTCATTTGTTCATTTGTTCATTTGTTCATTTGTTCATTTTTTCATTTGTTCATTTTTTCACTTGTTCATTTGTTCATTTGTTCATTTGTTCATTTGTTCATTTGTTCATTTGTCCATTCGTTCGTTTGTTCATTTGTTCATTTGTTCGTTTGTTCATTTGTTCATTTGTTCATTTGTTCATTTGTTCATTTGATCATTTGTTCATTTGTTCATTTGTTCATTTGTTCATTTGTTCACTTGTTCATTTTGTTCCTTTGTTCGTTTGTTCGTTTGTTCGTTTGTTCATTTGTTCATTTGTTTATTTGTTCATTTGTTCATTTGTTCATTTGTTCGTTTGTTCATTTGTTCATTTGTTCATTTGTTCATTTGTTCATTTGTTCGTTTTTTCATTTGTTCATTTGTTCATTTGTTCATTTGTTCATTTGTTCATTTGTTCATTTGTTCATTTGTTCATTTGTTCAATTGATCCTTTGTTCATTTGTTCATTTGTTCATTTGTTCATTTGTTCATTTGTTCCTTTGATCATTTGTTCATTTGTTCATTTGTTCCTTTGTTCATTTGTTCATTTGTTCATTTGTTGATTTGTTCATTTGTTGTTTTGTTCATTTGTTCATCTGTTCATTTCTTCATTTCTTCATTTCTTCATTTCTTCATTTCTTCATTTCTTCCTTTCTTCATTTGTTCATTTGTTCATTTGTTCATTTGTTCATTTGTTCATTTGTTCATTTGTTCATTTGTTCATTTGTTCATTTGTTCATTTGTTCATTTGTTCATTTGTTCATTTGTCCATTTGTTCATTTGTTCATTTGTTCATTTGTTCCTTTGTTCATTTGTTCATTTGTTCATTTGTTGATTTGTTCATTTGTTGTTTTGTTCATTTGTTCATCTGTTCATTTCTTCAGTTCTTCATTTCTTCATTTCTTCATTTCTTCATTTCTTCCTTTCTTCATTTGTTCATTTGTTCATTTGTTCATTTGTTCATTTGTTCATTTGTTCATTTGTTCATTTGTTCATTTGTTCATTTGTTCATTTGTCCATTTGTTCATTTGTTCATTTGTTCATTTGTTCGTTTGTTCATTTGTTCGTTTGTTCACTTGTTCATTTGTTCATTAGTTCATTTGTTCATTTGTTCATTTGTTCACTTGTTCATTTTGTTCCTTTGTTCGTTTGTTCGTTTGTTCATTTGTTCATTTGTACATGTGTTCATTTGTTCATTTGTACATGTGTTCATTTGTTCATTTGTTCATTTGTTCAATTGATCCTTTGTTCATTTGTTCATTTGTTGATTTGTTCCTTTGATCATTTGTTCATTTGTTCATTTGTTCATTTGTTGATTTTTTCATTCGTTCATTCGTTCATTCGTTCATTTGTTCATTTGTTCATTTGTTCATTTGTTCATTTGTTCATTTGTTCATTTGTTCATTTGTTCATTTGTTCATTTGTTGATTTGTTCATTCGTTCATTCGTTCATTCGTTCATTCGTTCATTTGTTCATTTGTTCATTTGTTCATTTGTTAACTTGTTCATTTGTTCATTTGTTCATTTGTTCATTTGTTCATTTGTTCATTTGTTCATTTGTTCATTTGTTCATTTGTTCATTTGTTCATTTGTTCATTTGTTCATTTGTTCATTTCTCAACGTATTCATTTGTGCGTTTGTGCATTTGTTCATTTGTTCATTTGTTCATTTGTTCATTTGTTCATTTGTTCATTTGTTCATTTGTTCATTTTTTAATTTGTTCATTTGTTCATTTTTTAATTTGTTCATTTGTTCATTTTTTAATTTGTTCATTTGTTCACTTGTTCATTTGTTCATTTGTTCATTTGTTCATTTGTTCATTTGTTCAGTTGTTTATTTGTTCATTTGTTTATTTGTTCATTTGTTCGTTTGTTCATTTGTTCATTTGTTCGTTTGTTCGTTTGTTCATTTGTTCATTTGTTCATTTGTTCATTTGTTCATTTGTTCATTTTTTCATTTGTTCATTTTTTCACTTGTTCATTTGTTCATTTGTTCATTTGTTCATTTGTTCATTTGTTCGTTTGTTCATTTGTTCATTTGTTCACTTGTTCATTTGTTCATTTGTTCATTCGTTCATTTGTTCATTTGTTCATTTGTTCATTTGTTCATTTGTTCATTTGTTCACTTGTTCATTTTGTTCCTTTGTTTGTTTGTTCGTTTGTTCATTTGTTCATTTGTACATTTGTTCATTTGTACATGTGTTCATTTGTTCATTTGTACATGAGTTCATTTGTTCATTTGTACATGTGTTCATTTGTTCATTTGTTTATTTGTTCATTTGTTCAATTGATCCTTTGTTCATTTGTTCATTTGTTCATTTGTTCCTTTGATCATTTGATCATTTGTTCCTTTGTTCATTTGTTCATTTGCTCATTTGTTAATTTGTTATTTGATCATTTGTTCATATGTTCATTTGATTGTTTTTTCATTTCTCAACGTATTCATTTGTTCATTTGTTCATTTGTACATTTGTTCATTTGTTCATTTGTTTATTTGATTATTGGTTCATTTGTTCACTTGTTCATTTGTTCATTTGTTCATTTGTTCATTTGTTCATTTGTTCATTTGTTCATTTGTTCATTTGTTCATTTGTTCATTTGTTCATTTGTTCATTTGTCCATTCGTTCGTTTGTTCATTTGTTCATTTGTTCGTTTGATCATTTGTTCATTTGTTCATTTGTTCATTTGTTCATATGTTCATCTGATCATTTGTTCATTTCTTCATTTGTTCATTTGTTCATTTGTTCACTTGTTCATTTGTTCATTTCTTCATTTGTTCATTTGTTCATTTGTTCATTTGTTCATTTGTTCATTTCTTCATTTGTTCATTTGTTCATTTGTTCACTTGTTCATTTGTTCATTTGTTCATTTGTTCATTTGTTCATTTGTTCATTTGTTCATTCGTTCATTTGTTCATTTGTTCATTTGTTCATTTGTTCATTTGTTCATTTGTTCATTTGTTCATTTGTTCATTTGTTCATTTCTCAACGTATTCATTTGTGCGTTTGTGCATTTGTTCATTTGTTCATTTGTTCATTTGTTCATTTTTTAATTTGTTCATTTGTTCATTTTTTAATTTGTTCATTTGTTCATTTTTTAATTTGTTCATTTGTTCGTTTTTTAATTTGTTCATTTGTTCACTTGTTCATTTGTTCATTTGTTCATTTGTTCATTTGTTCATTTGTTCATTTGTTCAGTTGTTTATTTGTTCATTTGTTTATTTGTTCATTTGTTCGTTTGTTCATTTGTTCATTTGTTCATTTGTTCGTTTGTTCATTTGTTCATTTGTACATTTGTTCATTTGTTCATTTGTTCATTTGTTCATTTGTTCATTTGTTCATTTGTTCATTTGTTCATTTGTTCATTTGTTCATTTTTTCATTTGTTCATTTTTTCACTTGTTCATTTGTTCATTTGTCCATTTGTTCATTTGTTCATTTGTTCATTTGTTCCTTTGTTCATTTGTTCATTTGTTCATTTGTTGATTTGTTCATTTGTTGTTTTGTTCATTTGTTCATCTGTTCATTTCTTCATTTCTTCATTTCTTCATTTCTTCATTTCTTCATTTCTTCCTTTCTTCATTTGTTCATTTGTTCATTTGTTCATTTGTTCATTTGTTCATTTGTTCATTTGTCCATTTGTTCATTTGTTCATTTGTTCATTTGTTCGTTTGTTCATTTGTTCGTTTGTTCACTTGTTCATTTGTTCATTAGTTCATTTGTTCATTTGTTCATTTGTTCACTTGTTCATTTTGTTCCTTTGTTCGTTTGTTCGTTTGTTCATTTGTTCATTTGTACATGTGTTCATTTGTTCATTTGTACATGTGTTCATTTGTTCATTTGTTCATTTGTTCAATTGATCCTTTGTTCATTTGTTCATTTGTTGATTTGTTCCTTTGATCATTTGTTCATTTGTTCCTTTGTTCATTTGTTCATTTGTTCATTTGTTGATTTTTTCATTCGTTCATTCGTTCATTCGTTCATTTGTTCATTTGTTCATTTGTTCATCTGTTCATTTGTTCATTTGTTCATTTGTTCATTTGTTCATTTGTTGATTTGTTCATTCGTTCATTCGTTCATTCGTTCATTTGTTCATTTGTTCATTTGTTCATTTGTTAACTTGTTCATTTGTTCATTTGTTCATTTGTTCATTTGTTCATTTGTTCATTTGTTCATTTGTTCATTTGTTCATTTGTTCATTTGTTCATTTGTTCATTTGTTCATTTGTTCATTTGTTTATTTGTTCATTTGTTCATTTGTTCATTTGTTCATTTGTTCATCTGTTCATTTGTTCATTTCTTCATTACTTCATTTCTTCATTTCTTCATTTCTTCATTTCTTCATTTCTTCATTTGTTCATTTGTTCATTTGTTCATTTGGTCATTTGTTCATTTGTTCATTTGTTCATTTGTTCATTTGTTCATTAGTTCATTAGTTCACTTGTTCATTTGTTCATTTGTTCATTTGTTCATTTGTTCATTTGTTCATATGTTCATTTGTGCATCTTTTCATTTGTTCATTCGTCCATTTGTACATTTGTCCATTTGTTCAAATGATAATTCGTTCACTTGTTCATATGTTCATTTGATTGTTTCTTCATTCGTTAAATGGTTCATTTGACCATTTGTTCATTTGTCTACCCGCTCATTTGTTCATTTGTTCATTTGTTCATATGTTAATTTGTCCATTTTTGGATTTGTTCATTACTTCAATTCTTCATTTCTTAAGTTGTTCATTTGTTCATTTGTTCATTTGTTCATTTGTTCATTTGTTCATTTGTTCATTTGTTCATTCGTTCATTCGTTCATTTGTTCATTTGTTCATTTGTTCATTTGTTCACTTGTTCATTTGTTCATTTGTTCATTTGTTCATATGTTCATTTGATTGTTTGTTCATTTCTCAACGTATTCATTTGTTCATTTGTTCATTTGTACATTTGTTCATTTGTTCATTTGTTTATTTGATTATTGGTTCATTTGTTCACTTGTTCATTTGTTCATTTGTTCATTTGTTCATTTGTTCATTTGTCCATTCGTTCGTTTGTTCATTTGTTCATTTGTTCATTTGTTCATTTCTTCATTTGTTCATTTGTTCATTTGTTCATCTGATCATTTGTTCATTTCTTCATTTGTTCATTTGTTCATTTGTTCACTTGTTCATTTGTTCATTTCTTCATTTGTTCATTTGTTCATTTGTTCATTTGTTCATTTGTTCATTTGTTCATTTGTTCATTTCTTCATTTGTTCATTTGTTCATTTGTTCACTTGTTCATTTGTTCATTTGTTCATTTGTTCATTTGTTCATTTGTTCATTTGTTCATTTGTTCATTTGTTCATTTGTTCATTTGTTCATTTGTTCATTTGTTCATTTGTTCATTTCTCAACGTATTCATTTGTGCGTTTGTGCATTTGTTCATTTGTTCATTTGTTCATTTGTTCATTTGTTCATTTGTTCATTTGTTCATTTGTTCATTTTTTAATTTGTTCATTTGTTCATTTTTTAATTTGTTCATTTGTTCACTTGTTCATTTGTTCATTTGTTCATTTGTTCATTTGTTCATTTGTTCATTTGTTCAGTTGTTTATTTGTTCATTTGTTTATTTGTTCATTTGTTCGTTTGTTCATTTGTTCATTTGTTCATTTGTTCGTTTGTTCATTTGTTCATTTGTACATTTGTTCATTTGTTCATTTGTTCATTTGTTTATTTGTTTATTGGTTCATTCGTTCATTTGTTCATTTGTTCATTTGTTCATTTGTTCATTTGTTCATTTGTTCATTTGTTCATTTGTTCATTTTTTCATTTGTTCATTTTTTCACTTGTTCATTTGTTCATTTGTTCATTTGTTCATTTGTTCATTTGTTCATTTGTTCATTTGTTCATTTGTTCATTTGTTCATTTGTCCATTCGTTCGTTTGTTCATTTGTTCATTTGTTCGTTTGTTCATTTGTTCATATGTTCATCTGTTCATTTCTTCATTTCTTCATTTCTTCATTTCTTCATTTCTTCATTTCTTCCTTTCTTCATTTGTTCATTTGTTCATTTGTTCATTTGTTCATTTGTTCATTTGTTCATTTGTCCATTTGTTCATTTGTTCATTTGTTCATTTGTTCGTTTGTTCATTTGTTCGTTTGTTCACTTGTTCATTTGTTCATTAGTTCATTTGTTCATTTGTTCATTTGTTCACTTGTTCATTTTGTTCCTTTGTTCGTTTGTTCGTTTGTTCATTTGTTCATTTGTACATGTGTTCATTTGTTCATTTGTACATGTGTTCATTTGTTCATTTGTTCATTTGTTCAATTGATCCTTTGTTCATTTGTTCATTTGTTGATTTGTTCCTTTGATCATTTGTTCATTTGTTCCTTTGTTCATTTGTTCATTTGTTCATTTGTTGATTTTTTCATTCGTTCATTCGTTCATTCGTTCATTTGTTCATTTGTTCATTTGTTCATTTGTTCATTTGTTCATTTGTTCATTTGTTCATTTGTTCATTTGTTGATTTGTTCATTCGTTCATTCGTTCATTCGTTCATTTGTTCATTTGTTCATTTGTTCATTTGTTAACTTGTTCATTTGTTCATTTGTTCATTTGTTCATTTGTTCATTTGTTCATTTGTTCATTTGTTCATTTGTTCATTTGTTCATTTGTTCATTTGTTCATTTGTTCATTTGTTCATTTGTTCATTTGTTCATTTGTTCATTTGTTCATTTGTTCATCTGTTCATTTGTTCATTTCTTCATTACTTCATTTCTTCATTTCTTCATTTCTTCATTTCTTCATTTCTTCATTTGTTCATTTGTTCATTTGTTCATTTGGTCATTTGTTCATTTGTTCATTTGTTCATTTGTTCATTTGTTCATTTGTTCATTAGTTCATTAGTTCACTTGTTCATTTGTTCATTTGTTCATTTGTTCATTTGTTCATTTGTTCATTTGTTCATATGTTCATTTGTGCATCTTTTCATTTGTTCATTCGTCCATTTGTACATTTGTCCATTTGTTCAAATGATAATTCGTTCACTTGTTCATATGTTCATTTGATTGTTTCTTCATTCGTTAAATGGTTCATTTGACCATTTGTTCATTTGTCTACCCGCTCATTTGTTCATTTGTTCATTTGTTCATATGTTAATTTGTCCATTTTTGGATTTGTTCATTACTTCAATTCTTCATTTCTTAAGTTGTTCATTTGTTCATTTGTTCATTTGTTCATTTGTTCATTTGTTCATTTGTTCATTTGTTCATTTGTTCATTCGTTCATTCGTTCATTCGTTCATTCGTTCATTTGTTCATTTGTTCATTTGTTCATTTGTTCACTTGTTCATTTGTTCATTTGTTCATTTGTTCATATGTTCATTTGATTGTTTGTTCATTTCTCAACGTATTCATTTGTTCATTTGTTCATTTGTACATTTGTTCATTTGTTCATTTGTTTATTTGATTATTGGTTCATTTGTTCACTTGTTCATTTGTTCATTTGTTCATTTGTTCATTTGTTCATTTGTCCATTCGTTCGTTTGTTCATTTGTTCATTTGTTCATTTGTTCATTTCTTCATTTGTTCATTTGTTCATTTGTTCATCTGATCATTTGTTCATTTCTTCATTTGTTCATTTGTTCATTTGTTCACTTGTTCATTTGTTCATTTCTTCATTTGTTCATTTGTTCATTTGTTCATTTGTTCATTTGTTCATTTCTTCATTTGTTCATTTGTTCATTTGTTCACTTGTTCATTTGTTCATTTGTTCATTTGTTCATTTGTTCATTTGTTCATTTGTTCATTTGTTCATTTGTTCATTTGTTCATTTCTCAACGTATTCATTTGTGCGTTTGTGCATTTGTTCATTTGTTCATTTGTTCATTTGTTCATTTGTTCATTTGTTCATTTGTTCATTTGTTCATTTTTTAATTTGTTCATTTGTTCATTTTTTAATTTGTTCATTTGTTCACTTGTTCATTTGTTCGTTTGTTCATTTGTTCATTTGTTCATTTGTTCATTTGTTCAGTTGTTTATTTGTTCATTTGTTTATTTGTTCATTTGTTCGTTTGTTCATTTGTTCATTTGTTCATTTGTTCGTTTGTTCATTTGTTCATTTGTACATTTGTTCATTTGTTCATTTGTTCATTTGTTTATTTGTTTATTGGTTCATTCGTTCATTTGTTCATTTGTTCATTTGTTCATTTGTTCATTTGTTCATTTGTTCATTTGTTCATTTGTTCATTTTTTCATTTGTTCATTTTTTCACTTGTTCATTTGTTCATTTGTTCATTTGTTCATTTGTTCATTTGTTCATTTGTTCATTTGTTCATTTGTTCATTTGTTCATTTGTCCATTCGTTCGTTTGTTCATTTGTTCATTTGTTCGTTTGTTCATTTGTTCATATGTTCATTTGTTCATTTGTTCATTTGTTCATTTGTTCATTTGTTCATTTGTTCATTTGTTCATTTGTTCACTTGTTCATTTTGTTCCTTTGTTCGTTTGTTCGTTTGTTCATTTGTTCATTTGTTTATTTGTTCATTTGTTCATTTGTTCATTCGTTCGTTTGTTCATTTGTTCATTTGTTCATTTGTTCATTTGTTCGTTTGTTCATTTGTTCATTTGTTCATTTGTTCATTTGTTCATTTGTTCATTTGTTCATTTGTTCATTTGTTCATTTGTTCATTTGTTCATTTGTTCAATTGATCCTTTGTTCATTTGTTCATTTGTTCATTTGTTCATTTGTTCATTTGTTCATTTGTTCCTTTGATCATTTGTTCATTTGTTCATTTGTTCCTTTGTTCATTTGTTCATTTGTTCATTTGTTGATTTGTTCATTTGTTGTTTTGTTCATTTGTTCATCTGTTCATTTCTTCATTTCTTCATTTCTTCATTTCTTCATTTCTTCCTTTCTTCATATGTTCATTTGTTCATTTGTTCATTTGTTCATTTGTTCATTTGTTCATTTGTTCATTTGTTCATTTGTTCATTTGTTCATTTGTCCATTTGTTCATTTGTTCATTTGTTCATTTGTTCGTTTGTTCATTTGTTCGTTTGTTCACTTGTTCATTTGTTCATTAGTTCATTTGTTCATTTGTTCATTTGTTCACTTGTTCATTTTGTTCCTTTGTTCGTTTGTTCGTTTGTTCATTTGTTCATTTGTACATGTGTTCATTTGTTCATTTGTACATGTGTTCATTTGTTCATTTGTTCATTTGTTCAATTGATCCTTTGTTCATTTGTTCATTTGTTGATTTGTTCCTTTGATCATTTGTTCATTTGTTCCTTTGTTCATTTGTTCATTTGTTCATTTGTTCATTTGTTGATTTTTTCATTTGTTGATTTGTTCATTTGTTCTTTTGTTCATTCGTTCATTTGTTCATTTGTTGATTTGTTCATTTGTTGATTTGTTCATTCGTTCATTCGTTCATTCGTTCATTTGTTCATTTGTTCATTTGTTCATTTGTTCATTTGTTCATTTGTTCATTTGTTCATTTGTTCATTTGTTCATTTGTTGATTTGTTCATTCGTTCATTCGTTCATTCGTTCATTTGTTCATTTGTTCATTTGTTCATTTGTTAACTTGTTCATTTGTTCATTTGTTCATTTGTTCATTTGTTCATTTGTTCATTTGTTCATTTGTTCATTTGTTCATTTGTTCATTTGTTCATTTGTTCCTTTGTTCATTTGATCATTTGTTCCTTCGTTCATTTGTTCATTTGTTCATTTGTTGATTTGTTCATTTGTTGATTTGTTCATTCGTTCATTTGTTCATTTGTTGATTTGTACATTTGTTGATTTGTTCATTCGTTCATTCGTTCACTTCTTCATTTGTTCATCTGTTCATTTGTTCATTTGTTCAATTGTTCATTTGTTCATTTGTTCATTTGTTCATTTGTTCATTTGTCCATTTGTTCATTTGTTCATTTGTTCATTTGTTCATTTGTTCATATGTTCATTTGTTCATTTCTTCATCTTCATTTCTTCATTTGTTCATTTGTTCATTTGTTCATTTGTTCATTTGTTCATTTGTTCATTTGTTCATTTGTTTTTTGGTTCATTTGTTCATTTGTTCATTTGTTCATTCGTTCATTTGTTCATTTGTTCATTTGTTCATTTGTTCGTTTGTTCGTTTGTTCATTTGTTCATTTGTTCATTTTTTCATTTGTTCATTTTTTCATTTGTTCATTTGTTCATTTGTTCATTTGTTCATTTGTTCATTTGTTCATTTGTTCATTTGTTCATTTGTTCATTTGTTCATTTGTTCATTTGTTCATTTGTCCATTTGTTCATTTGTTCATTTGTTCATTTGTTCATTTCTTCATTTGTTCATTTGTTCATTTGTTCATTTGTTCATTTGTTCATTTGTTCATTTGTTCATTTGTTCATTTGTTCATTTGTTCATTTGTTCATTTGTTCATTTGTTCATTCGTTCATTTTTTTCATTTGTTCATTTGTTCATTTGTTCATTTGTTCATTTGTTCATTCGTTCATTTTTTTCATTTTTTCATTTGTTCATTTGTTCATTTGTTCATTTGTTCATTTGTTCATTTGTTCATTTGTTCATTTGTTCATTTGTTCATTTGTTCATATGTTATTTGATCATTTGTTCATATGTTCATTTGATTGTTTGTTCATTTCTCAACGTATTCATTTGTTCATTTGTTCATTTGTTCATTTGTTCATTTGTTCACTTGTTCATTTGTTCATTTGTTCATTTGTTCATTTGTTCATTTGTTCATTTGTCCATTTGTCCATTCGTTCATTTGTTCGTTTGTTCATTTGTTCATTTGTTCACTTGTTCATTTGTTCATTTGTTCATTTGTTCATTTGTTCATTTGTTCATTTGTTCATTTGTTCATTTGTTCATTTGTTCATTTGTTCATTTGTTCATTTGTACATTTGTTCATTTGTACATGTGTTCATTTGTTCATTTGTACATGAGTTCATTTGTTCATTTGTACATGTGTTCATTTGTTCATTTGTTTATTTGTTCATTTGTTCAATTGATCCTTTGTTCATTTGTTCATTTGTTCATTTGTTCCTTTGATCATTTGATCATTTGTTCCTTTGTTCATTTGTTCATTTGCTCATTTGTTAATTTGTTATTTGATCATTTGTTCATATGTTCATTTGATTGTTTGTTCATTTCTCAACGTATTCATTTGTTCATTTGTTCATTTGTACATTTGTTCATTTGTTCATTTGTTTATTTGATTATTGGTTCATTTGTTCACTTGTTCATTTGTTCATTTGTTCATTTGTTCATTTGTTCATTTGTTCATTTGTTCATTTGTTCATTTGTTCATTTGTTCATTTGTTCATTTGTCCATTTGTTCATTTGTTCATTTGTTCATTTGTTCGTTTGTTCATTTGTTCGTTTGTTCACTTGTTCATTTGTTCAGTAGTTCATTTGTTCATTTGTTCATTTGTTCACTTGTTCATTTTGTTCCTTTGTTCGTTTGTTCGTTTGTTCATTTCTTCATTTGTTCATTTGTTCATTTGTTCATTTGTTCATTTGTTCATTTGTTCATTTCTTCATTTGTTCATCTGTTCATTTGTTCACTTGTTCATTTGTTCATTTGTTCATTTGTTCATTTGTTCATTTGTTCATTTGTTCATTTGTTCATTTGTTCATTTGTTCATTTGTTCATTTGTTCATTTGTTCATTTGTTCATTTGTTCATTTCTCAACGTATTCATTTGTGCGTTTGTGCATTTGTTCATTTGTTCATTTGTTCATTTGTTCATTTGTTCATTTGTTCATTTGTTCATTTTTTAATTTGTTCATTTGTTCATTTTTTAATTTGTTCATTTGTTCATTTTTTAATTTGTTCATTTGTTCACTTGTTCATTTGTTCATTTGTTCATTTGTTCATTTGTTCATTTGTTCATTTGTTGATTTGTTCATTTGTTGTTTTGTTCATTTGTTCATCTGTTCATTTCTTCATTTCTTCATTTCTTCATTTCTTCATTTCTTCATTTCTTCCTTTCTTCATTTGTTCATTTGTTCATTTGTTCATTTGTTCATTTGTTAATTTGTTCAATTGATCCTTTGTTCATTTGTACATTTGTTCATTTGTTCATTTTTTCATTTGTTCATTTGTTCATTTGTTCATTTGTTCATTTTTTCACTTGTTCATTTGTTCATTTGTTCATTTGTTCATTTGTTCATTTGTTCATTTGTTCATTTGTTCATTTGTTCATTTGTTCATTTGTCCATTCGTTCGTTTGTTCATTTGTTCATTTGTTCATTTGTTGATTTGTTCATTCGTTCATTTGTTCATTTGTTGATTTGTACATTTGTTGATTTGTTCATTCGTTCATTCGTTCACTTCTTCATTTGTTCATCTGTTCATTTGTTCATTTGTTCAATTGTTCATTTGTTCATTTGTTCATTTGTTCATTTGTTCATTTGTCCATTTGTTCATTTGTTCATTTGTTCATTTGTTCATTTGTTCATATGTTCATTTGTTCATTTCTTCATCTTCATTTCTTCATTTGTTCATTTGTTCATTTGTTCATTTGTTCATTTGTTCATTTGTTCATTTGTTCATTTGTTTTTTGGTTCATTTGTTCATTTGTTCATTTGTTCATTCGTTCATTTGTTCATTTGTTCATTTGTTCATTTGTTCGTTTGTTCGTTTGTTCATTTGTTCATTTGTTCATTTTTTCATTTGTTCATTTTTTCATTTGTTCATTTGTTCATTTGTTCATTTGTTCATTTGTTCATTTGTTCATTTGTTCATTTGTTCATTTGTTCATTTGTTCATTTGTCCATTTGTTCATTTGTTCATTTGTTCATTTGTTCATTTCTTCATTTGTTCATTTGTTCATTTGTTCATTTGTTCATTTGTTCATTTGTTCATTTGTTCATTTGTTCATTTGTTCATTTGTTCATTTGTTCGTTTGTTCATTTGTTCGTTTGTTCACTTGTTCATTTGTACATTAGTTCATTTGTTCATTTGTTCATTTGTTCACTTGTTCATTTTGTTCCTTTGTTCATTTGTTCATTTGTTCATTAGTTCATTAGTTCACTTGTTCATTTGTTCATTTGTTCATTTGTTCATTTGTTCATTTGTTCATATGTACATTTGTGCATCTTTTCATTTGTTCATTCGTCCATTTGTACATTTGTCCATTTGTTCAAATGATAATTCGTTCACTTGTTCATATGTTCATTTGATTGTTTCTTCATTCGTTAAATGGTTCATTTGACCATTTGTTCATTTGTCTACCCGCTCATTTGTTCATTTGTTCATTTGTTCATATGTTAATTTGTCCATTTTTGGATTTGTTCATTTCTTCAATTCTTCATTTCTTAAGTTGTTCATTTGTTCATTTGTTCATTTGTTCATTTGTTCATATGTTCATTTGATTGTTTGTACAATTCTCAACATATTCATTTGTTCATTTGATCATTTGTACATGTGTTCATTTGTTCATTTGTTAATTTGTTCAATTGATCCTTTGTTCATTTGTACATTTGTTCATTTGTTCATTTTTTCATTTGTTCATTTGTTCATTTGTTCATTTGTTCCTTTGTACATATGTTCATGTGTTCCTTTGTTCATTTCTTCATTTGTTCATTTGTTCCTTTGTTCATTTGATCATTTGTTCCTTCGTTCATTTGTTCATTTGTTCATTTGTTGATTTGTTCATTTGTTGATTTGTTCATTCGTTCATTTGTTCATTTGTTGATTTGTACATTTGTTGATTTGTTCATTCGTTCATTCGTTCACTTCTTCATTTGTTCATCTGTTCATTTGTTCATTTGTTCAATTGTTCATTTGTTCATTTGTTCATTTGTTCATTTGTCCATTCGTTCGTTTGTTCATTTGTTCATTTGTTCGTTTGATCATTTGTTCATTTGTTCATTTGTTCATATGTTCATCTGATCATTTGTTCATTTCTTCATTTGTTCATTTGTTCATTTGTTCACTTGTTCATTTGTTCATTTCTTCATTTGTTCATTTGTTCATTTGTTCATTTGTTCATTTGTTCATTTCTTCATTTGTTCATTTGTTCATTTGTTCACTTGTTCATTTGTTCATTTGTTCATTTGTTCATTTGTTCATTTGTTCATTTGTTCATTTGTTCATTTGTTCATTTGTTCATTTGTTCATTTGTTCATTTGTTCATTTGTTCATTTGTTCATTTCTCAACGTATTCATTTGTGCGTTTGTGCATTTGTTCATTTGTTCATTTGTTCATTTGTTCATTTTTTAATTTGTTCATTTGTTCATTTTTTAATTTGTTCATTTGTTCATTTTTTAATTTGTTCATTTGTTCACTTGTTCATTTGTTCATTTGTTCATTTGTTCATTTGTTCATTTGTTCATTTGTTCAGTTGTTTATTTGTTCATTTGTTTATTTGTTCATTTGTTCGTTTGTTCATTTGTTCATTTGTTCATTTGTTCGTTTGTTCATTTGTTCATTTGTACATTTGTTCATTTGTTCATTTGTTCATTTGTTTATTTGTTTATTGGTTCATTCGTTCATTTGTTCATTTGTTCATTTGTTCATTTGTTCATTTGTTCATTTGTTCATTTGTTCATTTGTTCATTTTTTCATTTGTTCATTTTTTCACTTGTTCATTTGTTCATTTGTTCATTTGTTCATTTGTTCATTTGTTCATTTGTTCATTTGTTCATTTGTTCATTTGTCCATTCGTTCGTTTGTTCATTTGTTCATTTGTTCGTTTGTTCATTTGTTCATTTGTTCATTTGTTCATTTGTTCATTTGATCATTTGTTCATTTGTTCATTTGTTCATTTGTTCACTTGTTCATTTTGTTCCTTTGTTCGTTTGTTCGTTTGTTCATTTGTTCATTTGTTTATTTGTTCATTTGTTCATTTGTTCATTTGTTCGTTTGTTCATTTGTTCATTTGTTCATTTGTTCATTTGTTCATTTGTTCGTTTTTTCATTTGTTCATTTGTTCATTTGTTCATTTGTTCATTTGTTCATTTGTTCATTTGTTCATTTGTTCATTTGTTCATTTGTTCATCTGATCATTTGTTCATTTCTTCATTTGTTCATTTGTTCATTTGTTCACTTGTTCATTTGTTCATTTCTTCATTTGTTCATTTGTTCATTTGTTCATTTGTTCATTTGTTCATTTGTTCATTTCTTCATTTGTTCATTTGTTCATTTGTTCACTTGTTCATTTGTTCATTTGTTCATTTGTTCATATGTCAATTTGTCCATTTTTGGATTTGTTCATTACTTCAATTCTTCATTTCTTAAGTTGTTCATTTGTTCATTTGTTCATTTGTTCATTTGTTCATTTGTTCATTTGTTGATTTGTTCATTCGTTCATTCGTTCATTCGTTCATTCGTTCATTTGTTCATTTGTTCATTTGTTCATTTGTTCACTTGTTCATTTGTTCATTTGTTCATTTGTTCATATGTTCATTTGATTGTTTGTTCATTTCTCAACGTATTCATTTGTTCATTTGTTCATTTGTACATTTGTTCATTTGTTCATTTGTTTATTTGATTATTGGTTCATTTGTTCACTTGTTCATTTGTTCATTTGTTCATTTGTTCATTTGTTCATTTGTCCATTCGTTCGTTTGTTCATTTGTTCATTTGTTCATTTGTTCATTTCTTCATTTGTTCATTTGTTCATTTGTTCATCTGATCATTTGTTCATTTCTTCATTTGTTCATTTGTTCATTTGTTCACTTGTTCATTTGTTCATTTCTTCATTTGTTCATTTGTTCATTTGTTCATTTGTTCATTTGTTCATTTGTTCATTTCTTCATTTGTTCATTTGTTCATTTGTTCACTTGTTCATTTGTTCATTTGTTCATTTGTTCATTTGTTCATTTGTTCATTTGTTCATTTGTTCATTTGTTCATTTGTTCATTTGTTCATTTGTTCATTTGTTCATTTGTTCATTTCTCAACGTATTCATTTGTGCGTTTGTGCATTTGTTCATTTGTTCATTTGTTCATTTGTTCATTTGTTCATTTGTTCATTTGTTCATTTGTTCATTTTTTAATTTGTTCATTTGTTCATTTTTTAATTTGTTCATTTGTTCACTTGTTCATTTGTTCATTTGTTCATTTGTTCATTTGTTCATTTGTTCATTTGTTCAGTTGTTTATTTGTTCATTTGTTTATTTGTTCATTTGTTCGTTTGTTCATTTGTTCATTTGTTCATTTGTTCGTTTGTTCATTTGTTCATTTGTACATTTGTTCATTTGTTCATTTGTTCATTTGTTTATTTGTTTATTGGTTCATTCGTTCATTTGTTCATTTGTTCATTTGTTCATTTGTTCATTTGTTCATTTGTTCATTTGTTCATTTGTTCATTTTTTCATTTGTTCATTTTTTCACTTGTTCATTTGTTCATTTGTTCATTTGTTCATTTGTTCATTTGTTCATTTGTTCATTTGTTCATTTGTTCATTTGTTCATTTGTTCATTTGTCCATTCGTTCGTTTGTTCATTTGTTCATTTGTTCGTTTGTTCATTTGTTCATATGTTCATTTGTTCATTTGTTCATTTGTTCATTTGTTCATTTGTTCATTTGTTCATTTGTTCATTTGTTCACTTGTTCATTTTGTTCCTTTGTTCGTTTGTTCGTTTGTTCATTTGTTCATTTGTTTATTTGTTCATTTGTTCATTTGTTCATTCGTTCGTTTGTTCATTTGTTCATTTGTTCATTTGTTCATTTGTTCGTTTGTTCATTTGTTCATTTGTTCATTTGTTCATTTGTTCATTTGTTCATTTGTTCATTTGTTCATTTGTTCATTTGTTCATTTGTTCAATTGATCCTTTGTTCATTTGTTCATTTGTTCATTTGTTCATTTGTTCATTTGTTCATTTGTTCCTTTGATCATTTGTTCATTTGTTCATTTGTTCCTTTGTTCATTTGTTCATTTGTTCATTTGTTGATTTGTTCATTTGTTGTTTTGTTCATTTGTTCATCTGTTCATTTCTTCATTTCTTCATTTCTTCATTTCTTCATTTCTTCCTTTCTTCATATGTTCATTTGTTCATTTGTTCATTTGTTCATTTGTTCATTTGTTCATTTGTTCATTTGTTCATTTGTTCATTTGTTCATTTGTCCATTTGTTCATTTGTTCATTTGTTCATTTGTTCGTTTGTTCATTTGTTCGTTTGTTCACTTGTTCATTTGTTCATTAGTTCATATGTTCATTTGTTCATTTGTTCACTTGTTCATTTTGTTCCTTTGTTCGTTTGTTCGTTTGTTCATTTGTTCATTTGTACATGTGTTCATTTGTTCATTTGTACATGTGTTCATTTGTTCATTTGTTCATTTGTTCAATTGATCCTTTGTTCATTTGTTCATTTGTTGATTTGTTCCTTTGATCATTTGTTCATTTGTTCCTTTGTTCATTTGTTCATTTGTTCATTTGTTGATTTTTTCATTTGTTGATTTGTTCATTTGTTCTTTTGTTCATTCGTTCATTTGTTCATTTGTTCATTTGTTTATTTGTTTATTGGTTCATTCGTTCATTTGTTCATTTGTTCATTTGTTCATTTGTTCATTTGTTCATTTGTTCATTTGTTCATTTGTTCATTTTTTCATTTGTTCATTTTTTCACTTGTTCATTTGTTCATTTGTTCATTTGTTCATTTGTTCATTTGTTCATTTGTTCATTTGTTCATTTGTCCATTCGTTCGTTTGTTCATTTGTTCATTTGTTCGTTTGTTCATTTGTTCATTTGTTCATTTGTTCATTTGTTCATTTGATCATTTGTTCATTTGTTCATTTGTTCATTTGTTCATTTGTTCACTTGTTCATTTTGTTCCTTTGTTCGTTTGTTCGTTTGTTCATTTGTTCATTTGTTTATTTGTTCATTTGTTCATTTGTTCATTTGTTCATTTGTTCGTTTGTTCATTTGTTCATTTGTTCATTTGTTCATTTGTTCATTTGTTCGTTTTTTCATTTGTTCATTTGTTCATTTGTTCATTTGTTCATTTGTTCATTTGTTCATTTGTTCATTTGTTCATATGTTCAATTGTTCAATTGATCCTTTGTTCATTTGTTCATTTGTTCATTTGTTCATTTGTTCATTTGTTCCTTTGATCATTTGTTCATTTGTTCATTTGTTCCTTTGTTCATTTGTTCATTTGTTCATTTGTTGATTTGTTCATTTGTTGTTTTGTTCATTTGTTCATCTGTTCATTTCTTCATTTCTTCATTTCTTCATTTCTTCATTTCTTCATTTCTTCCTTTCTTCATTTGTTCATTTGTTCATTTGTTCATTTGTTCATTTGTTCATTTGTTCATTTGTTCATTTGTTCATTTGTTCATTTGTTCATTTGTCCATTTGTTCATTTGTTCATTTGTTCATTTGTTCCTTTGTTCATTTGTTCATTTGTTCATTTGTTGATTTGTTCATTTGTTGTTTTGTTCATTTGTTCATCTGTTCATTTCTTCATTTCTTCATTTCTTCATTTCTTCATTTCTTCATTTCTTCCTTTCTTCATTTGTTCATTTGTTCATTTGTTCATTTGTTCATTTGTTCATTTGTTCATTTGTTCATTTGTTCATTTGTTCATTTGTCCATTTGTTCATTTGTTCATTTGTTCATTTGTTCGTTTGTTCATTTGTTCGTTTGTTCACTTGTTCATTTGTTCATTAGTTCATTTGTTCATTTGTTCATTTGTTCACTTGTTCATTTTGTTCCTTTGTTCGTTTGTTCGTTTGTTCATTTGTTCATTTGTACATGTGTTCATTTGTTCATTTGTACATGTGTTCATTTGTTCATTTGTTCATTTGTTCAATTGATCCTTTGTTCATTTGTTCATTTGTTGATTTGTTCCTTTGATCATTTGTTCATTTGTTCCTTTGTTCATTTGTTCATTTGTTCATTTGTTGATTTTTTCATTCGTTCATTCGTTCATTCGTTCATTTGTTCATTTGTTCATTTGTTCATTTGTTCATTTGTTCATTTGTTCATTTGTTCATTTGTTCATTTGTTCATTTGTTGATTTGTTCATTCGTTCATTCGTTCATTCGTTCATTTGTTCATTTGTTCATTTGTTCATTTGTTAACTTGTTCATTTGTTCATTTGTTCATTTGTTCATTTGTTCATTTGTTCATTTGTTCATTTGTTCATTTGTTCATTTGTTCATTTGTTCATTTGTTCATTTGTTCATTTGTTCATTTGTTCATTTGTTCATTTGTTCATTTGTTCATTTGTTCATTTGTTCATCTGTTCATTTGTTCATTTCTTCATTTCTTCATTTCTTCATTTCTTCATTTCTTCATTTCTTCATTTCTTCATTTGTTCATTTGTTCATTTGTTCATTTGGTCATTTGTTCATTTGTTCATTTGTTCATTTGTTCATTTGTTCATTAGTTCATTAGTTCACTTGTTCATTTGTTCATTTGTTCATTTGTTCATTTGTTCATTTGTTCATATGTTCATTTGTGCATCTTTTCATTTGTTCATTCGTCCATTTGTACATTTGTCCATTTGTTCAAATGATAATTCGTTCACTTGTTCATATGTTCATTTGATTGTTTCTTCATTCGTTAAATGGTTCATTTGACCATTTGTTCATTTGTCTACCCGCTCATTTGTTCATTTGTTCATTTGTTCATATGTCAATTTGTCCATTTTTGGATTTGTTCATTACTTCAATTCTTCATTTCTTAAGTTGTTCATTTGTTCATTTGTTCATTTGTTCATTTGTTCATTTGTTCATTTGTTGATTTGTTCATTCGTTCATTCGTTCATTCGTTCATTCGTTCATTTGTTCATTTGTTCATTTGTTCATTTGTTCACTTGTTCATTTGTTCATTTGTTCATTTGTTCATATGTTCATTTGATTGTTTGTTCATTTCTCAACGTATTCATTTGTTCATTTGTTCATTTGTACATTTGTTCATTTGTTCATTTGTTTATTTGATTATTGGTTCATTTGTTCACTTGTTCATTTGTTCATTTGTTCATTTGTTCATTTGTTCATTTGTCCATTCGTTCGTTTGTTCATTTGTTCATTTGTTCATTTGTTCATTTCTTCATTTGTTCATTTGTTCATTTGTTCATCTGATCATTTGTTCATTTCTTCATTTGTTCATTTGTTCATTTGTTCACTTGTTCATTTGTTCATTTCTTCATTTGTTCATTTGTTCATTTGTTCATTTGTTCATTTCTTCATTTGTTCATTTGTTCATTTGTTCACTTGTTCATTTGTTCATTTGTTCATTTGTTCATTTGTTCATTTGTTCATTTGTTCATTTGTTCATTTGTTCATTTGTTCATTTGTTCATTTGTTCATTTGTTCATTTCTCAACGTATTCATTTGTGCGTTTGTGCATTTGTTCATTTGTTCATTTGTTCATTTGTTCATTTGTTCATTTGTTCATTTGTTCATTTGTTCATTTTTTAATTTGTTCATTTGTTCATTTTTTAATTTGTTCATTTGTTCACTTGTTCATTTGTTCATTTGTTCATTTGTTCATTTGTTCATTTGTTCATTTGTTCAGTTGTTTATTTGTTCATTTGTTTATTTGTTCATTTGTTCGTTTGTTCATTTGTTCATTTGTTCATTTGTTCGTTTGTTCATTTGTTCATTTGTACATTTGTTCATTTGTTCATTTGTTCATTTGTTTATTTGTTTATTGGTTCATTCGTTCATTTGTTCATTTGTTCATTTGTTCATTTGTTCATTTGTTCATTTGTTCATTTGTTCATTTGTTCATTTTTTCATTTGTTCATTTTTTCACTTGTTCATTTGTTCATTTGTTCATTTGTTCATTTGTTCATTTGTTCATTTGTTCATTTGTTCATTTGTTCATTTGTTCATTTGTTCATTTGTCCATTCGTTCGTTTGTTCATTTGTTCATTTGTTCGTTTGTTCATTTGTTCATATGTTCATTTGTTCATTTGTTCATTTGTTCATTTGTTCATTTGTTCATTTGTTCATTTGTTCATTTGTTCACTTGTTCATTTTGTTCCTTTGTTCGTTTGTTCGTTTGTTCATTTGTTCATTTGTTTATTTGTTCATTTGTTCATTTGTTCATTCGTTCGTTTGTTCATTTGTTCATTTGTTCATTTGTTCATTTGTTCGTTTGTTCATTTGTTCATTTGTTCATTTGTTCATTTGTTCATTTGTTCATTTGTTCATTTGTTCATTTGTTCATTTGTTCATTTGTTCATTTGTTCAATTGATCCTTTGTTCATTTGTTCATTTGTTCATTTGTTCATTTGTTCATTTGTTCATTTGTTCCTTTGATCATTTGTTCATTTGTTCATTTGTTCCTTTGTTCATTTGTTCATTTGTTCATTTGTTGATTTGTTCATTTGTTGTTTTGTTCATTTGTTCATCTGTTCATTTCTTCATTTCTTCATTTCTTCATTTCTTCATTTCTTCCTTTCTTCATATGTTCATTTGTTCATTTGTTCATTTGTTCATTTGTTCATTTGTTCATTTGTTCATTTGTTCATTTGTTCATTTGTTCATTTGTCCATTTGTTCATTTGTTCATTTGTTCATTTGTTCGTTTGTTCATTTGTTCGTTTGTTCACTTGTTCATTTGTTCATTAGTTCATTTGTTCATTTGTTCATTTGTTCACTTGTTCATTTTGTTCCTTTGTTCGTTTGTTCGTTTGTTCATTTGTTCATTTGTACATGTGTTCATTTGTTCATTTGTACATGTGTTCATTTGTTCATTTGTTCATTTGTTCAATTGATCCTTTGTTCATTTGTTCATTTGTTGATTTGTTCCTTTGATCATTTGTTCATTTGTTCCTTTGTTCATTTGTTCATTTGTTCATTTGTTGATTTTTTCATTTGTTGATTTGTTCATTTGTTCTTTTGTTCATTCGTTCATTTGTTCATTTGTTGATTTGTTCATTTGTTGATTTGTTCATTCGTTCATTCGTTCATTCGTTCATTTGTTCATTTGTTCATTTGTTCATTTGTTCATTTGTTCATTTGTTCATTTGTTCATTTGTTCATTTGTTCATTTGTTCATTTGTTCATTTGTTGATTTGTTCATTCGTTCATTCGTTCATTCGTACATTTGTTCATTTGTTCATTTGTTCATTTGTTAACTTGTTCATTTGTTCATTTGTTCATTTGTTCATTTGTTCATTTGTTCATTTGTTCATTTGTTCATTTGTTCATTTGTTCATTTGTTCATTTGTTCATTTGTTCATTTGTTCATTTGTTCATTTGTTCATTTGTTCATTTGTTCATTTGTTCATTTGTTCATTTGTTCATTTGTTCATTTGTTCATTTGTTCATTTGTTCATTTGTTCATCTGTTCATTTGTTCATTTCTTCATTTCTTCATTTCTTCATTTCTTCATTTCTTCATTTCTTCATTTCTTCATTTGTTCATTTGTTCATTTGGTCATTTGTTCATTTGTTCATTTGTTCATTTGTTCATTTGTTCATTAGTTCATTAGTTCACTTGTTCATTTGTTCATTTGTTCATTTGTTCATTTGTTCATTTGTTCATATGTACATTTGTGCATCTTTTCATTTGTTCATTCGTCCATTTGTACATTTGTCCATTTGTTCAAATGATAATTCGTTCACTTGTTCATATGTTCATTTGATTGTTTCTTCATTCGTTAAATGGTTCATTTGACCATTTGTTCATTTGTCTACCCGCTCATTTGTTCATTTGTTCATTTGTTCATATATTAATTTGTCCATTTTTGGATTTGTTCATTTCTTCAATTCTCCATTTCTTAAGTTGTTCATTTGTTCATTTGTTCATTTGTTCATATGTTCATTTGATTGTTTGTACAATTCTCAACATATTCATTTGTTCATTTGATCATTTGTACATGTGTTCATTTGTTCATTTGTTAATTTGTTCAATTGATCCTTTGTTCATTTGTACATTTGTTCATTTGTTCATTTTTTCATTTGTTCATTTGTTCATTTGTTCATTTGTTCCTTTGTACATATGTTCATGTGTTCCTTTGTTCATTTCTTCATTTGTTCATTTGTTCCTTTGTTCATTTGATCATTTGTTCCTTCGTTCATTTGTTCATTTGTTCATTTGTTGATTTGTTTATTTGTTGATTTGTTCATTCGTTCATTTGTTCATTTGTTGATTTGTACATTTGTTGATTTGTTCATTCGTTCATTCGTTCACTTCTTCATTTGTTCATCTGTTCATTTGTTCATTTGTTCAATTGTTCATTTGTTCATTTGTTCATTTGTTCACTTGTTCATTTGTCCATTTGTTCATTTGTTCATTTGTTCATTTGTTCATTTGTTCATATGTTCATTTGTTCATTTCTTCATCTTCATTTCTTCATTTGTTCATTTGTTCATTTGTTCATTTGTTCATTTGTTCATTTGTTCATTTGTTCATTTGTTGATTTGTTCATTTGTTGTTTTGTTCATTTGTTCATCTGTTCATTTCTTCATTTCTTCATTTCTTCATTTCTTCATTTCTTCATTTCTTCCTTTCTTCATTTGTTCATTTGTTCATTTGTTCATTTGTTCATTTGTTCATTTTTTCATTTGTTCATTTTTTCACTTGTTCATTTGTTCATTTGTTCATTTGTTCATTTGTTCATTTGTTCATTTGTTCATTTGTTCATTTGTTCATTTGTCCATTCGTTCGTTTGTTCATTTGTTCATTTGTTCGTTTGTTCATTTGTTCATATGTTCATTTGTTCATTTGTTCATTTGTTCATTTGTTCATTTGTTCATTTGTTCATTTGTTCATTTGTTCACTTGTTCATTTTGTTCCTTTGTTCGTTTGTTCGTTTGTTCATTTGTTCATTTGTTTATTTGTTCATTTGTTCATTTGTTCATTCGTTCGTTTGTTCATTTGTTCATTTGTTCATTTGTTCATTTGTTCGTTTGTTCATTTGTTCATTTGTTCATTTGTTCATTTGTTCATTTGTTCATTTGTTCATTTGTTCATTTGTTCATTTGTTCATTTGTTCATTTGTTCAATTGATCCTTTGTTCATTTGTTCATTTGTTCATTTGTTCATTTGTTCATTTGTTCATTTGTTCCTTTGATCATTTGTTCATTTGTTCATTTGTTCCTTTGTTCATTTGTTCATTTGTTCATTTGTTGATTTGTTCATTTGTTGTTTTGTTCATTTGTTCATCTGTTCATTTCTTCATTTCTTCATTTCTTCATTTCTTCATTTCTTCCTTTCTTCATATGTTCATTTGTTCATTTGTTCATTTGTTCATTTGTTCATTTGTTCATTTGTTCATTTGTTCATTTGTTCATTTGTTCATTTGTTCATTTGTCCATTTGTTCATTTGTTCATTTGTTCATTTGTTCGTTTGTTCATTTGTTCGTTTGTTCACTTGTTCATTTGTTCATTAGTTCATTTGTTCATTTGTTCATTTGTTCACTTGTTCATTTTGTTCCTTTGTTCGTTTGTTCGTTTGTTCATTTGTTCATTTGTACATGTGTTCATTTGTTCATTTGTACATGTGTTCATTTGTTCATTTGTTCATTTGTTCAATTGATCCTTTGTTCATTTGTTCATTTGTTGATTTGTTCCTTTGTTCATTTGTTCATTTGTTCATTTGTTGATTTTTTCATTTGTTGATTTGTTCATTTGTTCTTTTGTTCATTCGTTCATTTGTTCATTTGTTGATTTGTTCATTTGTTGATTTGTTCATTCGTTCATTCGTTCATTCGTTCATTTGTTCATTTGTTCATTTGTTCATTTGTTCATTTGTTCATTTGTTCATTTGTTCATTTGTTCATTTGTTCATTTGTTGATTTGTTCATTCGTTCATTCGTTCATTCGTTCATTTGTTCATTTGTTCATTTGTTCATTTGTTAACTTGTTCATTTGTTCATTTGTTCATTTGTTCATTTGTTCATTTGTTCATTTGTTCATTTGTTCATTTGTTCATTTGTTCATTTGTTCATTTGTTCATTTGTTCATTTGTTCATTTGTTCATTTGTTCATTTGTTCATTTGTTCATTTGTTCATTTGTTCATTTGTTCATTTGTTCATTTGTTCATTTGTTCATTTGTTCATCTGTTCATTTGTTCATTTCTTCATTTCTTCATTTCTTCATTTCTTCATTTCTTCATTTCTTCATTTGTTCATTTGTTCATTTGGTCATTTGTTAATTTGTTCATTTGTTCATTTGTTCATTAGTTCATTAGTTCACTTGTTCATTTGTTCATTTGTTCATTTGTTCATTTGTTCATTTGTTCATTTGTTCATATGTACATTTGTGCATCTTTTCATTTGTTCATTCGTCCATTTGTACATTTGTCCATTTGTTCAAATGATAATTCGTTCACTTGTTCATATGTTCATTTGATTGTTTCTTCATTCGTTAAATGGTTCATTTGACCATTTGTTCATTTGTCTACCCGCTCATTTGTTCATTTGTTCATTTGTTCATATATTAATTTGTCCATTTTTGGATTTGTTCATTTCTTCAATTCTTCATTTCTTAAGTTGTTCATTTGTTCATTTGTTCATTTGTTCATATGTTCATTTGATTGTTTGTACAATTCTCAACATATTCATTTGTTCATTTGATCATTTGTACATGTGTTCATTTGTTCATTTGTTAATTTGTTCAATTGATCCTTTGTTCATTTGTACATTTGTTCATTTGTTCATTTTTTCATTTGTTCATTTGTTCATTTGTTCATTTGTTCCTTTGTACATATGTTCATGTGTTCCTTTGTTCATTTCTTCATTTGTTCATTTGTTCCTTTGTTCATTTGATCATTTGTTCCTTCGTTCATTTGTTCATTTGTTCATTTGTTGATTTGTTCATTTGTTGATTTGTTCATTCGTTCATTTGTTCATTTGTTGATTTGTACATTTGTTGATTTGTTCATTCGTTCATTCGTTCACTTCTTCATTTGTTCATCTGTTCATTTGTTCATTTGTTCAATTGTTCATTTGTTCATTTGTTCATTTGTTCACTTGTTCATTTGTCCATTTGTTCATTTGTTCATTTGTTCATTTGTTCATTTGTTCATATGTTCATTTGTTCATTTGTTCATTTGTTCATTTGTTCATTTGTTCATTTGTTCATTTGTTCATTTGTTCAATTGTTCATTTGTTCATTTGTTCATTTGTTCATTTGTTCATATGTTCATTTGTTCATTTGTTCATTTGTTCATTTGTTCATTTGTTCATTTGTTCATTTGTTCATTTGTTCATTTGTTCATTTGTTCATTTGTTCATTTCTCAACGTATTCATTTGTGCGTTTGTGCATTTGTTCATTTGTTCATTTGTTCATTTGTTCATTTGTTCATTTGTTCATTTGTTCATTTTTTAATTTGTTCATTTGTTCATTTTTTAATTTGTTCATTTGTTCATTTTTTAATTTGTTCATTTGTTCACTTGTTCATTTGTTCATTTGTTCATTTGTTCATTTGTTCATTTGTTCATTTGTTCATTTGTTGATTTGTTCATTTGTTGTTTTGTTCATTTGTTCATCTGTTCATTTCTTCATTTCTTCATTTCTTCATTTCTTCATTTCTTCATTTCTTCCTTTCTTCATTTGTTCATTTGTTCATTTGTTCATTTGTTCATTTGTTCATTTTTTCATTTGTTCATTTTTTCACTTGTTCATTTGTTCATTTGTTCATTTGTTCATTTGTTCATTTGTTCATTTGTTCACTTGTTCATTTGTTCATTTGTCCATTCGTTCGTTTGTTCATTTGTTCATTTGTTCGTTTGTTCATTTGTTCATATGTTCATTTGTTCATTTGTTCATTTGTTCATTTGTTCATTTGTTCATTTGTTCATTTGTTCATTTGTTCACTTGTTCATTTTGTTCCTTTGTTCGTTTGTTCGTTTGTTCATTTGTTCATTTGTTTATTTGTTCATTTGTTCATTTGTTCATTCGTTCGTTTGTTCATTTGTTCATTTGTTCATTTGTTCATTTGTTCGTTTGTTCATTTGTTCATTTGTTCATTTGTTCATTTGTTCATTTGTTCATTTGTTCATTTGTTCATTTGTTCATTTGTTCATTTGTTCAATTGATCCTTTGTTCATTTGTTCATTTGTTCATTTGTTCATTTGTTCATTTGTTCATTTGTTCCTTTGATCATTTGTTCATTTGTTCATTTGTTCCTTTGTTCATTTGTTCATTTGTTCATTTGTTGATTTGTTCATTTGTTGTTTTGTTCATTTGTTCATCTGTTCATTTCTTCATTTCTTCATTTCTTCATTTCTTCCTTTCTTCATATGTTCATTTGTTCATTTGTTCATTTGTTCATTTGTTCATTTGTTCATTTGTTCATTTGTTCATTTGTTCATTTGTTCATTTGTCCATTTGTTCATTTGTTCATTTGTTCATTTGTTCGTTTGTTCATTTGTTCGTTTGTTCACTTGTTCATTTGTTCATTAGTTCATTTGTTCATTTGTTCATTTGTTCACTTGTTCATTTTGTTCCTTTGTTCGTTTGTTCGTTTGTTCATTTGTTCATTTGTACATGTGTTCATTTGTTCATTTGTACATGTGTTCATTTGTTCATTTGTTCATTTGTTCAATTGATCCTTTGTTCATTTGTTCATTTGTTGATTTGTTCCTTTGATCATTTGTTCATTTGTTCCTTTGTTCATTTGTTCATTTGTTCATTTGTTGATTTTTTCATTTGTTGATTTGTTCATTTGTTCTTTTGTTCATTCGTTCATTTGTTCATTTGTTGATTTGTTCATTTGTTGATTTGTTCATTCGTTCATTCGTTCATTCGTTCATTTGTTCATTTGTTCATTTGTTCATTTGTTCATTTGTTCATTTGTTCATTTGTTCATTTGTTCATTTGTTCATCTGTTCATTTGTTCATTTCTTCATTTCTTCATTTCTTCATTTCTTCATTTCTTCATTTCTTCATTTGTTCATTTGTTCATTTGGTCATTTGTTCATTTGTTCATTTGTTCATTTGTTCATTAGTTCATTAGTTCACTTGTTCATTTGTTCATTTGTTCATTTGTTCATTTGTTCATTTGTTCATTTGTTCATATGTACATTTGTGCATCTTTTCATTTGTTCATTCGTCCATTTGTACATTTGTCCATTTGTTCAAATGATAATTCGTTCACTTGTTCATATGTTCATTTGATTGTTTCTTCATTCGTTAAATGGTTCATTTGACCATTTGTTCATTTGTCTACCCGCTCATTTGTTCATTTGTTCATTTGTTCATATATTAATTTGTCCATTTTTGGATTTGTTCATTTCTTCAATTCTTCATTTCTTAAGTTGTTCATTTGTTCATTTGTTCATTTGTTCATATGTTCATTTGATTGTTTGTACAATTCTCAACATATTCATTTGTTCATTTGATCATTTGTACATGTGTTCATTTGTTCATTTGTTAATTTGTTCAATTGATCCTTTGTTCATTTGTACATTTGTTCATTTGTTCATTTTTTCATTTGTTCATTTGTTCATTTGTTCATTTGTTCCTTTGTACATATGTTCATGTGTTCCTTTGTTCATTTCTTCATTTGTTCATTTGTTCCTTTGTTCATTTGATCATTTGTTCCTTCGTTCATTTGTTCATTTGTTCATTTGTTGATTTGTTCATTTGTTGATTTGTTCATTCGTTCATTTGTTCATTTGTTGATTTGTACATTTGTTGATTTGTTCATTCGTTCATTCGTTCACTTCTTCATTTGTTCATCTGTTCATTTGTTCATTTGTTCAATTGTTCATTTGTTCATTTGTTCATTTGTTCACTTGTTCATTTGTCCATTTGTTCATTTGTTCATTTGTTCATTTGTTCATTTGTTCATATGTTCATTTGTTCATTTGTTCATTTGTTCATTTGTTCATTTGTTCATTTGTTCATTTGTTCATTTGTTCATTTGTTCAATTGTTCATTTGTTCATTTGTTCATTTGTTCATTTGTTCATATGTTCATTTGTTCATTTGTTCATTTGTTCATTTGTTCATTTGTTCATTTGTTCATTTGTTCATTTGTTCATTTGTTCATTTGTTCATTTCTCAACGTATTCATTTGTGCGTTTGTGCATTTGTTCATTTGTTCATTTGTTCATTTGTTCATTTGTTCATTTGTTCATTTGTTCATTTTTTAATTTGTTCATTTGTTCATTTTTTAATTTGTTCATTTGTTCATTTTTTAATTTGTTCATTTGTTCACTTGTTCATTTGTTCATTTGTTCATTTGTTCATTTGTTCATTTGTTCATTTGTTCATTTGTTGATTTGTTCATTTGTTGTTTTGTTCATTTGTTCATCTGTTCATTTCTTCATTTCTTCATTTCTTCATTTCTTCATTTCTTCATTTCTTCCTTTCTTCATTTGTTCATTTGTTCATTTGTTCATTTGTTCATTTGTTCATTTTTTCATTTGTTCATTTTTTCACTTGTTCATTTGTTCATTTGTTCATTTGTTCATTTGTTCATTTGTTCATTTGTTCACTTGTTCATTTGTTCATTTGTCCATTCGTTCGTTTGTTCATTTGTTCATTTGTTCGTTTGTTCATTTGTTCATATGTTCATTTGTTCATTTGTTCATTTGTTCATTTGTTCATTTGTTCATTTGTTCATTTGTTCATTTGTTCACTTGTTCATTTTGTTCCTTTGTTCGTTTGTTCGTTTGTTCATTTGTTCATTTGTTTATTTGTTCATTTGTTCATTTGTTCATTCGTTCGTTTGTTCATTTGTTCATTTGTTCATTTGTTCATTTGTTCGTTTGTTCATTTGTTCATTTGTTCATTTGTTCATTTGTTCATTTGTTCATTTGTTCATTTGTTCATTTGTTCATTTGTTCATTTGTTCAATTGATCCTTTGTTCATTTGTTCATTTGTTCATTTGTTCATTTGTTCATTTGTTCATTTGTTCCTTTGATCATTTGTTCATTTGTTCATTTGTTCCTTTGTTCATTTGTTCATTTGTTCATTTGTTGATTTGTTCATTTGTTGTTTTGTTCATTTGTTCATCTGTTCATTTCTTCATTTCTTCATTTCTTCATTTCTTCCTTTCTTCATATGTTCATTTGTTCATTTGTTCATTTGTTCATTTGTTCATTTGTTCATTTGTTCATTTGTTCATTTGTTCATTTGTTCATTTGTCCATTTGTTCATTTGTTCATTTGTTCATTTGTTCGTTTGTTCATTTGTTCGTTTGTTCACTTGTTCATTTGTTCATTAGTTCATTTGTTCATTTGTTCATTTGTTCACTTGTTCATTTTGTTCCTTTGTTCGTTTGTTCGTTTGTTCATTTGTTCATTTGTACATGTGTTCATTTGTTCATTTGTACATGTGTTCATTTGTTCATTTGTTCATTTGTTCAATTGATCCTTTGTTCATTTGTTCATTTGTTGATTTGTTCCTTTGATCATTTGTTCATTTGTTCCTTTGTTCATTTGTTCATTTGTTCATTTGTTGATTTTTTCATTTGTTGATTTGTTCATTTGTTCTTTTGTTCATTCGTTCATTTGTTCATTTGTTGATTTGTTCATTTGTTGATTTGTTCATTCGTTCATTCGTTCATTCGTTCATTTGTTCATTTGTTCATTTGTTCATTTGTTCATTTGTTCATTTGTTCATTTGTTCATTTGTTCATTTGTTGATTTGTTCATTCGTTCATTCGTTCATTCGTTCATTTGTTCATTTGTTCATTTGTTCATTTGTTAACTTGTTCATTTGTTCATTTGTTCATTTGTTCATTTGTTCATTTGTTCATTTGTTCATTTGTTCATTTGTTCATTTGTTCATTTGTTCATTTGTTCATTTGTTCATTTGTTCATTTGTTCATTTGTTCATTTGTTCATTTGTTCATTTTTTCATTTGTTCATTTGTTCATTTGTTCATTTGTTCATTTGTTCATCTGTTCATTTGTTCATTTCTTCATTTCTTCATTTCTTCATTTCTTCATTTCTTCATTTCTTCATTTCTTCATTTCTTCATTTGTTCATTTGTTCATTTGGTCATTTGTTCATTTGTTCATTTGTTCATTTGTTCATTAGTTCATTAGTTCACTTGTTCATTTGTTCATTTGTTCATTTGTTCATTTGTTCATTTGTTCATTTGTTCATATGTACATTTGTGCATCTTTTCATTTGTTCATTCGTCCATTTGTACATTTGTCCATTTGTTCAAATGATAATTCGTTCACTTGTTCATATGTTCATTTGATTGTTTCTTCATTCGTTAAATGGTTCATTTGACCATTTGTTCATTTGTCTACCCGCTCATTTGTTCATTTGTTCATTTGTTCATATATTAATTTGTCCATTTTTGGATTTGTTCATTTCTTCAATTCTTCATTTCTTAAGTTGTTCATTTGTTCATTTGTTCATTTGTTCATATGTTCATTTGATTGTTTGTACAATTCTCAACATATTCATTTGTTCATTTGATCATTTGTACATGTGTTCATTTGTTCATTTGTTAATTTGTTCAATTGATCCTTTGTTCATTTGTACATTTGTTCATTTGTTCATTTTTTCATTTGTTCATTTGTTCATTTGTTCATTTGTTCCTTTGTACATATGTTCATGTGTTCCTTTGTTCATTTCTTCATTTGTTCATTTGTTCCTTTGTTCATTTGATCATTTGTTCCTTCGTTCATTTGTTCATTTGTTCATTTGTTGATTTGTTCATTTGTTGATTTGTTCATTCGTTCATTTGTTCATTTGTTGATTTGTACATTTGTTGATTTGTTCATTCGTTCATTCGTTCACTTCTTCATTTGTTCATCTGTTCATTTGTTCATTTGTTCAATTGTTCATTTGTTCATTTGTTCATTTGTTCACTTGTTCATTTGTCCATTTGTTCATTTGTTCATTTGTTCATTTGTTCATTTGTTCATATGTTCATTTGTTCATTTCTTCATCTTCATTTCTTCATTTGTTCATTTGTTCATTTGTTCATTTGTTCATTTGTTCATTTGTTCATTTGTTCATTTGTTCATTTGTTCATTTGTTTTTTGGTTCATTTGTTCATTTGTTCATTTGTTCATTCGTTCATTTGTTCATTTGTTCATTTGTTCATTTGTTCGTTTGTTCGTTTGTTCATTTGTTCATTTGTTCATTTGTTCATTTTTTCATTTGTTCATTTTTTCATTTGTTCATTTGTTCATTTGTTCATTTGTTCATTTGTTCATTTGTTCATTTGTTCATTTGTTCATTTGTTCATTTGTTCATTTGTTCATTTGTTCATTTGTCCATTTGTTCATTTGTTCATTTGTTCATTTGTTCATTTCTTCATTTGTTCATTTGTTCATTTGTTCATTTGTTCATTTGTTCATTTGTTCATTTGTTCATTTGTTCATTTGTTCATTTGTTCATTTGTTCATTCGTTCATTTTTTTCATTTGTTCATTTGTTCATTTGTTCATTTGTTCATTTGTTCATTCGTTCATTTCTTTCATTTTTTCATTTGTTCATTTGTTCATTTGTTCATTTGTTCATTTGTTCATTTGTTCATTTGTTCATTTGTTCATTTGTTCATATGTTATTTGATCATTTGTTCATATGTTCATTTGATTGTTTGTTCATTTCTCAACGTATTCATTTGTTCATTTGTTCATTTGTTCATTTGTTCATTTGTTCATTTCTCAACGTATTCATTTGTGCGTTTGTGCATTTGTTCATTTGTTCATTTGTTCATTTGTTCATTTGTTCATTTGTTCATTTGTTCATTTTTTAATTTGTTCATTTGTTCATTTTTTAATTTGTTCATTTGTTCATTTTTTAATTTGTTCATTTGTTCACTTGTTCATTTGTTCATTTGTTCATTTGTTCATTTGTTCATTTGTTGATTTGTTCATTTGTTGTTTTGTTCATTTGTTCATCTGTTCATTTCTTCATTTCTTCATTTCTTCATTTCTTCATTTCTTCATTTCTTCCTTTCTTCATTTGTTCATTTGTTCATTTGTTCATTTGTTCATTTGTTCATTTTTTCATTTGTTCATTTTTTCACTTGTTCATTTGTTCATTTGTTCATTTGTTCATTTGTTCATTTGTTCATTTGTTCATTTGTTCATTTGTTCATTTGTCCATTCGTTCGTTTGTTCATTTGTTCATTTGTTCGTTTGTTCATTTGTTCATATGTTCATTTGTTCATTTGTTCATTTGTTCATTTGTTCATTTGTTCATTTGTTCATTTGTTCACTTGTTCATTTTGTTCCTTTGTTCGTTTGTTCGTTTGTTCATTTGTTCATTTGTTTATTTGTTCATTTGTTCATTTGTTCATTCGTTCGTTTGTTCATTTGTTCATTTGTTCATTTGTTCATTTGTTCGTTTGTTCATTTGTTCATTTGTTCATTTGTTCATTTGTTCATTTGTTCATTTGTTCATTTGTTCATTTGTTCATTTGTTCATTTGTTCATTTGTTCATTTGTTCAATTGATCCTTTGTTCATTTGTTCATTTGTTCATTTGTTCATTTGTTCATTTGTTCATTTGTTCCTTTGATCATTTGTTCATTTGTTCATTTGTTCCTTTGTTCATTTCTTCATTTGTTCATTTGTTGATTTGTTCATTTGTTGTTTTGTTCATTTGTTCATCTGTTCATTTCTTCATTTCTTCATTTCTTCATTTCTTCATTTCTTCCTTTCTTCATATGTTCATTTGTTCATTTGTTCATTTGTTCATTTGTTCATTTGTTCATTTGTTCATTTGTTCATTTGTTCATTTGTTCATTTGTCCATTTGTTCATTTGTTCATTTGTTCATTTGTTCGTTTGTTCATTTGTTCGTTTGTTCACTTGTTCATTTGTTCATTAGTTCATTTGTTCATTTGTTCATTTGTTCACTTGTTCATTTTGTTCCTTTGTTCGTTTGTTCGTTTGTTCATTTGTTCATTTGTACATGTGTTCATTTGTTCATTTGTACATGTGTTCATTTGTTCATTTGTTCATTTGT
This sequence comes from Megalopta genalis, assembly GCF_051020955.1. Classification (NCBI taxonomy): domain Eukaryota; kingdom Metazoa; phylum Arthropoda; class Insecta; order Hymenoptera; family Halictidae; genus Megalopta; species Megalopta genalis. Next base: position 2,061,679 of record NW_027476105.1, read on the forward strand.
TCAATTGATCCTTTGTTCATTTGTTCATTTGTTGATTTGTTCCTTTGATCATTTGTTCATTTGTTCCTTTGTTCATTTGTTCATTTGTTCATTTGTTGATTTTTTCATTTGTTGATTTGTTCATTTGTTCTTTTGTTCATTCGTTCATTTGTTCATTTGTTGATTTGTTCATTTGTTGATTTGTTCATTCGTTCATTCGTTCATTCGTTCATTTGTTCATTTGTTCATTTGTTCATTTGTTCATTTGTTCATTTGTTCATTTGTTGATTTGTTCATTCGTTCATTCGTTCATTCGTTCATTCGTTCATTTGTTCATTTGTTCATTTGTTAACTTGTTCATTTGTTCATTTGTTCATTTGTTCATTTGTTCATTTGTTCATTTGTTCATTTGTTCATTTGTTCATTTGTTCATTTGTTCATTTGTTCATTTGTTCATTTGTTCATTTGTTCATTTGTTCATTTGTTCATTTGTTCATTTGTTCATTTGTTCATTTGTTCATTTGTTCATTTGTTCATTTGTTCATTTGTTCATTTGTTCATTTGTTCATTTGTTCATTTGTTCATCTGTTCATTTGTTCATTTCTTCATTTCTTCATTTCTTCATTTCTTCATTTCTTCATTTCTTCATTTCTTCATTTGTTCATTTGTTCATTTGGTCATTTGTTCATTTGTTCATTTGTTCATTTGTTCATTTGTTCATTAGTTCATTAGTTCACTTGTTCATTTGTTCATTTGTTCATTTGTTCATTTGTTCATTTGTTCATATGTACATTTGTGCATCTTTTCATTTGTTCATTCGTCCATTTGTACATTTGTCCATTTGTTCAAATGATAATTCGTTCACTTGTTCATATGTTCATTTGATTGTTTCTTCATTCGTTAAATGGTTCATTTGACCATTTGTTCATTTGTCTACCCGCTCATTTGTTCATTTGTTCATTTGTTCATATATTAATTTGTCCATTTTTGGATTTGTTCATTTCTTCAATTCTTCATTTCTTAAGTTGTTCATTTGTTCATTTGTTCATTTGTTCATATGTTCATTTGATTGTTTGTACAATTCTCAACATATTCATTTGTTCATTTGATCATTTGTACATGTGTTCATTTGTTCATTTGTTAATTTGTTCAATTGATCCTTTGTTCATTTGTACATTTGTTCATTTGTTCATTTTTTCATTTGTTCATTTGTTCATTTGTTCATTTGTTCCTTTGTACATATGTTCATGTGTTCCTTTGTTCATTTCTTCATTTGTTCATTTGTTCCTTTGTTCATTTGATCATTTGTTCCTTCGTTCATTTGTTCATTTGTTCATTTGTTGATTTGTTCATTTGTTGATTTGTTCATTCGTTCATTTGTTCATTTGTTGATTTGTACATTTTTTGATTTGTTCATTCGTTCATTCGTTCACTTCTTCATTTGTTCATCTGTTCATTTGTTCATTTGTTCAATTGTTCATTTGTTCATTTGTTCATTTGTTCACTTGTTCATTTGTCCATTTGTTCATTTGTTCATTTGTTCATTTGTTCATTTGTTCATATGTTCATTTGTTCATTTCTTCATCTTCATTTCTTCATTTGTTCATTTGTTCATTTGTTCATTTGTTCATTTGTTCATTTGTTCATTTGTTCATTTGTTCATTTGTTCATTTGTTTTTTGGTTCATTTGTTCATTTGTTCATTTGTTCATTCGTTCATTTGTTCATTTGTTCATTTGTTCATTTGTTCGTTTGTTCGTTTGTTCATTTGTTCATTTGTTCATTTTTTCATTTGTTCATTTTTTCATTTGTTCATTTGTTCATTTGTTCATTTGTTCATTTGTTCATTTGTTCATTTGTTCATTTGTTCATTTGTTCATTTGTTCATTTGTTCATTTGTTCATTTGTTCATTTGTTCATTTGTTCATTTGTTCATTTCTCAACGTATTCATTTGTGCGTTTGTGCATTTGTTCATTTGTTCATTTGTTCATTTGTTCATTTGTTCATTTGTTCATTTGTTCATTTTTTAATTTGTTCATTTGTTCATTTTTTAATTTGTTCATTTGTTCATTTTTTAATTTGTTCATTTGTTCACTTGTTCATTTGTTCATTTGTTCATTTGTTCATTTGTTCATTTGTTCATTTGTTGATTTGTTCATTTGTTGTTTTGTTCATTTGTTCATCTGTTCATTTCTTCATTTCTTCATTTCTTCATTTCTTCATTTCTTCATTTCTTCATTTCTTCCTTTCTTCATTTGTTCATTTGTTCATTTGTTCATTTGTTCATTTGTTAATTTGTTCAATTGATCCTTTGTTCATTTGTACATTTGTTCATTTGTTCATTTTTTCATTTGTTCATTTGTTCATTTGTTCATTTGTTCATTTTTTCACTTGTTCATTTGTTCATTTGTTCATTTGTTCATTTGTTCATTTGTTCATTTGTTCATTTGATCATTTGTTCATTTGTCCATTCGTTCGTTTGTTCATTTGTTCATTTGTTCATTTGTTGATTTGTTCATTCGTTCATTTGTTCATTTGTTGATTTGTACATTTGTTGATTTGTTCATTCGTTCATTCGTTCACTTCTTCATTTGTTCATCTGTTCATTTGTTCATTTGTTCAATTGTTCATTTGTTCATTTGTTCATTTGTTCATTTGTTCATTTGTCCATTTGTTCATTTGTTCATTTGTTCATTTGTTCATATGTTCATTTGTTCATTTCTTCATCTTCATTTCTTCATTTGTTCATTTGTTCATTTGTTCATTTCTTCATTTGTTCATTTGTTCATTTGTTCATTTGTTCATTTGTTCATTTGTTCATTTGTTTTTTGGTTCATTTGTTCATTTGTTCATTTGTTCATTCGTTCATTTGTTCATTTGTTCATTTGTTCATTTGTTCGTTTGTTCGTTTGTTCATTTGTTCATTTGTTCATTTTTTCATTTGTTCATTTGTTCATTTGTTCATTTGTTCATTTGTTCATTTGTCCATTTGTTCATTTGTTCATTTGTTCATTTGTTCATTTCTTCATTTGTTCATTTGTTCATTTGTTCATTTGTTCATTTGTTCATTTGTTCATTTGTTCATTTGTTCATTTGTTCATTTGTTCATTTGTTCATTTGTTCGTTTGTTCATTTGTTCGTTTGTTCACTTGTTCATTTGTACATTAGTTCATTTGTTCATTTGTTCATTTGTTCACTTGTTCATTTTGTTCCTTTGTTCATTTGTTCATTTGTTCATTAGTTCATTAGTTCACTTGTTCATTTGTTCATTTGTTCATTTGTTCATTTGTTCATTTGTTCATATGTACATTTGTGCATCTTTTCATTTGTTCATTCGTCCATTTGTACATTTGTCCATTTGTTCAAATGATAATTCGTTCACTTGTTCATATGTTCATTTCATTGTTTCTTCATTCGTTAAATGGTTCATTTGACCATTTGTTCATTTGTCTACCCGCTCATTTGTTCATTTGTTCATTTGTTCATATGTTAATTTGTCCATTTTTGGATTTGTTCATTTCTTCAATTCTTCATTTCTTAAGTTGTTCATTTGTTCATTTGTTCATTTGTTCATATGTTCATTTGATTGTTTGTACAATTCTCAACATATTCATTTGTTCATTTGATCATTTGTACATGTGTTCATTTGTTCATTTGTTAATTTGTTCAATTGATCCTTTGTTCATTTGTACATTTGTTCATTTGTTCATTTTTTCATTTGTTCATTTGTTCATTTGTTCATTTGTTCCTTTGTACATATGTTCATGTGTTCCTTTGTTCATTTCTTCATTTGATCATTTGTTCCTTTGTTCATTTGATCATTTGTTCCTTCGTTCATTTGTTCATTTGTTCATTTGTTGATTTGTTCATTTGTTGATTTGTTCATTCGTTCATTTGTTCATTTGTTGATTTGTACATTTGTTGATTTGTTCATTCGTTCATTCGTTCACTTCTTCATTTGTTCATCTGTTCATTTGTTCATTTGTTCAATTGTTCATTTGTTCATTTGTTCATTTGTTCATTTGTCCATTCGTTCGTTTGTTCATTTGTTCATTTGTTCGTTTGATCATTTGTTCATTTGTTAATTGTTCATTTGTTCATATGTTCATCTGATCATTTGTTCATTTCTTCATTTGTTCATTTGTTCATTTGTTCACTTGTTCATTTGTTCATTTCTTCATTTGTTCATTTGTTCATTTGTTCATTTGTTCATTTGTTCATTTCTTCATTTGTTCATTTGTTCATTTGTTCACTTGTTCATTTGTTCATTTGTTCATTTGTTCATTTGTTCATTTGTTCATTTGTTCATTTGTTCATTTGTTCATTTGTTCATTTGTTCATTTGTTCATTTGTTCATTTGTTCATTTGTTCATTTGTTCATTTGTTCATTTGTTCATTTCTCAACGTATTCATTTGTGCGTTTGTGCATTTGTTCATTTGTTCATTTGTTCATTTGTTCATTTTTTAATTTGTTCATTTGTTCATTTTTTAATTTGTTCATTTGTTCATTTTTTAATTTGTTCATTTGTTCACTTGTTCATTTGTTCATTTGTTCATTTGTTCATTTGTTCATTTGTTCATTTGTTCAGTTGTTTATTTGTTCATTTGTTTATTTGTTCATTTGTTCGTTTGTTCATTTGTTCATTTGTTCATTTGTTCGTTTGTTCATTTGTTCATTTGTACATTTGTTCATTTGTTCATTTGTTCATTTGTTTATTTGTTTATTGGTTCATTCGTTCATTTGTTCATTTGTTCATTTGTTCATTTGTTCATTTGTTCATTTGTTCATTTGTTCATTTGTTCATTTGTTCATTTTTTCACTTGTTCATTTGTTCATTTGTTCATTTGTTCATTTGTTCATTTGTTCATTTGTCCATTCGTTCGTTTGTTCATTTGTTCATTTGTTCGTTTGTTCATTTGTTCATTTGTTCATTTGTTCATTTGTTCATTTGTTCATTTGTTCATTTGTTCATTTGTTCATTTGTTCATTTGTTCATTTGTTCATTTGTTCATTTGTTCATTTGTCCATTTGTTCATTTGTTCATTTGTTCATTTGTTCATTTCTTCATTTGTTCATTTGTTCATTTGTTCATTTGTTCATTTGTTCATTTGTTCATTTGTTCATTTGTTCATTTGTTCATTTGTTCATTTGTTCATTTGTTCATTTGTTCATTTGTTCATTTGTTCATTTGTTCATTTGTTCATTTGTTCATTTGTTCATTTGTTCATTTGTTCATTTGTTCATTTGTTCATTCGTTCATTTTTTTCATTTTTTCATTTGTTCATTTGTTCATTTGTTCATTTGTTCATTTGTTCATTTGTTCATTTGTTCATTTGTTCATTTGTTCATATGTTATTTGATCATTTGTTCATATGTTCATTTGATTGTTTGTTCATTTCTCAACGTATTCATTTGTTCATTTGTTCATTTGTTCATTTGTTCATTTGTTCACTTGTTCATTTGTTCATTTGTTCATTTGTTCATTTGTTCATTTGTTCATTTGTTCATTTGTTCATTTGTTCATTTGTTCATTTGTTCATTTGTTCATTTGTTCATTTGTTCATTTGTTCATTTGTTCATTTGTTCATTTGTTCATTTGTTCATTTGTTCATTTGTTCATTTGTTCATATGTTATTTGATCATTTGTTCATATGTTCATTTGATTGTTTGTTCATTTCTCAACGTATTCATTTGTTCATTTGTTCATTTGTTCATTTGTTCATTTGTTCACTTGTTCATTTGTTCATTTGTTCATTTGTTCATTTGTTCATTTGTTCATTTGTTCATTTGTTCATTTGTTCATTTGTTCATTTGTTCATTTGTTCATTTGTTCATTTGTTCATTTGTTCGTTTGTTCATTTGTTCATTTGTTCACTTGTTCATTTGTTCATTTGTTCATTTGTTCATTTGTTCATTTGTTCATTTGTTCATTTGTTCATTTGTTCATTTGTTCATTTGTTCATTTGTTCATTTGTTCATTTGTTCATTTGTTCATTTGTACATTTGTTCATTTGTACATGTGTTCATTTGTTCATTTGTACATGAGTTCATTTGTTCATTTGTTGATTTGTTCATTTGTTCATTTGTTGATTTGTTCATTCGTTCATTCGTTCATTTGTTCATTTGTTCATTTGTTCATTTGTTCATTTGTTCATTTGTTCATTTGTTCATTTGTTCATTTGTTCATTTGTTCATTTGTTCATTTGTTCATTTGTTGATTTGTTCATTCGTTCATTCGTTCATTCGTTCATTTGTTCATTTGTTCATTTGTTCATTTGTTAACTTGTTCATTTGTTCATTGGTTCATTTGTTCATTTGTTCATTTGTTCATTTGTTCATTTGTTCATTTGTTCATTTGTTCATTTGTTCATTTGTTCATTTGTTCATTTGTTCATTTGTTCATTTGTTCATTTGTTCATTTGTTCATTTGTTCATTTGTTCATTTGTTCATTTGTTCATCTGTTCATTTGTTCATTTCTTCATTTCTTCATTTCTTCATTTCTTCATTTCTTCATTTCTTCATTTCTTCATTTGTTCATTTGTTCATTTGGTCATTTGTTCATTTGTTCATTTGTTCATTTGTTCACTTGTTCATTAGTTCATTAGTTCACTTGTTCATTTGTTCATTTGTTCCTTTGTTCATTTGTTCATTTGTTCATATGTACATTTGTGCATCTTTTCATTTGTTCATTCGTCCATTTGTACATTTGTCCATTTGTTCAAATGATAATTCGTTCACTTGTTCATATGTTCATTTGATTGTTTCTTCATTCGTTAAATGGTTCATTTGACCATTTGTTCATTTGTCTACCCGCTCATTTGTTCATTTGTTCATTTGTTCATATGTTAATTTGTCCATTTTTGGATTTGTTCATTTCTTCAATTCTTCATTTCTTAAGTTGTTCATTTGTTCATTTGTTCATTTGTTCATATGTTCATTTGATTGTTTGTACAATTCTCAACATATTCATTTGTTCATTTGTTCATTTGTACATGTGTTCATTTGTTCATTTGTTAATTTGTTCAATTGATCCTTTGTTCATTTGTACATTTGTTCATTTGTTCATTTTTTCATTTGTTCATTTGTTCATTTGTTCATTTGTTCATTTGTTCCTTTGTACATATGTTCATGTGTTCCTTTGTTCATTTCTTCATTTGTTCATTTGTTCCTTTGTTCATTTGATCATTTGTTCCTTCGTTCATTTGTTCATTTGTTCATTTGTTGATTTGTTCATTTGTTGATTTGTTCATTCGTTCATTTGTTCATTTGTTCATTTGTACATTTGTTGATTTGTTCATTCGTTCATTCGTTCACTTCTTCATTTGTTCATCTGTTCATTTGTTCATTTGTTCATTTGTTCAATTGTTCATTTGTTCATTTGTTCATTTGTTCATTTGTTCATTTGTCCATTTGTTCATTTGTTCATTTGTTCATTTGTTCATTTGTTCATTTGTTCATATGTTCATTTGTTCATTTCTTCATCTTCATTTCTTCATTTGTTCATTTGTTCATTTGTGCATTTGTTCATTTGTTCATTTGTTCATTTGTTTTTTGGTTCATTTGTTCATTTGTTCATTTGTTCATTCGTTCATTTGTTCATTTGTTCATTTGTTCATTTGTTCATTTGTTCATTTGTTCATTTGTTCATTTGTTCATTTGTTCATTCGTTCATTTTTTCGTTTGTTCATTTGTTCATTTGTTCATTTGTTCATTTGTTCATTTGTTCATTTGTTCATTTGTTCATTTGTTCATTTGTCCATTTGTTCATTTGTTCATTTGTTCATTTGTTCATTTGTTCATTTCTTCATTTGTTCATTTGTTCATTTGTTCATTTGTTCATTTGTTCATTTGTTCATTTGTTCATTTGTTCATTTGTTCATTTGTTCATTTGTTCATTTGTTCATTCGTTCATTTTTTTCATTTTTTCATTTGTTCATTTGTTCATTTGTTCATTTGTTCATTTGTTCATTTGTTCATTTGTTCATTTGTTCATTTGTTCATTTGTTCATTTGTTCATTTGTTCATTTGTTCATTTGTTCATATGTTATTTGATCATTTGTTCATATGTTCATTTGATTGTTTGTTCATTTCTCAACGTATTCATTTGTTCATTTGTTCATTTGTTCATTTGTTCATTTGTTCACTTGTTCATTTGTTCATTTGTTCATTTGTTCATTTGTTCATTTGTTCATTTGTCCATTCGTTCGTTTGTTCATTTGTTCGTTTGTTCATTTGTTCATTTGTTCACTTGTTCATTTGTTCATTTGTTCATTTGTTCATTTGTTCATTTGTTCATTTGTTCATTTGTTCATTTGTTCATTTGTTCATTTGTTCATTTGTTCATTTGTTCATTTGTTCATTTGTTCATTTGTTCATTTGTTCATTTGTTCATTTGTTCATTTGTTCATTTGTTCATTTGTTCATTTGTTCATTTGTTCATTTGTTCACTTGTTCATTTTGATCCTTTGTTTGTTTGTTCGTTTGTTCATTTGTTCATTTGTACATGTGTTCATTTGTTCATTTGTACATGTGTTCATTTGTTCATTTGTTTATTTGTTCATTTGTTCAATTGATCCTTTGTTCATTTCTTCATTTGTTCATTTGTTCCTTTGATCATTTGTTCATTTGTTCCTTTGTTCATTTGTTCATTTGTTGATTTGTTCATTTGTTGATTTGTTAATTTGTTGATTTGTTCATTTGTTGATTTGTTCATTCGTTCATTTGTTCATTTGTTGATTTGTTGATTTGTTCATTTGTTCATTTGTACTTTTGTTCAATTGTTCATTTGTTCATTTGTTCATCTGGTCTTTTGTTCATTTCTTCATTTCTTCATTTCTTCATTTCTTCATTTGTTCATTTGTTCATTTGTTCATTTGTTCATTTGTTCATTTGTTCATTTGTTCATTTGTTCATTTGTTCATTTGTTCTTTTGTTCATTTGTTCATTTGTTCATTTGTTCATTTGTTCATTTGTTCATTTGTTCATTTGGTCATTTGTTCATTTGTTCATTTATTCATTTGTTCATTTGTTCATTTGTTCACTTGTTCATTTGTTCATTTGTTCATTTGTTCATTTGTTCATTTGTTCATTTGTTCATTTGTTCATTTGTTCATTTGTTCATTTGTTCAATTGATCCTTTGTTCATTTGTTCATTTGTTCATTTGTTCATTTGTTCATTTGTTCATTTGTTCATTTGTACATGTGTTCATTTGTTCATTTGTACACGTGTTCATTTGTTCATTTGTTCATTTGTTCATTTGTTCATTTGTTCATTTGTTCATTAGTACACTTGATCATTTGTTCATTTGTTTATTTGTTTATTGGTTCATTTGTTCATTTGTTCATTTGTCCATTTGTTTATTTGTTCATTTGTTCATATGTTCATTTGATTGTTTGTTCAATTCTCAACATATTCATTTGTTCATTTGTTCATTTGTACATGTGTTCATTTGTTCATTTGTTAATTTGTTCAATTGATCCTTTGTTTATTGGTCCATTTGTTCATTTGTTCATTTGTTCATTTGTTCATCTGTTCATTTGTTCATTTGTTCATTTGTTCATTTCTTCATTTCTTCATTTCTTCATTTCTTCATTTCTTCATTTGTTCATTTGTTCATTTGTTCATTTGTTCATTTGTAAATTTGTCCATTTGTTCATTTGTTCATTTGTTCATTTGTTCATTTGTTCATTTGTTCATTTGTCCATTTGTTCATTTGTTCATTTATTCATTTGTTCATTTGTTCATTTGTTCATTTGTTCATTTGTTCATTTGGTCATTTGTTCATTTGTACATTTGTTCATTTGTTCATTTGTTCATTTGTTCATTTGTTCATTTGTTCATTTGTTCATTTGTTCATTTGTTCATTAGTTCACTTTTTCATTTGTTCATTTGTTCATTGGTTCATATGTACATTTGTGCATCTTTTCATTTGTTCATTCGTCCATTTGTACATTTGTCCATTTGTTCAAATGATAATTCGTTCATTTGTTCATATTTTCATTTGATTGTTTCTTCATTCGTTAAATGGTTCATTTGATCATTTGTTCATTTGTCTACCCGCTCATTTGTTCATTTGTTCATTTGTTCATATGTTAATTTGTCCATTTTTGGATTTGTTCATTTCTTCAATTCTTCATTTCTTAAGTTGTTCGTTTGTTCATTTGTCCATTTGTTTATTTGTTCATTCGTTCATATGTTCATTTGATTGTTTGTTCAATTCTCAACATATTCTTTTGTTCATTTGTTCATTTGTACATCTGTTCATTTGTTCAATTGATCCTTTGTTCATTTGTACATTTGTTCATTTGTTCATTTTTTCATTTGTTCATTTGTTCAATTGTTCATTTGTTCATTTGTTCATTTGTTCATTGGTCATTTGTTCATTTGTTCATTTGTTCATTTGTTCATTTGTTCATTTGTTCACTTGTTCATTTTGTTCCTTTGTTCGTTTGTTCGCTTGTTCATTTCTTCATTTGTACATGTGTTCATTTGTTCATTTGTACATGTGTTCATTTGTTCATTTGTTCATTTGTTCATTTGTTCATTTGTTCAATTGATCCTTTGTTCATTTGTTCATTCGTTCGTTTGTTCATTTGTTCATTTGTTCGTTTGTTCAATTGTTCATTTGTTCACTTGTTCATTTGTTCATTTGTTCATTTGTTCATTTGTTCATTTGTTCATTTGTTCATTTGTTCATTTGTTCATTTGTTCATTTGTTCATATGTTAATTTGTCCATTTTTGGATTTGTTCATTTCTTCAATTCTTCATTTCTTAAGTTGTTCATTTGTTCATTTGTCCATTTGTTTATTTGTTCATTCGTTCATATGTTCATTTGATTGTTTGTTCAATTCTCAACATATTCTTTTGTTCATTTGTTCATTTGTACATCTGTTCATTTGTTCATTTGTTAATTTGTTCAATTGATCCTTTGTTCATTTGTACATTTGTTCATTTGTTCATTTTTTCATTTGTTCATTTGTTCAATTGTTCATTTGTTCATTTGTTCATTTGTTCATTGGTCATTTGTTCATTTGTTCATTTGTTCATTTGTTCATTTGTTCATTTGTTCATTTGTCCATTCGTTCGTTTGTTCATTTGTTCATTTGTTCATTTGTTCATTTGTGCACTTGTTCATTTTTTTCCTTTGTTCGTTTGTTCGCTTGTTCATTTCTTCATTTGTACATGTGTTCATTTGATCATTTGTACATGTGTTCATTTGTTCATTTGTTCATTTGTTCATTTGTTCATTTGTTCAATTGATCCTTTGTTCATTTGTTCATTCGTTCGTTTGTTCATTTGTTCATTTGTTCGTTTGTTCAATTGTTCATTTGTTCACTTGTTCATTTGTTCATTTGTTCATTTGTTCATTTGTTCATTTGTTCATTTGTTCATTTGTTCACTTGTTCATTTTGTTCCTTTGTTCGTTTGTTCGTTTGTTCATTTGTTCATTTGTTCATTTGTTCATTTGTACATGTGTTCATTTGTTCATTTGTACACGTGTTCATTTGTTCATTTGTTCATTTGTTCATTTGTTCATTTGTTCATTTGTTCATTTGTTCATTTGTTCATTTGATCATTTGTTCATTTGTTCATTTGTTCATTTGTTCATTTGTCCATTCGTTCGTTTGTTCATTCGTTCATTTGTTCATTTGTTCATTTGTTCACTTGTTCATTTTGTTCCTTTGTTCGTTTGTTCGTTTGTTCATTTGTTCATTTGTACATGTGTTCATTTGTTCATTTGTACATGTGTTCATTTGTTCATTTGTTCATTTGTTCATTTGTTCAATTGATCCTTTGTTCATTTGTTCATTCGTTCGTTTGTTCATTTGTTCATTTGTTCATTTGTTCGTTTGTTCAATTGTTCATTTGTTCACTTGTTCATTTGTTCATTTGTTCATTTGTTCATTTGTTCATTTGTTCATTTGTTCATTCGTTCACTTGTTCATTTTGTTCCTTTGTTCGTTTGTTCGTTTGTTCATTTGTTCATTTGTACATGTGTTCATTTGTTCATTTGTACACGTGTTCATTTGTTCATTTGTTCATTTGTTCATTTGTTCATTTGTTCATTTGTTCATTTGTTCATTTGTTCATTTGATCATTTGTTCATTTGTTCATTTGTTCATTTGTTCATTTGTTCATTTGTTCATTTGTTCATTTCTCAACGTATTCATTTGTGCATTTGTGCATTTGTTCATTTGATCATTTGTTCATTTGTTCATTTGTTCATTTTTAATTTGTTCATTTGTTCATTTTTTAATTTGTTCATTTGTTCATTTGTTCACTTGTTCATTTGTTCATTTGTTCATTTGTTCATTTGTTCATTTGTTCATTTGTTCATTTGTTCATTTGTTCATTTGTTCCTTTGTTCATTTGTTCATTTGCTCATTTGTTAATTTGTTATTTGATCATTTGTTCATATGTTCATTTGATTGTTTGTTCATTTCTCAACGTATTCATTTGTTCATTTGTTCATTTGTACATTTGTTCATTTGTTCATTTGTTCATTTGTTCATTTGTTCACTTGTTCATTTGTTCATTTGTTCATTTGTTCATTTGTTCATTTTTTAATTTGTTCATTTGTTCATTTGTTCACTTGTTCATTTGTTCATTTGTTCATTTGTTCATTTGTTCATTTGTTCATTTGTTCATTTGTTCATTTGTTCATTTGTTCCTTTGTTCATTTGTTCATTTGCTCATTTGTTAATTTGTTATTTGATCATTTGTTCATATGTTCATTTGATTGTTTGTTCATTTCTCAACGTATTCATTTGTTCACTTGTTCATTTGTTCATTTGTTCATTTGTTCATTTGTTCATTTGTTCATTTGTTCAGTTGTTTATTTGTTCATTTGTTTATTTGTTCATTTGTTCGTTTGTTCATTTGTTCATTTGTTCATTTGTTCGTTTGTTCATTTGTTCACTTGTACATTTGTTCATTTGTTCATTTGTTCATTTGTTTATTTGTTTATTGGTTCATTCGTTCATTTGTTCATTTGTTCATTTGTTCATTTGTTCATTTGTTCATTTGTTCATTTGTTCATTTGTTCATTTTTTCATTTGTTCATTTTTTCACTTGTTCATTTGTTCATTTGTTCATTTGTTCATTTGTTCATTTGTTCATTTGTTCATTTGTTCATTTGTTCATTTGTCCATTCGTTCGTTTGTTCATTTGTTCATTTGTTCGTTTGTTCATTTGTTCATTTGTTCATTTGTTCATTTGTTCATTTGTTCATTTGTTCATTTGTTCATTTGTTCATTTGTTCATTTGATCATTTGTTCATTTGTTCACTTGTTCATTTTGTTCCTTTGTTCGTTTGTTCGTTTGTTCATTTGTTCATTTGTACATGTGTTCATTTGTTCATTTGTTCATTTGTTCATTTGTTCATTTGTTCATTTGTTCATTTGTTCATTTGTTCAATTGATCCTTTGTTCATTTGTTCATTTGTTCATTTGTTCATTTGTTCATTTGTTCATTTGTTCATTTGTTCCTTTGATCATTTGTTCATTTGTTCCTTTGTTCATTTGTTGTTTTGTTCATTTGTTCATCTGTTCATTTCTTCATTTCTTCATTTCTTCATTTCTTCATTTCTTCATTTCTTCCTTTCTTCATTTGTTCATTTGTTCATTTGTTCATTTGTTCATTTGTTCATTTGTTCATTTGTTCATTTGTTCATTTGTTCATTTGTTCATTTGTTCATTTGTTCATTTGTTCATTTGTTCATTTGTTCATTTGTTCGTTTGTTCATTTGTTCGTTTGTTCACTTGTTCATTTGTTCATTAGTTCATTTGTTCATTTGTTCATTTGTTCACTTGTTCATTTTGTTCCTTTGTTCGTTTGTTCGTTTGTTCATTTGTTCATTTGTACATGTGTTCATTTGTTCATTTGTACATGTGTTCATTTGTTCATTTGTTCATTTGTTCAATTGATCCTTTGTTCATTTGTTCATTTGTTGATTTGTTCCTTTGATCATTTGTTCATTTGTTCCTTTGTTCATTTGTTCATTTGTTCATTTGTTGATTTTTTCATTTGTTGATTTGTTCATTTGTTCTTTTGTTCATTCGTTCATTTGTTCATTTGTTGATTTGTTCATTTGTTGATTTGTTCATTCGTTCATTCGTTCATTCGTTCATTTGTTCATTTGTTCATTTGTTCATTTGTTCATTTGTTCATTTGTTCATTTGTTCATTTGTTCATTTGTTGATTTGTTCATTCGTTCATTCGTTCATTCGTTCATTCGTTCATTCGTTCATTTGTTCATTTGTTCATTTGTTCATTTGTTCACTTGTTCATTTGTTCATTTGTTCATTTGTTCATTTGTTCATTTGTTCATTTGTTCATTTGTTCATTTGTTCATTTGTTCATTTGTTCATTTGTTCATTTGTTCATTTGTTTATTTGTACATTTGTTCATTTGTTCATTTGTTCATTTGTTCATTTCTTCATTTGTTCATTTGTTCATTTGTTCATTTGTTCATTTGTTCATTTGTTCTTATGTTCATTTGTTCATTTGTTCATTTGTTCATTTGTTCATTTGTTCATTTGTTCATTTGTTCATTTGTTCATTTGTTCATTTGTTCATTTGTTCATTTGTTCATTTGTTCATTTGTCCATTCGTTCGTTTGTTCATTTGTTCAATTGATTCTTTGTTCATTTGTTCATTTGTTCATTTGTTCATTTGTTCAATTGTACATTTGTTCATTTGTTCATATGTACATTTGTGCATCTTTTCGTTTGTTCATTCGTCCATTTGTACATTTGTTCATTTGTTCAATTGATAATTCGTTCATTTGTTCATATGTTCATTTGAATGTTTCTTCATTCGTTCAATGGTTCATTTGTTCATTTGTTCACTTGTCTACTCGCTCGTTTGTTCATTTGTTCATTTGTTCATTTGTTTATTTGTTTATTGGTTCATTTGTTCATTTCTCGACTTATTCACTTGTGCATTTGTAGATTTGTTCATTTGTTCATTTGTTCATTTGTTAATTTGTTCGTTTGTTCATTTGTTCATTTGTTCACTTGTTCATTTGTTCATTTGTTCATTTGTTCATTTGTTCATTTGTTCATTTGTTCATTTGTTCATTTGTTCATTTGTTCATTTGTTCATTTGTTCATTTGTTCATTTGTTCATTTGTCCATTTGTTCGTTTGTTCATTTGTTCACTTGTTCATTTGTTCATTTGTTCATTTGTTCATTTGTTCATTTGTCCATTCGTTCGTTTGTTCATTTGTTCATTTGTTCATTTGTTCGTTTGTTCATTTGTTCATTTGTACATTTGTTCATTTGTTCATTTGTACATTTGTTCATTTGTTCATTTGTTCATTTGTTCATTTGTTCATTTGTTCATTTGTTCATTTGTTCATTGGTCATTTGTTCATTTGTTCATTTGTTCATTTGTTCATTTGTTCATTTGTTCACTTGTTCATTTTGTTCCTTTGTTCGTTTGTTCGCTTGTTCATTTCTTCATTTGTACATGTGTTCATTTGTTCATTTGTACATGTGTTCATTTGTTCATTTGTTCATTTGTTCATTTGTTCATTTGTTCATTTGTTCAATTGATCCTTTGTTCATTTGTTCATTCGTTCGTTTGTTCATTTGTTCATTTGTTCGTTTGTTCAATTGTTCATTTGTTCACTTGTTCATTTGTTCATTTGTTCATTTGTTCATTTGTTCATTTGTTCATTTGTTCATTTGTTCATTTGTTCATATGTTAATTTGTCCATTTTGGATTTGTTCATTTCTTCAATTCTTCATTTCTTAAGTTGTTCATTTGTTCATTTGTCCATTTGTTTATTTGTTCATTCGTTCATATGTTCATTTGATTGTTTGTTCAATTCTCAACATATTCTTTTGTTCATTTGTTCATTTGTACATCTGTTCATTTGTTCATTTGTTAATTTGTTCAATTGATCCTTTGTTCATTTGTACATTTGTTCATTTGTTCATTTTTTCATTTGTTCATTTGTTCAATTGTTCATTTGTTCATTTGTTCATTTGTTCATTGGTCATTTGTTCATTTGTTCATTTGTTCATTTGTTCATTTGTTCATTTGTTCATTTGTCCATTCGTTCGTTTGTTCATTTGTTCATTTGTTCATTTGTTCATTTGTTCACTTGTTCATTTTTTTCCTTTGTTCGTTTGTTCGCTTGTTCATTTCTTCATTTGTACATGTGTTCATTTGATCATTTGTACATGTGTTCATTTGTTCATTTGTTCATTTGTTCATTTGTTCATTTGTTCATTTGTTCAATTGATCCTTTGTTCATTTGTTCATTCGTTCGTTTGTTCATTTGTTCATTTGTTCGTTTGTTCAATTGTTCATTTGTTCACTTGTTCATTTGTTCATTTGTTCATTTGTTCATTTGTTCATTTGTTCATTTGTTCATTTGTTCACTTGTTCATTTTGTTCCTTTGTTCGTTTGTTCGTTTGTTCATTTGTTCATTTGTTCATTTGTTCATTTGTACATGTGTTCATTTGTTCATTTGTACACGTGTTCATTTGTTCATTTGTTCATTTGTTCATTTGTTCATTTGTTCATTTGTTCATTTGTTCATTTGTTCATTTGATCATTTGTTCATTTGTTCATTTGTTCATTTGTTCATTTGTCCATTCGTTCGTTTGTTCATTCGTTCATTTGTTCATTTGTTCATTTGTTCACTTGTTCATTTTGTTCCTTTGTTCGTTTGTTCGTTTGTTCATTTGTTCATTTGTACATGTGTTCATTTGTTCATTTGTACATGTGTTCATTTGTTCATTTGTTCATTTGTTCATTTGTTCAATTGATCCTTTGTTCATTTGTTCATTCGTTCGTTTGTTCATTTGTTCATTTGTTCATTTGTTCGTTTGTTCAATTGTTCATTTGTTCACTTGTTCATTTGTTCATTTGTTCATTTGTTCATTTGTTCATTTGTTCATTTGTTCATTCGTTCACTTGTTCATTTTGTTCCTTTGTTCGTTTGTTCGTTTGTTCATTTGTTCATTTGTTCATTTGTACATGTGTTCATTTGTTCATTTGTACACGTGTTCATTTGTTCATTTGTTCATTTGTTAATTTGTTCAATTGATCCTTTGTTCATTTGTTCATTTGTTCATTTGTTCCTTTGTTCATTTGTTCATTTGTTCATTCGTTCATTTGTTAATTTGTTATTTGATCATTTGTTCATATGTTCATTTGATTGTTTGTTCATTTCTCAACGTATTCATTTGTTCATTTGTTCATTTGTTCATTTGTTCATTTGTACATTTGTTCATTTGTTTATTTGTTTATTGGTTCATTTGTTCATTTGTTCATTTGTTCATTTGTTCATTTGTTCATTTTTTCATTTTTTCATTTGTTCATTTGTTCATTTGTTCATTTGTTCATTTGTTCATTTGTTCATTTGTTCATTTGTTTATTTGTTCATTTGTTCATTTGTTCATTTGTTCATTTGTTCATTTCTTCATTTCTTCATTTGTTCATTTGTTCATTTGTTCATTTGTTCATTTGTTCATTTGTTCATTTGTTCTTATGTTCATTTGTTCATTTGTTCATTTGTTCATTTGTTCATTTGTTCATTTGTTCATTTGTTCATTTGTTTATTTGTTCATTTGTTCATTTGTTCATTTGTTCATTTGTTCATTTGTTCATTTGTTCATTTGTTCATTTGTTCATTTGTTCATTTGTTCATTTGTTCATTTGTTCATTTGTTCATTTGTTCATTTGTTCTTATGTTCATTTGTTCACTTGTTCATTTGTTCATTTGTTCATTTGTTCATTTGTTCATTTGTTCATTTGTTCATTTGTTCATTTGTTCATATGTTAATTTGTCCATTTTTGGATTTGTTCATTTCTTCAATTCTTCATTTCTTAAGTTGTTCATTTGTTCATTTGTCCATTTGTTTATTTGTTCATTCGTTCATATGTTCATTTGATTGTTTGTTCAATTCTCAACATATTCTTTTGTTCATTTGTTCATTTGTACATCTGTTCATTTGTTCATTTGTTAATTTGTTCAATTGATCCTTTGTTCATTTGTACATTTGTTCATTTGTTCATTTTTTCATTTGTTCATTTGTTCAATTGTTCATTTGTTCATTTGTTCATTTGTTCATTGGTCATTTGTTCATTTGTTCATTTGTTCATTTGTTCATTTGTTCATTTGTTCATTTGTCCATTCGTTCGTTTGTTCATTTGTTCATTTGTTCATTTGTTCATTTGTTCACTTGTTCATTTTTTTCCTTTGTTCGTTTGTTCGCTTGTTCATTTCTTCATTTGTACATGTGTTCATTTGATCATTTGTACATGTGTTCATTTGTTCATTTGTTCATTTGTTCATTTGTTCATTTGTTCATTTGTTCATTTGTTCAATTGATCCTTTGTTCATTTGTTCATTCGTTCGTTTGTTCATTTGTTCATTTGTTCGTTTGTTCAATTGTTCATTTGTTCACTTGTTCATTTGTTCATTTGTTCATTTGTTCATTTGTTCATTTGTTCATTTGTTCATTTGTTCACTTGTTCATTTTGTTCCTTTGTTCGTTTGTTCGTTTGTTCATTTGTTCATTTGTTCATTTGTTCATTTGTACATGTGTTCATTTGTTCATTTGTACACGTGTTCATTTGTTCATTTGTTCATTTGTTCATTTGTTCATTTGTTCATTTGTTCATTTGTTCATTTGATCATTTGTTCATTTGTTCATTTGTTCGTTTGTTCATTTGTCCATTCGTTCGTTTGTTCATTCGTTCATTTGTTCATTTGTTCATTTGTTCACTTGTTCATTTTGTTCCTTTGTTCGTTTGTTCGTTTGTTCATTTGTTCATTTGTACATGTGTTCATTTGTTCATTTGTTCATTTGTTCATTTGTTCAATTGATCCTTTGTTCATTTGTTCATTCGTTCGTTTGTTCATTTGTTCATTTGTTCATTTGTTCGTTTGTTCAATTGTTCATTTGTTCACTTGTTCATTTGTTCATTTGTTCATTTGTTCATTTGTTCATTTGTTCATTTGTTCATTCGTTCACTTGTTCATTTTGTTCCTTTGTTCGTTTGTTCGTTTGTTCATTTGTTCATTTGTACATGTGTTCATTTGTTCATTTGTACACGTGTTCATTTGTTCATTTGTTCATTTGTTAATTTGTTCAATTGATCCTTTGTTCATTTGTTCATTTGTTCATTTGTTAATTTGTTCAATTGATCCTTTGTTCATTTGTTCATTTGTTCATTTGTTCCTTTGTTCATTTGTTCATTTGTTCATTCGTTCATTTGTTAATTTGTTATTTGATCATTTGTTCATATGTTCATTTGATTGTTTGTTCATTTCTCAACGTATTCATTTGTTCATTTGTTCATTTGTTCATTTGTTCATTTGTACATTTGTTCATTTGTTTATTTGTTTATTGGTTCATTTGTTCATTTGTTCATTTGTTCATTTGTTCATTTGTTCATTTTTTCATTTTTTCATTTGTTCATTTGTTCATTTGTTCATTTGTTCATTTGTTCATTTGTTCATTTGTTCATTTGTTCATTTGTTCATTTGTTCATTTGTTTATTTGTTCATTTGTTCATTTGTTCATTTGTTCATTTCTTCATTTCTTCATTTGTTCATTTGTTCATTTGTTCATTTGTTCATTTGTTCATTTGTTCATTTGTTCTTATGTTCATTTGTTCATTTGTTCATTTGTTCATTTGTTCATTTGTTCATTTGTTCATTTGTTCATTTGTTTATTTGTTCATTTGTTCATTTGTTCATTTGTTCATTTGTTCATTTGTTCATTTCTTCATTTGTTCATTTGTTCATTTGTTCATTTGTTCATTTGTTCATTTGTTCATTTGTTCTTATGTTCATTTGTTCATTTGTTCATTTGTTCATTTGTTCATTTGTTCATTTGTTCATTTGTTCATTTGTTCATTTGTTCATTTGTTCATTTGTTCATTTGTTCATTTGTTTATTTGTCCATTCGTTCGTTTGTTCATTTGTTCAATTGATTCTTTGTTCATTTGTTCATTTGTTCATTTGTTCATTTGTTCAATTGTACATTTGTTCATTTGTTCATATGTACATTTGTGCATCTTTTCATTTGTTCATTCGTCCATTTGTACATTTGTTCATTTGTTCAATTGATAATTCGTTCATTTGTTCATATGTTCATTTGAATGTTTCTTCATTCGTTCAATGGTACATTTGTTCATTTGTTCATTTGTCTACTCGCTCGTTTGTTCATTTGTTCATTTGTTCATTTGTTTATTTGTTTATTGGTTCATTTGTTCATTTCTCGACTTATTCACTTGTGCATTTGTAGATTTGTTCATTTGTTCATTTGTTCATTTGTTAATTTGTTCGTTTGTTCATTTGTTCATTTGTTCACTTGTTCATTTGTTCATTTGTTCATTTGTTCATTTGTTCATTTGTTCATTTGTTCATTTGTTCATTTGTTCATTTGTTCATTTGTTCATTTGTTCATTTGTTCATTTGTTCATTTGTTCATTTGTTCATTTGTCCATTCGTTCGTTTGTTCATTTGTTCACTTGTTCATTTGTTCATTTGTTCATTTGTTCATTTGTCCATTCGTTCGTTTGTTCATTTGTTCATTTGTTCATTTGTTCGTTTGTTCATTTGTTCATTTGTACATTTGTTCATTTGTTCATTTGTACATTTGTTCATTTGTTCATTTGTTCATTTGTTCATTTGTTCATTTGTTCATTTGTTCATTTGTTAATTTGGTCATTTTTTCATTTGTTCACTTGTTCATTTGTTCATTCGTTCACTTGTTCATTTTGTTCCTTTGTTCGTTTGTTCGTTTGTTCATTTGTTCATTTGTACATGTGTTCATTTGTTCATTTGTACACGTGTTCATTTGTTCATTTGTTCATTTGTTCATTTGTTAATTTGTTCAATTGATCCTTTGTTCATTTGTTCATTTGTTCATTTGTTAATTTGTTCAATTGATCCTTTGTTCATTTGTTCATTTGTTCATTTGTTCCTTTGTTCATTTGTTCATTTGTTCATTCGTTCATTTGTTAATTTGTTATTTGATCATTTGTTCATATGTTCATTTGATTGTTTGTTCATTTCTCAACGTATTCATTTGTTCATTTGTTCATTTGTTCATTTGTTCATTTGTACATTTGTTCATTTGTTCATTTGTTTATTTGTTTATTGGTTCATTTGTTCATTTGTTCATTTGTTCATTTGTTCATTTGTTCATTTTTTCATTTTTTCATTTGTTCATTTGTTCATTTGTTCATTTGTTCATTTGTTCATTTGTTCATTTGTTCATTTGTTTATTTGTTCATTTGTTCATTTGTTCATTTGTTCATTTCTTCATTTGTTCATTTGTTCATTTGTTCATTTGTTCATTTGTTCATTTGTTCATTTGTTCATTTGTTCATTTGTTCTTATGTTCATTTGTTCATTTGTTCATTTGTTCATTTGTTCATTTGTTCATTTGTTCATTTGTTCATTTGTTCATTTGTTCATTTGTTCATTTCTTCATTTGTTCATTTGTTCATTTGTTCATTTGTTCATTTGTTCATTTGTTCATTTGTTCATTTGTTCTTATGTTCATTTGTTCATTTGTTCATTTGTTCATTTGTTCATTTGTTCATTTGTTCATTTGTTCATTTGTTTATTTGTCCATTCGTTCGTTTGTTCATTTGTTCAATTGATTCTTTGTTCATTTGTTCATTTGTTCATTTGTTCATTTGTTCAATTGTACATTTGTTCATTTGTTCATATGTACATTTGTGCATCTTTTCATTTGTTCATTCGTCCATTTGTACATTTGTTCATTTGTTCAATTGATAATTCGTTCATTTGTTCATATGTTCATTTGAATGTTTCTTCATTCGTTCAATGGTACATTTGTTCATTTGTTCATTTGTCTACTCGCTCGTTTGTTCATTTGTTCATTTGTTCATTTGTTTATTTGTTTATTGGTTCATTTGTTCATTTCTCGACTTATTCACTTGTGCATTTGTAGATTTGTTCATTTGTTCATTTGTTCATTTGTTCATTTGTTCAATTGTACATTTGTTCATTTGTTCATATGTACATTTGTGCATCTTTTCATTTGTTCATTCGTCCATTTGTACATTTGTTCATTTGTTCAATTGATAATTCGTTCATTTGTTCATATGTTCATTTGAATGTTTCTTCATTCGTTCAATGGTACATTTGTTCATTTGTTCATTTGTCTACTCGCTCGTTTGTTCATTTGTTCATTTGTTCATTTGTTTATTTGTTTATTGGTTCATTTGTTCATTTCTCGACTTATTCACTTGTGCATTTGTAGATTTGTTCATTTGTTCATTTGTTCATTTGTTAATTTGTTCGTTTGTTCATTTGTTCATTTGTTCACTTGTTCATTTGTTCATTTGTTCATTTGTTCATTTGTTCATTTGTTCATTTGTTCATTTGTTCATTTGTTCATTTGTTCATTTGTTCATTTGTTCATTTGTTCATTTGTTCATTTGTTCATTTGTTCATTTGTCCATTCGTTCGTTTGTTCATTTGTTCACTTGTTCATTTGTTCATTTGTTCATTTGTTCATTTGTCCATTCGTTCGTTTGTTCATTTGTTCATTTGTTCATTTGTTCGTTTGTTCATTTGTTCATTTGTACATTTGTTCATTTGTTCATTTGTACATTTGTTCATTTGTTCATTTGTTCATTTGTTCATTTGTTCATTTGTTCATTTGTTCATTTGTTCATTTGTTAATTTGGTCATTTTTTCATTTGTTCACTTGTTCATTTGTTCATTCGTTCACTTGTTCATTTTGTTCCTTTGTTCGTTTGTTCGTTTGTTCATTTGTTCATTTGTACATGTGTTCATTTGTTCATTTGTACACGTGTTCATTTGTTCATTTGTTCATTTGTTCATTTGTTAATTTGTTCAATTGATCCTTTGTTCATTTGTTCATTTGTTCATTTGTTAATTTGTTCAATTGATCCTTTGTTCATTTGTTCATTTGTTCATTTGTTCCTTTGTTCATTTGTTCATTTGTTCATTCGTTCATTTGTTAATTTGTTATTTGATCATTTGTTCATATGTTCATTTGATTGTTTGTTCATTTCTCAACGTATTCATTTGTTCATTTGTTCATTTGTTCATTTGTTCATTTGTACATTTGTTCATTTGTTCATTTGTTTATTTGTTTATTGGTTCATTTGTTCATTTGTTCATTTGTTCATTTGTTCATTTGTTCATTTTTTCATTTTTTCATTTGTTCATTTGTTCATTTGTTCATTTGTTCATTTGTTCATTTGTTCATTTGTTCATTTGTTCATTTGTTCATTTGTTCATTTGTTCATTTGTTCATTTGTTCTTATGTTCATTTGTTCATTTGTTCATTTGTTCATTTGTTCATTTGTTCATTTGTTCATTTGTTCATTTGTTCATTTGTTCATTTGTTCATTTGTTCATTTCTTCATTTGTTCATTTGTTCATTTGTTCATTTGTTCATTTGTTCATTTGTTCATTTGTTCATTTGTTCTTATGTTCATTTGTTCATTTGTTCATTTGTTCATTTGTTCATTTGTTCATTTGTTCATTTGTTCATTTGTTTATTTGTCCATTCGTTCGTTTGTTCATTTGTTCAATTGATTCTTTGTTCATTTGTTCATTTGTTCATTTGTTCATTTGTTCATTTGTTCAATTGTACATTTGTTCATTTGTTCATATGTACATTTGTGCATCTTTTCATTTGTTCATTCGTCCATTTGTACATTTGTTCATTTGTTCAATTGATAATTCGTTCATTTGTTCATATGTTCATTTGAATGTTTCTTCATTCGTTCAATGGTACATTTGTTCATTTGTTCATTTGTCTACTCGCTCGTTTGTTCATTTGTTCATTTGTTCATTTGTTTATTTGTTTATTGGTTCATTTGTTCATTTCTCGACTTATTCACTTGTGCATTTGTAGATTTGTTCATTTGTTCATTTGTTCATTTGTTAATTTGTTCGTTTGTTCATTTGTTCATTTGTTCACTTGTTCATTTGTTCATTTGTTCATTTGTTCATTTGTTCATTTGTTCATTTGTTCATTTGTTCATTTGTTCATTTGTTCATTTGTTCATTTGTTCATTTGTTCATTTGTTCATTTGTTCATTTGTCCATTCGTTCGTTTGTTCATTTGTTCACTTGTTCATTTGTTCATTTGTTCATTTGTTCATTTGTTCATTTGTCCATTCGTTCGTTTGTTCATTTGTTCATTTGTTCATTTGTTCGTTTGTTCATTTGTTCATTTGTACATTTGTTCATTTGTTCATTTGTACATTTGTTCATTTGTTCATTTGTTCATTTGTTCATTTGTTCATTTGTTCATTTGTTCATTTGTTAATTTGGTCATTTTTTCATTTGTTCACTTGTTCATTTGTTCATTTGTTCTTTTGTTCATTTGTTCATTTGTTCATTTGTCCATTCGTTCGTTTGTTCATTTGTTCATTTGTTCGTTTGTTCATTTGTTCATTTGTTCACTTGTTCATTTGTTCATTTGTTCATTCGTTCATTTGTTCATTTGTTCATTTGTTCATTTGTTCCTTTGTTCATTTGTTCATTTGCTCATTTGTTAATTTGTTATTTGATCATTTGTTCATATGTTCATTTGATTGTTTGTTCATTTCTCAACGTATTCATTTGTTCATTTGTTCATTTGTACATTTGTTCATTTGTTCATTTGTTCATTTGTTCATTTGTTCACTTGTTCATTTGTTCATTTGTTCATTTGTTCATTTGTTCATTTGTTCATTTGTTCATTTGTTCATTTGTTCATTTGTTCATTTGTTCATTTGTTCATTTGTTCATTTGTTCATTTGTTCATTTCTCAACGTATTCATTTGTGCATTTGTGCATTTGTTCATTTGATCATTTGTTCATTTGTTCATTTGTTCATTTTTAATTTGTTCATTTGTTCATTTTTTAATTTGTTCATTTGTTCACTTGTTCATTTGTTCATTTGTTCATTTGTTCATTTGTTCATTTGTTCATTTGTTCAGTTGTTTATTTGTTCATTTGTTTATTTGTTCATTTGTTCGTTTGTTCATTTGTTCATTTGTTCATTTGTTCGTTTGTTCATTTGTTCACTTGTACATTTGTTCATTTGTTCATTTGTTCATTTGTTCATTTGTTTATTTGTTTATTGGTTCATTCGTTCATTTGTTCATTTGTTCATTTGTTCATTTGTTCATTTGTTCATTTGTTCATTTTTTTCATTTGTTCATTTGTTCATTTGTTCATTTTTTCATTTGTTCATTTTTTCACTTGTTCATTTGTTCATTTGTTCATTTGTTCATTTGTTCATTTGTTCATTTGTTCATTTGTTCATTTGTTCATTTGTCCATTCGTTCGTTTGTTCATTTGTTCATTTGTTCGTTTGTTCATTTGTTCATTTGTTCATTTGTTCATTTGTTCATTTGTTCATTTGTTCATTTGTTCATTTGTTCATTTGTTCATATGTTCATTTGTTCACTTGTTCATTTTGTTCCTTTGTTCGTTTGTTCGTTTGTTCATTTGTTCATTTGTACATGTGTTCATTTGTTCATTTGTTCATTTGTTCATTTGTTCATTTGTTCATTTGTTCATTTGTTCAATTGATCCTTTGTTCATTTGTTCATTTGTTCATTTGTTCATTTGTTCATTTGTTCATTTGTTCCTTTGATCATTTGTTCATTTGTTCCTTTGTTCATTTGTTCATTTGTTCATTTGTTGATTTGTTCATTTGTTGTTTTGTTCATTTGTTCATCTGTTCATTTCTTCATTTCTTCATTTCTTCATTTCTTCATTTCTTCATTTCTTCCTTTCTTCATTTGTTCATTTGTTCATTTGTTCATTTGTGCATTTGTTCATTTGTTCATTTGTTCATTTGTTCATTTGTTCATTTGTTCATTTGTTCATTTGTTCATTTGTTCATTTGTTCATTTGTCCATTTGTTCATTTGTTCATTTGTTCATTTGTTCGTTTGTTCATTTGTTCGTTTGTTCACTTGTTCATTTGTTCATTAGTTCATTTGTTCATTTGTTCATTTGTTCACTTGTTCATTTTGTTCCTTTGTTCGTTTGTTCGTTTGTTCATTTGTTCATTTGTACATGTGTTCATTTGTTCATTTGTACATGTGTTCATTTGTTCATTTGTTCATTTGTTCAATTGATCCTTTGTTCATTTGTTCATTTGTTGATTTGTTCCTTTGATCATTTGTTCATTTGTTCCTTTGTTCATTTGTTCATTTGTTCATTTGTTGATTTTTTCATTTGTTGATTTGTTCATTTGTTCTTTTGTTCATTCGTTCATTTGTTCATTTGTTGATTTGTTCATTTGTTGATTTGTTCATTCGTTCATTCGTTCATTCGTTCATTTGTTCATTTGTTCATTTGTTCATTTGTTCATTTGTTCATTTGTTCATTTGTTCATTTGTTCATTTGTTCATTTGTTGATTTGTTCATTCGTTCATTCGTTCATTCGTTCATTCGTTCATTTGTTCATTTGTTCATTTGTTCATTTGTTCATTTGTTCACTTGTTCATTTGTTCATTTGTTCATTTGTTCATTTGTTCATTTGTTCATTTGTTCATTTGTTCATTTGTTCATTTGTTCATTTGTTTATTTGTACATTTGTTCATTTGTTCATTTGTTCATTTGTTCATTTCTTCATTTGTTCATTTGTTCATTTGTTCATTTGTTCATTTGTTCATTTGTTCATTTGTTCTTATGTTCATTTGTTCATTTGTTCATTTGTTCATTTGTTCATTTGTTCATTTGTTCATTTGTTCATTTGTTCATTTGTTCATTTGTTCATTTGTTCATTTGTTCATTTGTTCATTTGTCCATTCGTTCGTTTGTTCATTTGTTCAATTGATTCTTTGTTCATTTGTTCATTTGTTCATTTGTTCATTTGTTCAATTGTACATTTGTTCATTTGTTCATATGTACATTTGTGCATCTTTTCATTTGTTCATTCGTCCATTTGTACATTTGTTCATTTGTTCAATTGATAATTCGTTCATTTGTTCATATGTTCATTTGAATGTTTCTTCATTCGTTCAATGGTTCATTTGTTCATTTGTTCACTTGTTTACTCGCTCGTTTGTTCATTTGTTCATTTGTTCATTTGTTTATTTGTTTATTGGTTCATTTGTTCATTTCTAGACTTATTCACTTGTGCATTTGTAGATTTGTTCATTTGTTCATTTGTTCATTTGTTAATTTGTTCGTTTGTTCATTTGTTCATTTGTTCACTTGTTCATTTGTTCATTTGTTCATTTGTTCATTTGTTCATTTGTTCATTTGTTCATTTGTTCATTTGTTCATTTGTTCATTTGTCCATTTGTTCGTTTGTTCGTTTGTTCATTTGTTCACTTGTTCATTTGTTCATTTGTTCATTTGTTCATTTGTTCATTTGTTCATTTGTCCATTCGTTCGTTTGTTCATTTGTTCATTTGTTCATTTGTTCGTTTGTTCATTTGTTCATTTGTACATTTGTTCATTTGTACATTTGTTCATTTGTTCATTTGTTCATTTGTTCATTTGTTCATTTGTTCATTTGTTCATTTGTTCATTTGTTCATTTGTTCATTTGTTCA
Organism: Megalopta genalis; assembly: GCF_051020955.1. Lineage (NCBI taxonomy): Eukaryota > Metazoa > Arthropoda > Insecta > Hymenoptera > Halictidae > Megalopta > Megalopta genalis. The sequence goes on from NW_027476105.1 coordinate 2,089,210, forward strand.
TTTGTTAATTTGGTCATTTTTTCATTTGTTCACTTGTTCATTTGTTCATTTGTTCTTTTGTTCATTTGTTCATTTGTTCATTTGTTCATTTGTCCATTCGTTCGTTTGTTCATTTGTTCATTTGTTCGTTTGTTCATTTGTTCATTTGTTCACTTGTTCATTTGTTCATTTGTTCATTCGTTCATTTGTTCATTTGTTCATTTGTTCATTTGTTCATTTGTTCATTTGTTCACTTGTTCATTTTGTTCCTTTGTTTGTTTGTTCGTTTGTTCATTTGTTCATTTGTACATTTGTTCATTTGTACATGTGTTCATTTGTTCATTTGTTCACTTGTTCATTTGTTCATTTCTTCATTTGTTCATTTGTTCATTTGTTCATTTGTTCATTTGTTCATTTGTTCATTTGTTCATTTGTTCATTTGTTCATTTGTTCATTTGTTCATTTGTTCATTTCTCAACGTATTCATTTGTGCGTTTGTGCATTTGTTCATTTGTTCATTTGTTCATTTGTTCATTTCTCAACGTATTCATTTGTGCGTTTGTGCATTTGTTCATTTGTTCATTTGTTCATTTGTTCATTTGTTCATTTGTTCATTTGTTCATTTGTTCATTTTTTAATTTGTTCATTTGTTCATTTTTTAATTTGTTCATTTGTTCACTTGTTCATTTGTTCATTTGTTCATTTGTTCATTTGTTCATTTGTTCATTTGTTCATTTGTTCAGTTGTTTATTTGTTCATTTGTTTATTTGTTCATTTGTTCGTTTGTCCATTTGTTCATTTGTTCATTTGTTCGTTTGTTCATTTGTTCATTTGTACATTTGTTCATTTGTTCATTTGTTCATTTGTTTATTTGTTTATTGGTGCATTCGTTCATTTGTTCATTTGTTCATTTGTTCATTTGTTCATTTGTTCATTTGTTCATTTTTTCATTTGTTCATTTTTTCAGTTGTTCATTTGTTCATTTGTTCATTTGTTCATTTGTTCATTTGTTCATTTGTTCATTTGTCCATTCGTTCGTTTTTGTTCATTTGTTCATTTGTTCGTTTGTTCATTTGTTCATTTGTTCATTTGTTCATTTGTTCATTTGTTCATTTGTTCATTTGTTCATTTGTTCATTTGTTCATTTGTTCATTTGTTCACTTGTTCATTTTGTTCCTTTGTTCGTTTGTTCGTTTGTTCATTTGTTCATTTGTTTATTTGTTCATTTGTTTATTTGTTCGTTTGTTCGTTTGTTCATTTGTTCATTTGTTCATTTGTTCATTTGTTCGTTTGTTCATTTGTTCATTTGTTCATTTGTTCATTTGTTCATTTGTTCATTTGTTCATTTGTTCATTTGTCCATTTGTTCATTTGTTCATTTGTTCATTTGTTCATTTGTTCATTTGTTCATATGTTATTTGATCATTTGTTCATATGTTCATTTGATTGTTTGTTCATTTCTCAACGTATTCATTTGTTCATTTGTTCATTTGTTCATTTGTTCATTTGTTCATTTGTTCATTTGTTCATTTGTTCATTTGTTCATTTGTTCATTTCTTCATTTGTTCATCTGTTCATTTGTTCATTTCTTCATTTCTTCATTTCTTCATTTCTTCATTTCTTCATTTCTTCATTTCTTCATTTCTTCATTTCTTCATTTGTTCATTTGTTCATTTGGTCATTTGTTCATTTGTTCATTTGTTCATTTGTTCATTTGTTCATTTGTTCATTTGTTCATTTGTTCATTTGTACATGTGTTCATTTGTTCATTTGTACAAGTGTTCATTTGTTCATTTGTTCATTTGTTCATTTGTACATTTGTTCATTTGTTCATTAGTACACTTGATCATTTGTTCATTTGTTTATTTGTTTATTGGTTCATTTGTTCATTTGTTCATTTGTCCATTTGTTTATTTGTTCATTTGTTCATATGTTCATTTGATTGTTTGTTCAATTCTCAACATATTCATTTGTTCATTTGTTCATTTGTACATGTGTTCATTTGTTCATTTGTTAATTTGTTCAATTGATCCTTTGTTTATTGGTCCATTTGTTCATTTGTTCATTTGTTCATTTGTTCATCTGTTCATTTGTTCATTTGTTCATTTCTTCATTTCTTCATTTCTTCATTTCTTCATTTCTTCATTTCATCATTTGTTCATTTGTTCATTTGTTCATTTGTTCATTTGTTCATTTGTTCATTTGTTCATTTGTTCATTTGTTCATTTATTCATTTGTTCATTTGTTCATTTGTTCATTTGTTCATTTGTTCATTTGTTCATGTGGTCATTTCTTCATTTGTACATTTGTTCATTTGTTCATTTGTTCATTTGTTCATTTGTTCATTTGTTCATTTGTTCATTTGTTCATTTGTTCATTGGTTCATATGTACATTTGTGCATCTTTTCATTTGTTCATTCGTCCATTTGTACATTTGTCATTCGTTAAATGTTTCATTTGATCATTTGTTCATTTGTCTACCCGCTCATTTGTTCATTTGTTCATTTGTTCATATGTTAATTTGTCCATTTTTGGATTTGTTCATTTCTTCAATTCGTCATTTCTTAAGTTGTTCATTTGTTCATTTGTCCATTTGTTTATTTGTTCATTCGTTCATATGTTCATTTGATTGTTTGTTCAATTTGTTCAATTGTTCATTTGTTCATTTGTTCATTTGTTCATTGGTCATTTGTTCATTTGTTCATTTGTTCATTTGTTCATTTGTTCATTTGTTCATTTGTTCATTTGTTCATTTGTCCATTCGTTCGTTTGTTCATTTGTTCATTTGTTCATTTGTTCATTTGTTCACTTGTTCATTTTGTTCCTTTGTTCGTTTGTTCGCTTGTTCATTTCTTCATTTGTACATGTGTTCATTTGTTCATTTGTACATGTGTTCATTTGTTCATTTGTTCATTTGTTCATTTGTTCATTTGTTCAATTGATCCTTTGTTCATTTGTTCATTCGTTCGTTTGTTCATTTGTTCATTTTTTCGTTTGTTCAATTGTTCATTTGTTCACTTGTTCATTTGTTCATTTGTTCATTTGTTCATTTGTTCATTTGTTCATTTGTTCATTTGTTCATATGTTAATTTGTCCATTTTTGGATTTGTTCATTTCTTCAATTCTTCATTTCTTAAGTTGTTCATTTGTTCATTTGTCCATTTGTTTATTTGTTCATTCGTTCATATGTTCATTTGATTGTTTGTTCAATTCTCAACATATTCTTTTGTTCATTTGTTCATTTGTACATCTGTTCATTTGTTCATTTGTTAATTTGTTCAATTGATCCTTTGTTCATTTGTACATTTGTTCATTTGTTCATTTTTTCATTTGTTCATTTGTTCAATTGTTCATTTGTTCATTTGTTCATTTGTTCATTGGTCGTTTGTTCATTTGTTCATTTGTTCATTTGTTCATTTGTTCATTTGTTCATTTGTTCATTTGTCCATTCGTTCGTTTGTTCATTTGTTCATTTGTTCATTTGTTCATTTGTTCACTTGTTCATTTTGTTCCTTTGTTCGTTTGTTCGCTTGTTCATTTCTTCATTTGTACATGTGTTCATTTGATCATTTGTACATGTGTTCATTTGTTCATTTGTTCATTTGTTCATTTGTTCATTTGTTCAATTGATCCTTTGTTCATTTGTTCATTCGTTCGTTTGTTCATTTGTTCATTTGTTCGTTTGTTCAATTGTTCATTTGTTCACTTGTTCATTTGTTCATTTGTTCATTTGTTCATTTGTTCATTTGTTCATTTGTTCACTTGTTCATTTTGTTCCTTTGTTCGTTTGTTCGTTTGTTCATTTGTTCATTTGTTCATTTGTACATGTGTTCATTTGTTCATTTGTACACGTGTTCATTTGTTCATTTGTTCATTTGTTCATTTGTTCATTTGTTCATTTGTACATGTGTTCATTTGTTCATTTGTACACGTGTTCATTTGTACACGTGTTCATTTGTTCATTTGTTCATTTGTTCATTTGTTCAATTGATCCTTTGTTCATTTGTTCATTTGTTCATTTGTTCCTTTGTTCATTTGTTCATTTGTTCCTTTGTTCATTTGTTCATTTGTTCCTTTGTTCATTTGATCATTTGTTCCTTCGTTCATTTGTTCATTTGTTCATTTGTTCATTTGTTCATTTGTTCATTTGTTCAATTGATCCTTTGTTCATTTGTTCATTTGTTCATTTGTTCCTTTGTTCATTTGTTCATTTGTTCCTTTGTTCATTTGTTCATTTGTTCCTTTGTTCATTTGATCATTTGTTCCTTCGTTCATTTGTTCATTTGTTCATTTGTTCATTTGTTGATTTGTTCATTTGTTGATTTGTTCATTCGTTCATTTGTTCATTTGTTGATTTGTACATTTGTTGATTTGTTCATTCGTTCATTCGTTCACTTCTTCATTTGTTCATCTGTTCATTTGTTCATTTGTTCAATTGTTCATTTGTTCATTTGTTCATTTGTTCATTTGTCCATTTGTTCATTTGTTCATTTGTTCATTTGTTCATTTGTTCATATGTTCATTTGTTCATTTCTTCATCTTCATTTCTTCATTTGTTCATTTGTTCATTTGTTCATTTGTTCATTTGTTCATTTGTTCATTTGTTCATTTGTTCATTTGTTCATTTGTTCATTTGTTCATTTGTTCATTTGTTCATTTGTTCATTTGTTCATTCGTTCATTTTTTTCATTTGTTCATTTGTTCATTTGTTCATTTGTTCATTTGTTCATTTGTTCATTTGTTCATTTGTTCATTTGTTCATTTGTTCATTTGTTCATTTGTTCATATGTTATTTGATCATTTGTTCATATGTTCATTTGATTGTTTGTTCATTTCTCAACGTATTCATTTGTTCATTTGTTCATTTGTTCATTTGTTCATTTGTTCACTTGTTCATTTGTTCATTTGTTCATTTGTTCATTTGTTCATTTGTTCATTTGTCCATTCGTTCGTTTGTTCATTTGTTCGTTTGTTCATTTGTTCATTTGTTCACTTGTTCATTTGTTCATTTGTTCATTTGTTCATTTGTTCATTTGTTCATTTGTTCATTTGTTCATTTGTTCATTTGTTCATTTGTTCATTTGTTCATTTGTTCATTTGTTCATTTGTTCATTTGTTCATTTGTTCATTTGTTCATTTGTTCATTTGTTCACTTGTTCATTTTGATCCTTTGTTTGTTTGTTCGTTTGTTCATTTGTTCATTTGTACATGTGTTCATTTGTTCATTTGTACATGTGTTCATTTGTTCATTTGTTTATTTGTTCATTTGTTCAATTGATCCTTTGTTCATTTCTTCATTTGTTCATTTGTTCCTTTGATCATTTGTTCATTTGTTCCTTTGTTCATTTGTTCATTTGTTGATTTGTTCATTTGTTGATTTGTTAATTTGTTGATTTGTTCATTTGTTGATTTGTTCATTCGTTCATTTGTTCATTTCTCGACTTATTCACTTGTGCATTTGTAGATTTGTTCATTTGTTCATTTGTTCATTTGTTAATTTGTTCGTTTGTTCATTTGTTCATTTGTTCACTTGTTCATTTGTTCATTTGTTCATTTGTTCATTTGTTCATTTGTTCATTCGTTCATTTGTTCATTTGTTCATTTGTTCATTTGTTCATTTGTTCATTTGTTCACTTGTTCATTTTGTTCCTTTGTTTGTTTGTTCGTTTGTTCATTTGTTCATTTGTACATTTGTTCATTTGTACATGTGTTCATTTGTTCATTTGTACATGAGTTCATTTGTTCATTTGTACATGTGTTCATTAGTTCATTTGTTTATTTGTTCATTTGTTCAATTGATCCTTTGTTCATTTGTTCATTTGTTCATTTGTTCCTTTGATCATTTGATCATTTGTTCCTTTGTTCATTTGTTCATTTGCTCATTTGTTAATTTGTTATTTGATCATTTGTTCATATGTTCATTTGATTGTTTGTTCATTTCTCAACGTATTCATTTGTTCATTTGTTCATTTGTACATTTGTTCATTTGTTCATTTGTTTATTTGATTATTGGTTCATTTGTTCACTTGTTCATTTGTTCATTTGTTCATTTGTTCATTTGTTCATTTGTTCATTTGTTCATTTGTTCATTTGTCCATTCGTTCGTTTGTTCATTTGTTCATTTGTTCATTTGTTCGTTTGATCATTTGTTCATTTGTTCATTTGTTCATTTGTTCATTTGTTCATCTGATCATTTGTTCATTTCTTCATTTGTTTATTTGTTCATTTGTTCACTTGTTCATTTGTTCATTTCTTCATTTGTTCATTTGTTCATTTGTTCATTTGTTCATTTGTTCATTTGTTCATTTGTTCATTTGTTCATTTGTTCACTTGTTCATTTGTTCATTTGTTCATTTGTTCATTTGTTCATTTGTTCATTTGTTCATTTGTTCATTTGTTCATTTGTTCATTTGTTCATTTCTCAACGTATTCATTTGTGCGTTTGTGCATTTGTTCATTTGTTCATTTGTTCATTTGTTCATTTGTTCATTTGTTCATTTGTTCATTTGTTCATTTTTTAATTTGTTCATTTGTTCATTTTTTAATTTGTTCATTTGTTCACTTGTTCATTTGTTCATTTGTTCATTTGTTCATTTGTTCATTTGTTCATTTGTTCAGTTGTTTATTTGTTCATTTGTTTATTTGTTCATTTGTTCGTTTGTTCATTTGTTCATTTCTTCGTTTGTTCGTTTGTTCATTTGTTCATTTGTACATTTGTTCATTTGTTCATTTGTTCATTTGTTTATTTGTTTATTGGTGCATTCGTTCATTTGTTCATTTGTTCATTTGTTCATTTGTTCATTTGTTCATTTGTTCATTTGTTCATTTGTTCATTTTTTCATTTGTTCATTTTTTCACTTGTTCATTTGTTCATTTGTTCATTTGTTCATTTGTTCATTTGTTCATTTGTTCATTTGTCCATTCGTTCGTTTGTTCATTTGTTCATTTGTTCGTTTGTTCGTTTGTTCATTTGTTCATTTGTTCATTTGTTCATTTGTTCATTTGTTCATTTGTTCATTTGTTCATTTGTTCATTTGTTCATTTGTTCACTTGTTCATTTTGTTCCTTTGTTCGTTTGTTCGTTTGTTCATTTGTTCATTTGTTTATTTGTTCATTTGTTTATTTGTTCGTTTGTTCGTTTGTTCATTTGTTCATTTGTTCATTTGTTCGTTTGTTCGTTTGTTCATTTGTTCATTTGTTCATTTGTTCATTTGTTCATTTGTTCATTTGTTCATTTGTTCATTTGTTCATTTGTTCATTTGTCCATTTGTTCATTTGTTCATTTGTTCATTTGTTCATTTGTTCATTTGTTCATTTGTTCATTTGTTCATGAGTTGACTTGTTCATTTGTTCATTTGTTCATTTGTTCATATGTACATTTGTGCATCTTTTCATTTGTTCATTCGTCCATTTGTACATTTGTCCATTTGTTCAAATGATAATTCGTTCATTTGTTCATATGTTCATTTGATTGTTTCTTCATTCGTTAAATGGTTCATTTGATCATTTGTTCATTTGTCTACCCGCTCATTTGTTCATTTGTTCATTTGTTCATATGTTAATTTGTCCATTTTTGGATTTGTTCATTTCTTCAATTCTTCATTTCTTAAGTTGTTCATTTGTTCATTTGTCCATTTGTTTATTTGTTCATTTGTTCATATGTTCATTTGATTGTTTGTTCAATTCTCAACATATTCATTTGTTCATTTGTTCATTTGTACATGTGTTCATTTGTTCATTTGTTAATTTGTTCAATTGATCCTTTGTTTATTGGTCCATTTGTTCATTTGTTCATTTGTTCATTTGTTCATTTGTTCATTTGTTCATTTGTTCATTTGTTCATTTGGTCATTTGTTCATTTGTACATTTGTTCATTTGTTCATTTGTTCATTTGTTCATTTGTTCATTTGTTCATTTGTTCATTTGTTCATTTGTTCATTTGTTCATTTGTTCATTTGTTCATTTGTTCATATTTTCATTTGTTCATTTGTTCACTTGTTCATTTGTTCATTTGTTCATTTGTTCATTTGTTCATTTGTTCATTTGTCCATTCGTTCGTTTGTTCATATGTTCATTCGTTCATTTGTTCATTTGTTCATTTGTTCATTTGTTCATTTGTTCATTTGTTCATTTGTTCATCTGTTCATTTGTTCATTTGTTCATATGTTCATTTGATTGTTTGTTCAATTCTGAACATATTCATTTGTTCATTTGTTCATTTGTACATGTGTTCATTTGTTCATTTGTTAATTTGTTCAATTGATCCTTTGTTCATTTGTACATTTGTTCATTTGTTCATTTGTACATTTGCTCATTTGCTCATTTGTTCATTTTTTCATTTGTTCATTTGTTAAATTGTTCATTTGTTTATTTGTTCATTGGTCATTTGTTCATTTGTTCATTTGTTGATTTGTTCATTTGTTGATTTGTTCATTTGTTGATTTGATCATTTGTTGATTTGTTCATTCGTTCATTTGTTCATTTGTTCATTTGTTCATTTGTACATTTGTTCATTTGTTCATTTGTTCATTTGTTCATCTGGTCTTTTGTTCATTTCTTCATTTCTTCATTTCTTCATTTGTTCATTTGTTCATTTGTTCATTTGTTCATTTGTTCATTTGTTCATTTGTTCATTTGTTCATTTGTTCATTTGTTCATTTGTTCATTTGTTCACTTGTTCCTTTCATCATTTGTTCATTTGTTCCTTTGTTCATTTGTTCATTTGTTGATTTGTTGATTTGTTCATTTGTTGATTTGTTCATTTGTTGATTTGTTCATTTGTTGATTTGATCATTTGTTGATTTGTTCATTCGTTCATTTGTTCATTTGTTCATTTGTTCATTTGTACATTTGTTCATTTGTTCATTTGTTCATTTGTTCATCTGGTCTTTTGTTCATTTCTTCATTTCTTCATTTCTTCATTTCTTCATTTCTTCATTTCTTCATTTGTTCATTTGTTCATTTGTTCATTTGTTCATTTGTTCATTTGTTCTTTTGTTCATTTGTTCATTTCTTCATTTCTTCATTTCTTCATTTCTTCATTTGTTCATTTGTTCATTTGTTCATTTGTTCATTTGTTCATTTGTTCATTTGTTCATTTGTTCATTTGTTCATTTGTTCATTTGTTCATTTGTTCATTTGTTCATTTGTTCATTTGTTCATTTGTTCATTTGTTCATTTGTTCATTTGTTCATTTGTTCATTTGGTCATTTGGTCATTTGTTCATCTGTTCATTTGGTCATTTGTTCATTTGTTCATTTGTTCATTTGTTCATTAGTTCACTTGTTCATTTGTTCATTTGTTCATTTGTTCATATGTACATTTGTGCATCTTTTCATTTGTTCATTCGTCCATTTGTACATTTGTCCATTTGTTCAAATGATAATTCGTTCATTTGTTCATATGTTCATTTGATTGTTTCTTCATTCGTTAAATGGTTCATTTGACCATTTGTTCATTTGTCTACCCGCTCATTTGTTCATTTGTTCATTTGTTCATTTGTTCATATGTTAATTTGTCCATTTTTGGATTTGTTCATTTATTCAATTCTTCATTTCTTAAGTTGTTCATTTGTTCATTTGTCCATTTGTTTATTTGTTCATTTGTTCATATGTTCATTTGATTGTTTGTTCAATTCTCAACATATTCATTTGTTCATTTGTTCATTTGTTCATTTGTACATGTGTTCATTTGTTCATTTGTTAATTTGTTCAATTGATCCTTTGTTTATTGGTCCATTTGTTCATTTGTTCATTTGTTCATTTGTTCATTTGTTCATTTGTTCATTTGTTCATTTGTTCATTTGTTCATTTGTTCATTTGTTCATTTGGTCATTTGTTCATTTGTACATTTGTTCATTTGTTCATTTGTTCATTTGTTCATTTGTTCATTTGTTCATTTGTTCATTTGTTCATTTGTTCATTTGTTCATTTGTTCATTTGTTCATTTGTTCATTTGTTCATATTTTCATTTGTTCATTTGTTCACTTGTTCATTTGTTCATTTGTTCATTTGTTCATTTGTTCATTTGTCCATTCGTTCGTTTGTTCATATGTTCATTTGTTCATTTGTTCGTTTGTTCATTTGTTCATTTGTTCACTTGTTCATTTGTTCATTTGTTCATTTGTTCATTCGTTCATTCGTTCATTCGTTCATTTGTTCATTTGTTCATTTGTTCATTTGTTCACTTGTTCATTTGTTCATTTGTTCATTTGTTCATTTGTTCATTCGTTCATTTGTTCATTTGTTCATTTGTTCATTTGTACATTTGTACATTTGGTCATTTGTTTATTTGTTTTTTGGTTCAATTGTTCATTAGTTTATTTGTTCATTTGTTCATTTGTTCATTTGTTCATTTGTTAATTTGTTCATTTGTTTGTTTGTTCATTTGTACATTCGTACATTTGTTCATTTGTTCATTTGTTCATTTGTCCATTCGTTCTTTTGTTCATTTTTTCATTTGTTCATTTGTTCATTTGTCCATTTTTTTCATTTCTTCATTTGTTCATTTATTCATTTGTTCATTTGTTCGTTTGTTCATTTGTTCATTTGTAGATTTGTACATTAGTTCATTTGTTCATTTGTCCATTCGTTCGTTTGTTCATTTGTTCATTTGTTCATTTGATCATTTGTTCATTTGTCCATTTTTTTCATTTGTTCATTTGTTCATTTGTTCATTTATTCATTTGTTCATTTGTTCGTTTGTTCATTTGTTCATTTGTAGATTTGTACATTTTTCAAATTGTTCATTTGTTTATTTGTTCGATTGTTCATCCGTTCATTTATTCATTTGTTCATTTGTCCATTTGTTCGCTTGTTCATTTCTTCCTTTGTTCGTTTGTTCATTTGTTCATTCGTTCATTTGTTCATTTGTTCAATCTTTCATTTGTCCATTTGTTCGTTTGTTCATTTGTACCTTTGTTCGCTTGTTCATTTGTTCATTCGTTCATTTGTTCACTTCTTCATTTGTTTATTTGTTCGTTTGTTCATTTGTTCATTTGTTCATTTGTTCATTTGTTCATTTGTTCATTTGTTCATTTGTTCATTTGTTCATTTGTACATTTGTACATTTGTTCATTTGTTTATTTGTTTTTTGGTTCAATTGTTCATTTGTTCATTTTTTTATTTGTTCATTTGTTCGTTTGCTCATTTCTTCCTTTGTTCGTTTGTTCATTTGTTCATTCGTTCATTTGTTCATTTGTTCAATCTTTCATTTGTCCATTTGTTCGTTTGTTCATTTGTACCTTTGTTCGTTTGTTCATTTGTTCATTCGTTCATTTGTTCACTTGTTCATTTGTTTATTTGTTCGTTTGTTCAGTTTTTCATTTGTTCATTTGTATATTTGTTCACTTGTTCATTTGTACATTTGTTCATTTGTTCATTTTTTCATTTGTTTATTTATTTATTGGTTCATTTGTTTATTTGTTTATTGGTTCATTTGTTCATTTGTTAATTTGTTCGTTTGTTCATTTGTTCATTTGTTCATTTGTTAATTTGTTCACTTGTTCATTTGTTCATTTGTTCATTTGTTCATTTGTTCATTTGTTCATTTGTTCATTTGTCCATTCGTTCGTTTGTTCATTTGTTCATTTGTTCGTTTGTTCGTTTGTTCATTTGTTCATTTGTTCATTCGTTCATTTGTTCATATGTTCATTTGATTGTTTCTTCATTCGTTAAATGGTTCATTTGATCATTTGTTCATTTGTCTACCCGCTCATTTGTTCATTTGTTCATTTGTTCATATGTTAATTTGTCCATTTTTGGATTTGTTCATTTCTTCAATTCTTCATTTCTTAAGTTGTTCATTTGTTCATTTGTCCATTTGTTTATTTGTTCATTTGTTCATATGTTCATTTGATTGTTTGTTCAATTCTCAACATATTCATTTGTTCATTTGTTCATTTGTACATGTGTTCATTTGTTCATTTGTTAATTTGTTCAATTGATCCTTTGTTTATTGGTCCATTTGTTCATTTGTTCATTTGTTCATTTGTTCATTTGTTCATTTGTTCATTTGTTCATTTGTTCATTTGTTCATTTGTTCATTTGGTCATTTGTTCATTTGTACATTTGTTCATTTGTTCATTTGTTCATTTGTTCATTTGTTCATTTGTTCATTTGTTCATTTGTTCATTTGTTCATTTGTTCATTTGTTCATATTTTCATTTGTTCATTTGTTCACTTGTTCATTTGTTCATTTGTTCATTTGTTCATTTGTTCATTTGTCCATTCGTTCGTTTGTTCATATGTTCATTCGTTCATTTGTTCATTTGTTCATTTGTTCATTTGTTCATTTGTTCATCTGTTCATTTGTTCATTTGTTCATATGTTCATTTGATTGTTTGTTCAATTCTGAACATATTCATTTGTTCATTTGTTCATTTGTACATGTGTTCATTTGTTCATTTGTTAATTTGTTCAATTGATCCTTTGTTCATTTGTACATTTGTTCATTTGTTCATTTGTACATTTGCTCATTTGCTCATTTGTTCATTTTTTCATTTGTTCATTTGTTAAATTGTTCATTTGTTTATTTGTTCATTGGTCATTTGTTCATTTGTTCATTTGTTCACTTGTTCATTTGTTCATTTGTTCATTTGTTCATTTGTTCATTTGTTCATTTGTCCATTCGTTCGTTTGTTCATTTGTTCGTTTGTTCATTTGTTCATTTGTTCACTTGTTCATTTGTTCATTTGTTCATTTGTTCATTTGTTCATTTGTTCATTTGTTCATTTGTTCATTTGTTCATTTGTTCATTTGTTCATTTGTTCATTTGTTCATTTGTTCATTTGTTCATTTGTTCATTTGTTCATTTGTTCATTTGTTCACTTGTTCCTTTCATCATTTGTTCATTTGTTCCTTTGTTCATTTGTTCATTTGTTGATTTGTTCATTTGTTGATTTGTTCATTTGTTGATTTGTTCATTTGTTGATTTGTTCATTTGTTGATTTGATCATTTGTTGATTTGTTCATTCGTTCATTTGTTCATTTGTTCATTTGTTCATTTGTACATTTGTTCATTTGTTCATTTGTTCATTTGTTCATCTGGTCTTTTGTTCATTTCTTCATTTCTTCATTTCTTCATTTCTTCATTTCTTCATTTGTTCATTTGTTCATTTGTTCATTTGTTCATTTGTTCATTTGTTCATTTGTTCTTTTGTTCATTTGTTCATTTCTTCATTTCTTCATTTCTTCATTTCTTCATTTGTTCATTGGTTCATTTGTTCATTTGTTCATTTGTTCATTTGTTCATTTGTTCATTTGTTCATTTGTTCATTTGTTCATTTGTTCATTTGTTCATTTGTTCATTTGTTCATTTGTTCATTTGTTCATTTGTTCATTTGTTCATTTGTTCATTTGTTCATTTGTTCATTTGTTCATTTGTTCATTTGTTCATTTGTTCATTTGTTCATTTGGTCATTTGGTCATTTGTTCATCTGTTCATTTGGTCATTTGTTCATTTGGTCATTTGTTCATTTGTTCATTTGTTCATTTGTTCATTAGTTCACTTGTTCATTTGTTCATTTGTTCATTTGTTCATTTGTTCATATGTACATTTGTGCATCTTTTCATTTGTTCATTCGTCCATTTGTACATTTGTCCATTTGTTCAAATGATAATTCGTTCATTTGTTCATATGTTCATTTGATTGTTTCTTCATTCGTTAAATGGTTCATTTGACCATTTGTTCATTTGTCTACCCGCTCATTTGTTCATTTGTTCATTTGTTCATTTGTTCATATGTTAATTTGTCCATTTTTGGATTTGTTCATTTATTCAATTCTTCATTTCTTAAGTTGTTCATTTGTTCATTTGTCCATTTGTTTATTTGTTCATTTGTTCATATGTTCATTTGATTGTTTGTTCAATTCTCAACATATTCATTTGTTCATTTGTTCATTTGTACATGTGTTCATTTGTTCATTTGTTAATTTGTTCAATTGATCCTTTGTTTATTGGTCCATTTGTTCATTTGTTCATTTGTTCATTTGTTCATTTGTTCATTTGTTCATTTGTTCATTTGTTCATTTGTTCATTTGGTCATTTGTTCATTTGTACATTTGTTCATTTGTTCATTTGTTCATTTGTTCATTTGTTCATTTGTTCATTTGTTCATTTGTTCATTTGTTCATTTGTTCATTTGTTCATTTGTTCATTTGTTCATATTTTCATTTGTTCATTTGTTCACTTGTTGATTTGTTCATTTGTTCATTTGTTCATTTGTTCATTTGTCCATTCGTTCGTTTGTTCATATGTTCATTTGTTCATTTGTTCGTTTGTTCATTTGTTCATTTGTTCACTTGTTCATTTGTTCATTTGTTCATTTGTTCATTCGTTCATTCGTTCATTCGTTCATTTGTTCATTTGTTCATTTGTTCATTTGTTCACTTGTTCATTTGTTCATTCGTTCATTTGTTCATTTGTTCATTTGTTCATTTGTACATTTGTACATTTGGTCATTTGTTTATTTGTTTTTTGGTTCAATTGTTCATTAGTTTATTTGTTCATTTGTTCATTTGTTCATTTGTTCATTTGTTCATTTGTTAATTTGTTCATTTGTTTGTTTGTTCATTTGTACATTCGTACATTTGTTCATTTGTTCATTTGTTCATTTGTCCATTCGTTCTTTTGTTCATTTTTTCATTTGTTCATTTGTTCATTTGTCCATTTTTTTCATTTCTTCATTTGTTCATTTATTCATTTGTTCATTTGTTCGTTTGTTCATTTGTTCATTTGTAGATTTGTACATTAGTTCATTTGTTCATTTGTCCATTCGTTCGTTTGTTCATTTGTTCATTTGTTCATTTGATCATTTGTTCATTTGTCCATTTTTTTCATTTGTTCATTTGTTCATTTGTTCATTTATTCATTTGTTCATTTGTTCGTTTGTTCATTTGTTCATTTGTAGATTTGTACATTTTTCAAATTGTTCATTTGTTTATTTGTTCGATTGTTCATCCGTTCATTTATTCATTTGTTCATTTGTCCATTTGTTCGCTTGTTCATTTCTTCCTTTCTTCGTTTGTTCATTTGTTCATTCGTTCATTTGTTCATTTGTTCAATCTTTCATTTGTCCATTTGTTCGTTTGTTCATTTGTACCTTTGTTCGCTTGTTCATTTGTTCATTCGTTCATTTGTTCACTTCTTCATTTGTTTATTTGTTCGTTTGTTCATTTGTTCATTTGTTCATTTGTTCATTTGTTCATTTGTTCATTTGTTCATTTGTTCATTTGTTCATTTGTACATTTGTACATTTGTTCATTTGTTTATTTGTTTTTTGGTTCAATTGTTCATTTGTTCATTTTTTTATTTGTTCATTTGTTCGTTTGCTCATTTCTTCCTTTGTTCGTTTGTTCATTTGTTCATTCGTTCATTTGTTCATTTGTTCAATCTTTCATTTGTCCATTTGTTCGTTTGTTCATTTGTACCTTTGTTCGTTTGTTCATTTGTTCATTCGTTCATTTGTTCACTTGTTCATTTGTTTATTTGTTCGTTTGTTCAGTTTTTCATTTGTTCATTTGTATATTTGTTCACTTGTTCATTTGTACATTTGTTCATTTGTTCATTTTTTCATTTGTTTATTTATTTATTGGTTCATTTGTTTATTTGTTTATTGGTTCATTTGTTCATTTGTTAATTTGTTCGTTTGTTCATTTGTTCATTTGTTCATTTGTTAATTTGTTCATTTGTTCATTTGTTCATTTGTTCATTTGTTCATTTGTTCTTTTGTTCATTTGTTCATTTGTTCATTTGTTCATTTGTTCATTTGTTCATTTGTTCATTTGTTCGTTTGTTCGTTTGTTCGTTTGTTCATTTGTTCATTTGTCCATTTGTTCATTTGTTCATTTGTTCATTTGTTCATTTGTTCACTTGTTCATTGTGTTCCTTTTTTCTTTTTTTCGTTTGTTCACTTGTTCATTTGTACATGTGTTCATTTGTTCATTTGTACATGTGTTCATTTGTTCATTTGTTCATTTGTTCATTTGTTCAATTGATCCTTTGTTCATTTTTTCATTTGTTCATTTGTTTGTTTGTTCATTTGTACATTTGTACATTTGTTCATTTGTTCATTTGTTCATTTGTCCATTCGTTAAATTGTTCATTTGTTTATTTGTTCATTGGTCATTTGTTCATTTGTTCATTTGTTCACTTGTTCATTTGTTCATTTGTTCATTTGTTCATTTGTTCATTTGTTCATTTGTCCATTCGTTCGTTTGTTCATTTGTTCGTTTGTTCATTTGTTCATTTGTTCACTTGTTCATTTGTTCATTTGTTCATTTGTTCATTTGTTCATTTGTTCATTTGTTCATTTGTTCATTTGTTCATTTGTTCATTTGTTCATTTGTTCATTTGTTCATTTGTTCATTTGTTCATTTGTTCATTTGTTCATTTGTTCATTTGTTCACTTGTTCCTTTCATCATTTGTTCATTTGTTCCTTTGTTCATTTGTTCATTTGTTGATTTGTTCATTTGTTGATTTGTTCATTTGTTGATTTGTTCATTTGTTGATTTGATCATTTGTTGATTTGTTCATTCGTTCATTTGTTCATTTGTTCATTTGTTCATTTGTACATTTGTTCATTTGTTCATTTGTTCATTTGTTCATCTGGTCTTTTGTTCATTTCTTCATTTCTTCATTTCTTCATTTCTTCATTTCTTCATTTCTTCATTTGTTCATTTGTTCATTTGTTCATTTGTTCATTTGTTCATTTGTTCATTTGTTCTTTTGTTCATTTGTTCATTTCTTCATTTCTTCATTTCTTCATTTCTTCATTTCTTCATTTCTTCATTTGTTCATTTGTTCATTTGTTCATTTGTTCATTTGTTCATTTGTTCATTTGTTCATTTGTTCATTTGTTCATTTGTTCATATGTACATTTGTGCATCTTTTCATTTGTTCATTCGTCCATTTGTACATTTGTCCATTTGTTCAAATGATAATTCGTTCATTTGTTCATATGTTCATTTGATTGTTTCTTCATTCGTTAAATGGTTCATTTGACCATTTGTTCATTTGTCTACCCGCTCATTTGTTCATTTGTTCATTTGTTCATTTGTTCATTTGTTCATTTGTTCATTTGTTCATTTGTTCATTTGGTCATTTGGTCATTTGTTCATCTGTTCATTTGGTCATTTGTTCATTTGTTCATTTGTTCATTTGTTCATTAGTTCACTTGTTCATTCGTTCATTTGTTCATTTGTTCATTTGTTCATTTGTACATTTGTACATTTGGTCATTTGTTTATTTGTTTTTTGGTTCAATTGTTCATTAGTTTATTTGTTCATTTGTTTATTTGTTCATTTGTTCATTCGTTCATTTGTTCATTTTTTCATTCTTTCATTTGTTCATTCGTTCATTCGTTCATTTGTTCATTTGTTCATTCGTTCATTCGTTCATTTGTTCATTCGTTCATTTGTTCATTTGTTCATTTGTTCATTTGTTCATTTGTTCATTTGTTCATCTGTTCATTTGTTCATTTGTTCATTTGTTCATTTGTTCATTTGTTCATTTGTTCATTTGTTCATTTGTTCATTTGTTCATTTGTTCATTTGTTCATTTGTTCACCTGGTCTTTTGTTCATTTCTTCATTTCTTCATTTCTTCATTTCTTCATTTCTTCATTTCTTCATTTCTTCATTTGTTCATTTGTTCATTTGTTCATTTGTTCATTTGTTCATTTGTTCATTTGTTCTTTTGTTCATTTGTTCATTTCTTCATTTCTTCTTTTCTTCATTTGTTCATTTGTTCATTTGTTCATTTGTTCATTTGTTCATTTGTTCATTTGTTCATTTGTTCATTTGTTCATTTGTTCATTTGTTCATTTGTTCATTTGTTCATTTGTTCATTTGGTCATTTGGTCATTTGTTCATCTGTTCATTTGGTCATTTGTTCATTTGTTCATTTGTTCATTTGTTCATTTGTTCTTTTGTTCATTTGTTCATTTCTTCATTTCTTCTTTTCTTCATTTGTTCATTTGTTCATTTGTTCATTTGTTCATTTGTTCATTTGTTCATTTGTTCATTTGTTCATTTGTTCATTTGTTCATTTGTTCATTTGTTCATTTGTTCATTTGTTCATTTGGTCATTTGGTCATTTGTTCATCTGTTCATTTGGTCATTTGTTCATTTGTTCATTTGTTCATTTGTTCATTAGTTCACTTGTTCATTTGTTCATTTGTTCATTTGTTCATATGTACATTTGTGCATCTTTTCATTTGTTCATTCGTCCATTTGTACATTTGTCCATTTGTTCAAATGATAATTCGTTCATTTGTTCATATGTTCATTTGATTGTTTCTTCATTCGTTAAATGGTTCATTTGACCATTTGTTCATTTGTCTACCCGCTCATTTGTTCATTTGTTCATTTGTTCATTTGTTCATATGTTAATTTGTCAATTTTTGGATTTGTTCATTTATTCAATTCTTCATTTCTTAAGTTGTTCATTTGTTCATTTGTCCATTTGTTTATTTGTTCATTTGTTCATATGTTCATTTGATTGTTTGTTCAATTCTCAACATATTCATTTGTTCATTTGTTCATTTGTACATGTGTTCATTTGTTCATTTGTTAATTTGTTCAATTGATCCTTTGTTTATTGGTCCATTTGTTCATTTGTTCATTTGTTCATTTGTTCATTTCTTCATTTCTTCATTTCTTCATTTCTTCATTTCTTCATTTCTTCATTTCTTCATTTCTTCATTTGTTCATTTGTTCATTTGTAAATTTGTTCATTTGTTCATTTGTTCATTAGTTCATTTGTTCATTTGTTCATTTGTTCATTTGTTCATTTGTTCATTTGTTCATTTGTTCATATGTTCATTTGTTCATTTGTTCAATTGATCCTTTGTTCATTTTTTCATTTGTTCATTTGTTCATTTGTTTGTTTGTTCATTTGTACATTTGTTCATTTGTTCATTTGTTCATTTGTCCATTCGTTCGTTTGTTCATTTGTTCATTTGTTCATTTGTTCATTTGTTCATTTGTTCATTTGTTCATTTGTTCATTTGTTCATTTGTTCATTTGTTAATTTGTTCATTTGTTTGTTTGTTCATTTGTACATTCGTACATTTGTTCATTTGTTCATTTGTTCATTTGTCCATTCGTTCTTTTGTTCATTTTTTCATTTGTTCATTTGTTCATTTGTCCATTTTTTTCATTTCTTCATTTGTTCATTTATTCATTTGTTCATTTGTTCGTTTGTTCATTTGTTCATTTGTAGATTTGTACATTAGTTCATTTGTTCATTTGTCCATTCGTTCGTTTGTTCATTTGTTCATTTGTTCATTTGATCATTTGTTCATTTGTCCTTTTTTTTCATTTGTTCATTTGTTCATTTGTTCATTTATTCATTTGTTCATTTGTTCGTTTGTTCATTTGTTCATTTGTAGATTTGTACATTTTTCAAATTGTTCATTTGTTTATTTGTTCGATTGTTCATCCGTTCATTTATTCATTTGTTCATTTGTCCATTTGTTCGTTTGTTCATTTCTTCCTTTGTTCGTTTGTTCATTTGTTCATTCGTTCATTTGTTCATTTGTTCAATCTTTCATTTGTCCATTTGTTCGTTTGTTCATTTGTACCTTTGTTCGTTTGTTCATTTGTTCATTCGTTCATTTGTTCACTTGTTCATTTGTTTATTTGTTCGTTTGTTCATTTGTTCATTTGTTCATTTGTTCATTTGTTCATTTGTTCATTTGTTCATTTGTACATTTGTACATTTGTTCATTTGTTTATTTGTTTTTTGGTTCAATTGTTCATTTGTTCATTTGTTTATTTGTTCATTTGTTCGTTTGCTCATTTCTTCCTTTGTTCGTTTGTTCATTTGTTCATTCGTACATTTGTTCATTTGTTCAATCTTTCATTTGTCCATTTGTTCGTTTGTTCATTTGTACCTTTGTTCGTTTGTTCATTTGTTCATTCGTTCATTTGTTCACTTGTTCATTTGTTTATTTGTTCGTTTGTTCAGTTTTTCATTTGTTCATTTGTATATTTGTTCATTTGTTCATTTGTACATTTGTTCATTTGTTCATTTTTTCATTTGTTTATTTATTTATTGGTTCAATTGTTTATTTGTTTATTGGTTCATTTGTTCATTTGTTCATTTGTTAATTTGTTCGTTTGTTCATTTGTTCATTTGTTCATTTGTTAATTTGTTCATTTGTTAATTTGTTCATTTGTTCACTTGTTCATTTGTTCATTTGTTCATTTGTTCATTTGTTCTTTTGTTCATTTGTTCATTTGTTCATTTGTTCATTTGTTCATTTGTTCATTTGTTCATTTGTTCATTTGTTCATTTGTTCGTTTGTTCGTTTGTTCGTTTGTTCATTTGTTCATTTGTCCATTTGTTCATTTGTTCATTTGTTCATTTGTTCACTTGTTCATTGTGTTCCTTTTTTCTTTTTTTCGTTTGTTCACTTGTTCATTTGTACATGTGTTCATTTGTTCATTTGTACATGTGTTCATTTGTTCATTTGTTCATTTGTTCATTTGTTCAATTGATCCTTTGTTCATTTTTTCATTTGTTCATTTGTTTGTTTGTTCATTTGTACATTTGTACATTTGTTCATTTGTTCATTTGTTTATTTGTCCATTCGTTCGTTTGTTCATTTGTTCATTTGTTCATTTGTTCATTTGTTCATTTGTTTATTTGTTCATTTGTTCATTTGTTCATTTGTTCATTTGTTCATTTGTTCATTTGTTCATTTGTTCATTTGTTCATTTGTTCATTTGTTCATTTGTTCATTTGTTTGTTTGTTCATTTGTACATTCGTACATTTGTTCATTTGTTCATTTGTTCATTTGTCCATTCGTTCTTTTGTTCATTTTTTCATTTGTTCATTTGTTCATTTGTTCATTTGTCCATTTTTTTCATTTCTTCATTTGTTCATTTATTCATTTGTTCATTTGTTCGTTTGTTCATTTGTTCATTTGTAGATTTGTACATTAGTTCATTTGTTCGTTTGTCCATTCGTTCGTTTGTTCATTTGTTCATTTGTTCATTTGTTCATTTGTCCATTTTTTTCATTTGTTCATTTGTTCATTTGTTCATTTGTTCATTTATTCATTTGTTCATTTGTTCGTTTGTTCATTTGTTCATTTGTAGATTTGTACATTTTTCAAATTGTTCATTTGTTTATTTGTTCGATTGTTCATCTGTTCATTTATTCATTTGTTCATTTGTCCATTTGTTCGTTTGTTCATTTCTACCTTTGTTCGTTTGTTCATTTGTTCATTCGTTCATTTGTTCATTTGTTCAATCTTTCATTTGTCCATTTGTTCGTTTGTTCATTTGTACCTTTGTTCGTTTGTTCATTTGTTCATTCGTTCATTTGTTCACTTGTTCATTTGTTTATTCGTTCGTTTGTTCAGTTTTTCATTTGTTCATTTGTATATTTGTTCATTTGTTCATTTGTTCATTTGTCCATTTGTACATTTATTCATTTGTTCATTTTTTCATTTGTTTATTTGTTTATTGGTTCATTTGTTTATTTGTTTATTGGTTCATTTGTTCATTTGTTCGTTTGTTCATTTGTTCGTTTGTTCATTTGTTCATTTGTTCATTTGTTCATTTGTTCAGTTGTTCATTTGTTCATTTGTTCATTTGTTCATTTGTTCATTTGTTCATTTGTTCATTTGTTCATTTGTTCATTTGTTCATTTGTTCATTTGTTCATTTGTTCATTTGTTCATTTGTTCATTTGTTCATTTGTTCATTTGTTCATTTGTTCATTTGTTCATTTGTTCATTTGTTCATTTGTTCATTTGTTCATTTGTTCATTTGTTCATTTGTTCATTTGTTCATTTGTTCATTTGTTCATTTATTCCTTTGTTCATTTGTTCATTCGTTCATTTGTTCATTTGTTCATTTGTTCATTTGATCATTTGTTCATTTGGTCATTTGTTCATTTGTTCATTTGTTCATTTGTTCATTTGTTCATTTGTTCATTAGTTCACTTGTTCATTTGTTCATTTGTTCATATGTACATTTGTGCATCTTTTCATTTGATCATTCGTCCATTTGTACATTTATCCATTTGTTCAAATGATAATTCGATCATTTGTTCATATGTTCATTTGATTGTTTCTTCATTCGTTCAATGGTTCATTTGATCATTTGTTCATTTGTCTCCCCGCTCATTTGTTCATTTGTTCATTTGTTCATTTGTTCATTTGTTCATATGTTAATTTGTCCATTTTTGGATTTGTTCATTTCTTCAATTCTTCATTTCTTAAATTGTTCATTTGTTCATTTGTCCATTTGTTTATTTGTTCATTTGTTCATATGTTCATTTGATTGTTTGTTCAATTCTCAACATATACATTTGTTCATTTGTTCATTTGTACATGTGTTCATTTTTTCATTTGTTAATTTGTTCAATTGATCCTTTGTTCATTTGTTCATTTGTCCATTTGTTCATTTTTTCATTTGTTCATTTGTTCAATTGTTCATTTGTTCATTTGTTCATTTGTTCATTTGTTCATTTGTTCATTTGTTCATTTGTTCATTTGTTCATTAGTTCATTTGTTCATTTGTTCATTTGTTCATTTGTTCATTTGTTCATTTGTTCATTTGTTCATTTGTTCGTTTGTTCATTTGTTCATTTGTTCATTTGTTCATTTGTTCACTTGTTTATTTGTTTATTTGTTCATTTGTGCATTTGTTCATTTGTTCATTTGTTCACTTGTTCATTTTGTTCCTTTGTTCGTTTGTTCGTTTGTTCACTTGTTCATTTGTTCATTAGTTCACTTGTTCATTTGTTCATTTGTTCATTTGTTCATATGTACATTTGTGCATCTTTTCATTTGTTCATTCGTCCATTTGTACATTTGTTCATTTGTTCATTTGTTCATTTGTTCATCTGTTCATTTGTTCATTTGTTCATTTGTTCACTTGTTCATTTGTTCATTTGTTCATTTGTTCATTTGTCCATTTGTTCATTTGTTCATTTGTTCATTTGTTCATTTGTTGATTTGTTCATTTGTTCATTTGTTCATTTGTTCATTTGTTCATTTGTACGTGTGTTCATTTGTTCATTTGTTAATTTGTTCAATTGTTCTTTGGTCATTTCTTCATTTCTTCATTTCTTCCTTTCTTCATTTCTTCATTTGTTCATTTGTTCATTTGTTCATTTGTTCATCTGTCCGTTTGTTCATTTGTTTATTCGTTCATTTGTTAATTTGTTAATTTGTTCATTTGTTAGCATGTTCATTTGTTCATTTATTCATTTGTTCGTTTGTTCATTTTATTCAATTTTTCTTTCGTTCATTCATTCAACCGTTCATTCGTTCATTCGTTCAACCGTTCATTCGTTCATTCGTTCATTCGTTCATTCGTTCATTTGTTCATTCGTTCAGTCGTTCATTCGTTCATTCGTTCATTCGTTCATTCGTTCATTCGTTCATTTGTTCATTTGTTCATTTGTTCATTTGTCCATTCGTTCGTTTGTTCATTTCTTCATTAGTTCATTTGTTCATTTGTTCATTTGTTCATTTGTACTTTTGTTCGTTTGTTCGTTTGTTCGTTTGTTCGTTTGTTCGTTTGTTCGTTTGTTCGTTTGTTCGTTTGTTCGTTTGTTCGTTTGTCCGTTTGTTCATTTGTTCACTTGTTCATTTTTTCATTTGTTCATTTGTTCATTTGTTCATTTGTTCATTTGTTCATTTGTTCATTTGTTCATTTGTTCATTTGTTCATTTGTTCATTTGTTCATTTGTTCATTTGTTCATTTGTTCATTTGTTCATTTGTTCATTTGTTCATTTGTTCATTTGTTCATTTGTTCATTTGTTCATTTGTTCATTTGTTCATTTGTTCATTTGTTCATTTGTTCATTTGTTCTTTTGTTCATATGTTCATTTGTTCATTTGTTCATTTGTTCATTTGTTCATTTGTTCATTTGTTCATTTGTTCATTTGTTCATTTGTTCATTTGTTCATTTGTTCATTTGTTTACTTGTTCATTTTGTTCCTTTGTTCGCTTGTTCGTTTGATCATTTGTTCATTTTTTCATTTGTTTCACGAGACGAGAGACGAGGCGAGAGACGAGACGAGAGACGAGAAGAACGCGTGACGAGAGACGAGACGAGAGACGAGACGAGAGACGAGAGACGAGACGAGACAGGACGAGAGACGAGAGGCGAGAGACGAGACGAGACAGGACGAGAGACGAGAGACGAGAGACGAGACGAGACAGGACGAGAGACGAGACGAGAGACGAGAATGGAGGCGAGACGAGTGACGAGACGATAGGTGACGAGACGATGCGAGACGAGAGACGAGACGAGAGACGAAACGAGAGACGAGTCGTGAGAGGAGATGATAGACGAGTCGAAAGACGAGACGGGAGACGAGACGAGAGAAGAGACGAGATGAGAAGCGAGACGAAACAGGACGAGAGACGAGACGAGACGAGAGACGAGAGTTGTGAGACGAGACGAGAGACGAGTGACGAGACGAGAGACGAGTGACGAGAGGAGGCAGACGAGACGAGAGGAGACCAGACGAGACGAGACGAGAGACGAGAGACGAGAGACGAAAGAGGAGAGACGACACGAGACGAGAAGAGAGGCGTGACGAGGGACGAAAGGAGAGACAAGGCGAGAGAAGAGACGTGAGACGAGAGGAGAGACAAGACGAGAAACGAGACGAGCGACGAGAGACGTAAGACGAGACGAGAGACGAGAGACGAGACGAGACAGGACGAGAGACGAGACGAGAGACGAGAATAGTGACGAGACGAGAGACGAGACGAGAGACGAAACGAGTGACGAGACGAGAGAGGAGACGAGAGACGAGACGAAAGACGAGACGAGATACGAGACGAGAAGCGAGACGGGTGACTTGTCGCGAGACGAGACGAGACAGGACGAGAGACGAGACGAGACGAGAGACGAGAGACGAGTGACGAGTGGAGAGAGACGAGACGAGAGACAAGACCAGACGAGACGCGCAAGTGACGAGAGACGAGAGAGGAGAGACGACACGAGACGAGACGAGAGAAGGGACAAGAGACGTGAGACGAGAGAGGAGAGGCGAGACGAGAGACGAAAGGAGAGATGAGTGACGATACGAGCGACGAAACGAGTGACGAGACAAGAGACGAGAGACGAGAGAGGAGCGACGACACGAGACGAGAAGAGAGGCGTGACGAGAGACGAAAGGAGTGATGAGAGACGAGAGACGTGACGAGGGACGAGACGAGAGACGAGTCGTGTGACGAGACGTGACGAGAGAGGAGAGACGGGTGACGAGAGACGAGACGAGAGACGACACGAGATAGGTCGAGTGACGAGACGTGACGAGAGACGAGAAACGAGACGAGAGGCGTGACGAGCGACGAGCGACGGGAGACGAGAGGAGAGACGAGACGAGAGACGAGTGGCGAGACGAGACAAGAGACGAGAGACGAAACGATAGACGAGACGAGT
Source organism: Megalopta genalis (assembly GCF_051020955.1). NCBI lineage: Eukaryota > Metazoa > Arthropoda > Insecta > Hymenoptera > Halictidae > Megalopta > Megalopta genalis. The sequence continues at coordinate 2,114,609 of NW_027476105.1, forward strand.
GACGAGACGAGACAGGACGAGAGACGAGACGTGACGATTGACGAGAGACGAGACGAGACGAGACGAGACGAGATACGGGACATTTACAATTACCAGTCTTTACAGCTACCCTAAGTTACAGCTACCATTAATCATAGCTGCCATTAATTAGAGCTGCCATTAATTACAGCTACCATTAATGACAACTACCATCAATTACAGCTACCATTAATTACAACTACTACAACTGCTACTATTAATTAAAACTTCAATCAATTACAAATACAAAGAATTGTAAATACAATCAATTACAAATTACAATTAATCACAAGTACAAGTATTTATTACTGCAATTAATTACAAGTTCAATGATTTACGAATGCATTCCATTACAACTACAATCAATTAAAAATACAATTAATTATAGCTACCATTAATTACTGCCACCATTTGTTACAGCTACCATTAATTACAACTACCATTAATTACAGCTGCTGTTAATTACAGCTGCAATTAATTACGGCTACATTGAATTACAACTACAATTAATTACAACTAGAATCATTTACAATTACAATTATTTGCCATTACAATTATTTGCAATTACAATTACACAAATACAAATGTTTACATTTGCAATTAATTGAAAATCATATAATTACAGCTACAATTATATACAGCTACCTTTAATAACTGATACCGTCAATTACTGCTACCATTATTTACAATTTCAATTAAATATAACTAAAAATAGTTACAGCTACCATTAATTACAGCTACCATTAATTGCAACTACCATTAATTACTGCTACCATTAATTACAGTTACGATTAAATATAACCACCATTAATTACAGCTAGCATTAATTACAACTACAATTTATTACAACTACAATTGATTACAAGTACAATTAATTACAGCTACATTTGGTTAGAACTACAAGTAATTTCAAATATAATCATTTACAATTACAATTATTTACCATTACAATTAATTGCAATGACAATTATTTGCAAATACAATCAATTACAAATACAATCAAGTACGGTTAGAATTAATTAGAACTACAACCAATAACAAATATATTTAATTACAGCACCAATTAATTACTCCTGCAATTAATTACGGCTACAATTAATTAAAACTACAATAACTTACAACTATAATTAATTACAACTACAGTTAATTTAAACTTCAATTAATTACAAATCCAATTAATAACAGCAACCCTTAATTACAACCACAATTAATTACAGAAACCATTAATTACTGTTATCATTAATTACTGCTACCATTAATTACAACTACAATTGATTACAACTACAATTAATTATAACTACAATTGATTGCAAGTACAAATAATTACAGCCGCAATTAATTAAAACTTCAATCAATTACAAATACAAACAATTACAAATACAATCTATTACAAATACAACCAATTACAAATACAATCAATTTCAAATACAATCATTTACATATACAATCAATTACTAATACAATCAATTACAAACCCAATCAGTTACAACTACAATTAAATAATACTACAATCAATTACAACTAGAAATAAATACTACTACAACCAATTACAAGTACAATCAATTACAAATACAATCAATTAACAATACAATCAATTACAAATACAATCTACTACAAATACTATCAATTACAAACACAATCAATTACAAACACAATCAATTACAAATACAATCAAGTACAAATACAAGCAATTACAAACACATTCAGTTACAACTACTATTATATGGAATTACAATTAATTTCAATTGCATTTAATTAGAAATACAATTAATTACAGCTACCCTTATTTGCAGGTGCCATTAATTTCAGCTATCCTTAGTTGCAGCTACCATTAATTACCGCTGCTGTTAATTACAGCTACAATTAAATACAACTACAATTAATTACAAGCACAATCATTTACAATTACAATTAATCACAATTACAGTTACTTACAGTTACTACTATTTGCAATTACTATTATTTACAATTACAATTCTTTACCATTACAATTATTTACAGTTACAATTATTTGCAATTACAATTATATACAATTTAAATTATTTTCAATTACAATTGAGACTCATTTAATTACAGCTACCATTAATTACAGCTGCAATTGATTAGAACTACAATTAATTACAACTATAATTAATTACAACTTCAATCAATTACAACTACAACTAATTACAACTACAATTAATTACAAATGCAATCATTTACAATAACAATTATTTACCATTACTATCATTTACAATAACAATTATTTACCATTACAATTATTTACCATTACAATTATTTACTATTACAATTATTTGCAATTACAATTATTTGCAAGTAAAATCAATTAGAAATACAATTAATTACTGCTACCATTAATTACAGCTAATATTAATTACAACTAGCATTAATTACAGCTCCCTTTAATTGCAGCTAAGATTAATTACTGCTACCAGTAATTATTGCTACCATTAAATACAACTACTATTAATTACAGCTACTATTAATTACTGCTGTCTTTGTGTGTGTGTGTGTGATTACAGCTACAATTAATTACTGCTAACATTAATTACTGCTACCTTTAATTACAGCTACCATTAATTACACCTACAATTAAGTACGACTACAACTTCTTACAGTTACATTTAATTGCAGCTTGTTGAAGGTTGTCCCTGCGACGGACGTAATATTTTAAATTAGGGTATTACATTGTTGTATGATGAGCTGCGTCCCATCTAGCGAGAGAGTGCGACGACTGTCTACTGTCTGCGTTGCCTTTTTTCTTGAGGCCCGAACGGCCAAAAATTTTGTTTTTTAGTTAGTTGCCTGCGAACGAGCGAGGTGTGTAGTTATGCGTTTTTTTCAATAAAAATTAACTCTGTTACAATTATTTGCGTTGCTTGTAAAAATTCAACAGTTTGTGGGCCCAGCACGCTTCCACTGCGCGTCGTGAGTGCTATTATTGAAATTAAAGTCTAGCTAGACTGCATCAGGGTTCGACGTTGTCGTGAGTGATAGTGAATATTCCCGCAGAAAAGTTTTATTTATCATGGCTGATAAAGAAATTCTTGACCTAACGAAGCTCGATGGGTCGAATTATCCCATGTGGAAGTTTGGAATGATGTTTCTGCTTGAGGCTAGAGAGCTGATTGGCTTTGTTGAAGGCACAGAGCAGGAACCTGACAAGGGGACTAAAACTGCTGAGTGGAAGAAATGGATGAAAAACTCATCGCAAGCTGCGGTGATACTTCTGAGCACAGTAGACAGATCACTGCATCCAAACCTGATCAACTGCTCAACACCTAAGGTGATATGGGAGAAGCTCAAAGGTCTATACGGTGATGCCACCGAAGATGCAAAGCAGAGCGCATGGGAGAGATTTTATACATTTAAGATCAATGGCGGTGAACCGATTGCTCGACAGATAGAAGAGCTGGAGAACATCCGCAAAAAATGGGAAGATACCGATGACAAGCCGTCCGAAACGGCAGTAGTGACCAAACTTCTGAGTAGCCTGCCCCCCAGATTTTCTTCATTTAGAATGGCCTAGGAGTGTATTCCAGATTCTCACAGGAAGAAAGATAACCTCGTATCTAGAATACTTCGAGAGGAAAAGCGCCTCGTCGAAGGAGATGAAGCGGTCTCACTGGCGCTTCAGGTACACATGTTGAAACTCAAAGAAGCATCAACTAACAAGCAGAAAGAAAAAGATGCGAAGTAGCGAAGGGCAGCCAAGAAAAAGGATATTGAAGAGCTGAAGAAACGCACGAAATGCGGCATCAGCAAGGAAAAAGGGCACTGGGCCCGCGAGTGTTCTCGGACGAATGACTACAAGAAAGACGGTGAGTCAAGCACCAAAATGAAGACTCTTCCGGGATACGTATGTGATATTTCAGCACTGTACTCGAACACTTTGGATCGAGATGAAAATGTGTGGATTGCTGATTCGGGCGCAGGCAAACACATGACTGGCAGAAAAGAATTTTTCAAGAATATAGTGCCGCTCAGTAATAGTTTCTCGGTTCAAATAGCAGATGATAAGACAGTAACAGACAAAGGTTTCTCGTTTCATGCAGTGAGGGACAGATGTGAAATTCGTAATAGTGATGGTACGCTATCGTCACTTGGCGTACGGCATGGTGCTTTGTACCGTATGCTATTTGATGTTGTGGTAACTCAGTGCAATGTGGCAGAGACTAAAAGTGCAGATGAGACTATGATGCTGTGGCACAAACGATTAGGTCACATCAATGTGCGTGCTCTGACGAAGACAATCACAATGTCTGATATCAAGCTTGATATCGACAAAGGGAATCATTTCTTTTGTGAATCGTGCGTACTTGGTGAGCAAACTCGTAAGCCGCACTACGCAGTAAGTGACAGGGGGAATTTCAAAGCAGGTGAAAACATTCACACCGATGTGTGCGGTCCGATCGACGTCAAATCCTATGGTGGATCCAGATATTTTCTCCTGTTCAAGGATCATTCCACCGACTTCAGAAAGGTCTACTTCATGCAGCACAAGTCTGAGGTATTTGAAAAATATAAAGATTTTGAATAGTTCGCCGAAACTCAGACAGGCAATAAAATAAAAGTCGTGCGCTGTGACAACGGAACTGAATACACCTGTGATAAGTTTCGCATGCATCTGAAGAATCGCGGTATCGTTCAAGAGCTCTCATCACCATATATTCACGAACAAAATGAGAGAGCTGAGCGTGAAATGCGAACAATCGTTGAAAGCGCAAGATCTATGCTGCTATGCAGTGGTGTAGATGTGAAACTTTGGACTGAGGCTGTAAACACCGCTTGCTATGTACTCAATCGCGTCATATTACAACCCAGTGAATCTGACTCGCCACACCAAAAGTGGTTCAATCGGAGACCTCAGATCAAACACTTACGTGTATTTGGCTCGAAAGCCTATGTGAAGATTCCCGATAAAAAGCGAAAAAAATTCGACGCTAAAAGCAAGAGGATGATTATTGTTGGCTACGACGGGGAATCAACAAACTACAGACTCTGGGATCAGGAGTAGATGAGGATAGTTCTTCTCTTCGGTTCGAATTCAGTTTCGGAGCCGATGGCAATCCTGATCCAAGAGGTAACAATCAACTACCTCAGGAAGAAGCGGAGCACGATCAAAATCAGTCGGTAGAGGACCGTCCACCTGAAGGTCGGCAGCTGCGAGATCGTACTCGCATAAGAGCGCCAGAAAGATATGGCATACCAGTGTCTGGTTTTCTGGTCGGAATCGTGTCTGCAAATTTTGAGGAAACTGTATTATGTCCAGACGCTGAAAAGTGGAAGGCAGCAATGAAAGAAGAACTTACTGCACTCGAGAAGAATGATACATGGAGTTTGACCAGACTGCCACCGGATAAAAGAATTGTCGGTAGTAAGTGGGTTTTCACCATCAAAAGTAACGATCGTTATAAAGTGAGGTTAGTTGCAAAAGGCTTCTCACAACGAGAAGGTATCGATTATTTCGAGACATTTTCTCCGGTGGTACGCTATGAATCCGTAAGAATTCTTCTCGCTATTGCTACAAGAGAAGATTTTGAAATAATGCAGTTCGATGTCAAAACTGCGTTCCTTTACGGCGATCTTCAGGAGGATATATACCTACAGCAGCCGGAAGGATACACGACTGACTCTAGGAAGGATCTCGTCTGCAAATTACATCGAAGCCTTTATGGGTTGAAGCAATCACCACGCAATTGGAATGAGAAGTTTGTGAGTTTCTTAAAAAATTTAAATTTCTCGAGCATCGAAAGTGATCAGTGTGTGTTTGTGAGAGCGATCAATGGTGTGGCTGTGTACTTAGCATTATATGTGTATGATGGGCTGCTGATCAGTGCGTGTAAGACTGCAATAAATAGAGTACTGCGTTACTTGGAAAGTAACTTTGAAATTGTATCCCACGAGCCGAGCGAATTTGTGGGTCTACAAATTGTACGAAATCGCAAAGAGAAGGTGTTAAAAATATGTCAGTCAAATTATATCACGAAAGTCATTGAGAGATATGGTATGAGTGACGCGAAATGTTCGAGTACTCCTGCGGAACCGGGTTCATTTTTATGTAAATTAAAAGAATCCGAAAACAAGTGCGAAAGTGAGAGAATGTCACGTGTGCCGTATCGAGAAGCCATCGGGTCTTTGTTATTCTCTGCGAGAACTTGTAGACCGGATATAGATAGAATATGCAATCAACATTGCCAGTCAGTTCGTGGATTCGTATGGCGAGGAACATTGGCAAGCAGTTAAGAGAATAGTTAGGTATTTGGCGGGTACTCGCGATCATGGGATAGTGTTCGGAAAGAGTGGGAGTTCAGTTCAACTTAAAGGATTTACTGATGCGGACTGTGCAGGATGCACAGAAACTCGCAAGTCAAGAAGCGGTTTTATATTTATAGTGGACCAGTTTCATGGTCGAGTAAACGACAGAGCGTCGTTTCTCTTTCAACTGCCGAAGCCGAATATATTGCCCTAACATATGGCACACAGGAAGCTCGTTGGCTTCGCCGCATTACAAAATGCGGCGAAATTCTAACAATAGCATTAAAATTAATATGCGAAGCCGTGCCAATGTTTGTGGACAATCAGTCCGCCATTAAATTGTCGAAGAACAATGAATTCCACAAACGGTCTAAGCATATAGACGTCAGATTTCATTTTGTACGCGAGGTCGCTAAACGTAAAGAAATCGAAGTTTCTTATATGCCATCTGAAGAACAGCTGACAGACATCTTCACCAAGCCTCTCTCTAAATCACAGTTCTGCGTCTTGAGAGAAAAAATAAATGTGCTCGGCGATTTAAAATAAGTGGGAGTATTGAAGGTTGTCCCTGCGACGGACGTAATATTTTAAATTAGGGTATTACATTGTTGTATGATGAGCTGCGTCGCATCTAGCGAGAGAGTGCGACGACTGTCTACTGTCTGCGTTGCCTTTTTTCTTGAGGCTCGAACGGCCAAAAATTTTGTTTTTTAGTTAGTTGCCTGCAGACGAGCGAAGTGTGTAGTTGTGCCTACCGAACTATCACCCTTAATATCGATTAGCTTTATGTGTGTTTCCTTTTCTTTTTTTTCAATAAAAATTAACTCTGTTACAATTATTTGCGTTGCCATTAAAAATTCAATACAGCTACCATTAATGACAGCTACCATTAAATACGGCTGCCATTAATCACGTCTGTTGCAATTAATTGTGGTTGCAAATTAATTGTAGTTGTACTTGATTTTAGTTGTAACTGATTGTAGTTGTAATTGATTGTAGTTGTAACAGATTGCAGCTGTAATTGATTGTATTTGTAATTGTACACTCGTCGAAATGGCAAGGTGCCTACTAATTCAGTCGGCGCTTCCACCTTCGTTTTGGGCAGAAGTCGTATCTACAGCAAACTATACAAGAAATAGATGTCCAACAAGCTCTCTGGATGGGCGGACCCCTCACGAGGCTTGGATAGGAGAGGCCCCGGACGTTAGCGGATTAAAAGAATTCGGGCGCGAAGTCTATTGTGTACATCGGTCGGCACGCGCGGGAAAGTTCGACTCACGCGGAAAGAAAGGTTTTTTTTCTAGGCTATGCTGACCAAGCCAAGGGACTGAGAGTGTGGATCCCCCAGGAGCGCAAAGTGGAAATTTCGCGCGACGTTAAATTTCTACAAACAAAGGGCGAGATGCAGGCTTCCGATCAGGAGCATTTCTATCCGAGTCAAGACACAAGTGTCGACGAGGACCGACCAGACGAGGGTCCCGAAAAGACGGATCCTCTTTTCGACATCGGGGTGACTGCGAGACTGGACGGCACAGTTGGCGTCGACGAAAATCCAGGTAGTTCGGTTGAAAATGTTCACAGTTCCGAAGGGGAATGGGAGGAGCGACAGCCCGAGAGCGCACCCGGAAGGCCCCGAATGCTACGCACAGGAAAACCAGGTAGACCGCGGAAAGTTTACCAGGAACGAAACGCAGAACCAAGTGACTCGGCTGGTTTGGCAGAAGTCTCCATCAAATCAGCGATCTCTGGATCACAAAAAGACGAATGGATGTTAGCAATGGCCGACGAATTTATCTCCATTCTCAAAAATAAACATGGGACATGCTTAATCGTCCCGCGAACAAGTCGACAGTCGGAAGCCGCATTCTGCTTCGAAACAAGTACGGAGCAGACGGCGAAATTACAAGAAGGAAGGCCAGAGTCGTGGCGAAAGGTTGCTCCCAGAAACCGGGCGCGGACTACAGCGAAACCATCGCACCGGTAGCCCTATACCCCGGTCAGCTCTATACGCCTCGCCGGTGCCTTTGCTGCCAGTCAAAAAATGCACATTCGACAATTCGACGTGACTGCAGCGTACCTGAACGGAGTCATCGAGGAGGAAATCTTCATGGAGGTCCCAAATTATACCAGGGAGGTTCTCGAGTTTATCGTGTCGAAGCAACACACATCCCCCGAAATCTTAGCTGAAGCCAAAAGAATGCTGGCCTCGCTACACAGGGATCGCCCCTGTACGGCCTGAAGCAGGCTGGTCGCTGTTGGTATCGACATTTAAGCGACGAACTGATCAAGCTCGGTGCTACCCCCACAGCAGGCGATGCGAGCGTCTACGTAAGGGGCGCGGGTGATAATCTTACCTTGATCGTCGTTTACGTGGACGACATCTTAATTATATCGCGCAAGTCCGAAGAGATCGACAGAGTCTACGACTTTCAACGAAACTCGTACGACGTAAAGGACCTGGGGAACGTGAAGTATTGCCTTGGGATCGAGTTCTCCCGCCACACCAGTGGAATAACTCTGAGGCAAAAGGGTTACATCAACGATTTGTTAAATCGTTTTAACATGGCTGAGTGCAACCTGCAAGCACACCAATAGAGGCAGGAGTTAAGCTGTCCAAATCGAAACTTTGGAGCATGGACGACGGTGAGAAGCCCCCCTACAGAGAGCTAATAGGTGCACTAATGTACCTAGCTGTCGCAACGCGACCTGACATATCACACGCGGTCAGCGCGTTGAGTCAGTTCAACGATTCCTTCGGCAAAGGACACTGGCAAGCAGCGAAGAGGATACTACGATACTTAAAGGGTAACTCGGACGTGGGAATCGTATTCAAGAACAATATCAGCAACCTAACTGGATACGTGGATGCCGACTGGGCGGTGTGTATCCAAGATCGAAGATCGTACACCGGCTTCGTTTTTACAATGAACGGTGGGACTGTGTCCTGGGACTCCAGGAAGCAACGGACTGTACCGCTGTCGTCGACGGAGGCCGAATACATGGCCCTAAGCGACGCCTCAAAAGAGGCGATGTATCTGCTACGACTGGCAAGAGACATGGGAATCAGCGGCCCACGAACTGTCAAGCTATTCAACGACAATCTCGGAGCTCAAAAACTAGCAGGAAAAACAACTACAATTGATTACAACTACAATTATTTATAACTACAATTGATTACAAGTACAAATCATTACAGCTGCAATTATTTAAAACTTCAATCAATTACAAATACAATCTATTACAAATACAACCAATTACAAATACAATCAATTTCAAATACAATCAATTACAAATATAATCAATTACAAACACAATCCGTTACAACTACAATTAAATAATACTACAATCAATTACAACTACAAGTAAATACTACTACAACCAATTACAAATGCAATCAACTACAACTGCAATTAAATAACATTACAATGATTTACAACTACAATTATTTGCAATTACAATTGATTATAAATACAATTAATTACAGTTACGATTAATTTCAGTTATAATTAATTACAGCTACAATTAGTTACAGCCACAAATAATTACTCCTACCATTAATTACAGCAACCATTAATTACAGCTACAATTAATTACGGCTACAATTAATTACATTTACAATTAATTACAAATACAATCATTTACAATCACAATCAATTACAAATACCATCAATTACCGTTAAATTAATTACAACTACAATTAGTGACAAAAACAAATAATTACAGCTACCCTTAATTAAGGCAAACGTTAATTACAGCTACAATTATTTACAGCAACCCTTAATTACTGTTATCATTAAATACAGCAACCATTAATTACAGCTGCCCTTAAGTACAGCTACAATTAATTACGGCAACAATTAATTACGGCTACATTGAATTACAACTACAATTAGTTACAGATACAAACGTTTACAATTACAATTATTTGCCATTACAATTATTTACAATTACAATTATTTGCAATTACAGTTATATACAATTACAATTAATTACAATTACATTTAATTGAAACTCAATTAATTACAGCTACAATTATTTACAGCTACCATTAATTGCGACTACCAATAATTACTGATAATATCAATTACCGTTACGAATAATTATAAGTACCATTAATTACAGCTACCACTAATTACAGCTACCCTTAGTTACAGCCACCGGTAATTACAGCTGCAATTAATTACAACAACAACTAATTACGGCTACAATTAATTACGGCTACAATTAGTTACAACTACAATTAATTACGGTTACAATTAGTTACAACTACAATTAATTGCAACTACAATTAATTGTAACTACAATTAATTACAACTATAATTAATTACAACTACAATTAGTTGCAACTACAATTAATTACTTCTTCAATTAATTACAAATACAATGAATTACAGATGCCCTTAATTATATCAACCATTAATTACAGCTACTACTAATTACCACAACCATCAATTACTGCTACCAATAATTACAGCTAACATTAATTACAGCTACCATTAATTAGAACTACAATTTATTACAGCTACAATTAATTACGACTGCAAATAATTACAATTACAATTAATTACAAACACAAAAATTTACAATTACAATTAATCACAATTTCAATTATTTACAATTACAATTAATTGAGGCTCATTTAATTACAGCTAAAATCGTTTACTGCTACCATTAATTAGAGCTACCATTAATTACAGCTATCAATAGTTACTGCTGCAATTGTGATTACAACTACAATTAATTACAACTATAATTAATTATAACTACAATCAATCACAACTACTACTAATTATTACTACATATAATTACAAATACAATCATTTACAATTACAATTATTTACCATTGCAATTATTTAAAATTACAATTATTTGCAACTACAATTAATTAGAAATACGATTAATTGCATCTACCATTAATTACAGTAACCTTTAATTACTGCTACCATTAATTACAGCTACCATTAATTACAGCTACTATTAATTATTGCTACAATTAATTACAGCGACCATTAATTACTGCTATCATTAATTACAACTACCATTAATTGCAGCTACCTTTAATTGCAGTTAAGATTAATTACTGCTACCAGTAATTATTGTTACCATTAAATACAACTACCATTAATTACAACTACTATTAATTACAGCTACCTTTGATTACAGCTACAATTCTCTCTCTCATTACTGCTAACATTAATTACTGCTACCTTTAGTTATAGCTACCATTAATTACACCTACAATTAAGTACAACTACAACTTATTACAGTTACATTTAATTGCAACTACCATTAATGACAGATACCTTTAATTACATCTACAATTAATTGCTGTTGCCATTAATTGCAGCTTCCATTAATTACAGTTACCTTTAATTACAGCTACCTTCATTACGGCCACAATTAATTACAACTACAATCAATTACAAATACAATTAATTACAGCTACCCATAATTGTTGCATCCATTAAATACAGCTACCATTAATTACAACAAACATTAATTGCAGCTACCGTTAATTACAGCTACCGATAATTACAGCTACAATTAATTGTGGCTACAATTAATTACGGTTAAAATTAATTATGGCTACAATTAATTACTGCTACAATTAATTACAACTACTATTAATTAGAGCAAAATTTAATAACAATTGCAATCAATTAAAATGACAATTATATAAAATTACAATTAAGTACATATTCAATTAATTACATATACAAATAATTACATATGCAATTAGTAACAAATGTACCTAATTACAAATAAAATTAATTATAGCTACGATTAGATAGAGCTACCATTAAGTACACATACCGTTAATTACAGTTACCCTTAATTGCAACTACAATTCATTACAAATACAATCAATTGCATCTACAATGAATTACAACTACAATCAATTACAAATACAATCAATTAACAATACAATCAATTACAAATACAATCTACTACAAATACTATCAATTACAAACACAATCAATTACAAACACAATCAATTACAAATACAATCAAGTACAAATACAAGCAATTACAAACACATTCAGTTACAACTACTATTATATGGAATTACAATTAATTTCAATTGCATTTAATTAGAAATACAATTAATTACAGCTACCCTTATTTGCAGGTGCCATTAATTTCAGCTATCCTTAGTTGCAGCTACCATTAATTACCGCTGCTGTTAATTACAGCTACAATTAAATACAACTACAATTAATTACAAGCACAATCATTTACAATTACAATTAATCACAATTACAGTTACTTACAGTTACTACTATTTGCAATTACTATTATTTACAATTACAATTCTTTACCATTACAATTATTTACAGTTACAATTATTTGCAATTACAATTATATACAATTTAAATTATTTTCAATTACAATTGAGACTCATTTAATTACAGCTACCATTAATTACAGCTGCAATTGATTAGAACTACAATTAATTACAACTATAATTAATTACAACTTCAATCAATTACAACTACAACTAATTACAACTACAATTAATTACAAATGCAATCATTTACAATAACAATTATTTACCATTACTATCATTTACAATAACAATTATTTACCATTACAATTATTTACCATTACAATTATTTACTATTACAATTATTTGCAATTACAATTATTTGCAAGTAAAATCAATTAGAAATACAATTAATTACTGCTACCATTAATTACAGCTAATATTAATTACAACTAGCATTAATTACAGCTCCCTTTAATTGCAGCTAAGATTAATTACTGCTACCAGTAATTATTGCTACCATTAAATACAACTACTATTAATTACAGCTACTATTAATTACTGCTGTCTTTGTGTGTGTGTGTGTGATTACAGCTACAATTAATTACTGCTAACATTAATTACTGCTACCTTTAATTACAGCTACCATTAATTACACCTACAATTAAGTACGACTACAACTTCTTACAGTTACATTTAATTGCAGCTTGTTGAAGGTTGTCCCTGCGACGGACGTAATATTTTAAATTAGGGTATTACATTGTTGTATGATGAGCTGCGTCCCATCTAGCGAGAGAGTGCGACGACTGTCTACTGTCTGCGTTGCCTTTTTTCTTGAGGCCCGAACGGCCAAAAATTTTGTTTTTTAGTTAGTTGCCTGCGAACGAGCGAGGTGTGTAGTTATGCGTTTTTTTCAATAAAAATTAACTCTGTTACAATTATTTGCGTTGCTTGTAAAAATTCAACAGTTTGTGGGCCCAGCACGCTTCCACTGCGCGTCGTGAGTGCTATTATTGAAATTAAAGTCTAGCTAGACTGCATCAGGGTTCGACGTTGTCGTGAGTGATAGTGAATATTCCCGCAGAAAAGTTTTATTTATCATGGCTGATAAAGAAATTCTTGACCTAACGAAGCTCGATGGGTCGAATTATCCCATGTGGAAGTTTGGAATGATGTTTCTGCTTGAGGCTAGAGAGCTGATTGGCTTTGTTGAAGGCACAGAGCAGGAACCTGACAAGGGGACTAAAACTGCTGAGTGGAAGAAATGGATGAAAAACTCATCGCAAGCTGCGGTGATACTTCTGAGCACAGTAGACAGATCACTGCATCCAAACCTGATCAACTGCTCAACACCTAAGGTGATATGGGAGAAGCTCAAAGGTCTATACGGTGATGCCACCGAAGATGCAAAGCAGAGCGCATGGGAGAGATTTTATACATTTAAGATCAATGGCGGTGAACCGATTGCTCGACAGATAGAAGAGCTGGAGAACATCCGCAAAAAATGGGAAGATACCGATGACAAGCCGTCCGAAACGGCAGTAGTGACCAAACTTCTGAGTAGCCTGCCCCCCAGATTTTCTTCATTTAGAATGGCCTAGGAGTGTATTCCAGATTCTCACAGGAAGAAAGATAACCTCGTATCTAGAATACTTCGAGAGGAAAAGCGCCTCGTCGAAGGAGATGAAGCGGTCTCACTGGCGCTTCAGGTACACATGTTGAAACTCAAAGAAGCATCAACTAACAAGCAGAAAGAAAAAGATGCGAAGTAGCGAAGGGCAGCCAAGAAAAAGGATATTGAAGAGCTGAAGAAACGCACGAAATGCGGCATCAGCAAGGAAAAAGGGCACTGGGCCCGCGAGTGTTCTCGGACGAATGACTACAAGAAAGACGGTGAGTCAAGCACCAAAATGAAGACTCTTCCGGGATACGTATGTGATATTTCAGCACTGTACTCGAACACTTTGGATCGAGATGAAAATGTGTGGATTGCTGATTCGGGCGCAGGCAAACACATGACTGGCAGAAAAGAATTTTTCAAGAATATAGTGCCGCTCAGTAATAGTTTCTCGGTTCAAATAGCAGATGATAAGACAGTAACAGACAAAGGTTTCTCGTTTCATGCAGTGAGGGACAGATGTGAAATTCGTAATAGTGATGGTACGCTATCGTCACTTGGCGTACGGCATGGTGCTTTGTACCGTATGCTATTTGATGTTGTGGTAACTCAGTGCAATGTGGCAGAGACTAAAAGTGCAGATGAGACTATGATGCTGTGGCACAAACGATTAGGTCACATCAATGTGCGTGCTCTGACGAAGACAATCACAATGTCTGATATCAAGCTTGATATCGACAAAGGGAATCATTTCTTTTGTGAATCGTGCGTACTTGGTGAGCAAACTCGTAAGCCGCACTACGCAGTAAGTGACAGGGGGAATTTCAAAGCAGGTGAAAACATTCACACCGATGTGTGCGGTCCGATCGACGTCAAATCCTATGGTGGATCCAGATATTTTCTCCTGTTCAAGGATCATTCCACCGACTTCAGAAAGGTCTACTTCATGCAGCACAAGTCTGAGGTATTTGAAAAATATAAAGATTTTGAATAGTTCGCCGAAACTCAGACAGGCAATAAAATAAAAGTCGTGCGCTGTGACAACGGAACTGAATACACCTGTGATAAGTTTCGCATGCATCTGAAGAATCGCGGTATCGTTCAAGAGCTCTCATCACCATATATTCACGAACAAAATGAGAGAGCTGAGCGTGAAATGCGAACAATCGTTGAAAGCGCAAGATCTATGCTGCTATGCAGTGGTGTAGATGTGAAACTTTGGACTGAGGCTGTAAACACCGCTTGCTATGTACTCAATCGCGTCATATTACAACCCAGTGAATCTGACTCGCCACACCAAAAGTGGTTCAATCGGAGACCTCAGATCAAACACTTACGTGTATTTGGCTCGAAAGCCTATGTGAAGATTCCCGATAAAAAGCGAAAAAAATTCGACGCTAAAAGCAAGAGGATGATTATTGTTGGCTACGACGGGGAATCAACAAACTACAGACTCTGGGATCAGGAGTAGATGAGGATAGTTCTTCTCTTCGGTTCGAATTCAGTTTCGGAGCCGATGGCAATCCTGATCCAAGAGGTAACAATCAACTACCTCAGGAAGAAGCGGAGCACGATCAAAATCAGTCGGTAGAGGACCGTCCACCTGAAGGTCGGCAGCTGCGAGATCGTACTCGCATAAGAGCGCCAGAAAGATATGGCATACCAGTGTCTGGTTTTCTGGTCGGAATCGTGTCTGCAAATTTTGAGGAAACTGTATTATGTCCAGACGCTGAAAAGTGGAAGGCAGCAATGAAAGAAGAACTTACTGCACTCGAGAAGAATGATACATGGAGTTTGACCAGACTGCCACCGGATAAAAGAATTGTCGGTAGTAAGTGGGTTTTCACCATCAAAAGTAACGATCGTTATAAAGTGAGGTTAGTTGCAAAAGGCTTCTCACAACGAGAAGGTATCGATTATTTCGAGACATTTTCTCCGGTGGTACGCTATGAATCCGTAAGAATTCTTCTCGCTATTGCTACAAGAGAAGATTTTGAAATAATGCAGTTCGATGTCAAAACTGCGTTCCTTTACGGCGATCTTCAGGAGGATATATACCTACAGCAGCCGGAAGGATACACGACTGACTCTAGGAAGGATCTCGTCTGCAAATTACATCGAAGCCTTTATGGGTTGAAGCAATCACCACGCAATTGGAATGAGAAGTTTGTGAGTTTCTTAAAAAATTTAAATTTCTCGAGCATCGAAAGTGATCAGTGTGTGTTTGTGAGAGCGATCAATGGTGTGGCTGTGTACTTAGCATTATATGTGTATGATGGGCTGCTGATCAGTGCGTGTAAGACTGCAATAAATAGAGTACTGCGTTACTTGGAAAGTAACTTTGAAATTGTATCCCACGAGCCGAGCGAATTTGTGGGTCTACAAATTGTACGAAATCGCAAAGAGAAGGTGTTAAAAATATGTCAGTCAAATTATATCACGAAAGTCATTGAGAGATATGGTATGAGTGACGCGAAATGTTCGAGTACTCCTGCGGAACCGGGTTCATTTTTATGTAAATTAAAAGAATCCGAAAACAAGTGCGAAAGTGAGAGAATGTCACGTGTGCCGTATCGAGAAGCCATCGGGTCTTTGTTATTCTCTGCGAGAACTTGTAGACCGGATATAGATAGAATATGCAATCAACATTGCCAGTCAGTTCGTGGATTCGTATGGCGAGGAACATTGGCAAGCAGTTAAGAGAATAGTTAGGTATTTGGCGGGTACTCGCGATCATGGGATAGTGTTCGGAAAGAGTGGGAGTTCAGTTCAACTTAAAGGATTTACTGATGCGGACTGTGCAGGATGCACAGAAACTCGCAAGTCAAGAAGCGGTTTTATATTTATAGTGGACCAGTTTCATGGTCGAGTAAACGACAGAGCGTCGTTTCTCTTTCAACTGCCGAAGCCGAATATATTGCCCTAACATATGGCACACAGGAAGCTCGTTGGCTTCGCCGCATTACAAAATGCGGCGAAATTCTAACAATAGCATTAAAATTAATATGCGAAGCCGTGCCAATGTTTGTGGACAATCAGTCCGCCATTAAATTGTCGAAGAACAATGAATTCCACAAACGGTCTAAGCATATAGACGTCAGATTTCATTTTGTACGCGAGGTCGCTAAACGTAAAGAAATCGAAGTTTCTTATATGCCATCTGAAGAACAGCTGACAGACATCTTCACCAAGCCTCTCTCTAAATCACAGTTCTGCGTCTTGAGAGAAAAAATAAATGTGCTCGGCGATTTAAAATAAGTGGGAGTATTGAAGGTTGTCCCTGCGACGGACGTAATATTTTAAATTAGGGTATTACATTGTTGTATGATGAGCTGCGTCGCATCTAGCGAGAGAGTGCGACGACTGTCTACTGTCTGCGTTGCCTTTTTTCTTGAGGCTCGAACGGCCAAAAATTTTGTTTTTTAGTTAGTTGCCTGCAGACGAGCGAAGTGTGTAGTTGTGCCTACCGAACTATCACCCTTAATATCGATTAGCTTTATGTGTGTTTCCTTTTCTTTTTTTTCAATAAAAATTAACTCTGTTACAATTATTTGCGTTGCCATTAAAAATTCAATACAGCTACCATTAATGACAGCTACCATTAAATACGGCTGCCATTAATCACGTCTGTTGCAATTAATTGTGGTTGCAAATTAATTGTAGTTGTACTTGATTTTAGTTGTAACTGATTGTAGTTGTAATTGATTGTAGTTGTAACAGATTGCAGCTGTAATTGATTGTATTTGTAATTGTACACTCGTCGAAATGGCAAGGTGCCTACTAATTCAGTCGGCGCTTCCACCTTCGTTTTGGGCAGAAGTCGTATCTACAGCAAACTATACAAGAAATAGATGTCCAACAAGCTCTCTGGATGGGCGGACCCCTCACGAGGCTTGGATAGGAGAGGCCCCGGACGTTAGCGGATTAAAAGAATTCGGGCGCGAAGTCTATTGTGTACATCGGTCGGCACGCGCGGGAAAGTTCGACTCACGCGGAAAGAAAGGTTTTTTTTCTAGGCTATGCTGACCAAGCCAAGGGACTGAGAGTGTGGATCCCCCAGGAGCGCAAAGTGGAAATTTCGCGCGACGTTAAATTTCTACAAACAAAGGGCGAGA
Source organism: Megalopta genalis (assembly GCF_051020955.1). Classification (NCBI taxonomy): domain Eukaryota; kingdom Metazoa; phylum Arthropoda; class Insecta; order Hymenoptera; family Halictidae; genus Megalopta; species Megalopta genalis. The sequence goes on from NW_027476105.1 coordinate 2,132,883, forward strand.
TGCAGGCTTCCGATCAGGAGCATTTCTATCCGAGTCAAGACACAAGTGTCGACGAGGACCGACCAGACGAGGGTCCCGAAAAGACGGATCCTCTTTTCGACATCGGGGTGACTGCGAGACTGGACGGCACAGTTGGCGTCGACGAAAATCCAGGTAGTTCGGTTGAAAATGTTCACAGTTCCGAAGGGGAATGGGAGGAGCGACAGCCCGAGAGCGCACCCGGAAGGCCCCGAATGCTACGCACAGGAAAACCAGGTAGACCGCGGAAAGTTTACCAGGAACGAAACGCAGAACCAAGTGACTCGGCTGGTTTGGCAGAAGTCTCCATCAAATCAGCGATCTCTGGATCACAAAAAGACGAATGGATGTTAGCAATGGCCGACGAATTTATCTCCATTCTCAAAAATAAACATGGGACATGCTTAATCGTCCCGCGAACAAGTCGACAGTCGGAAGCCGCATTCTGCTTCGAAACAAGTACGGAGCAGACGGCGAAATTACAAGAAGGAAGGCCAGAGTCGTGGCGAAAGGTTGCTCCCAGAAACCGGGCGCGGACTACAGCGAAACCATCGCACCGGTAGCCCTATACCCCGGTCAGCTCTATACGCCTCGCCGGTGCCTTTGCTGCCAGTCAAAAAATGCACATTCGACAATTCGACGTGACTGCAGCGTACCTGAACGGAGTCATCGAGGAGGAAATCTTCATGGAGGTCCCAAATTATACCAGGGAGGTTCTCGAGTTTATCGTGTCGAAGCAACACACATCCCCCGAAATCTTAGCTGAAGCCAAAAGAATGCTGGCCTCGCTACACAGGGATCGCCCCTGTACGGCCTGAAGCAGGCTGGTCGCTGTTGGTATCGACATTTAAGCGACGAACTGATCAAGCTCGGTGCTACCCCCACAGCAGGCGATGCGAGCGTCTACGTAAGGGGCGCGGGTGATAATCTTACCTTGATCGTCGTTTACGTGGACGACATCTTAATTATATCGCGCAAGTCCGAAGAGATCGACAGAGTCTACGACTTTCAACGAAACTCGTACGACGTAAAGGACCTGGGGAACGTGAAGTATTGCCTTGGGATCGAGTTCTCCCGCCACACCAGTGGAATAACTCTGAGGCAAAAGGGTTACATCAACGATTTGTTAAATCGTTTTAACATGGCTGAGTGCAACCTGCAAGCACACCAATAGAGGCAGGAGTTAAGCTGTCCAAATCGAAACTTTGGAGCATGGACGACGGTGAGAAGCCCCCCTACAGAGAGCTAATAGGTGCACTAATGTACCTAGCTGTCGCAACGCGACCTGACATATCACACGCGGTCAGCGCGTTGAGTCAGTTCAACGATTCCTTCGGCAAAGGACACTGGCAAGCAGCGAAGAGGATACTACGATACTTAAAGGGTAACTCGGACGTGGGAATCGTATTCAAGAACAATATCAGCAACCTAACTGGATACGTGGATGCCGACTGGGCGGTGTGTATCCAAGATCGAAGATCGTACACCGGCTTCGTTTTTACAATGAACGGTGGGACTGTGTCCTGGGACTCCAGGAAGCAACGGACTGTACCGCTGTCGTCGACGGAGGCCGAATACATGGCCCTAAGCGACGCCTCAAAAGAGGCGATGTATCTGCTACGACTGGCAAGAGACATGGGAATCAGCGGCCCACGAACTGTCAAGCTATTCAACGACAATCTCGGAGCTCAAAAACTAGCAGGAAAAACAACTACAATTGATTACAACTACAATTATTTATAACTACAATTGATTACAAGTACAAATCATTACAGCTGCAATTATTTAAAACTTCAATCAATTACAAATACAATCTATTACAAATACAACCAATTACAAATACAATCAATTTCAAATACAATCAATTACAAATATAATCAATTACAAACACAATCCGTTACAACTACAATTAAATAATACTACAATCAATTACAACTACAAGTAAATACTACTACAACCAATTACAAATGCAATCAACTACAACTGCAATTAAATAACATTACAATGATTTACAACTACAATTATTTGCAATTACAATTGATTATAAATACAATTAATTACAGTTACGATTAATTTCAGTTATAATTAATTACAGCTACAATTAGTTACAGCCACAAATAATTACTCCTACCATTAATTACAGCAACCATTAATTACAGCTACAATTAATTACGGCTACAATTAATTACATTTACAATTAATTACAAATACAATCATTTACAATCACAATCAATTACAAATACCATCAATTACCGTTAAATTAATTACAACTACAATTAGTGACAAATACAAATAATTACAGCTACCCTTAATTAAGGCAAACGTTAATTACAGCTACAATTATTTACAGCAACCCTTAATTACTGTTATCATTAAATACAGCAACCATTAATTACAGCTGCCCTTAAGTACAGCTACAATTAATTACGGCAACAATTAATTACGGCTACATTGAATTACAACTACAATTAGTTACAGATACAAACGTTTACAATTACAATTATTTGCCATTACAATTATTTACAATTACAATTATTTGCAATTACAGTTATATACAATTACAATTAATTACAATTACATTTAATTGAAACTCAATTAATTACAGCTACAATTATTTACAGCTACCATTAATTGCGACTACCAATAATTACTGATAATATCAATTACCGTTACGAATAATTATAAGTACCATTAATTACAGCTACCACTAATTACAGCTACCCTTAGTTACAGCCACCGGTAATTACAGCTGCAATTAATTACAACAACAACTAATTACGGCTACAATTAATTACGGCTACAATTAGTTACAACTACAATTAATTACGGTTACAATTAGTTACAACTACAATTAATTGCAACTACAATTAATTGTAACTACAATTAATTACAACTATAATTAATTACAACTACAATTAGTTGCAACTACAATTAATTACTTCTTCAATTAATTACAAATACAATGAATTACAGATGCCCTTAATTATATCAACCATTAATTACAGCTACTACTAATTACCACAACCATCAATTACTGCTACCAATAATTACAGCTAACATTAATTACAGCTACCATTAATTAGAACTACAATTTATTACAGCTACAATTAATTACGACTGCAAATAATTACAATTACAATTAATTACAAACACAAAAATTTACAATTACAATTAATCACAATTTCAATTATTTACAATTACAATTAATTGAGGCTCATTTAATTACAGCTAAAATCGTTTACTGCTACCATTAATTAGAGCTACCATTAATTACAGCTATCAATAGTTACTGCTGCAATTGTGATTACAACTACAATTAATTACAACTATAATTAATTATAACTACAATCAATCACAACTACTACTAATTATTACTACATATAATTACAAATACAATCATTTACAATTACAATTATTTACCATTGCAATTATTTAAAATTACAATTATTTGCAACTACAATTAATTAGAAATACGATTAATTGCATCTACCATTAATTACAGTAACCTTTAATTACTGCTACCATTAATTACAGCTACCATTAATTACAGCTACTATTAATTATTGCTACAATTAATTACAGCGACCATTAATTACTGCTATCATTAATTACAACTACCATTAATTGCAGCTACCTTTAATTGCAGTTAAGATTAATTACTGCTACCAGTAATTATTGTTACCATTAAATACAACTACCATTAATTACAACTACTATTAATTACAGCTACCTTTGATTACAGCTACAATTCTCTCTCTCATTACTGCTAACATTAATTACTGCTACCTTTAGTTATAGCTACCATTAATTACACCTACAATTAAGTACAACTACAACTTATTACAGTTACATTTAATTGCAACTACCATTAATGACAGCTACCTTTAATTACATCTACAATTAATTGCTGTTGCCATTAATTGCAGCTACCATTAATTACAGTTACCTTTAATTACAGCTACCTTCATTACGGCCACAATTAATTACAACTACAATCAATTACAAATACAATTAATTACAGCTACCCATAATTGTTGCATCCATTAAATTATGGTATTTAATGGTAGCTTTATCTAATGGTAGCTGTAATTAATTGTACCTGTAATTAATTTTATTTGTAATTAATTGTAGTTGTAATTTATTTGCAGCTGTAATTAATTGTAGCTGTAATTAAAGATAGCTGTAATTAATTGTATGTATAATTATGTGTATTTGTAATTAATTGCATATGTAGTCAATTTATATGTAATTAATTGTAGCTGCAATTAATTGTGGCTGCAATTATTTGTGGCTGCAATTAATTGTGGCTGCAATTAATTCTGGTTGCAATTAATTGTGGTTGTGGTTGTAGTTCTAGTTCTAGTTCTAGTTGAAATGGAAAATGGGAACAAAATTGTAATTAAAAATAACGTTGGTTTAGAATTCTATGTGTTTAGAATCCTAAGGCTTGATTTTTGACCAGACGTGACTTCGTAGTTATTGTTTGCACTCATAAGTTCCATTTCGGTAATTACGGTCATCTTCACCAAAAACATACACAATAAGCAGGAAAGACTCCAAATCCCGACCCTTGGACTTTCTCCTGCCCATCGTAAATCCCTTGGAACGTGAAGTACACTCATGAACCCAGTGGAGTTGGCAAGAAGCACAACAGAAACGAAGCTCGCACGCCTCAAGACGAATCTTCCGCACAGGCTCTTGCCGGCCACTTTTGACGGCCATCAATTAAGGCTCTTGCTAGCCACTGTTCCCGACCGTCTTTCACGGATTCTGCAGGCCATCGTTGGCGCCCAATACACGAACGTGTTTTTGAACCTGCGAAATAACGACACGCTCGAAACAACCTTGATACTTCGCAACAAAGACACAATTTTTATCAGCAAAAATAGGAATCTCAAAATATTCAATTTAGAGAGCACGTACCAGTTACGATTATTATCATATTAATTTCAAAATTACTTAGTTATGATTAGTAAACTTGATATAAATAAGTTTTATACTATTGTAAATATTAATTCAACCTATTGTTGTAACTTTTCAATTAATTTCATTTATAAAAAACAGTTTATTATAAATCTTCAAAGCGTCAACATAAGTATCTCTAAAAGTCCAATTTATTTAATTGATATAATAGTTTCAGTTCAAAATATTTGAATTAGAAAAATTAAATTAATTTATACGTGTGAATTTAAATATCAAAGTGAATTAATTTAATTAGATAGAAAACGGTATAAATGCTTGTTCTATTGTCACACCTGATTTGTGTCCCTAGTACAGCAATATTTCAGGTTTTCCATGATTTTTCTACGTCCGTTAGTTTTTGCAAGCATCCCCACCATTTCACTGCGCATACAATCCACGACGAATCCTGTCTTAACATTGAATCATCAGCCAATCACCTATTCTCGCTAATGTAGCGCGCTGCGACCTAACTGTTGCTTATTTTCGCCCTCTTACGGTAGATGATGAAAACAAACGCAGCTGTTCTTGTGTTCGAAGTCCCAAATGCGTATTTAGAAATAATGTGGCGCACGAGTGCATCCAGTGTTAAGTTATACTTCAGTAACGAAAGGACAAAATGGTAGATATGAAAAGTAATGTGAGTTTCGCGTGTCAGTGTTGTCTGCAGCCGCTGCGGTTAGACCCAAAAATCTATCATCATAAAAAACATACGGCAACGGAGCTTTTAAGTAAGTAATTTCTATTTTGAACTACATGCATGACCTTGTAAGCGATTTTACGCTTTATACGCCATTCTCTTTAATGTACAGTAACATTTTCAGCTTCGATTGTGATAATAAATACTGATTAACAAACTAAATCATTATTTCACTTTTATTTTTATTTTTCCTGCTGCATTATAATTTTTTTATTATTTTATAATGCTACCAACAGAACATGAATTGATAATCAATATCAATAAATAATGGGACTATTAATAGAAATACAATATATGACTTTGTTAACAGATCCCATACAGCAAGTTGTGGGAGAGCTGGAACCTCAAAGTGGAAGTATGGAATATCTTGTTCCTCCATTTAAATTAACAGAATCTACGAATGGAACTAATGGGTTCATGTTAGTTGGTGATTGTGGGGAAATAGAAAGTCTCAGTCATCATTTGAAGGTACTTGGAGTTCATGTAACTTACTTGAAAGATAGTAATGTAATGTTTATTTCTTTCAGATACAAGAAAATCAATGCGATATTATTAGTAGCAGCAACTCTGCTGATTACCCACTCTGCAATAATTGCACCGATAGTCTCTTATTACTATTGGATCAACAGTTAAGGATGACAGAAGGAGAATGTTCAGATTATAATGAATATCTAAAGAAATTAGAAATAGAACAACAGCAACAGAGCCATCAGGATATTGAGATGGAGACACTTACAAAAGAACTTCAAGATGTTTGGTTAGCGGAAAAGAAAATGATTAATGAATTAGAAGCATTGATGAAAGAGGAAATGGCAACCAGAAATGCAATAGTTCAACAAGAAAGAGATAATGAAAGATTGCATAGTGAAGAACAAAGATATTATAGGAAATATTCAAGATACAAATATGATCTCATATTGGCTGAAGATGAATGTCACAGGTAATTATTACAATATAGTTGATTTGATTACAATTTCTTCCTATTAACATTACCAATTTGTTTAGGCTGGAATGTCAACTAACCTATGCAACATCTCAGCTAGAGAAACTGAAGAGAACAAATGTATTCAATGCTACATTTCATATTTGGCACTTGGAACATTTTGGAACAATAAATTCCTTCCGTTTAGGCAGATTGCCAAGTGCATCGGTTGATTGGAGCGAAATAAATGCTGCCTGGGGGCAGACAACGTTATTATTATCAGCACTAGCTCGTAAGATGAATTTCACGTTCAAACGTTTTCGTTTGGTGCCATTTGGTAATCACAGTTACATTGAAACATTGGACCAGCAGAGAGCATTACCTTTGTATGGAAGTGGAGGTTTCAAGTTTGTGTGGGACATGCAGTTTGATACAGCAATGGTGGCTTTTCTAGATTGTTTACAACAATTTAAGGAACAAGTAGAGAAAAGTGACAGTGGATTCTGTCTGCCCTACAGAATGAAACGTGGAAAAATAGAAGATTCTGCAACAAAAATCTCTTACTCTATCAAGTACGATTAATTACATATAAAATACGACTACTCTTAGTTAAAATTCTTTTAATATCCATTTCACGTATTTTGTTTCAGAATACAATTCAATTCAGAGGAACAATGGACCAAAGCTCTAAAATTTCTTTTAACAAATTTGAAATGGGGTCTTGTTTGGATTATTTCGCAGTTCACAAACGATGATACTGAGCATTAGCTTAATATCTCTTTAATAAAGGATATATATTTTATTTACTATACTTCATTAGTACTTATTCCAAACAATGTTTAGCGGAATTAGAGCGTGTGTTAAGAGCAGTGCTCAAAAGTTTGTTAAAGAGAAACCAGGTAACACCATAGAGAAAACTTTGAGGACTTTGAACTTCCTTGAAATTTATGTATTGTTCTAATTTAGGGATACTTATTTCCACTATTTCAATTAATTCACCTGCAGAAGCAATGCCCCCTCCTTCAATTTAACAAATTGCATTATAGGATGAGAAACTTGAGAAGTCTCTTTTCATGTATTTTATTCAGCACTATAAATTTAATATTTCGTACCATAGTCATTGCAACGTATTTAAAATCATTCTAGAATCAAGCTATGTATACTTAAATTATATTTATACCTAACACTAAGCTTATCAGGATGAGTGCGCATTTCGTCTGTGACTTCTACATAAAAAAGTGTGTTTTTATACAGTGAAGAAGTCGTGCATCTGTAACAAATTTTAGTATGAAAAATCTGAGAAATGTAATTATATTGCATCACATGCGGAACCATAACATTAACACATCCAAAAGTATTAATAAGTTTAATGGTCTCTGCCGGTGCTTCGTAACCGCATTCTTCCTTGAGTTCGTCTCTTGCAATCTCGACTAAAGACTTATCCTTGTCCATGATGCCAGTGCAGTTTTCCAAGGTCGGGCCTAATTTGGGCGAATATTTCTCAAGGTCAACCTGTTATTTATTTCTCAAGCCCACCTGTTTCCGAAAGAGTCGTATAGAAATGCGTTGGACGGAATTGCCTGACGAACACAAGTTTTTTCCTACTAGTATTGAAAATCAGTATATTTACGCCGTCGTGGACCCTGGCCATATCCCAGTCCCTCTGCTCGCCACCTTGCTGATAATAAATTCGAACGGACATTAAGGCGGCGGAAAAACGCACACTATGATGACCCACACATAGAAGAAAAACCATATACGTATATTAGTTTGCAGAGGTTTACATCCACTAAAACTGACGCTTTAATATCGAAGTGTGCAGTTCGCAAGTGGAAAATTGAGATTCCCAAAAGACTAAACTCGGGGGCTTCGGTTGTAGAAATATCCGTTTTGCAGTTATTGAGGAGATATTTGCAATATTCGGCCAGAGTGGTGTCAATCTCACTAGCATGACGTCACAAGATGGCCGCCGCTAACAGTTTTTCGTAAATATCAAGAGATTTAGAGCTCGAATCGAAAATTCACAACCGAAGCAACCGAGATAATGCATGCACAAAGGCAGTGGAGTGTATTTTCAGTTGATTACTTAGTTAATTAAGATATACGGATAGTGTATCTGAAACACCACCTCGAGGTTCCGACATCTTTCACTACTAGCGCCACAGTTCTCTTCCAACCAAAAAGATGCACCACAGACGAGCTTGTCGATGACCATAATTAGTTACAGTCGATAATACAGATCGACAAGTTACATAGTTTTATATATCCATTCAAAATATTTCGGACTAGGGAAAGGTGGCATGCGGGGCAGTTTCCATACTCGTGAGCGGCGCAGCAGTTACAGCAGCAACGCTCGTCGAATATTGTAAATATCTTAAGTATAATAAAAAAAATGGTCATTTCTACAACCGAAGAAACTCAGCTTAGACTTTTCGAAATCAAAATATCCAACTCCCGAACTGCTTGAATATTGGCACGTCCCTCTTACTTGATATGAACAGTTGTCACGAAGATATTTTGCCACGCACTAGGTTTCTACACCAGGGGAAGGTGGCATGCGGGGCAGACTCTGACTTGTGAGCGTCATTTGTCATAATATTCGTCACACCAAAAAGGGTATATAAGCAGGCGATATTCAGTCGCCGGACTCTTAGTTGAATGTGGTCGCTAACTACAATTAATTAGAAATACGATTAATTGCATCTACCATTAATTACAGTAACCTTTAATTACTGCTACCATTAATTACAGCTGCCATTAATTACAGCTACTATTAATTATTGCTACAATTAATTACAGCGACCATTAATTACTGCTATCATTAATTACAACTACCATTAACTGCAGTTAAGATTAATTACTGCTACCAGTAATTATTGTTACCATTAAATACAACTACCATTAATTACAACTACTATTAATTACAGCTACCTTTGATTACAGCTACAATTCTCTCTCTCATTACTGCTAACATTAATTACTGCTACCTTTAGTTATAGCTACCATTAATTACACCTACAATTAAGTACAACTACAACTTATTACAGTTACATTTAATTGCAACTACCATTAATGACAGCTACCTTTAATTACATCTACAATTAATTGCTGTTGCCATTAATTGCAGCTACCATTAATTACAGTTACCTTTAATTACAGCTACCTTCATTACGGCCACAATTAATTACAACTACAATCAATTACAAATACAATTAATTACAGCTACCCATAATTGTTGCATCCATTAAATTATGGTATTTAATGGTAGCTTTATCTAATGGAAGCTGTAATTAATTGTACCTGTAATTAATTTTATTTGTAATTAATTGTAGTTGTAATTTATTTGCAGCTGTAATTAATTGTAGCTGTAATTAAAGTTAGCTGTAATTAATTGTACGTATAATTATGTGTATTTGTAATTAATTGTATATGTAGTCAATTTATATGTAATTAATTGTAGCTGCAATTAATTGTGGCTGCAATTAATTCTGGTTGCAATTAATTGTGGTTGTGGTTGTAGTTCTAGTTCTAGTTCTAGTTGAAATGGAAAATGGGAACAAAATTGTAATTAAAAATAACGTTGGTTTAGAATTCTATGTGTTTAGAATCCTAAGGCTTGATTTTTGACCAGACGTGACTTCGTAGTTATTGTTTGCACTCATAAGTTCCATTTCGGTAATTACGGTCATCTTCACCAAAAACATACACAATAAGCAGGAAAGACTCCAAATCCCGACCCTTGGACTTTCTCCTGCCCATCGTAAATCCCTTGGAACGTGAAGTACACTCATGAACCCAGTGGAGTTGGCAAGAAGCACAACAGAAACGAAGCTCGCACGCCTCAAGACGAATCTTCCGCACAGGCTCTTGCCGGCCACTTTTGACGGCCATCAATTAAGGCTCTTGCTAGCCACTGTTCCCGACCGTCTTTCACGGATTCTGCAGGCCATCGTTGGCGCCCAATACACGAACGTGTTTTTGAACCTGCGAAATAACGACATGTTCGAAACATTGGTTCTTCAAGCCGGATACTAGATATCGTACACATTAACGACACGCTCGAAACAACCTTGATACTTCGCAACAAAGACACAATTTTTATCAGCAAAAATAGGAATCTCAAAATATTCAATTTAGAGAGCACGTACCAGTTACGATTATTATCATATTAATTTCAAAATTACTTAGTTATGATTAGTAAACTTGATATAAATAAGTTTTATACTATTGTAAATATTAATTCAACCTATTGTTGTAACTTTTCAATTAATTTCATTTATAAAAAACAGTTTATTATAAATCTTCAAAGCGTCAACATAAGTATCTCTAAAAGTCCAATTTATTTAATTGATATAATAGTTTCAGTTCAAAATATTTGAATTAGAAAAATTAAATTAATTTATACGTGTGAATTTAAATATCAAAGTGAATTAATTTAATTAGATAGAAAACGGTATAAATGCTTGTTCTATTGTCACACCTGATTTGTGTCCCTAGTACAGCAATATTTCAGGTTTTCCATGATTTTTCTACGTCCGTTAGTTTTTGCAAGCATCCCCACCATTTCACTGCGCATACAATCCACGACGAATCCTGTCTTAACATTGAATCATCAGCCAATCACCTATTCTCGCTAATGTAGCGCGCTGCGACCTAACTGTTGCTTATTTTCGCCCTCTTACGGTAGATGTTGAAAACAAACGCAGCTGTTCTTGTGTTCGAAGTCCCAAATGCGTATTTAGAAATAATGTGGCGCACGAGTGCATCCAGTGTTAAGTTATACTTCAGTAACGAAAGGACAAAATGGTAGATATGAAAAGTAATGTGAGTTTCGCGTGTCAGTGTTGTCTGCAGCCGCTGCGGTTAGACCCAAAAATCTATCATCATAAAAAACATACGGCAACGGAGCTTTTAAGTAAGTAATTTCTATTTTGAACTACATGCATGACCTTGTAAGCGATTTTACGCTTTATACGCCATTCTCTTTAATGTACAGTAACATTTTCAGCTTCGATTGTGATAATAAATACTGATTAACAAACTAAATCATTATTTCACTTTTATTTTTATTTTTCCTGCTGCATTATAATTTTTTTATTATTTTATAATGCTACCAACAGAACATGAATTGATAATCAATATCAATAAATAATGGGACTATTAATAGAAATACAATATATGACTTTGTTAACAGATCCCATACAGCAAGTTGTGGGAGAGCTGGAACCTCAAAGTGGAAGTATGGAATATCTTGTTCCTCCATTTAAATTAACAGAATCTACGAATGGAACTAATGGGTTCATGTTAGTTGGTGATTGTGGGGAAATAGAAAGTCTCAGTCATCATTTGAAGGTACTTGGAGTTCATGTAACTTACTTGAAAGATAGTAATGTAATGTTTATTTCTTTCAGATACAAGAAAATCAATGCGATATTATTAGTAGCAGCAACTCTGCTGATTACCCACTCTGCAATAATTGCACCGATAGTCTCTTATTACTATTGGATCAACAGTTAAGGATGACAGAAGGAGAATGTTCAGATTATAATGAATATCTAAAGAAATTAGAAATAGAACAACAGCAACAGAGCCATCAGGATATTGAGATGGAGACACTTACAAAAGAACTTCAAGATGTTTGGTTAGCGGAAAAGAAAATGATTAATGAATTAGAAGCATTGATGAAAGAGGAAATGGCAACCAGAAATGCAATAGTTCAACAAGAAAGAGATAATGAAAGATTGCATAGTGAAGAACAAAGATATTATAGGAAATATTCAAGATACAAATATGATCTCATATTGGCTGAAGATGAATGTCACAGGTAATTATTACAATATAGTTGATTTGATTACAATTTCTTCCTATTAACATTACCAATTTGTTTAGGCTGGAATGTTAACTAACCTATGCAACATCTCAGCTAGAGAAACTGAAGAGAACAAATGTATTCAATGCTACATTTCATATTTGGCACTTGGAACATTTTGGAACAATAAATTCCTTCCGTTTAGGCAGATTGCCAAGTGCATCGGTTGATTGGAGCGAAATAAATGCTGCCTGGGGGCAGACAACGTTATTATTATCAGCACTAGCTCGTAAGATGAATTTCACGTTCAAACGTTTTCGTTTGGTGCCATTTGGTAATCACAGTTACATTGAAACATTGGACCAGCAGAGAGCATTACCTTTGTATGGAAGTGGAGGTTTCAAGTTTGTGTGGGACATGCAGTTTGATACAGCAATGGTGGCTTTTCTAGATTGTTTACAACAATTTAAGGAACAAGTAGAGAAAAGTGACAGTGGATTCTGTCTGCCCTACAGAATGAAACGTGGAAAAATAGAAGATTCTGCAACAAAAATCTCTTACTCTATCAAGTACGATTAATTACATATAAAATACGACTACTCTTAGTTAAAATTCTTTTAATATCCATTTCACGTATTTTGTTTCAGAATACAATTCAATTCAGAGGAACAATGGACCAAAGCTCTAAAATTTCTTTTAACAAATTTGAAATGGGGTCTTGTTTGGATTATTTCGCAGTTCACAAACGATGATACTGAGCATTAGCTTAATATCTCTTTAATAAAGGATATATATTTTATTTACTATACTTCATTAGTACTTATTCCAAACAATGTTTAGCGGAATTAGAGCGTGTGTTAAGAGCAGTGCTCAAAAGTTTGTTAAAGAGAAACCAGGTAACACCATAGAGAAAACTTTGAGGACTTTGAACTTCCTTGAAATTTATGTATTGTTCTAATTTAGGGATACTTATTTCCACTATTTCAATTAATTCACCTGCAGAAGCAATGCCCCCTCCTTCAATTTAACAAATTGCATTATAGGATGAGAAACTTGAGAAGTCTCTTTTCATGTATTTTATTCAGCACTATAAATTTAATATTTCGTACCATAGTCATTGCAACGTATTTAAAATCATTCTAGAATCAAGCTATGTATACTTAAATTATATTTATACCTAACACTAAGCTTATCAGGATGAGTGCGCATTTCGTCTGTGACTTCTACATAAAAAAGTGTGTTTTTATACAGTGAAGAAGTCGTGCATCTGTAACAAATTTTAGTATGAAAAATCTGAGAAATGTAATTATATTGCATCACATGCGGAACCATAACATTAACACATCCAAAAGTATTAATAAGTTTAATGGTCTCTGCCGGTGCTTCGTAACCGCATTCTTCCTTGAGTTCGTCTCTTGCAATCTCGACTAAAGACTTATCCTTGTCCATGATGCCAGTGCAGTTTTCCAAGGTCAGGCCTAATTTGGGCGAATATTTCTCAAGGTCAACCTGTTATTTATTTCTCAAGCCCACCTGTTTCCGAAAGAGTCGTATAGAAATGCGTTGGACGGAATTGCCTGACGAACACAAGTTTTTTCCTACTAGTATTGAAAATCAGTATATTTACGCCGTCGTGGACCCTGGCCATATCCCAGTCCCTCTGCTCGCCACCTTGCTGATAATAAATTCGAACGGACATTAAGGCGGCGGAAAAACGCACACTATGATGACCCACACATAGAAGAAAAACCATATACGTATATTAGTTTGCAGAGGTTTACATCCACTAAAACTGACGCTTTAATATCGAAGTGTGCAGTTCGCAAGTGGAAAATTGAGATTCCCAAAAGACTAAACTCGGGGGCTTCGGTTGTAGAAATATCCGTTTTGCAGTTATTGAGGAGATATTTGCAATATTCGGCCAGAGTGGTGTCAATCTCACTAGCATGACGTCACAAGATGGCCGCCGCTAACAGTTTTTCGTAAATATCAAGAGATTTAGAGCTCGAATCGAAAATTCACAACCGAAGCAACCGAGATAATGCATGCACAAAGGCAGTGGAGTGTATTTTCAGTTGATTACTTAGTTAATTAAGATATACGGATAGTGTATCTGAAACACCACCTCGAGGTTCCGACATCTTTCACTACTAGCGCCACAGTTCTCTTCCAACCAAAAAGATGCACCACAGACGAGCTTGTCGATGACCATAATTAGTTACAGTCGATAATACAGATCGACAAGTTACATAGTTTTATATATCCATTCAAAATATTTCGGACTAGGGAAAGGTGGCATGCGGGGCAGTTTCCATACTCGTGAGCGGCGCAGCAGTTACAGCAGCAACGCTCGTCGAATATTGTAAATATCTTAAGTATAATAAAAAAAATGGTCATTTCTACAACCGAAGAAACTCAGCTTAGACTTTTCGAAATCAAAATATCCAACTCCCGAACTGCTTGAATATTGGCACGTCCCTCTTACTTGATATGAACAGTTGTCACGAAGTTATTTTGCCACGCACTAGGTTTCTACACCAGGGGAAGGTGGCATGCGGGGCAGACTCTGACTTGTGAGCGTCATTTGTCATAATATTCGTCACACCAAAAAGGGTATATAAGCAGGCGATATTCAGTCGCCGGACTCTTAGTTGAATGTGGTCGCTAACTACAATTAATTAGAAATACGATTAATTGCATCTACCATTAATTACAGTAACCTTTAATTACTGCTACCATTAATTACAGCTGCCATTAATTACAGCTACTATTAATTATTGCTACAATTAATTACAGCGACCATTAATTACTGCTATCATTAATTACAACTACCATTAACTGCAGTTAAGATTAATTACTGCTACCAGTAATTATTGTTACCATTAAATACAACTACCATTAATTACAACTACTATTAATTACAGCTACCTTTGATTACAGCTACAATTCTCTCTCTCATTACTGCTAACATTAATTACTGCTACCTTTAGTTATAGCTACCATTAATTACACCTACAATTAAGTACAACTACAACTTATTACAGTTACATTTAATTGCAACTACCATTAATGACAGCTACCTTTAATTACATCTACAATTAATTGCTGTTGCCATTAATTGCAGCTACCATTAATTACAGTTACCTTTAATTACAGCTACCTTCATTACGGCCACAATTAATTACAACTACAATCAATTACAAATACAATTAATTACAGCTACCCATAATTGTTGCATCCATTAAATTATGGTATTTAATGGTAGCTTTATCTAATGGTAGCTGTAATTAATTGTACCTGTAATTAATTTTATTTGTAATTAATTGTAGTTGTAATTTATTTGCAGCTGTAATTAATTGTAGCTGTAATTAAAGATAGCTGTAATTAATTGTATGTATAATTATGTGTATTTGTAATTAATTGCATATGTAGTCAATTTATATGTAATTAATTGTAGCTGCAATTAATTGTGGCTGCAATTATTTGTGGCTGCAATTATTTGTGGCTGCAATTAATTCTGGTTGCAATTAATTGTGGTTGTGGTTGTAGTTCTAGTTCTAGTTCTAGTTGAAATGGAAAATGGGAACAAAATTGTAATTAAAAATAACGTTGGTTTAGAATTCTATGTGTTTAGAATCCTAAGGCTTGATTTTTGACCAGACGTGACTTCGTAGTTATTGTTTGCACTCATAAGTTCCATTTCGGTAATTACGGTCATCTTCACCAAAAACATACACAATAAGCAGGAAAGACTCCAAATCCCGACCCTTGGACTTTCTCCTGCCCATCGTAAATCCCTTGGAACGTGAAGTACACTCATGTACCCAGTGGAGTTGGCAAGAAGCACAACAGAAACGAAGCTCGCACGCCTCAAGACGAATCTTCCGCACAGGCTCTTGCCGGCCACTTTTGACGGCCATCAATTAAGGCTCTTGCTAGCCACTGTTCCCGACCGTCTTTCACGGATTCTGCAGGCCATCGTTGGCGCCCAATACACGAACGTGTTTTTGAACCTGCGAAATAACGACATGTTCGAAACATTGGTTCTTCAAGCCGGATACTAGATATCGTACACATTAACGACACGCTCGAAACAACCTTGATACTTCGCAACAAAGACACAATTTTTATCAGCAAAAATAGGAATCTCAAAATATTCAATTTAGAGAGCACGTACCAGTTACGATTATTATCATATTAATTTCAAAATTACTTAGTTATGATTAGTAAACTTGATATAAATAAGTTTTATACTATTGTAAATATTAATTCAACCTATTGTTGTAACTTTTCAATTAATTTCATTTATAAAAAACAGTTTATTATAAATCTTCAAAGCGTCAACATAAGTATCTCTAAAAGTCCAATTTATTTAATTGATATAATAGTTTCAGTTCAAAATATTTGAATTAGAAAAATTAAATTAATTTATACGTGTGAATTTAAATATCAAAGTGAATTAATTTAATTAGATAGAAAACGGTATAAATGCTTGTTCTATTGTCACACCTGATTTGTGTCCCTAGTACAGCAATATTTCAGGTTTTCCATGATTTTTCTACGTCCGTTAGTTTTTGCAAGCATCCCCACCATTTCACTGCGCATACAATCCACGACGAATCCTGTCTTAACATTGAATCATCAGCCAATCACCTATTCTCGCTAATGTAGCGCGCTGCGACCTAACTGTTGCTTATTTTCGCCCTCTTACGGTAGATGATGAAAACAAACGCAGCTGTTCTTGTGTTCGAAGTCCCAAATGCGTATTTAGAAATAATGTGGCGCACGAGTGCATCCAGTGTTAAGTTATACTTCAGTAACGAAAGGACAAAGTGGTAGATATGAAAAGTAATGTGAGTTTCGCGTGTCAGTGTTGTCTGCAGCCGCTGCGGTTAGACCCAAAAATCTATCATCATAAAAAACATACGGCAACGGAGCTTTTAAGTAAGTAATTTCTATTTTGAACTACATGCATGACCTTGTAAGCGATTTTACGCTTTATACGCCATTCTCTTTAATGTACAGTAACATTTTCAGCTTCGATTGTGATAATAAATACTGATTAACAAACTAAATCATTATTTCACTTTTATTTTTATTTTTCCTGCTGCATTATAATTTTTTTATTATTTTATAATGCTACCAACAGAACATGAATTGATAATCAATATCAATAAATAATGGGACTATTAATAGAAATACAATATATGACTTTGTTAACAGATCCCATACAGCAAGTTGTGGGAGAGCTGGAACCTCAAAGTGGAAGTATGGAATATCTTGTTCCTCCATTTAAATTAACAGAATCTACGAATGGAACTAATGGTCTCAGTCATCATTTGAAGGTACTTGGAGTTCATGTAACTTACTTGAAAGATAGTAATGTAATGTTTATTTCTTTCAGATACAAGAAAATCAATGCGATATTATTAGTAGCAGCAACTCTGCTGATTACCCACTCTGCAATAATTGGACCGATAGTCTCTTATTACTATTGGATCAACAGTTAAGGATGACAGAAGGAGAATGTTCAGATTATAATGAATATCTAAAGAAATTAGAAATAGAACAACAGCAACAGAGCCATCAGGATATTGAGATGGAGACACTTACAAAAGAACTTCAAGATGTTTGGTTAGCGGAAAAGAAAATGATTAATGAATTAGAAGCATTGATGAAAGAGGAAATGGCAACCAGAAATGCAATAGTTCAACAAGAAAGAGATAATGAAAGATTGCATAGTGAAGAACAAAGATATTATAGGAAATATTCAAGATACAAATATGATCTCATATTGGCTGAAGATGAATGTCACAGGTAATTATTACAATATAGTTGATTTGATTACAATTTCTTCCTATTAACATTACCAATTTGTTTAGGCTGGAATGTTAACTAACCTATGCAACATCTCAGCTAGAGAAACTGAAGAGAACAAATGTATTCAATGCTACATTTCATATTTGGCACTTGGAACATTTTGGAACAATAAATTCCTTCCGTTTAGGCAGATTGCCAAGTGCATCGGTTGATTGGAGCGAAATAAATGCTGCCTGGGGGCAGACAACGTTATTATTATCAGCACTAGCTCGTAAGATGAATTTCACGTTCAAACGTTTTCGTTTGGTGCCATTTGGTAATCACAGTTACATTGAAACATTGGACCAGCAGAGAGCATTACCTTTGTATGGAAGTGGAGGTTTCAAGTTTGTGTGGGACATGCAGTTTGATACAGCAATGGTGGCTTTTCTAGATTGTTTACAACAATTTAAGGAACAAGTAGAGAAAAGTGACAGTGGATTCTGTCTGCCCTACAGAATGAAACGTGGAAAAATAGAAGATTCTGCAACAAAAATCTCTTACTCTATCAAGTACGATTAATTACATATAAAATACGACTACTCTTAGTTAAAATTCTTTTAATATCCATTTCACGTATTTTGTTTCAGAATACAATTCAATTCAGAGGAACAATGGACCAAAGCTCTAAAATTTCTTTTAACAAATTTGAAATGGGGTCTTGTTTGGATTATTTCGCAGTTCACAAACGATGATACTGAGCATTAGCTTAATATCTCTTTAATAAAGGATATATATTTTATTTACTATACTTCATTAGTACTTATTCCAAACAATGTTTAGCGGAATTAGAGCGTGTGTTAAGAGCAGTGCTCAAAAGTTTGTTAAAGAGAAACCAGGTAACACCATAGAGAAAACTTTGAGGACTTTGAACTTCCTTGAAATTTATGTATTGTTCTAATTTAGGGATACTTATTTCCACTATTTCAATTAATTCACCTGCAGAAGCAATGCCCCCTCCTTCAATTTAACAAATTGCATTATAGGATGAGAAACTTGAGAAGTCTCTTTTCATGTATTTTATTCAGCACTATAAATTTAATATTTCGTACCATAGTCATTGCAACGTATTTAAAATCATTCTAGAATCAAGCTATGTATACTTAAATTATATTTATACCTAACACTAAGCTTATCAGGATGAGTGCGCATTTCGTCTGTGACTTCTACATAAAAAAGTGTGTTTTTATACAGTGAAGAAGTCGTGCATCTGTAACAAATTTTAGTATGAAAAATCTGAGAAATGTAATTATATTGCATCACATGCGGAACCATAACATTAACACATCCAAAAGTATTAATAAGTTTAATGGTCTCTGCCGGTGCTTCGTAACCGCATTCTTCCTTGAGTTCGTCTCTTGCAATCTCGACTAAAGACTTATCCTTGTCCATGATGCCAGTGCAGTTTTCCAAGGTCAGGCCTAATTTGGGCGAATATTTCTCAAGGTCAACCTGTTATTTATTTCTCAAGCCCACCTGTTTCCGAAAGAGTCGTATAGAAATGCGTTGGACGGAATTGCCTGACGAACACAAGTTTTTTCCTACTAGTATTGAAAATCAGTATATTTACGCCGTCGTGGACCCTGGCCATATCCCAGTCCCTCTGCTCGCCACCTTGCTGATAATAAATTCGAACGGACATTAAGGCGGCGGAAAAACGCACACTATGATGACCCACACATAGAAGAAAAACCATATACGTATATTAGTTTGCAGAGGTTTACATCCACTAAAACTGACGCTTTAATATCGAAGTGTGCAGTTCGCAAGTGGAAAATTGAGATTCCCAAAAGACTAAACTCGGGGGCTTCGGTTGTAGAAATATCCGTTTTGCAGTTATTGAGGAGATATTTGCAATATTCGGCCAGAGTGGTGTCAATCTCACTAGCATGACGTCACAAGATGGCCGCCGCTAACAGTTTTTCGTAAATATCAAGAGATTTAGAGCTCGAATCGAAAATTCACAACCGAAGCAACCGAGATAATGCATGCACAAAGGCAGTGGAGTGTATTTTCAGTTGATTACTTAGTTAATTAAGATATACGGATAGTGTATCTGAAACACCACCTCGAGGTTCCGACATCTTTCACTACTAGCGCCACAGTTCTCTTCCAACCAAAAAGATGCACCACAGACGAGCTTGTCGATGACCATAATTAGTTACAGTCGATAATACAGATCGACAAGTTACATAGTTTTATATATCCATTCAAAATATTTCGGACTAGGGAAAGGTGGCATGCGGGGCAGTTTCCATACTCGTGAGCGGCGCAGCAGTTACAGCAGCAACGCTCGTCGAATATTGTAAATATCTTAAGTATAATAAAAAAAATGGTCATTTCTACAACCGAAGAAACTCAGCTTAGACTTTTCGAAATCAAAATATCCAACTCCCGAACTGCTTGAATATTGGCACGTCCCTCTTACTTGATATGAACAGTTGTCACGAAGATATTTTGCCACGCACTAGGTTTCTACACCAGGGGAAGGTGGCATGCGGGGCAGACTCTGACTTGTGAGCGTCATTTGTCATAATATTCGTCACACCAAAAAGGGTATATAAGCAGGCGATATTCAGTCGCCGGACTCTTAGTTGAATGTGGTCGCTAACTACAATTAATTAGAAATACGATTAATTGCATCTACCATTAATTACAGTAACCTTTAATTACTGCTACCATTAATTACAGCTGCCATTAATTACAGCTACTATTAATTATTGCTACAATTAATTACAGCGACCATTAATTACTGCTATCATTAATTACAACTACCATTAACTGCAGTTAAGATTAATTACTGCTACCAGTAATTATTGTTACCATTAAATACAACTACCATTAATTACAACTACTATTAATTACAGCTACCTTTGATTACAGCTACAATTCTCTCTCTCATTACTGCTAACATTAATTACTGCTACCTTTAGTTATAGCTACCATTAATTACACCTACAATTAAGTACAACTACAACTTATTACAGTTACATTTAATTGCAACTACCATTAATGACAGCTACCTTTAATTACATCTACAATTAATTGCTGTTGCCATTAATTGCAGCTACCATTAATTACAGTTACCTTTAATTACAGCTACCTTCATTACGGCCACAATTAATTACAACTACAATCAATTACAAATACAATTAATTACAGCTACCCATAATTGTTGCATCCATTAAATTATGGTATTTAATGGTAGCTTTATCTAATGGTAGCTGTAATTAATTGTACCTGTAATTAATTTTATTTGTAATTAATTGTAGTTGTAATTTATTTGCAGCTGTAATTAATTGTAGCTGTAATTAAAGATAGCTGTAATTAATTGTATGTATAATTATGTGTATTTGTAATTAATTGCATATGTAGTCAATTTATATGTAATTAATTGTAGCTGCAATTAATTGTGGCTGCAATTATTTGTGGCTGCAATTATTTGTGGCTGCAATTAATTGTGGTTGTGGTTGTAGTTCTAGTTTTAGTTCTAGTTGAAATGGAAAATGGGAACAAAATTGTAATTAAAAATAACGTTCGTTTAGAATTCTATGTGTTTAGAATCCTAAGGCTTGATTTTTGACCAGACGTGACTTCGTAGTTATTGTTTGCACTCATAAGTTCCATTTCGGTAATTACGGTCATCTTCACCAAAAACATACACAATAAGCAGGAAAGACTCCAAATCCCGACCCTTGGACTTTCTCCTGCCCATCGTAAATCCCTTGGAACGTGAAGTACACTCATGAACCCAGTGGAGTTGGCAAGAAGCACAACAGAAACGAAGCTCGCACGCCTCAAGACGAATCTTCCGCACAGGCTCTTGCCGGCCACTTTTGACGGCCATCAATTAAGGCTCTTGCTAGCCACTGTTCCCGACCGTCTTTCACGGATTCTGCAGGCCATCGTTGGCGCCCAATACACGAACGTGTTTTTGAACCTGCGAAATAACGACATGTTCGAAACATTGGTTCTTCAAGCCGGATACTAGATATCGTACACATTAACGACACGCTCGAAACAACCTTGATACTTCGCAACAAAGACACAATTTTTATCAGCAAAAATAGGAATCTCAAAATATTCAATTTAGAGAGCACGTACCAGTTACGATTATTATCATATTAATTTCAAAATTACTTAGTTATGATTAGTAAACTTGATATAAATAAGTTTTATACTATTGTAAATATTAATTCAACCTATTGTTGTAACTTTTCAATTAATTTCATTTATAAAAAACAGTTTATTATAAATCTTCAAAGCGTCAACATAAGTATCTCTAAAAGTCCAATTTATTTAATTGATATAATAGTTTCAGTTCAAAATATTTGAATTAGAAAAATTAAATTAATTTATACGTGTGAATTTAAATATCAAAGTGAATTAATTTAATTAGATAGAAAACGGTATAAATGCTTGTTCTATTGTCACACCTGATTTGTGTCCCTAGTACAGCAATATTTCAGGTTTTCCATGATTTTTCTACGTCCGTTAGTTTTTGCAAGCATCCCCACCATTTCACTGCGCATACAATCCACGACGAATCCTGTCTTAACATTGAATCATCAGCCAATCACCTATTCTCGCTAATGTAGCGCGCTGCGACCTAACTGTTGCTTATTTTCGCCCTCTTACGGTAGATGATGAAAACAAACGCAGCTGTTCTTGTGTTCGAAGTCCCAAATGCGTATTTAGAAATAATGTGGCGCACGAGTGCATCCAGTGTTAAGTTATACTTCAGTAACGAAAGGACAAAATGGTAGATATGAAAAGTAATGTGAGTTTCGCGTGTCAGTGTTGTCTGCAGCCGCTGCGGTTAGACCCAAAAATCTATCATCATAAAAAACATACGGCAACGGAGCTTTTAAGTAAGTAATTTCTATTTTGAACTACATACATGACCTTGTAAGCGATTTTACGCTTTATACGCCATTCTCTTTAATGTACAGTAACATTTTCAGCTTCGATTGTGATAATAAATACTGATTAACAAACTAAATCATTATTTCACTTTTATTTTTATTTTTCCTGCTGCATTATAATTTTTTTATTATTTTATAATGCTACCAACAGAACATGAATTGATAATCAATATCAATAAATAATGGGACTATTAATAGAAATACAATATATGACTTTGTTAACAGATCCCATACAGCAAGTTGTGGGAGAGCTGGAACCTCAAAGTGGAAGTATGGAATATCTTGTTCCTCCATTTAAATTAACAGAATCTACGAATGGAACTAATGGGTTCATGTTAGTTGGTGATTGTGGGGAAATAGAAAGTCTCAGTCATCATTTGAAGGTACTTGGAGTTCATGTAACTTACTTGAAAGATAGTAATGTAATGTTTATTTCTTTCAGATACAAGAAAATCAATACGATATTATTAGTAGCAGCAACTCTGCTGATTACCCACTCTGCAATAATTGCACCGATAGTCTCTTATTACTATTGGATCAACAGTTAAGGATGACAGAAGGAGAATGTTCAGATTATAATGAATATCTAAAGAAATTAGAAATAGAACAACAGCAACAGAGCCATCAGGATATTGAGATGGAGACACTTACAAAAGAACTTCAAGATGTTTGGTTAGCGGAAAAGAAAATGATTAATGAATTAGAAGCATTGATGAAAGAGGAAATGGCAACCAGAAATGCAATAGTTCAACAAGAAAGAGATAATGAAAGATTGCATAGTGAAGAACAAAGATATTATAGGAAATATTCAAGATACAAATATGATCTCATATTGGCTGAAGATGAATGTCACAGGTAATTATTACAATATAGTTGATTTGATTACAATTTCTTCCTATTAACATTACCAATTTGTTTAGGCTGGAATGTCAACTAACCTATGCAACATCTCAGCTAGAGAAACTGAAGAGAACAAATGTATTCAATGCTACATTTCATATTTGGCACTTGGAACATTTTGGAACAATAAATTCCTTCCGTTTAGGCAGATTGCCAAGTGCATCGGTTGATTGGAGCGAAATAAATGCTGCCTGGGGGCAGACAACGTTATTATTATCAGCACTAGCTCGTAAGATGAATTTCACGTTCAAACGTTTTCGTTTGGTGCCATTTGGTAATCACAGTTACATTGAAACATTGGACCAGCAGAGAGCATTACCTTTGTATGGAAGTGGAGGTTTCAAGTTTGTGTGGGACATGCAGTTTGATACAGCAATGGTGGCTTTTCTAGATTGTTTACAACAATTTAAGGAACAAGTAGAGAAAAGTGACAGTGGATTCTGTCTGCCCTACAGAATGAAACGTGGAAAAATAGAAGATTCTGCAACAAAAATCTCTTACTCTATCAAGTACGATTAATTACATATAAAATACGACTACTCTTAGTTAAAATTCTTTTAATATCCATTTCACGTATTTTGTTTCAGAATACAATTCAATTCAGAGGAACAATGGACCAAAGCTCTAAAATTTCTTTTAACAAATTTGAAATGGGGTCTTGTTTGGATTATTTCGCAGTTCACAAACGATGATACTGAGCATTAGCTTAATATCTCTTTAATAAAGGATATATATTTTATTTACTATACTTCATTAGTACTTATTCCAAACAATGTTTAGCGGAATTAGAGCGTGTGTTAAGAGCAGTGCTCAAAAGTTTGTTAAAGAGAAACCAGGTAACACCATAGAGAAAACTTTGAGGACTTTGAACTTCCTTGAAATTTATGTATTGTTCTAATTTAGGGATACTCATTTCCACTATTTCAATTAATTCACCTGCAGAAGCAATGCCCCCTCCTTCAATTTAACAAATTGCATTATAGGATGAGAAACTTGAGAAGTCTCTTTTCATGTATTTTATTCAGCACTATAAATTTAATATTTCGTACCATAGTCATTGCAACGTATTTAAAATCATTCTAGAATCAAGCTATGTATACTTAAATTATATTTATACCTAACACTAAGCTTATCAGGATGAGTGCGCATTTCGTCTGTGACTTCTACATAAAAAAGTGTGTTTTTATACAGTGAAGAAGTCGTGCATCTGTAACAAATTTTAGTATGAAAAATCTGAGAAATGTAATTATATTGCATCACATGCGGAACCATAACATTAACACATCCAAAAGTATTAATAAGTTTAATGGTCTCTGCCGGTGCTTCGTAACCGCATTCTTCCTTGAGTTCGTCTCTTGCAATCTCGACTAAAGACTTATCCTTGTCCATGATGCCAGTGCAGTTTTCCAAGGTCGGGCCTAATTTGGGCGAATATTTCTCAAGGTCAACCTGTTATTTATTTCTCAAGCCCACCTGTTTCCGAAAGAGTCGTATAGAAATGCGTTGGACGGAATTGCCTGACGAACACAAGTTTTTTCCTACTAGTATTGAAAATCAGTATATTTACGCCGTCGTGGACCCTGGCCATATCCCAGTCCCTCTGCTCGCCACCTTGCTGATAATAAATTCGAACGGACATTAAGGCGGCGGAAAAACGCACACTATGATGACCCACACATAGAAGAAAAACCATATACGTATATTAGTTTGCAGAGGTTTACATCCACTAAAACTGACGCTTTAATATCGAAGTGTGCAGTTCGCAAGTGGAAAATTGAGATTCCCAAAAGACTAAACTCGGGGGCTTCGGTTGTAGAAATATCCGTTTTGCAGTTATTGAGGAGATATTTGCAATATTCGGCCAGAGTGGTGTCAATCTCACTAGCATGACGTCACAAGATGGCCGCCGCTAACAGTTTTTCGTAAATATCAAGAGATTTAGAGCTCGAATCGAAAATTCACAACCGAAGCAACCGAGATAATGCATGCACAAAGGCAGTGGAGTGTATTTTCAGTTGATTACTTAGTTAATTAAGATATACGGATAGTGTATCTGAAACACCACCTCGAGGTTCCGACATCTTTCACTACTAGCGCCACAGTTCTCTTCCAACCAAAAAGATGCACCACAGACGAGCTTGTCGATGACCATAATTAGTTACAGTCGATAATACAGATCGACAAGTTACATAGTTTTATATATCCATTCAAAATATTTCGGACTAGGGAAAGGTGGCATGCGGGGCAGTTTCCATACTCGTGAGCGGCGCAGCAGTTACAGCAGCAACGCTCGTCGAATATTGTAAATATCTTAAGTATAATAAAAAAAATGGTCATTTCTACAACCGAAGAAACTCAGCTTAGACTTTTCGAAATCAAAATATCCAACTCCCGAACTGCTTGAATATTGGCACGTCCCTCTTACTTGATATGAACAGTTGTCACGAAGATATTTTGCCACGCACTAGGTTTCTACACCAGGGGAAGGTGGCATGCGGGGCAGACTCTGACTTGTGAGCGTCATTTGTCATAATATTCGTCACACCAAAAAGGGTATATAAGCAGGCGATATTCAGTCGCCGGACTCTTAGTTGAATGTGGTCGCTAACTACAATTAATTAGAAATACGATTAATTGCATCTACCATTAATTACAGTAACCTTTAATTACTGCTACCATTAATTACAGCTGCCATTAATTACAGCTACTATTAATTATTGCTACAATTAATTACAGCGACCATTAATTACTGCTATCATTAATTACAACTACCATTAACTGCAGTTAAGATTAATTACTGCTACCAGTAATTATTGTTACCATTAAATACAACTACCATTAATTAAAACTACTATTAATTACAGCTACCTTTGATTACAGCTACAATTCTCTCTCTCATTACTGCTAACATTAATTACTGCTACCTTTAGTTATAGCTACCATTAATTACACCTACAATTAAGTACAACTACAACTTATTACAGTTACATTTAATTGCAACTACCATTAATGACAGCTACCTTTAATTACATCTACAATTAATTGCTGTTGCCATTAATTGCAGCTACCATTAATTACAGTTACCTTTAATTACAGCTACCTTCATTACGGCCACAATTAATTACAACTACAATCAATTACAAATACAATTAATTACAGCTACCCATAATTGTTGCATCCATTAAATTATGGTATTTAATGGTAGCTTTATCTAATGGTAGCTGTAATTAATTGTACCTGTAATTAATTTTATTTGTAATTAATTGTAGTTGTAATTTATTTGCAGCTGTAATTAATTGTAGCTGTAATTAAAGATAGCTGTAATTAATTGTATGTATAATTATGTGTATTTGTAATTAATTGCATATGTAGTCAATTTATATGTAATTAATTGTAGCTGCAATTAATTGTGGCTGCAATTATTTGTGGCTGCAATTATTTGTGGCTGCAATTAATTGTGGTTGTGGTTGTAGTTCTAGTTTTAGTTCTAGTTGAAATGGAAAATGGGAACAAAATTGTAATTAAAAATAACGTTCGTTTAGAATTCTATGTGTTTAGAATCCTAAGGCTTGATTTTTGACCAGACGTGACTTCGTAGTTATTGTTTGCACTCATAAGTTCCGTTTCGGTAATTACGGTCATCTTCACCAAAAACATACACAATAAGCAGGAAAGACTCCAAATCCCGACCCTTGGACTTTCTCCTGTCCATCGTAAATCCCTTGGAACGTGAAGTACACTCATGAACCCAGTGGAGTTGGCAAGAAGCACAACAGAAACGAAGCTCGCACGCCTCAAGACGAATCTTCCGCACAGGCTCTTGCCGGCCACTTTTGACGGCCATCAATTAAGGCTCTTGCTAGCCACTGTTCCCGACCGTCTTTCACGGATTCTGCAGGCCATCGTTGGCGCCCAATACACGAACGTGTTTTTGAACCTGCGAAATAACGACATGTTCGAAACATTGGTTCTTCAAGCCGGATACTAGATATCGTACACATTAACGACACGCTCGAAACAACCTTGATACTTCGCAACAAAGACACAATTTTTATCAGCAAAAATAGGAATCTCAAAATATTCAATTTAGAGAGCACGTACCAGTTACGATTATTATCATATTAATTTCAAAATTACTTAGTTATGATTAGTAAACTTGATATAAATAAGTTTTATACTATTGTAAATATTAATTCAACCTATTGTTGTAACTTTTCAATTAATTTCATTTATAAAAAACAGTTTATTATAAATCTTCAAAGCGTCAACATAAGTATCTCTAAAAGTCCAATTTATTTAATTGATATAATAGTTTCAGTTCAAAATATTTGAATTAGAAAAATTAAATTAATTTATACGTGTGAATTTAAATATCAAAGTGAATTAATTTAATTAGATAGAAAACGGTATAAATGCTTGTTCTATTGTCACACCTGATTTGTGTCCCTAGTACAGCAATATTTCAGGTTTTCCATGATTTTTCTACGTCCGTTAGTTTTTGCAAGCATCCCCACCATTTCACTGCGCATACAATCCACGACGAATCCTGTCTTAACATTGAATCATCAGCCAATCACCTATTCTCGCTAATGTAGCGCGCTGCGACCTAACTGTTGCTTATTTTCGCCCTCTTACGGTAGATGATGAAAACAAACGCAGCTGTTCTTGTGTTCGAAGTCCCAAATGCGTATTTAGAAATAATGTGGCGCACGAGTGCATCCAGTGTTAAGTTATACTTCAGTAACGAAAGGACAAAATGGTAGATATGAAAAGTAATGTGAGTTTCGCGTGTCAGTGTTGTCTGCAGCCGCTGCGGTTAGACCCAAAAATCTATCATCATAAAAAACATACGGCAACGGAGCTTTTAAGTAAGTAATTTCTATTTTGAACTACATACATGACCTTGTAAGCGATTTTACGCTTTATACGCCATTCTCTTTAATGTACAGTAACATTTTCAGCTTCGATTGTGATAATAAATACTGATTAACAAACTAAATCATTATTTCACTTTTATTTTTATTTTTCCTGCTGCATTATAATTTTTTTATTATTTTATAATGCTACCAACAGAACATGAATTGATAATCAATATCAATAAATAATGGGACTATTAATAGAAATACAATATATGACTTTGTTAACAGATCCCATACAGCAAGTTGTGGGAGAGCTGGAACCTCAAAGTGGAAGTATGGAATATCTTGTTCCTCCATTTAAATTAACAGAATCTACGAATGGAACTAATGGGTTCATGTTAGTTGGTGATTGTGGGGAAATAGAAAGTCTCAGTCATCATTTGAAGGTACTTGGAGTTCATGTAACTTACTTGAAAGATAGTAATGTAATGTTTATTTCTTTCAGATACAAGAAAATCAATGCGATATTATTAGTAGCAGCAACTCTGCTGATTACCCACTCTGCAATAATTGCACCGATAGTCTCTTATTACTATTGGATCAACAGTTAAGGATGACAGAAGGAGAATGTTCAGATTATAATGAATATCTAAAGAAATTAGAAATAGAACAACAGCAACAGAGCCATCAGGATATTGAGATGGAGACACTTACAAAAGAACTTCAAGATGTTTGGTTAGCGGAAAAGAAAATGATTAATGAATTAGAAGCATTGATGAAAGAGGAAATGGCAACCAGAAATGCAATAGTTCAACAAGAAAGAGATAATGAAAGAGTATATAGTGAAGAACAAAGATATTATAGGAAATATTCAAGATACAAATATGATCTCATATTGGCTGAAGATGAATGTCACAGGTAATTATTACAATATAGTTGATTTGATTACAATTTCTTCCTATTAACATTACCAATTTGTTTAGGCTGGAATGTCAACTAACCTATGCAACATCTCAGCTAGAGAAACTGAAGAGAACAAATGTATTCAATGCTACATTTCATATTTGGCACTTGGAACATTTTGGAACAATAAATTCCTTCCGTTTAGGCAGATTGCCAAGTGCATCGGTTGATTGGAGCGAAATAAATGCTGCCTGGGGGCAGACAACGTTATTATTATCAGCACTAGCTCGTAAGATGAATTTCACGTTCAAACGTTTTCGTTTGGTGCCATTTGGTAATCACAGTTACATTGAAACATTGGACCAGCAGAGAGCATTACCTTTGTATGGAAGTGGAGGTTTCAAGTTTGTGTGGGACATGCAGTTTGATACAGCAATGGTGGCTTTTCTAGATTGTTTACAACAATTTAAGGAACAAGTAGAGAAAAGTGACAGTGGATTCTGTCTGCCCTACAGAATGAAACGTGGAAAAATAGAAGATTCTGCAACAAAAATCTCTTACTCTATCAAGTACGATTAATTACATATAAAATACGACTACTCTTAGTTAAAATTCTTTTAATATCCATTTCACGTATTTTGTTTCAGAATACAATTCAATTCAGAGGAACAATGGACCAAAGCTCTAAAATTTCTTTTAACAAATTTGAAATGGGGTCTTGTTTGGATTATTTCGCAGTTCACAAACGATGATACTGAGCATTAGCTTAATATCTCTTTAATAAAGGATATATATTTTATTTACTATACTTCATTAGTACTTATTCCAAACAATGTTTAGCGGAATTAGAGCGTGTGTTAAGAGCAGTGCTCAAAAGTTTGTTAAAGAGAAACCAGGTAACACCATAGAGAAAACTTTGAGGACTTTGAACTTCCTTGAAATTTATGTATTGTTCTAATTTAGGGATACTCATTTCCACTATTTCAATTAATTCACCTGCAGAAGCAATGCCCCCTCCTTCAATTTAACAAATTGCATTATAGGATGAGAAACTTGAGAAGTCTCTTTTCATGTATTTTATTCAGCACTATAAATTTAATATTTCGTACCATAGTCATTGCAACGTATTTAAAATCATTCTAGAATCAAGCTATGTATACTTAAATTATATTTATACCTAACACTAAGCTTATCAGGATGAGTGCGCATTTCGTCTGTGACTTCTACATAAAAAAGTGTGTTTTTATACAGTGAAGAAGTCGTGCATCTGTAACAAATTTTAGTATGAAAAATCTGAGAAATGTAATTATATTGCATCACATGCGGAACCATAACATTAACACATCCAAAAGTATTAATAAGTTTAATGGTCTCTGCCGGTGCTTCGTAACCGCATTCTTCCTTGAGTTCGTCTCTTGCAATCTCGACTAAAGACTTATCCTTGTCCATGATGCCAGTGCAGTTTTCCAAGGTCGGGCCTAATTTGGGCGAATATTTCTCAAGGTCAACCTGTTATTTATTTCTCAAGCCCACCTGTTTCCGAAAGAGTCGTATAGAAATGCGTTGGACGGAATTGCCTGACGAACACAAGTTTTTTCCTACTAGTATTGAAAATCAGTATATTTACGCCGTCGTGGACCCTGGCCATATCCCAGTCCCTCTGCTCGCCACCTTGCTGATAATAAATTCGAACGGACATTAAGGCGGCGGAAAAACGCACACTATGATGACCCACACATAGAAGAAAAACCATATACGTATATTAGTTTGCAGAGGTTTACATCCACTAAAACTGACGCTTTAATATCGAAGTGTGCAGTTCGCAAGTGGAAAATTGAGATTCCCAAAAGACTAAACTCGGGGGCTTCGGTTGTAGAAATATCCGTTTTGCAGTTATTGAGGAGATATTTGCAATATTCGGCCAGAGTGGTGTCAATCTCACTAGCATGACGTCACAAGATGGCCGCCGCTAACAGTTTTTCGTAAATATCAAGAGATTTAGAGCTCGAATCGAAAATTCACAACCGAAGCAACCGAGATAATGCATGCACAAAGGCAGTGGAGTGTATTTTCAGTTGATTACTTAGTTAATTAAGATATACGGATAGTGTATCTGAAACACCACCTCGAGGTTCCGACATCTTTCACTACTAGCGCCACAGTTCTCTTCCAACCAAAAAGATGCACCACAGACGAGCTTGTCGATGACCATAATTAGTTACAGTCGATAATACAGATCGACAAGTTACATAGTTTTATATATCCATTCAAAATATTTCGGACTAGGGAAAGGTGGCATGCGGGGCAGTTTCCATACTCGTGAGCGGCGCAGCAGTTACAGCAGCAACGCTCGTCGAATATTGTAAATATCTTAAGTATAATAAAAAAAATGGTCATTTCTACAACCGAAGAAACTCAGCTTAGACTTTTCGAAATCAAAATATCCAACTCCCGAACTGCTTGAATATTGGCACGTCCCTCTTACTTGATATGAACAGTTGTCACGAAGATATTTTGCCACGCACTAGGTTTCTACACCAGGGGAAGGTGGCATGCGGGGCAGACTCTGACTTGTGAGCGTCATTTGTCATAATATTCGTCACACCAAAAAGGGTATATAAGCAGGCGATATTCAGTCGCCGGACTCTTAGTTGAATGTGGTCGCTAACTACAATTAATTAGAAATACGATTAATTGCATCTACCATTAATTACAGTAACCTTTAATTACTGCTACCATTAATTACAGCTGCCATTAATTACAGCTACTATTAATTATTGCTACAATTAATTACAGCGACCATTAATTACTGCTATCATTAATTACAACTACCATTAACTGCAGTTAAGATTAATTACTGCTACCAGTAATTATTGTTACCATTAAATACAACTACCATTAATTACAACTACTATTAATTACAGCTACCTTTGATTACAGCTACAATTCTCTCTCTCATTACTGCTAACATTAATTACTGCTACCTTTAGTTATAGCTACCATTAATTACACCTACAATTAAGTACAACTACAACTTATTACAGTTACATTTAATTGCAACTACCATTAATGACAGCTACCTTTAATTACATCTACAATTAATTGCTGTTGCCATTAATTGCAGCTACCATTAATTACAGTTACCTTTAATTACAGCTACCTTCATTACGGCCACAATTAATTACAACTACAATCAATTACAAATACAATTAATTACAGCTACCCATAATTGTTGCATCCATTAAATTATGGTATTTAATGGTAGCTTTATCTAATGGTAGCTGTAATTAATTGTACCTGTAATTAATTTTATTTGTAATTAATTGTAGTTGTAATTTATTTGCAGCTGTAATTAATTGTAGCTGTAATTAAAGATAGCTGTAATTAATTGTATGTATAATTATGTGTATTTGTAATTAATTGCATATGTAGTCAATTTATATGTAATTAATTGTAGCTGCAATTAATTGTGGCTGCAATTATTTGTGGCTGCAATTATTTGTGGCTGCAATTAATTGTGGTTGTGGTTGTAGTTCTAGTTTTAGTTCTAGTTGAAATGGAAAATGGGAACAAAATTGTAATTAAAAATAACGTTCGTTTAGAATTCTATGTGTTTAGAATCCTAAGGCTTGATTTTTGACCAGACGTGACTTCGTAGTTATTGTTTGCACTCATAAGTTCCGTTTCGGTAATTACGGTCATCTTCACCAAAAACATACACAATAAGCAGGAAAGACTCCAAATCCCGACCCTTGGACTTTCTCCTGTCCATCGTAAATCCCTTGGAACGTGAAGTACACTCATGAACCCAGTGGAGTTGGCAAGAAGCACAACAGAAACGAAGCTCGCACGCCTCAAGACGAATCTTCCGCACAGGCTCTTGCCGGCCACTTTTGACGGCCATCAATTAAGGCTCTTGCTAGCCACTGTTCCCGACCGTCTTTCACGGATTCTGCAGGCCATCGTTGGCGCCCAATACACGAACGTGTTTTTGAACCTGCGAAATAACGACATGTTCGAAACATTGGTTCTTCAAGCCGGATACTAGATATCGTACACATTAACGACACGCTCGAAACAACCTTGATACTTCGCAACAAAGACACAATTTTTATCAGCAAAAATAGGAATCTCAAAATATTCAATTTAGAGAGCACGTACCAGTTACGATTATTATCATATTAATTTCAAAATTACTTAGTTATGATTAGTAAACTTGATATAAATAAGTTTTATACTATTGTAAATATTAATTCAACCTATTGTTGTAACTTTTCAATTAATTTCATTTATAAAAAACAGTTTATTATAAATCTTCAAAGCGTCAACATAAGTATCTCTAAAAGTCCAATTTATTTAATTGATATAATAGTTTCAGTTCAAAATATTTGAATTAGAAAAATTAAATTAATTTATACGTGTGAATTTAAATATCAAAGTGAATTAATTTAATTAGATAGAAAACGGTATAAATGCTTGTTCTATTGTCACACCTGATTTGTGTCCCTAGTACAGCAATATTTCAGGTTTTCCATGATTTTTCTACGTCCGTTAGTTTTTGCAAGCATCCCCACCATTTCACTGCGCATACAATCCACGACGAATCCTGTCTTAACATTGAATCATCAGCCAATCACCTATTCTCGCTAATGTAGCGCGCTGCGACCTAACTGTTGCTTATTTTCGCCCTCTTACGGTAGATGATGAAAACAAACGCAGCTGTTCTTGTGTTCGAAGTCCCAAATGCGTATTTAGAAATAATGTGGCGCACGAGTGCATCCAGTGTTAAGTTATACTTCAGTAACGAAAGGACAAAATGGTAGATATGAAAAGTAATGTGAGTTTCGCGTGTCAGTGTTGTCTGCAGCCGCTGCGGTTAGACCCAAAAATCTATCATCATAAAAAACATACGGCAACGGAGCTTTTAAGTAAGTAATTTCTATTTTGAACTACATGCATGACCTTGTAAGCGATTTTACGCTTTATACGCCATTCTCTTTAATGTACAGTAACATTTTCAGCTTCGATTGTGATAATAAATACTGATTAACAAACTAAATCATTATTTCACTTTTATTTTTATTTTTCCTGCTGCATTATAATTTTTTTATTATTTTATAATGCTACCAACAGAACATGAATTGATAATCAATATCAATAAATAATGGGACTATTAATAGAAATACAATATATGACTTTGTTAACAGATCCCATACAGCAAGTTGTGGGAGAGCTGGAACCTCAAAGTGGAAGTATGGAATATCTTGTTCCTCCATTTAAATTAACAGAATCTACGAATGGAACTAATGGGTTCATGTTAGTTGGTGATTGTGGGGAAATAGAAAGTCTCAGTCATCATTTGAAGGTACTTGGAGTTCATGTAACTTACTTGAAAGATAGTAATGTAATGTTTATTTCTTTCAGATACAAGAAAATCAATGCGATATTATTAGTAGCAGCAACTCTGCTGATTACCCACTCTGCAATAATTGCACCGATAGTCTCTTATTACTATTGGATCAACAGTTAAGGATGACAGAAGGAGAATGTTCAGATTATAATGAATATCTAAAGAAATTAGAAATAGAACAACAGCAACAGAGCCATCAGGATATTGAGATGGAGACACTTACAAAAGAACTTCAAGATGTTTGGTTAGCGGAAAAGAAAATGATTAATGAATTAGAAGCATTGATGAAAGAGGAAATGGCAACCAGAAATGCAATAGTTCAACAAGAAAGAGATAATGAAAGATTGCATAGTGAAGAACAAAGATATTATAGGAAATATTCAAGATACAAATATGATCTCATATTGGCTGAAGATGAATGTCACAGGTAATTATTACAATATAGTTGATTTGATTACAATTTCTTCCTATTAACATTACCAATTTGTTTAGGCTGGAATGTCAACTAACCTATGCAACATCTCAGCTAGAGAAACTGAAGAGAACAAATGTATTCAATGCTACATTTCATATTTGGCACTTGGAACATTTTGGAACAATAAATTCCTTCCGTTTAGGCAGATTGCCAAGTGCATCGGTTGATTGGAGCGAAATAAATGCTGCCTGGGGGCAGACAACGTTATTATTATCAGCACTAGCTCGTAAGATGAATTTCACGTTCAAACGTTTTCGTTTGGTGCCATTTGGTAATCACAGTTACATTGAAACATTGGACCAGCAGAGAGCATTACCTTTGTATGGAAGTGGAGGTTTCAAGTTTGTGTGGGACATGCAGTTTGATACAGCAATGGTGGCTTTTCTAGATTGTTTACAACAATTTAAGGAACAAGTAGAGAAAAGTGACAGTGGATTCTGTCTGCCCTACAGAATGAAACGTGGAAAAATAGAAGATTCTGCAACAAAAATCTCTTACTCTATCAAGTACGATTAATTACATATAAAATACGACTACTCTTAGTTAAAATTCTTTTAATATCCATTTCACGTATTTTGTTTCAGAATACAATTCAATTCAGAGGAACAATGGACCAAAGCTCTAAAATTTCTTTTAACAAATTTGAAATGGGGTCTTGTTTGGATTATTTCGCAGTTCACAAACGATGATACTGAGCATTAGCTTAATATCTCTTTAATAAAGGATATATATTTTATTTACTATACTTCATTAGTACTTATTCCAAACAATGTTTAGCGGAATTAGAGCGTGTGTTAAGAGCAGTGCTCAAAAGTTTGTTAAAGAGAAACCAGGTAACACCATAGAGAAAACTTTGAGGACTTTGAACTTCCTTGAAATTTATGTATTGTTCTAATTTAGGGATACTCATTTCCACTATTTCAATTAATTCACCTGCAGAAGCAATGCCCCCTCCTTCAATTTAACAAATTGCATTATAGGATGAGAAACTTGAGAAGTCTCTTTTCATGTATTTTATTCAGCACTATAAATTTAATATTTCGTACCATAGTCATTGCAACGTATTTAAAATCATTCTAGAATCAAGCTATGTATACTTAAATTATATTTATACCTAACACTAAGCTTATCAGGATGAGTGCGCATTTCGTCTGTGACTTCTACATAAAAAAGTGTGTTTTTATACAGTGAAGAAGTCGTGCATCTGTAACAAATTTTAGTATGAAAAATCTGAGAAATGTAATTATATTGCATCACATGCGGAACCATAACATTAACACATCCAAAAGTATTAATAAGTTTAATGGTCTCTGCCGGTGCTTCGTAACCGCA